>NC_044283.2:31160206-31848956 GCF_004027225.2 Strigops habroptila | reverse complement strand
TGAAGAGGTTGCTACTATTGATGTATGAATGGCTGAGAAGCTTACAGAATCCTATCTAAAAAAATATCAGAAAATATCCATACTTTTACTTGATTTTAAAGTTTGAATTTCAGTAGAATAAGTAAAATAAATTATGTGGTCTTTCCATAGTCTTCTGTAGACCCACCAAGAATTTACATATAGCTGGAAGGTTCTGGGACTTTGTCTAAAATAACTTTGTACGAAAGAAATTAATTAGTTTTTTGAGTTCTTCTAATCAAGAAAGTCATAATAAATTAATATATCTAATTAGAACCAACCTCAGTGAGATTACATTAAAATCTCATTTTGTTCTATTAAAAAATTCAATAAAACTATGTGGATTAAATCAGGCAATCAGTAAGAATGAGGATATTTTCTTGATGTTTCATCTACTTTGTTCAGCCATTAGAAGTCATTTTTAACAGCTTGTTGACAATGCTCCTCTCTTGACAGTGCTGCAGGTAGTATCAGATGCCAGCTTTCAAATCTGCTTCAACAAATCATCCTTGCATTGCCATTTAGCACATCTGCCTCTGCAGGTAATTGAGTTCTCCTAGGAAGCCCAGTATTTCAGCATTGTTCAAGATAACAATTTATAGGGTGGAAAAGGGAAAACAAAGGGAATAATGAACTTCAAACTAAACTGATACAGAGCGTGAGACTATAAAAATGTAATTAGAAAGACACAACCTGCTGTAGAAGCTACACAGTCTCAGCTTGTAGATGAGCTCAGGAGAAGTAGGTGGCTTATATCAGTATGCATTATTTCATTGTCTGCAGGTCTTAAGGGTGGTTCACTCTTGCCATCTATTACACTTTAATGCCTGCTGGCATTGCTTTCCCATATTGATCTTCAGCAAAAATAGATTTGGCCATACTGAACAAGAAAAATCTACTAGCCAATTTCCAGCAGCTCTTGCTTAGCATGAAGTGCCATTCAACATGGACAGCGAGGAACTACCATAAAACACTTATTACTTCCTACGTTTCTTACATACAAATGGTATTATAAACAAACTGCTGTTATAGATGTCTCTCTGTTTTATATGTCTAGATTCTGTACATTGCAGCTTGTTGCCTATGCCACCAGAAACATCTTTTCTTGAAGGTTGATCTCAAACACAGAATCAAGATACTCATTAGTACACTGGTACCAGATGACAAAACTGATCAAGCACATTATCAGAAAGCTCTGACACTCTGAAAAAACTACCAGTTCCAATAGCAGAATAAAAAGAAAAATGTAATTTTCATTTCTACATACAGAAAAGAAACTGCTTTTGTCTCAAAATACACAATGTTTTGGTGAATTCTTTCACATTCTCCAGGAAAGAAAAACTTGGTTCATCCACCTTTCTGCAAGGAAGACCAGCAAATGGCTACTCTGACTTGGCCTCTGAGCTATTTGACTCCAGGAAGACTCAGCTGCACTGGACAGTTTTTTGAATGGGGCTCAACAAGCCTGTTTAAGTAGAGGGGGGGTTATGCTTTCATGTCCCATTCTACAGTGCCAAACACCTTCTGCTCCCTGTGTTTTCAGGTTCTCAGCTATATGAGAGCTTAAGTGAGAGACCGAGGCCGTCATGTCTTAGAATAGCTCAACTTCTCCAAAACAGGCTATATAAACTTAATATATAAGTTTTTTCCAATAGCTGATTAACAATGTAACTTCTATGCAAACACAAGTTCAGTATTTTCTGCCACACATGAAGGTTTTGATGAAAAAACACCTTGAGAATCCCTATTCAAATTAAGGCAGAGATTGAAGACTGATTTAGGAACTACATTCAAGACACTGCACAGCCAGGTAGCTTGTCTTTCGTACCTTCCTAGTAATGACACCCTGCAGACTGCCTGGTTCCCCAGGTGATCTATGTTTATTCTCCATACTGCAGAACAAGGTGTAAGTAGCATTCAATAATAAATAAATGCTATCATAACAATGTTAAAACATCCCACCTTGACATTTTAGGAATAAACATTACAATTGTCTCATTATATAGTGCCTTTCCATTTGAAGTTACTTTGTAGAATATATACAATTACAGTTTCGAAGAGGTGAAATTGAAATTAAGTCAACCTGAAATCATTTGTTCTGTATTCATTTCAGCATTCAAAATTTCACACTTTTTTATCCTGCCTACAAATGTAAAAAACTTGAAGTACTTCCCAAAATTGTTTCTCCCCATTTACAGTAGTCTCTCTGTGAGCTGAATATGGAGGAGACTGTTCCTGTGTTGTCTATATAATCTTCACTTTTAAATGCAAAACAGCCTTTGTGACAAGGCAGCTGGCACTTTTCTTTCCAGATACAGAATATTACAGTGTGACTCACTATGATCTCTATCTCCCACTTGCACTCCTGGGCGCTTTGCACTTGTTTTGTTCTTTGGTTTTTTCTTTTCCTTAATCTGAAATTCAGACATTTGGACTGAGAACTGCAGGATATAAGAAAACATAATGCTCTGAACTGTATTATAAATTTTATGGTGCTTTAGTGCTTCCCTTCAAAGTATGCAGCACACTACAGGGTTCTTAAATCCAAAACCTCAGAAGCTACCACCTTCTTTATCTGTAACCTCTAGGAAAGCAAGAGAAATAGGACCTGTCTCACTAACATATAGTGGTACAACTTTTACAACGCAGTATTTAACAGAGACATAAGCCATTCCTGTTTCATTTATCATTCCTGTGCACATGCTACATATTATTAATTCAGGACCTTTGGGACAGTCCCATAAATCTGTATGGAGTGTAGGGTCTGGGTTGGGGAGAGGGGGTTGGTTTGGGGGGGGGGGGAGGGAGAGGTAAGAAATACTCTGTGATCCAACATGCCATTGTTGCTCCTTTAGATCCTAACACACATAATACCATTTAAACATATTGTAACAATGTGCATGATAAAGCCACTGCTGCAGCAGTTGTCATTTAGAACATTAATACTGCAGCTGGTTTAAATTTTAAAGATTTAATAAAAGGGCTTTGTCTACATTAAGGACCAGAGGGCGAGAAAACTTTCTTTTTTTTTCCCAGTAAAAAGACTGGTAGAAGCACAAAAATGAATTTGAAACAAGCAGAGATGAGCTCTGGAATTCTTAAAACATACATCAAAAGAGATTGTCAATTTGGGGCCATCTCTGAAAAAACAGAATAAAATCAATCCTATTTGTAAATATAAAATAAAAAGACCTTGTGAGCATTTTGCATTTGTTTTGTCTCTAAACAAAAGGCTTTGAAAGGTATGATTCACTTGCTAGAATTAAACACTCAACATATTTCTGCAATTCTTCCACGCAGGAGTTTAAAACTCCAACTTTGGCTAACCCTTTAACCCTTTCAGCAAACACTACTGAAAGTGCGCAAACTATCACTGCAAATGTTTCCAGGAGTAAATCAGTGTATGGGGTGCATAAGTTCCTTCTAGCCTCCACTTCGTAGACTTCTTTCTCTACATATTCTGATTGGTCCTTCTCCAATTGTATGTATATAATTTTCATACAAACTTGGAAAAATAAAATCACACAAGTTCTGGCTAATTTACAGTACCACCATTAAAAGGGGCCCCACATGGATTGGGAATCATTAATAAGCTGTCAGGTGTTCATGGAACAGATTTGGGGTACTGAAGAAATGCTGTTGTTTGTGTTTTTGTTATAAAAGCAGCAGAAGTAATGATGCCACATCTCTGGCAGATTTATGCTTAATTGTTCCATGATGTTTTAATTTATTTATATCAAGTATGCAGATTGAGCTCATCCTCCTTTAGACATCAGAAAATCACATCAAGAATGCCAAAACTGCAAGGGAATTTCCCATCTGATTTCGTGTCAGAAGAGCTGCAAGGAGGACACTCAACCAGGAAATTTCTGGTGCCTGCTGAGAGATGACGCTGATGGCAGAGCTGAGCTTTTCCAAGAGCTGAGCTATTCAGAAATCCCTGTCACGTGTGAAGTTTCTGTAATCCAATAAGGACTAACCTCACACAACACGTTTTTTCTCTGTAGGGACGCTACTAGTATCTCTTTCACCCTTCTGGTTCCTGTATTAATAAACCAATTACCCTTCAAACAGAAGGGGAACCAGTGATGAGACAGACAGGAACACAGAAAATTCTTTTCATTTCCATAACTAAAATGTTTTCAGTTTTACTGTTCTTTAATACACTGAAATGCACTCAAGTAGCCCAGCTTTTACACCTCACTGAAAGCTATAAAAAGGATGGAGATTTTTCTCCTTTTAAAAGATCATTACTAAATTCCCTTGAAAACTATTAAAGCAACTTTTAATTAACTGATGAATTATAATGATTCACTAATGGTATAGAAAAGGTTATCTCTTATTTTCAAGTCTGCAGTCCAAGAGGATGTAAATTTATCTAGGCCAAATTCACATTCACATTTGATTTAAACAACAGCATATATGCAAATAATTATGTTGCACTCTTAGTCTATTGCCTCAACTATTGCAACTGGATTAGTTTTGGATACTGGATGATAACCAAGTGATATTTTCATGACTGACAGACAACCAAGAGAAAAATCGTATCTTGATGACATTTTGAAGATTTGGAATACTGCCTAGAAATACTATATTAAGTAGCTATGGGACATGTGAAAAGATTCGGGAGTCTAGAATTAACAACCGAGCAATTTAGAACTCATTTCTGACCTGAAAAGAGAAAAAGAAGAAACTAAACAAGATGGAGATGAACAAAGTCTTGGATTTTCAGATTTAAGACCCTGGAAACAATTAGGCAAATCCAAAGTTCTCCGAATAGAGTGCTGCTGATGGTAGACTTGAACTTGTGCTGCCTCATACATAAAAAGGCAAGAAAAAAATCTATTAATGCATTTAAGCATTTTTAGGTAACAGGCTTTTCACATAGGGAGAGTGATTGCTCAGAAATAGCTAAGTTTTTCCAATCGAAAAGTTTTCACTTAGTCTATTCTTCCACCTGGCCACACTCAAAGAGAAGGTCATTTCAATAGATTATTCACCTGCACTTTCTGCTCTCCACTTTGCCTTTTATTTCCTTTCTTCCCAGGAAATATCTCTTCTGATGAAGATACGCCAGCATAAAAACCTGAGGCAGATTGAAGAGTCAACTCCAAATCACACATTCTAAGGCAAGAAGGAACTTGTGCAATCATTCATTATAACCTGCATAAAGCAAACCACAACCTTCCCTGAATTTATATCTATTTCAAGTCCAGCAACTGTGTTTGAATTAAATTTCAGGGGGGGGGGGGGGGAATAAAATCAATACCCTAAAGAAACCCCTTTATTTTGGAATTTTCATTGCCAGAGAATGCACAGTGGCTTATGGCATTTCTAATGAAAACTCTGCATTTAGTTTATTTCCAGTTTTTCTCATTTCAAATTCTAGCCCTATGATTTACTATAACTTTCACTGCTAAACTTAAGAGTCTTCCACTACATTGTGTCTTTTGTGAAAAACTGAAGTCATTGAATTTGTGATTTCTTTACATCCTATACAACAAAACATTTGGTTATAATTCCTTAATCCATTTCCTAACTCTTCTCTGGACCACAACAATTTTTCAAAATAAGGTTCAACCATCATAATGCAATATATTACCCTAATAGATGTTGCATCAAACACAGAAGCAATCTAATCCTCCAAATCTTACTCAGTACTGCTCTGTTTTTAAATTTAGAAACAATTATTTCTGATAAAGTCTTCATTTCACTAAGGATTTCTCACGCCTAAAATGATGTCTTATATTCTGTATATACTTATTTCAAAGATTCCACCTAAAGAAAATATATTTTGATAGAAGCAAATATGTGTATAGTTAGGTATGAAACCTAGGCTGCATCTAACTCTGATCTTTTAATCAAAAGAAGAGTATCTTCTCTTTTTTTTTTTTTAATATATGTATTATAAGATATTTTTGTGGACTTGTCAAATTCAGAAGTCATTCCCCAACTCTTCAGATGCCAAAGCCTCTCTTAAGTACCTATTTTCTCCCTCCCTTCTCTCATTTGTCTTCTCCTTTTCTTCAAGCACTTTTTAAAAAGAGCTTGTCAAATCTGCTTTATAGCTTATACAGGGGGAACAAAGGGCAAGAAACATCATTAAGTATCAATCTTCTAGTTTTAACCGCCTAGGTGTAGGGATCTGAGCCCAGAATTCAAAAACATGGTCTAATCTAACAGTTATGACTTCCCTTTTTAATTTTTTTTAATGGGGTCTAAAATATATACATGTCTGAAGGGGGAGGGGTGAAAGTTAATCCTGATTGCCATGTCACTCTACAAATCAAAAGCAAGCAATCCATTACAGATAGTTTTGAGGGCAACAGCACTACAGTGGTATTCCTGATGGATTTAGAAATTATGGTCTGTGGAACTTCACAGGCATTAAGCAGGAAAATAAAACCATTAGATCTTCTCAACAAATTGAGTCACTATTGAAGGATATATTTTTTTCCTGCTCACAGTTGGGTTTTTATTTTTCCAAATTGGAAACACACCACATAGAGGAAGTAATAACATTGCAGTAAAGTATTCAAAGCCCAATTTTTATTCAGATTGATTATCTTTTACATTTTGAAGTATTGCCTTTGTACATCCATCTGTAAATGGTTATCAGATAGGCATTCAAACTCTTTCCTTCATTAAACCATTTTGTGAGAACACTACTTTACTTTTGTTATATTGTAGGGCAAAATGGAAAAGAAATACGACATACATGGTTTTTCATTCACCTTCTAAATTCAGAACCTGCATTCCTTTTCCTGATGCCTACAACTCAGAAAAATACATTTTTATTCTCAGTTTTACCACTATATTATGAAGTGCATACAAAAAATAAAGTTTCTTCCAATCAGAATTTGAATAGTTTTTTTTGAGTACCTGACTGATTTTCTCCATTTTAATAATATTAAAATTATTTGCATGTCCTCAAAAAATAAGAAACCACCTTTTTTAAATGGTGAGTAGATGACAGGCTGCAATAAAGGGGCATCTTTCCAATAACAAAGTTAATTTGCCTGTGGTTCAAAGCAATGTCCATGAACACACCTGGTCCCCTCATGCCAAACAAATAAATTGTGATCAAGAAGTAAATAGCATACCATACTTGATTAACCATTTCTAAAAGGAAAAATGTCTTCAGGCATTAATTCCAGATCTAAAATGCACATCATCATTGTTTGACTATTAATAGTTTTTTACATTTGGAGTGTGATTCAGGCAAACATTTGCCCTTAGTAAAGCTCTAAACTAAGCATTGTATCATCACTACAAAAAATATTTTCAAGTACACATCAGTTGCTATTGTTGTTTTGGGTTTTTTAACAGGTAGGTGAAAGAAAGCTGGTTACAGATTTGGAATATAGGAAGAGATACCAATCTTTTTTCATCACATAATGTAAATCCCAGAAAGAAAAGACTTCGCAAAGGTAGAGGAAGTTGTGCCTTTTCTTATCTGGAATTTGTTAAATTTGCATTTGCAGAGACCTTACAGAGACATTTCTAAAAAGGATCATTATGTAAAATGTACAGTGAAAAAAAAATGTGCACTTTAATATAACAGCTGAAAAGCCAGAGATAATACTTCAAGCTGCCAGTCTATTTCTCACACATTTGCTGCAGAAGTTCAGAAGTGTTCCCTCACTTGTTTTGGGGATAGTAAAACAAATGTTCTCATGCAGATATTGGTCAACTATTTGTTCAACTGTCCCCTGATACATCTCTGATGTGTCATTTTTCAGGGTGCAAAGTGCTCTTAACTGCCATGAATTTCATAGTTACTGCAAACCGGACTATTGCACCCAACAGATTTTATCTAGCTGGTGGAGGTGTCCCACAAAGATCCTGCTACAAATGCCCAGTTGCATTTCTTTGATATGGCAGTATGCATACAAAAATAAATAAATAAACAAAATGAAAAGTCTTATCAAAACAGGATGTTTAGCAAAATGGGGAGATGACAGAAGAAAAAATGCATCTCAACAAATAACAGGAAGATACTAATAAGACCAAATACAATAAAGCAATGCAACTGATCAATTAAATAACAAACTATTAATGGTTGCAGTAGTCTTTCAGGGACAAATTCATTTAAATTAGCATACATAAATAACTTGACATATTGATTATCTTACGACTAATGACTGCAGAATCAGATATTATAATCTTTAAATTTATTTCAATCCTCAAGTCTTTACATGGTGAATCATATCCAAACAAGAAAAGAAAGAACCTAAATGTACTTCTGAGTCTGCTTAATCTCTTTCACAGAAAAATACCATACCATGACAATTATTTATTTATAAAAGCGGTATCAGTCTATAGAGGCTGTTGAGAATACAATAATAATTGTTGATAATATCGCTCTAAACCAAAAAGAAAGACAGGCAGACAAAGCAAGAGAAAAAGCAGATTCCTTAAATAAAATTTGCTTAATAGTTCAATCATTGCAATTTAATCTCCACAAAGGACTCTGCTTTGGAAAAATTACTAGCATAGTCAGTGCTGTAACTTGCAGAATCTGACAATGAATACTTAATAAATCATAGATGGAAAATTTCTACAGGTTTGAAAGAAATCACTTGAGTAATTTGTCATACATAATGAAAGTCCTGTTGCCATGCTGATACATAAAGTGTTTCTCTCTAGAAATACTGTTTTACTTCCATTTTTCCCAAGATTTTCTTACATGTTTTAAGATACTAATTTATCTCCTAATAGCCATGATTAAATAAATTATTTATTAAAAGAGTTACTTTATATATATATATGAAACTGGGTTTTCTATTATGGATTAGATTAAAGTAGACTGTAAGGGTAGCCATAAGCAATTAACATTTTCACAAATCTATTTAATTAACATTTTCACAAATCTCTTTAATTTCCCTATAAAAAACATACAGAGTTGAAATGACCTAAATTGTTGGATATGTGCATTGCCATGTAGCATATGAAATTGAAGCTGTATAGGCTACATGTTGGATTTTTTTTTAAATAAGATTCGGGAAGTACTTGTTCTGGTTTTGTAACGTGTAGGAGCACTGTAGAGTTCTCAAAACAGTGATCACTGAAGAAACATTAAATAGTGAGCATTGTCTTTGTATTTTTGATTAGCACCACCTTCTGTCCTACGGGGCTTTTTGGTCATTTCTTATTATCTACCAGTTACATGATAAAACGATTATTTTCTGTCAGTATCAGAGAAAGTTCATCATTTTTAAGAATCTGTCCTTTTATGCAATGGTGTTAACTAAATAGCTCTGCCAAACTACTTAAATGAGGTGATAACAAAGTTTTCTTTAGATAAACTAAGGTACATCAAGATAGATGTTTCCTCAAGTAAGAGACAGGTTTCCACTTCAGAACAGGACTGCCCATCAACAGTATTTATGTGAAAATAAAAGTAAGCACTTACAGAATGTTTTGTAAGTATATGTATTATGTCATGACATTATTTGGCAGAATGGAAGCCTTTACAATGAGAAAATCATAAAGGACAGTTATATACTCATGATAAACAATGATTATCATGCACAGTTAACTACATTGAAGGTACACGGCCACAACTTATGCAGGCAGATCCAAAGTGGTGCAGATCTGCACAGATCCAAACCACGGAGCTTAGGTAGTACTGCCACAGCAGTTACAGCAGGAATCATGGCCAGGTGCCAAGTAGCTAGTACCTATTCTCTTGGTGGGTTTTGCAACATATTTTAAGTTCTGCTGAGGCCATAACTATACTAAAACTATTACCATCCAGGCTAACCTTTTGACTGCTTATCATTTCAAGCAATGTATTATTTGTAGACACATCCATATTACTCAGAACATAGGAATCACTCTCAGCACACAATGGGAGTAAAAATTTTCAACCCACTCTTTAGTATTTGAATAGCTGTCATGGTTGTAGGCTCCAGATGTGTTACGTTTCTGTGCAGGCACTTTCTAAACAATAGGATGCCTGCAACAGACAATTGCTAGCAATAAAACAGTCATCTTCCTTGATCAGCTGCTTCAGCTGTAGGTAGATGAACGTAATGAAAAGTAAATTAAGGGAAAGTATAGGAGAAGGGTGTAATTGAAATGTTTCCCATATTTGCTGCTGAATTATTTTGACAAATCCCCACAAAACTTCGGAAATTCTCTTTTCAAAACTTCATTTTACCTAAGATAAAGAGTTTTTTTCCTAAAAGTGCTCAGATTTGAATGCCACAACTTCAGTCAAGCACAATTGCACTGAACTTTAGAAACACTCCATTTTCTCTCAGTCCATTTTTTCAAACAACATAAAAAATTTTAAGAACTTCTAATTTTCTTGCTGGAAAGTATATTTTCATTAAAGCAAAAGTATTTACTACCATATGCATATATAGGCGTGTATATACATGAGTCTTACCTCAAAGGCAAATGTTAGTCAGCCTGGGTATAATTCACCAACTCACTAAACCCCATTATAATATTGTAGGCGCTAACATGAGAGCATAAAGAAAAATTTAGTGGAAAAGTGCTGAGTTAGTAGCATGGTAGTGGAACTAAGAGGGAAAACTGTCTCTGCCATGGGAACTGGTACAGAGCCACAGATGTCAAGGAAACCAATGTACCAACATATTATATTACACATTAAGTATTTATGTATGTATTTTATGTAGCTACCAAGTTGTGCTTGTAACATTCAGTAGCCACCCTTAAAACATAATAGACTTATTCATGGTAATATTACTTCTGTGTTTATGTGGCTGTACAAGGGATGCACAAGTAACTGAGAACAGAAACAGGGCAAAAGGGGAAAAAAATCTATTTCAGTTTCACATGCATAATTGCATTTAGTGAACTGAACTCTGTCAAGTCAATGGAATTGCATGTGGCATAAACCAGTTTAAAATTAGGCCATGAGAATCTATCCAAGTTACAGTCTTTCAAAAACGTGAACACATATTAAGAGTCTCTATTGCATATAACATCATATTAGCTCCAGAATGCTTTGGTCCTGCTACATGAACAAAGAATGCTTTAAAACTCAACCAAGTAGCAACACTAAATAGGAACAGCAACTCAAGAGATAACCAACTGAACAGATCAAGGATACTTTTTAATATCTATAATGCAGCACACCGAAAAAGAAATCCTACAAACAAAATAACTGCAGAAGTGCACACTTTCTGTGTCCAGTGGATTTCCAAATGCTTATATTGTGGTGGTGAGCAGAGTTTTATAACTGTGGTGATACTACCATGTTACAGTACCAATAAGATAAGGAACATTTGGAGAAGTGGAATTCAGAAGGACACACTGGTTGGCAGATAGCTATAACCAGAGTTGTTTGGAAATACTCTCCAAATGAAATGAGCTCTATGAACAAGGACCCATAGGCTGAACTTCATTGTGTTATTGTTTTCCCTTCTCCACTTAATATGCTTAGTTATTGTAAACTACTAACAATGAGGTATTTGGCTGACTGCATTTACAGTAGTTTGGTCTGTTTCCACGTCTGGTTGGACAGATGAGCGTACCCTAAAACTTGTTACCATGGGAGAGAATGTTTGTTAACATGAACTCAAAGTGGAAGGTGTATTATGGACCACAGGTACTGAAGCAATACAGTGCACCCTACAATAGAAAGGCAGGAACAGACCTGTACACGATAGGAGTATACCATATAACATACTTGGAAACATAAGACACATATTGAACAGAAGCTTCAACACAAACAGCTTTCTTACTAGGACTTCTAAGCGTATGCATAGGGCCTATGAGCCACCGGGTTAGTGCGTATGCTACAATAGCTTTTTTTACAAGGGCTGAATTCTTACTTTTGAAAGTACTCATACTTGCAAGATGACATCTGTCAGGATATGTCTGCTCCAAGCATACTGGAACATAGAACTGAACTACCCCAGTTTGCTTGAAATGGAGCAGCCTTGGCAACGGAAGCATCTAGTCAAAGCAACACATATTTATTCAAGGGCTAATATACAGCTGGAAAAGTGAATATCCAGGGTGAGTTGCCATAAAATAGGAGACAAAACTAGAGAAGAAGAAAGGGTGAGGAAAAAAATATTAAGAGATGCTGAAAATGTATGCAACAAATTTATGCAGATCAAGGCATTCCTTCTTTACTACATCAGTGGTGCCTGGCATGTGATGTGAGCAGCATAATAATAATTTTATATATATGGTAAATATCTACCATCTGTGTTCTAGGCACGAACTGTAAAATTCAGCATAAAACAATTAAAATCAACAGAGACAACATTCAAGGTACAAAAAGCTTTTGATCCACAAAAATGGCAGATGTTATATTTGAGCGACTGAAGACCAAAAATATGAGTGAGAGCAAGCATGAGTCAGCCATTAAAAGTATGGCTCAATCCATATGCCAAAGGGTTATTTAGCACCTTTTTAATATTCCTAGTGAGACATAGAAAGAAGAAGAAAAATTTATTTAAAAAATTTAATTAGGTTACAAGCTAACACAAAGTCAGTAACTGCATTTCAACACGTCCTTCAAAGTTGAAAGTTCAGAAATTCATAAAAATTTACATTGTACTGTTACTAAGGCATGGCTTTTTCCAGAGTTTTAGGCTCATGGACAGAAGCTTTCATATTTCACTTTTTCAGAGAAGAATCCCTGACATAGACCTGTTCCGCAAAAAGTCTCAGGCCTATCATTCTTCATGCAGCACAAGCAATACACTTGTATGGACAAAACAATAAACCATTTCTATGTTATTTTCTGCCTTTTAATTTATTTTTCTTTTTTTTTTTAGGGTTTAAAGTAGTCATCTTCTGGAACACTGTGTCCCCTCAACTAGACTTCTTGCTGCAGACTTCTTCAGTGAATCATGAGCCCTACAGGTTCTTTCAACTACAGCTAGTCCTGATCTCATTCTCTGTTCAGTCTTCCTGTTGTTGCTCCTGCTATTGCTCCCAGCTATTTCTTTTCCACTTTTTAAACTCCCTGACTGCTGCTCCAGCTTTTCTCTACATTCCATCTCCAACGAATCATGTAACAGCTTTTCATTCATCTTAGGCCTATTCCTTAGCATGATCTTTACAAGATATCAATTAATTTTGTTTACTAGTGTACACTGCTAGTATAATTTTATTCTTCCAGTGTATTGGGTTTATGTGGCAAGGTGTAGGCAGCAGGGTTGCTGCAGGTGTGGCCTCTGTGAGAAAAGATCAAGGACTCGATGAACCAAGCTGTGTGGTGCAATCAACACGCTGGAGGGACCTTGACAGGCTCGAGAAGTGGACCTGTGCCAACCTCATGAAGTTCAACAAAGATAACTACAAGCTCCTACACCTGGGACAGGGCAATCCCAGACACAGCTATAGATATAGCAGAGCAGCCCTGAGGAAAAGGACTTGGGGGTGTTTGTTGATAAATTGCTCAACATGAGCCAGCAGTGTGCGCTTGCAGCCCAGAAAGCCAACCATATGCTGGGCTGCACCAAAAGAATCATGACCAGCAGGTTGAGGGAGGTGATTCTCCCCTTCTACTCTGCTCTCATGAGATCCCACCTGCAGCGCTGCATTCAGCTTTGGGACCCCCAATAAAAGAGGGATGTGGACCTGCTTAAGCAAGTCCAGAGGAAGGCCATGAAGATGATCAGAGCACTGAAGCACTTCTATGAAGACAGGCTGAGAGAGCTGGGCTTGTTCAGCCTGAAGAGAAGGCTCCAGGGAGACCTTAGAGCAGCTGCCAGTGCCTAAAGGGGCTGACAAGAAATCTGGAGAGGGACTTTTTGCAAGGACATGTACTGACAGGACAAGGGGAATGGCTTTAAGCTGACAGAGGGGAGATTTAGATCAGATATTAGTAAAAAAGTCTTCCCTGTGAGGGTGGTGAGGCGCTGGCACAGGTTGCCCAGAGAAGTTGTGGTTGCCCCTTCACTGGCAGTGTGCACAGCCAGGCTGGACAGGGCTTTGAGCAACCTGGTCTAATGGAAGGTGTCCCTGCCCATAGCAGGGGTGTTGGAACTAGATGATCTTTGACGTCCCTTCCAACTCAGATTATTCTGTGATTGTATGATTCTATGATTGTTCCCATGTTGGACAGAGACAGTTCTAGATGGATCCAAAACAAACCTGCTGCTGGCCTAAGCTGAGTCAATCAGTGAGGCTGGTGATGCCTCTGCGAGAACATATTTAAGAAAGGGTAAAAATATGCTGGGCAGCAGCTGTGAGAGACAGGAGTGAAAAAAACATGAGAGAAATAACCCTGCAGACCCCAAGGTCAGTGAAGGAGGAGGCACCAGATCCAGGCACCAGAGCAGAGATTCCCCAGCAGCCCATACAGAAGACCACCATGAAGCGAGTTGTCCCTGAAGCCTTCGGAACAGATACCCACGCGGCAGCCCATGGAGGCCTATGTGCCAGAGTGAGCAGATATGTCCTGAAGAAAGCTGCAGCCCATGGAGAGCAAGGGAAAAGCCTGAGGAGGAAGAAGCAGCAGAGAAACTATCATGGTCTGACCCCAATTCCCATTCCACATCCTCTTGTGCTGCTGAGGGAGGGGTTGTAGGAGGTAGATGATTCAGGAACGAAGAAGTGAAGTTCAGCCTGGGAAAAAGGCCATGGGGGAAAGTGTTTTTAGTTTTGTCCTTGTTTCTTACCATCCTACTCTATCTTTAATTGGCAATAAATTAGATTAAATTTCCCCATATCAAGCCTGTTTCGCATGTGATCTCCCTGTCTTTATCTCAGCCTGAGTTTTTCCATCTTATTTTCTCCCCTTGTCCTGTTGAGAAGGGGGAGTTACAGAGCAGCAGGGAGGGCGTCTGAGAGCTAGCAACCCACCACATCTAGATAATGTTCAGATGCTAGGAACCTCACAAATGCTCAGCTGACTCACTGTACTTCTACATACTCATTAATGAAGTAAGCTCCTGCAGTTAATCAGAACCTAGATGCCAAGCAAAAGTTCCTCAAATTAACCTAGCAACCCTTACAGAAAAACAAACCTTCTGGAGACATAAAGCATATATATTCATAACTATAGCCATCCTGAATAAGGACTGTTGACAACTGGCATTATTTATCATTTCCAAAGTCATAAGGATTGTATAAAATTATTAGGTACTATTACATAACAATCAAATTAATATTTCAGATACCTCTAGGCACAAGGCAGAAAATAAAGAATACCCAGGCAAAGCAAAACCTTGGAGACAATCACAAAAAAAATCTTACTGTAGCAATGAAGAAACTTCATCCAGCTTAAATAAAGGAAATGTCTTTGTCATGCCCGTCCAAATTCAGTTACCTATACTAGCAGAAATACCTAACCTTGTTTTCAGGCATCATTACAGGGTGTGACGAAGGCTTTAGTGAAAGTATATGATGAGATGCCAATTCCTACCCAGGATATCTTCAGAAAGGTTACTAATCACACATTCAGTGTGAAGAATGACTCAGTTAAAAAGAAATTATACATTTACCAAGTTAATCCTGTGGTTTATGTGAAAATAAGAATTAAACTAAATCCCATTATGGTAAGTTAATTGAAAAGAATTTTTTTTTGCTTAAAACAGTACTTTGCTGTTTTGTGTATCCAACGGATCTCTGTGAATTTGTGAATAAATTTAACTTCAGATTAGCTGCAGGAGAGCTTTATACACGTATTGGCTCTAACATACAATTGATTTTTTTATCCATGTAAAATCAAATTTCTATTTCATTAGCACAGAATTCCTGTAATTAAACAGAAATCCTCCCCATTAAATTTACAGATACAAAAATGCATGTTCTGTGTTTTCAGAACATGAAGGTCTTATCTTCACTGTCGTTTTGCCTGTTTTTATTTCCAGTTCGACTGCATCTTCTTTCAGGAAAGAGCCACACTTACATATGTTGTAGCTCCTTGAATAACTAACACCACATTAAAGTAACTTTCATGTCAACTGAATCCTTTCTCAGCTACATGTCACTATCTACAGTTAACTACAATTGATAAACTATACATCAATCCAATATTCTATTAAACCACAAAATCTGTGGTAAAATATCATTGCTTCCAGAAAGAACACGTGAGACTGAAGAGGAAAATCCAAGGAATCAAATAATTAATAGGTTATTTTGGTTTTCCTACACACTGCAGTCCAATGCTATATATAACATGGCCATCCATTACCTAGAAATCTCTGGTTTAATTTGGTCTAGTAAGATGGGATAAAATGGAGGTCCAGATACAGAGTAAACTTATGTTTGGAGGTAAAATGGTAACACACACTGACATGAGAAAACTGTGGCAATGAGAAAAAGTGGCAACTTCCACAGACAATGCAGTATTGATATTTATGCAGAATTAATTTAACTTAGCTCTATCACTGGAAAAGTCTCTGAAGTAGATACTGTGTAATCACTGGTAAGACTGTTTCAGTGAAAGTCTATTAAAACAATGCCATGTATAGGTAATTCAGTATCAGCACGCAAATACTGATACTTTCTTTGTTTTTCTCATTAAAGGACCAATGCTGACTGCATCAACATAGGCATGGTAAGTCTAAAACATCAATATGACTTCCTGAACCCTTCACAGATGACTAGCATGTATGCAGTAAGTCTGACGATGTATTACAGCACAGGTAAAGATTACTTTAATGTTACATGCAGTGGCCAACTGTACAGGACTTTCTCTAAGGTCTGACAAATGGTTTTAGCACCAAAAGAAAAGCAGCAAAAAACTGCAGGAATTTGTTATAGCAATTTTGCAACAACATCCAGCATACCTTAGAATTCTGGCCTAATTATGTTTCTTTGGATTTCACCAATGCAGGACTCAAATCTAATATTCAGTGTTCTAGAAGAGGTAAGAGAGTTTCTGTTGTACCTAACTCCACATTTAAGAATTCAATCTTATAGGCAATTCGAAAAGTAACAAATGGGTGCAGGAGAATAGTAAGTTCCTCAGGTCTATTATGTTGCTAAGTTAACTTGCTAGGATAAATGGCATCCGCCTTCACCTTCTTTAAAGCTTTGTTTTGCAAAATTATACTGGCTTCCTTGCTTAGAACTCTTGGGCTTCTCCAAACACAGTGAGACAAATTTGACCACATTTGTTGAAAATATTTTCTGCTTTTACTACTGCAAATCCATTCAATAGGTAGACTTTTTTTAATTCGAAGGCAGATGAAACAATGAATGAAAGAATAAAATTCTCCAAATCTGAAATGATAGTGTTTGGTCATCACCTCATATCTAAACAAATGAGCAAGAAATTTCAAAGAATGGAGCAGCAACCCCTAAGTCACACCCACCCAAAACAGACGGGCATACCTTCACTAAAGTGAAGATGGATGTGCCAGTTCACACCAACTCAGATCTTCACTCCTCTGGGTTTTATTGTAGTTATAAATAACACGGTCTACAGGAAAACCTGGTTTAGATTCCACAACAGCATCATTATGAACTTCCAAGAGCTGATAGCTAAGAGAACAGTAAGTAAGTTGGTCATCATAGAGTCTCATTTACTACAGCTGAAGCAGTAAAGCAGCTGTTTGTACATCTGAAGATTTTCTGTTCAAGGACTGATTCCCCAACTAACTACAGGCTCTTACAGAGCTAGCAAGGAAGATCTGGCATTTAATCTGATCTTTTACTGGTAACATTATCTCTTAAATGTTCACTTTTTGCAAAGTCATTCCATAGTCACGTACCTTACCACTTGATCAGAATGAACACGACTATCAGCAAGGACTATAAGGTGATAATCAATCAATACGTACTGCCAAAAATGTTGCCACTCGGTAATGTCACTTATCTTAGTATTATAAAGAATGATTTCAATAACAAGTTGCCATGATATTGTAATGATCTTTTTTACCCAAGATTATAGATATTGTTAACAAGCACTTGGTAACTCTTCTTAAGCCAACATGCTGTAACATTTCTCTCCTCTGCACACTGTCATGCAAAGGAATCTTCTAACACAAATTATAGGTTAATTATTTGAGTTGTTTCATTTTTGACAGTCTGTATTAATAATTAAAATGGAAGCTCCTAGGACAAGAACAGTCTTCCACTTTGTTCTAAATACAATATGTCCTCACATCTGAGAAAAAAAAAAAACAGTACTACATAGAAATACTTGATAGATTATATGACACATGGACTTCGAATATTTAAACTCTGATTTGGTGCCTATAGTGAGGACTGGAAACTCTGGTTAACATTAATCAGGGAATGTTATAAAATGTGATTAATTTTAAAAAATAGGTGCACCTGGAGCTCACAGTGTGGCTCAGGGCACGCTATCTGTCTCTGCTAACATGTACTCTTAGCAAAATGTTAGCCACTGGATGTCAAGATTGCACTGAAGCAACCTGACTAAGAAAGCCTTTCCTCATAAAATGCAATCTTGGATTTTTGTAGGACTGTATTAGATATTGTCAGTATTAGCCAAACAGTTCTCAGCTATCAATGAATTAATTTTAGTCCTTGATTAACTGGTAGAAGAGTCACAAAGGAAGGCAGTTTTCTTCCTTTGAGGTCCTTCAGTTCATAAACAATTCCACATTACTCAGATGACAAACTACTCTTTTTTTCTCCCTCATCCGAACGTGGGTAGAGTGAGCGAGTGGCTGGGTGGCACTCAGTTGCTTACTGGGGTTAAACCATGACGAATTGTTAAGTCAAAGGATATTGGTGGACTCTATTTTGGAGTTCAACTGGATGAAGCAAATCTATGAAAGTGGAATTCCAAAAAGTTTTGCAAAGGACATTACATTAAGAAAAAAGATGTCATGACCTACAGATGAAAAAGTTTGCATGAGTTCCATTTTGCAAGAGTGATTCTGCAGAAAAAAACTAGGGAACGTGTTAGAAAATGGCCAGAACATTATTCCCAAAAGATGTGGTTCAGTCAACACATCTCTGAATGTAAGGTAAATGAAGAGTCTTCAGATACATTTTTATGTTTTGTAGCTAAGTATTGTTGTGGAACTTGGCAAAACAAATATTGCCTGTGAAATTCTGCACTCCTGTGGGAGTCTTCATGACAGAAAATAGCCAAGAATTGTCTTGTAGCTATTACCAAACTAGTTAGTAATACATCAGTTACAATACAAGTTCAAATGTATGGAGACTGTGTTGCTGCGTTGCTTCAGCCAAGACTTGCAGAACTAAGCCAACCCCTGGCTTAGGGCTAGAAGATCACAGACACCAATATGGAGGATGACCAAATAGCGTTTTATTAAACAACAGCAGGTGCTTTATACCTTTCGGCCACACGGAAGTACCTGTTCTGACCCAATCAGAAGGGCAGGTTAACAAATTTTACCTTTTATGGTATTGTCCAGCCTAGCCCCACAATTCCCCTCTCCATGCTATGGGGCTTGTGAGAGTACCTAGGGAGGGGCTCTCTCTTTCCGTACATCGCGATATCTTCCGGCCGCCATACCTTAACTACCTACATATCCCCCCTCCCTATGCACCAATAAGGTGATTAAGATAAAACAATCCTAAAAATACGTGTCATAAAACTTGTGTGCAAACCTAGCAAATGTGTGCTGTTTCTACATTATTTCTTATAAAAATTCTAAAAATATACATTATAAGTTTAAATAGAAAATATAAGGCACGCCAAACAGGATAATTGGAGAACAACTGAGAGTAATGGTGTATAACTAGGGATAGCTAAAGGGAGTTTTAAACAAAAACAGTCTTAGAGCAATCGCTAAAATGCCATTAATCTAATGCTAACACTCTCTAATTGACTCTTAACAAATGAAACGAGCTTGACAGGGTCCCAAAATCACTGCTATTACAATCATTGTGATTGGTCCCATTAGGTAGATATCAGGGTGGTCAGCCATGGTGAATGGTTGAACCATGACGTAAACCAACTTTGCTGTGCCTCTCGTTCCCTCCTTCGTTTTTTCCAGACCTTTCTGCAATTTGGTCATAGTGTCTTTTACTATTCTGGTGTGGTCTGCATATACACAACACTCTTCCTCTAGTGCAGTGCACACTCCCCCTTGCTGTAGAAGCATCAGGTCTGATCCTCTTCCTTGTCATCTTCATTCGTCACTGAGACGTACCGGTTGCGAGGGTGTCCGACAATCCAGTCCTGCGGACAAGAACTCACAATTTTCATTAGCTTTATTCTGATCCTCCTTTAATTCCGCCTTAATACATCTGCTAGGTACCCATCTCAGCAATCCCTCCTTTTCTACCGCTGCATACCCTCTTCCAATTGTACGCAGCCTCCACCCAGATTCCCACTGTAGTTCCCCTGGAAATTTAACTCGCACCTGGGGAAAGGTAGCTACTTGTTGTTTTAAATACTGTTTTTCTATTGGCGAATACTGTTCATGTCCTCTAATATAGTGATTTAAAGCTAACAGGGCTCGATTTAAGATATTATTTTGTTGATCTGTCGGTATTTTTCCCGAATACCCTTCTTCTTCTCCAAGGATCTTAATTTTTTCCTTGAGCGCACGATGACCGCGCTCCACAATCCCCTGGCCCTGACAGTTGTATGGGATCCCGTGTTTTAATTCAATGTCCCACTTCTTGCACCAATCTTCAACTAATGTGCTTCTAAAACAAGGCCCATTATCTGTTTTAATCGTTTTTGGGGTTCCCAGCCAGGCCATGACGGTGACCCAGTGTTGTATGACTGTCTTTCCCGTCTGCTTGATGTGTGGTGTGGCCATTATTGCACCGCTATAAGTATCAACTGTAACCGCAAGGTGTTTCCTAGGGGCCATGAGTGAACATTCCGTAAAGTCTGTCTGCCATAACTCTCGTGCTTGCAGCCCTCTAGGATTCACTCCAGCCTCCCATAATGGGGAATGCTGGCAATAGGGACAAGTAGCGACAACTTCCCGAGCTTCTCTAATAGGAATATTACATTCTTTTGCCAATGCTTTTGCACCAATATGTAGCTTCCGGTGTAGTTCACTAGCCTGTTGTAACGTCCACAACCTTTTTGCAGCAGAATCTGCTTTTGTGTTACCTTCCACCAGTGGACCAGGGCAATTTTGGTGGCTATTGATGTGAATCACTGTGACTGTACCAGTTCGCTTTCCTAATGCTTCTTGTAATGCATTTGAAATGTCCCCGTTAGCGTATCCTCCTCTCTTCATTGATTGAACCAATTTGTACACGTACATAGAGTCTGTACAGACATTAATATGTTTTTCAGGAGTTTGTTCAAGCGCTAGACACATAGCTTTTGCCTCTAGCCATTGAACACTCTTCCCTGCTTCTACCCAGATTAGTTTTTCCCATTTATTGGCTTCCTTCCAGACCACCACTGCTGTGTCTGTGACAGAGGATGCATCGGTAAAATATGTCAGCCCAGGCTGGGGATTATCAAGCACTCTCAACTGCAGTGAGGGCTGTAATGCATCCATGTATCTTTTCCAGAGCTCTACCTTTCCTGTCTCAACCTTCCCATGGTATGTACTTAGAGATAATTGCAGCTCTACTTCATTCTCCATCAGTTCTGTCACCTGTTTTTTAGTCCAGGGCAGCCAGATGACATCTGGTTCCTTGCCAAATGTTTTTCTGCTTGATTTTCTTAAAGATTCCATTACAAAAACTGCAACCTTGCTCCACCTCACAAAGCTGTCATTTCCCTTTGAAGAGTATGCCCACAACAGGGGACACAATTCCTTCTTTCTGTCTTGTCCTAGCATTCCAAAACAGCCTCCTTTGGTAAAGGCCCAGGCTAAAATGATGTCCTTGCCTGGTTGTATGCGAATAAGGGCAAATTTCTCTGTTCTGCGTTGGATTTCTACCAACGCCTTTCGCGCCTCCTCTGTAAGAGTGCGTGGTTCCCAAATTTGATTACCCTTTAGCAGGTCATAAAAAGGTTCCATTAGGTCATTGGGGATCGGAACAAAAGTTCTCAACCATTGAATGGCCCCCACTAGCTTTTGAACATCGTTAAGTGTCTTAATTTCTGGATTTATTTGGATAGGTTGGGCAGTGACCTGCTCTCCCCTAATTTCTGTTCCCAAGTATTTGAGTGTACTACCCTTTTGAATCTTCTCCTCTGCTATGTTTAACCCGAATTGCTGTAAATTGGTCTGCACCTGTTGGAATAAGGAATCCAGGACGGCTCTGTCCTCTGCAGCCATCAGGATATCATCCATGTAATGCAAAACCTTTGTTGAACTCCACTTTTCCCTGATACCCTCCAGCGCCTTAGCCACGTAACGCTGGCACATTGTGGGTGAGTTTTTCATACCTTGTGGCAGGACTGTCCATTGCCAGCGTGTTGCTGGCTCCTCCAAATTGATTGCAGGTAGGGTAAAGGCAAACCTTTTCCGGTCTTCCAGGGCAAGAGGGATGCTGAAAAAACAATCTCGAATATCAATTATTATGATATACCAATCCTGTGGGATAGCAGAAACAAGCGGCAGACCAGTTTGCAAAGGTCCCATCGCTTCCATCTGCGCATTCACAGCTCTCAGGTCATGGAGTAATCTCCATTTGTTTTTGTTTTTCTTTCGAATTACGAATATCGGGGTGTTCCATGGACTAGTAGAAGGCTCAAGATGACCACTTTGAGCTTCTACCTTCACAATTTCCTTGGCTGCTTGTAATTTTTCTTGAGTGAGGGGCCACTGTTCCACCCAAACCGGATCATTCGTCAGCCAAGTAATTCTATCTTGTTGTGGGTCAGGTTGAGCAGTGGCCCCCCCTAAAAATCCTTCATAGTAATTCCCATTTGACGGAGTGCATCTCGGCCTAACAGGGCTTGTTCTATCCTAGCAATAACAGGAGTCACTGTGGCAACCGTTTTCCCTGCTCTTCATCATCTATTATAAACATCATTGGCTGCGAGCTTACAAGAATGTTAGTATCCCCTCCCGCCCCGGTGACCTATCAAAAGTGGACTGTCGGAGGGGATGGGTGGGATCTGTCGTTGCAGCTTGTATGCGGCCTTGCAGTTCGAGATACCATGCCTCCTTCAAAAGAAGGAATAGCAGGCCAGTTAGTACCGCCCTTGCCAGCTGCCTAGCGTCGGCAGGGGCTAGTGGCTGGACGTGGGCGGAGTCGAGCAGCATAGGTGTGGTTTCGCTCGACAAACCTTCCTCTTTTATTGCCTTGTGAAGGGCCTGCACCAACTTAGCGTCTAGGGGCGTCCACATAGCTCCTCCTTGTGGCCCAACCTGAACAGGGAACGCCTGTGGAGGCGCGGCCGCAGGTACAGCTTCTAGGGTTACGCCACTTAGCACACAGTCTTTCGCAATCAAGTTCCAATTTGGCTGCGCCACAGGGGGCGGGGTTTCGCCCAGCCGCTCCAAGGCGCGTCCCCGCATCCCCGCCTGCGCCTCCAGCACATCCATCGCCCTGCCAAGTTCCTCCACAAGGTCCCCCGGTGTCCCACGCCCCTCCTCCCCGGCACCCGAGCCCCGAGGGGGTCCAGCGCCACTCGCCGCAGCCTCCTCATTTTCTGACTCAGAATCAGAACGCATTTCACATCCACCTCCCCGCCATTCCCGCCATGCCGTTTGTTCCTTCGGGGTACTGCGTTCCTTCTTCCGTGCCCCAAAGGGCCCTGCGTCACCGCCACCCACACGTTTCAATCCCAGGTCTAATAATTCCTCGTCGTCTAGATGCCTCAGTACCATGCCTGGGAGCGGATCTAGGGGGTCCACATTCTGATTTTTTGATTCACCCGGCCCAGACTTGCCGCCCCTGATTGCAGCGTCCCCTTTAAGACATTGCTTGTTAGGAAGGGCTGCAGACTTGCTGCCCTTGACTGCAGCATCCCCCTTAAGACATTCCTCGTTATAATGAGCTACAGTATCTTTTAACTCCCCCCACGGATATGCCGGTGGTGCGGGGGGCTCCTTTCGCGCAGCCCCTCCTTGCGCACCGGTTGCAGAGGGCTCCTCTTCAGACTCAGTAACAAGAAATGCCTGCGGCTCAGGCAGCTGCTCTATAGATTTATCCTCCACCTCGTCCTCGCCACCATCACCAGGCTCGCCAGTCTGCACTGCCGCTGTTGTAGTGGGAGGTGCAGTTTCAAGCGCGGCTCCCTGTAAGTATAACTGCGCCGTCCCCCACGCCTCCCGATCTTGCCGAGCCCATTGCAATAAGGCCAATAACTTTCCCAGAGTGATGAGAAGATCTGGCTTTCCCGCCAGTGCCTGCTCAATCAGTGTCTGTTTAAGTTGTGGCCAATTTTTGGAATTAAATATCTGAGCAGGGTGACCAAGCACCCCACTGTGAATCAAAGATTCCAGGCACGCCTTAATGCTGCCAGATTTGATACAAATCTTGAAATCCTTTGCCAACGTTTTCAGTACCTTAACCGTCACATCCATGCTCGCGAGCTACACCTCTGCCCTCCGAACGAATCACGTCGGGGTCACCACTTGTTGCTGCGTTGCTTCAGCCAAGACTTGCAGAACTAAGCCAACCCCTGGCTTAGGGCTAGAAGATCACAGACACCAATATGGAGGATGACCAAATAGCGTTTTATTAAACAACAGCAGGTGCTTTATACCTTTCGGCCACACGGAAGTACCTGTTCTGACCCAATCAGAAGGGCAGGTTAACAAATTTTACCTTTTATGGTATTGTCCAGCCTAGCCCCACAATTCCCCTCTCCATGCTATGGGGCTTGTGAGAGTACCTAGGGAGGGGCTCTCTCTTTCCGTACATCGCGATATCTTCCGGCCGCCATACCTTAACTACCTACAGACTGGGACATGTTTTACTCTCATTTATAAATAAAACTTCAACTGAAAAGGTCAAAAGAAAGGTTCATCTTTCAGTGGCTCAAGTGAAGTAATTTAGAGGTTTCTACATATTATTTAGGTGTCTACTTCTCAGTGTCAGTTGAATGTAATTTACTGAGAAAACCCTACCATGTTGGGATTTTATGGCCATCTTCCTGTAAGTTATATACTAAGCCATAAATTTGGGGGGTTGAGATCTGTAGTTATGCTCATTCTTAAAAGAGAGATAAAAAAGTGAGAAGTTTTGGGTTGGTTTTTTTTTTTTTCCTTTTTTTCCCTTTCCTTTTTCTTTTGAGATCTCAGGCATATCAAATCCAATCTTGCCTCTGGAGAGTCAGTAGTATAACATAAGACCTTTGGCATACTCAAACCAAAGAATAAAACTGAAAAGACAATAATCCAAAGTTTGCAAACACACAGTTAATTGTAAATGCATCAATTCATTGTTCAACAATCATTGATTCCTGGATCAATTCATCCATCGATTATTTAAAAATTCTACTGAGAAGATTGTAGTTCTGTAAATACTCTCACCATTCAAAATCCATAAGGAAAGCAAACGTATTTCATATTTGAATTTTTAAATAGTTAAAATAACATTACAGAAAAGTTGGAGAAAGCAGGTGATACTGTCTGACTTCTGTATGCATTAAGAAATATATTACAGTGCAAAATATTTTAGCTTTCAAAACATCAGCTTTAATTCATAATCAACTTTCTATGATTTGGGATTCTTCTCAATTTGAGGGCTCCTTAAAAGTTACTCCTCAAAGCTAAAATGTTTTTTGCCACAGATTCAAAAATGGAGAGCTGAGCTCCCTAACATGCAATTCTCAGGAAACTCTTTCCACCATAACTAGATGCCTGGCCATAAGAAGACCTAAGACCGGATCTTATCACGGTCCCAGCTACCCAGGGGAGCAGGCACTTAGGAGTTCAGATGAGCTAATGTGAAGTATCTCATTTAGGTGTCACAGTAGGCAAAGGGGCTAAGTTCACAAACGGAAGAATCAGATCTCTTCCCGTTCAAGGCAGGCAGGCCTCAGCTCCCCCTACCATCAAGATAGTCATGAGGTACAAATACAGCCCTCTAAAGTGCTTAACCCTTTATTAATTGTTTGAGTGAGCTGCTGGAAAGCATAGTAACAATAAAATAGTGCTCATGGTCATATATAGTAAAGGAGGAGTTCTTATAATTTCACTGACACCCCCTTAGTCTAGCAACTACTTATCTCAGCAGGAGGAACACAATACCGTACTTTACTGACTACTTTTTGTAAAACCCTTCCTCCTTCCTTTTCTCCTCTTTCTTTGTCCTTATACATATCAACCTTCCATATGGTGAGGGGACCATTTAAACTGTTCTCATAAATACCAAATGAAATATTTTCACAGACAATAAAAAGCTAGTTATCTAATCCTTAGTTCTTCAAGTGTTTTTCATTCTCGTTCAGCTGTTTCTTAGCTTTTGATGTTGCTGGCTTTCCACCCATCCCTCTGTGCTAAATTAACGTAAAGATTTTACTTTCATTTGTGCTTTTAAAACATTTTCAGTAACAAACCTGTCACCAAGTTTCCTTATCACAGTTCTTCTTTTCGTATTATTATTAAATTGTGAGCACCAAAGATACGTCCTAATCTTCACAGAGGAACAAAATAATAACCACGGTTAGGAATTAGCTGCACAGGGCTGTTTTCATAGTTTAGCTAGGAGGCAAAATGTCTGTAAGCTTTCAGAAACAGTCATGGAAATAAAACCTAGAAATGTAATGTTTTGGGACTACTCCCCTACCAGTTTGTGCTATGACTACTTCTGCACACTACTGCCATGTGTGACCTGTGATCAAGTGGAACAATAAGACTGAACACTGCCCAGAACCTGAGCTACTGACTGACCAACTGGTAACAGTGCATGGACCTACATACTCTATGTCCTGCATAGAGAGATTAATATATTTCCTCAAGACTATGCCACAGAGCTGTGAAGAAGCAGGAATCAAAAAGGATCCTTTCCACAGTTCACATGGTCATTGTGCTACTCTGTCTTTCTTGAATCATGCAACTTTTTAATGCAGGAATTTAAGTCAACCACAAATATGCTTTATACTCTAAAAAAAAATAGCAATAAAAGAATTATAGGTTTTCATGATCTCTTCTTCAAATACAGAGGTTTGTGCATCTCAAACACCAAAAAATGAAACCTCAGCAGCTAGCAAAGCAAGGGGGTTTAGTCACACTGCGTGAAAATCATGTATTTGTTTTTATTAAAACTCCTATGACTCAAGTGTTTGACAAGTTCTGAGAAAAATTATATCACGAAGGACCACAACCCTGTTTTATGAAGAATCAGCAGCTTTCACATGAATAGCATTCCTGCCATAAGAGGATCCAATATTCCTGATTTTCTGACAAAATCAGATAAAAACAAGGCATGTCTTTTTTAAAGGGAGATGGAGAAGGTTAAAGCCTATGAGAGCTGGAGAAAAAAGAATGGCACAATATAATAGTACTATGACCTAAACCAATACTGATTCTTTGCAAAAGTATAAAGATAATGTGTCACAAGGACACTGAAGTGGAGAACTGTGCTTAGCACAAAACCTTCTTAATGAAAGCATGAAAGACACAGATAGTTCAATTTGCACATACTCAAAGAAAGCCTTCAGCCTGCCAGAATACCCAAACCTAAAGACATCCTGCCTAAAGAAGATCCATTATCTTCATTCAGGGAAAAGCTTAAATCTTTCAGGACCAATGAGAAGGTGTTTGTCTTCATTCACTGGTTTGTTATTTCCCGAAGGCCAGGGAGCTGGGGAGGAAGCTGGTTATTTTAATTTGGGCTGAAAGAATTCAGCAAGACTTTTCCTCGAAATTTATGCTTCCTTCTGGTTTCAGCTATGATGGAAATGATATTAAGAAATCCTTGGTGGATAACCTAGTGCTTGTGGTTTGAGCCTCATCTGGAAGCAGGGATCTGAAAGAAATACAAAACTGAAATGTAACAGACACAACCTGATTTTCTCTGAGGATACAAGAACATCATGCCAAGTCCATCTAGCTCAGCATCCTGTCTCTGACAGTGGCCAGTAGCAGATGCAGACAGGAATGTAAGAACAGAAGAAGCACACAGAAATAGTTCTTTAGAATATTTTTTTCTGATTCATATGATTTGTGGCTTCCAGACTTTCTGAGCTACAGGCAATAGCCTTCATAGATTTTCTTTTCATAAATATATCTAATCAATTTTTGAACCCTTTAGTATCCCTCAAATCCTGGACAATAAGCTTTTACAGCTTTACAATGTACTCCGTGAAGTATCACTTTTTGCTTGCTTTGAACCTGCCACTTGCAATTTCATTCCCTCCAGGCCCTGTTCCCTGTTCAAATATCTATGCCAACTGTGATTTTATATACTTCGATCATCTTCTCCAGAATCTTGGAAAATCGGAATTTTGTATTCAGTAAAAAACAAGGAAGCAAAGTGGAGGGAGGGAGGCAGAAGACCATTATGATTGTTAATTTTATCTGCACATTTCATCCACAGATCTGCATTAGCTTGCAGTTATTCACCCTGAAAAAGAAGCTGCAGTCATTTCTCATACCACACACTGTTAATCTTCTGTATCTATGTACAAACTCTGAAGTACATTTGCATAATCAAATTTTCTACTACAGCTGGCATTCTTGCACTCTCCTCTGGCAGCAACTTTCTGAGGGGAGAAAGCAAACAGAATTAGAAAAAAAGATGGGATTGTAGGAAGAAAGGTATTCTTTATGTAGGTGATCAAATGGAAAAGTCCTACTGCAGTGCTAATCACATCATCATTCTTTGCCAGAAGAGCAGTCTATTATCTCTACATAAAAGGGTGGTTGCAAGCATACATTTCATAAGAAAGTACTATAAATTGAAGTTAACTGTGACTCAGGTCCAATTAGCACTCAGCAACCTTTTCGAGTAGATTTTGAACTGTTGATTTGTTAATCAGTCAATGTACTTTCTTTATGCAGATGTGTGTATTATAGAAGATTACAGTAAGATTATGTCTTTTTTGGTTTTGTCTGGAGGAGAGGGCATTGCTGCATCAGTTCCTCATCCAGTCCACTGCGCCTGTACAAAAGAAATGGTGGCAGAGCAATAAAAAGAATGATCATGGATAATGAGAAGGTGAGACTTTCTCCTTCAGCAATGGTGCCAGTTTATTGCTGGCTGTGAAAAACAATTAAGCTGTGGCTGCTGACTTGTGATGGACTAAAACAACTGATCAACATTTGTCTTACATCTAGACAGCAAGATCTTTGGGGCAGAGATTTTTTGTTGGTTTTATACTTCTGGAACATCAGCACAAGCAGGTTCATTAATTCAGATTCATTAATAATTCAGATTCATTAATTTAATAACTGTAATAAAAATGAGATTAAAAATGGACTCAAATTTGTAGAAGAATGTATGGGCACAGTGCATAGCTAATACTAATAATGTTCTTTTCCATAATATAATCAGAGGACACAACGGAGTACAAACAACTACATATTGCTGTGTATGACCAGCAAATTTTTGGAATACCTAAACTAAGTAATACATTTCAGTCTTGCAATTTTCTGAACCTGCAACTCCAGGGACACCACCAGAGGGCCCACAACTATGTAAAGTTTCACTCTTAATTTTACACTGCACATACACAGTAAACAGAAACTTTCAAATAATGGGCACCAGGCTTCTTGAAGATACTGTTAACTTCTTTTCACAAAAGTCAGTCTTCAGGAAACGTAGTGCTTAAATGCTAAGACTTGGATCAGCTTAAAACCTCATCAGATGTTGAGCCCAAACCATTGAGCTGAAATGTTTCAGGTTCAGCATCACTCTGAGTCATTCTCCACCAGACTTATGATGAAGTTACCACAGACCATAAGAGATGACAAGAGTGACTAAATTTTGGTGCTTCAGGACCTCAAAAGCCAAGGGCGATAGCCCAGCTGAACTGCCATAAGGCCGTGGAAGATGGAATCCTGGTGTCCATGGTTACCCATGCCCAGAGGCAGCTTTCAGGCTCTTTGCCACAAAATCTGAAAAGTGCTGGAGTAATTTGGCTCTTAGTGGACTCACTTGAGAGTTGCAGGCTCTAATATAATTTTTCTCTTTATTTATTATTTAGATGAAATTTTGACTTTATGCCTAGACACATATATGTGCATATCCCCTACTCAAATTTGGACATAACAAAAAGGGCGGGGGGGAGGGGGGGGAATCAAAGTATTTGGAAGCCAGAAATGCTGCTTCTCAACAAACTCTACTAGCATTGTTATTATCATGCTAAAATAAATTTGAACAAGCTAGAAATGGCCAAACCCCCTCTTCTGTAAAGGCAGAACTCCCTTTTATCTGTCCAAGTTTCTGCACTCCAGCAGATACCCTCAGTTATGTTTAGATATTTCTCACTTACAAAGAAAACAAGCATCAAAACCCCATTAACGACCAGGCATGAGAAGTGACAAGAAGGAGATTGTCCATAATGCACATGAGGAAAATGTTTTACTTCAAAGCTGTCACCATGTTGTATACAGAAGCATAGCTGCCTTTTTCCAAAGCTTGTCATCATCATTACCATCGTTATTATTGCAGGAGACAGTGAGAATCACAAAAGCTAGTAACTAAAAGAAGTAATCCATCTCTTCCTCTTCTTCCCCGTGAGAATCAAACTGTTTCCGTGAGATAGCTCACAGATGCTCTTGAGAGCGGGGTGGGAATTACAATTAATACGGATTTTTTTAATCACAATTAGACAGTCTTGTATAATACTAACCTCTCCCTCTGGGTTTTAGTTGGAGTGTAATATGAGATTCTCTTCACCAGCCTTGATTCTCGACTTCCCTTTCATGAGAAAAACTAATTATCTCAGTCACAGCAGCAAAGCCAATGCTGACATGTATAGTAAATTGTTGTGAGGAAGTAAGGTGTGCTGCTGCGGCCATGCACCTGGAGTGAACAATATGAACATAAAGGATTCCTCTAGGGAAATCACAGAGGTTTGTCTGAACCAGTTTCAGGAAAATAAAAGTGAATCCCTGGTTACAGTCTGATTCTTCAGGAAAATAAAAGTGAATCCCTGGTTACAGCAAGCTACTTAAAATAGTAGCTTTAGAAAGCGATTTAACAACAGCCAGGCTAGCTCTGATGCTGCCTTTTCAAAGTGCAATACAAATCAGTTTCAGCTGGCTGAGCATCTTTCCCACCAGGCTACGAGTACCTCAGATTCACACTCCTGTACAACATCATCCAGTAATTAAATGAGCATCAGTAAGCTCTGGCTTTTCAAAGGTCTGAAAGGTATACAATGTATACAAGTGTTTTCTCTTTATTCCAGAATCCAGTTTTGCATTCCCTAAAGTCAGAAGGAACAATAATCCCTATGCAGTCTTCTGGCAAAGTCAGTAGAAATTTGTGTCATTCATTTCAACACAAGCAGGATTTTGTATTTTATGTTTAGCATTTAAAGACAACCTACCGCCTTGTATCGGTCTGAAGGAATGAGAGTGTCAGGCCTTGCCTGAAAACTGTTCTAATGCCAACAGCCATATGTGTGTCACAGAAGGAGGAGGGAACCTTCTGCTAGCCAGAGACCAGAGAGAGGTTTTCTCAAAAACTGAAGCCATGAGCTCATATTCTCTAGCATTTGCCAAAACAAAACTTTGAACTTTGGCATCACTGTCTTTCGGTTTACTTCCACACTGCTCACTGCTGATGCAAAGTTGCCTCAAAGTAATCTTTATGGAAAAGGTTCTGTGTATAGAAGATGAAAGTTAACCCTAAAGAGCAAATGCCAAGAGTAAGTGGACTAGCCAGAGGGAAAAAAGAAAGAATCAAAAAAAAAAAAAAAAAAAAAAAAAAAAAAAAAAAAAAAATCTTACAGCCTGAAAAAAACTGAGAAGGTCTAATCAAAAAGATAACCAACACTAGGAGTCAAGTGAGGAAAAGAAATTGTTTGGTAGGAAAGGAGACATGAAAGAAAGTAGCTACAGGGGTACAAAGAAATTGAGTTGGGGGGGAAACAGGAAGGGAAAAAATGGATGAGAATGGTATACAAAGAGGCAGAAATGTTGTATTTCATTTTAATCAAAAAGCTGATAGTTTCTCAGTGGAGTTCACAGGACATGAATGTCTGATGAAATATTCCTACTATATATATTCCTAGCAGGTGCTCCCTGATTATTCAAGGGTAGAAAGTACCCTTCCGTTTCCTGGCTGTCTTCTGCAAATAACCACCCTAACTAACCTTTTCTTATAAATGCAGAAAGTAAACTTTTAAGGAAATTTTATATTTACAGCATTAAGAAGAGCAAAACTGTGTTTATCGTCAGCAAGTGACACTGTAAATACACTTTGGAAGAGTTTTTAAAAGGCTCTGCAGATGAAAAATAGCTAAAAAAAACCCCAAAACAAACCAATTTAGGCTTAGCTAGGCAATCACTACTAATTATGACAAACTAATGCACTGATGTATTGTGTGATTCAAGAAAACAACCAAGAAGATTAGGGAAATTTTTGCAGCCAGAATATTCAAGGTTCTGGAAAGACTACAAATAAAGAATTCCAATAATCTAATCTGAAATACAAATCACGGGTGAAAACTGTCTCTGTCTCATAATAGAGAAAAGTACCTACAATCTAGCAAGATTTCAATGATAAAAGGCAGTTCTTTATTCATACAAAACTACAAGAAACAATCCTCAATCAAAGGTAACCACTAGATACTTGTTTGAAATAGAGCTGGAGGTCACCAAAGGTTAGAAAAATAAGACCGATATTTCTCAGCAAATTTAAGAAACCAGTCAACTAGTAGCCCCATTTTGCCATGTTCAGAGGCAGTGAGTTTTGAAACATTAATGATTTAATGCCTGCAGGTAAAAGAAAGACCTAGAGATGTCACGTTTCAAAGACATTCATAACTGTATCATCAGCATAGAAATGAAAGTTGACAACTTGATGATGAAAAATTGTTCTTGGGGCATAAAAATCAGCAAACTGGCACATCAGAGGAAAACGGTACAACTCACCCTATCACAGGGAGATTCCAGGTGAAATTAAAAATACATGCAAGTGTTGCTCTCCAAGAGGCTGCAAACACATGTATAAAACTTGGTGCATCATTTGGGGTCATGAAGGGTTTCACAAGACTGTCATGGAAAATTCTTCTTTATCCATAAGTTCAGGAGGAAAGCTGCACAAGCAGTTCTGCCCAGCAGACTGAGAAGGAAGATCACTTCAAAGTAACTGCATAGAGAAAGCAAATGAAAGCATTACAGTACTCTATATTCCCAGCTCTCGGTCCAGGCAATTTGCTTTGTATCCAGCTTGGTGGGGGGGGCGTTGGGGTTGAGGAGGGTCGCATCTGCACAGTAGCACATATCATACAGTTTCTGTTCCCTGAAACTGTGGCACTTGCCACAGCTACAGCGTGTACTAAAGGATTAGGTCCAATAAAGCACTTGGCTGCCCACAGAAAACCCCAAAAACCCAAATCAGTAGGTTCTTGATAAATAAGCATTGTGGAAGAAGTCTCAAAAGTTCCACCTCATGCTGTCAGACCTTGCTACAGCTCAAAACACTACGAAGGAGGTGGAGGGACTCCAAAATCCCACATCTACCTGAAACTTAGTTAGCAATCTTCACAAATTTTTGTATATACAGGCCTGAATTCTGGCCATGATATCTACATGTATTTTATCAAAAATTGTCATGAGGATTCTGCTTTTCTTTTGGTTTTGCTCTTTTTGGTCCCAGATGTGAATGTGTTGCTCCCATGCCATGGTCAGCCTTGAGCTGAAGCAGCCCAGTCACTTACTTAGTTCTAATTGGTTGTTTTCTTAGAGTGTGCGTAATCTGATGTTGTCCAAATACACAAAATGTCAGCTTTGTGAATCATTACTAGAACGGTTAGTAGTTATAGACTGTTAGCAGTTTTGTAGAAACTATTCAACGAGCCTCTTTCAGGCCTTAGAACAATTCTAGCCCTATTTTTTTTTTCCTTCTGACTATATGACCATTACTTTTTGTAGTTCAGTGGTGTCCAGCAACTCCATTATTCTTCATAGACAACAGAGATGTGACGAGGAGGCCAATCTGCTAAAGACAAATGACAACCCTCATGATAGATTGTTGTAACCAGTACAACAGGTGAGCAGAGAGTGAGAGGAGAAGGTAACCAACCTGTGTTTATAAGAGTCATAGTTGTCACTGTCCTAAGCAATGCAAAACAGAGTTCATTTGTCAGCATCACTGCAAAAGTAGATTCCCTGGTAAGTAATTTCACAACAGCAATCCAGCTTTAGCAAAAATTAAGAAGTAAAGAGGAGAAACTCTGGAAGAAATGTGGCTTTGCCTCCAATTACGAAGTTTCTGATGTCGTTTAACTACTCATTCTGTATGCACTGAAATGGAAATATATATTTTAAGTGGTATTTTTTTCCCCTTTCTCTTTTTAGATCACATCAACAGACTTCTTTGTTCCTCTCTAGGGAAGGCAATCTGCTGCTACTTTTCTGTTAAAAAGTTCACAATATGGAGAAGCATCAGAAACAATTAGCAAAAAATGCTGACGTGAACTCAGCAGAAAGTCTATATAGACTCTCCAAGGAAATCTTTGGAAGCACAAGAAAGAAAAGCAGCCAAAAATCCTCTGTCATTTCATGTACTTCAGGAAGTATGCAATAATTTATGGAAAAACTGTGCGTATTGCAGAGTCTGTTAAGAGAGCTTCAATGCGAGTGTTTATTTTTTCCACTCAGTATTTCCATTATGTGCATAAGCTTCTGCCACCTTGCAGCAAAATCTCCTGTGATGGGCTACATCTGTTGCAGCATGTTGCATGCTGCCCTCTTCCTTCCCCTTCCCTCAAGAATCACAAGCCAATATTCCCTGTTCTATCCCCAGCCTTCTGCTTACCTGACAGCTCTGAACAGAATGGTCCCCATGAAAATCAGACAAGGTATTGCTCTTGCACACAGGTACACCAAGCAGTAGGCACAGTATGAAGATATGTCACCACAGCCCCTGCTAAACCAACTGAAACTTCATTTAAAAGTCTTTATTCAGCAGAAGGTATTTCCAGGGAGAAGACTTGATTTTTAACAGTTTGTAGCAATGCCAATTCCTGCAGGTCTTCCTGTTCTATAACTTCCATTTGACACTGAAGGGGACTAGACACATTTATATTTAGACAGCCAAATAATACCCATTTCCCAGTTTGCGAAGTATGTTTAATAAATATGCATTTTTTAATTAGGATGGGTCACAAAGTAGTTAAAAATAGTTAATGAAACAGCTTGAATAAATTTTCTGCCAGAGTTCATCACTTTCACTAACATCAAGAGTTTGTTTACCTCCAAAAAAGAGAATTTCTGAGTAATGTAATACTCATTGTGACATAAAAGTATTGGAATATGGCCTTTTGTGATCCCAAAAGCAAGATTAGAGCTCCAGATTTTCTGCTTTGCGTAGGAATTCTATACACTCACACCCTTTCTCTCATGCTTATTTCCTTTGATTTGGAAATTTTTCTAAGAACTTTCAATTAAGGTCAGGATAACCTACCTACTATGTAAATTGCTAAGCAGCGCAAATAAAGCAATTAAGATTTAACTGGTTCTTAGAAAGCCCTAAAAGGAGAAAGCCCTCACCTCTGCTCCTTCAGAAAGCCCAAGTCTCTTCCATTTGAAAAATGAACACAGATGCCTTAAAAATGGAACTGCCACCAACGAGCATGTCTCATCAAAACTGCATATACCTGTAAATTAACCAGGGAGGAGCTATGGTTACCAGAAAGAAACTCTGAGGAGACCACCAGCTAAAACTTTGCAACCTCATTTTGCTATGGTAATTAGAAAGTCATTCCTACAAATGCACACAGTCCATATGCAGTCTTATGGTAAACCTGTCAATAAAATGGATGAACAGCTGCAGGATTAAAAGACCACTGTCTAACTACAGTATAGTTGCACTACAACTACAGTGCAATCCACCAGCTATTTCATAAAATGCAATTGTTTCTGAAGTTTAAAGCTTAATCGAGTCATTTAGCATGAAAATCAGATTGTTTCCAAGAGCTAAAGAACGGGATTAGCTCAAAATTTGGGCAAATATCATTCCAATGGCATCTTAAAAGAAAGAGATCAGTATTCTGTAAAAACAGTCACTGGGTAATCTGTAAACCACTCTTCTGACTGGCTAAAGGCATCATCCTTTGTGGATCATTTCAGTGCCCAATAAAACATATGTACTCTCTGTGCTGAGATCCAAAAGCAGAGACTCACATGAAGTCATGCTCAAATACTTTATCTACTCTACCTATAATTATTCACTATTGTGCCCTCTCCTTTTTTGATAAGCGTAAAACTACGTATCAGTTGTGGAAGAGCCTGTAGCCAGATTTAACAGGAAAGGACAGAGAGCCTAAAATGGTTATCATTTCCTCCACCTTCCTCTCTTAGGGCAATACTACAGTCACACAGCCCTCTTGCTCAACTATACTACAGCTATACCCAGCCCTGAGCTGCTACAGTCACGACTAAGAGAAACGAAACTTTCAGCTCAGGTGGTAGAAAGCTATTCCTTCAAACACAGAGATGCCAAACCCTGCTGCAGACACTTTAGCACATAGGCAAAATGACCCTCAATTATTTTGGATTCACAGTCAACAGTTTATGACGCTGTTCCTCCTCTCAGCAAAAACACATACATATGCACAGGGTTTTTTTATTATTATTCCTAATTTCAGTTCATTCTTCAGTGATTGAAACTGAAAGAGCAGTCACATCATGCAAACAGTGCTGTCAAAGAACAGCAAGATCACACACACAGTAATAAAATCATGCTGAACTGTTTTTCCTTCTGCGTTTTTTTACATCTGTAACAAGTACTGCCCTGTATTTTATATTTGCAATATTAGAACACAGTACCCCCATCTACAAAGTGCATGGCTGTGAAGATATTAGCATTTTAGTATCCATCCAGGATACAAAAGTAATTTCAATATGGTAACTAAGCCTTTGAAGAGTAACCAATTAGTGTGAAAAAGTACTGAACAAATGTGGAGCGCTCTGTCTGAACTGATATAACACCACTGAAAATCTCAAATTTTTAAACTTCACTACCTGTGTGAACACCACTGTTTTTCTAAATATTTTATGCTGTCAGCACCATCTTCACCAATTACTAGCAGTTGGTCTGTGGCTACCTCAGGCTACCTGAGGAATAGAAGAAAACATACCTAATTAGTTGACTGAAAGTGGCATATCATCAGCCCATGACATATGTCACATGCCCAGTAGGAAGGACTTATTTTTGAATACAGTTCAAGTAAGCAGGATTCTTCAAAATGGCCATTAGATGGTTTGTTCTAACACTTACATACAACCGTAACAATCTCATTTCAGCCAAAGAGGCAGACTCCAAAGGCTGTTAAAGCTGGGAAGATAAAATGAAGTCTATGCATAGCAGGTAATGTTCCTTAAAGATACCCTTAAGGGATACAAGCATGAGCTGAAATGAGTGTCTTAAGGTGGCCATGTTCTTGCCCTGTTCAAGCCTTTTCAAACTTGACAAGATTGTGAGTATCATTAATTCAGAATTGGACAGAAGTTCACAATAATCTATAACTGCACTCTCTCTGCTTCATAAAACTTATTGGACATAAATAAAACCACAATGATTCCCTTTTCAGGTAACAGATCATCTGTGAGCAAACACAGAAATGACATACACAGGTTTGCATTGCTGGATTTGCACCACTGCAACTAGCATAACAACAAATGTAACACCAACAACAACCGGCTCCAGAACGATCACCAGTATAGGTAAGGACTTCCACCAAAAACATAATGACCCAGAATTTTGCCTCTGGACTATAACCACCTACTCAGATGGTAAACGCTGCTAATAACTGAGCTGTCAGGTGTTATTAAGTTAAAAATAGCATTCGTACTTCAATTATGATGGTAACACACTAGAATATTTAAGAAATCAGCATAAAGGTATTAGTATAAATTATTTCTGATTAGTGTCAATTCAGTCTGAGACAAAGTTTCAAACACTTCAAATCATTTCCAGCTCTTCTTAGCCTTTCCTGCCAGGTATCACATAGTTTATTCCTCTCTGACATTTCTTTACAGAAATACATAGTGGCCTACCTTCAAGCACACCTAATCACAGGGCTTTAACGCTGCTCCTCAGAATAATGTTTCTGAAGTTATAGCTCCCCTCCACCTACATATTAATAGTACCTATTGTTGTATGACTTTTATGACTACAGTCATTCTGGAAATGGATGCCTCTAAATGGAAATAGCATTTCAAGGTAAGGTGCTAGCAGTCATTCAATCCTGTGACTGTCCACTGCATTTCTTCCCATTTTTCCAGTTTCTCATATAATTAAACCCAACAATGAGAAAGAGTTGCACATGCTGCTGCTGTTTATGCATCTATAAGGAGCATCTTTATATGCACCTTTTCTACAAGAACTGGGTGTGTACACACCATTTGTGCCTTTAAAAATCTCTCTTGTTTCCATGTAGACAGGAGCTGAAGGATTTAAAGTCATAATAACCATAAATAATCACAACAGGCATGGTGGGGAATAAGAAAGGACAAAGAGATAACAATAGAGGGAATATTTTTCTTTAGAGGTGATTGCTTGTCAAGTGACTATATCATACCATTTCATTTGGTTTGTGCCCTTTTTTTTTTTTTTTTATGGCGTCTGTTTTTCCTTTGTGTTTTAATTGCCAAGAACAAGAAGAGAAGGCTGGATTATGGAATACTTATAATAATGTTGACAAAGACAACGAGTGTTAATAGGAATGAGAGCAAGCTAGTCATAAAAGGAAAGAAGATGTTTAAGAACATGGAGAAGTGTGAAAAAGCACAAGGGAACAGATATACACAACAGCTAAAGAGACAGATACATCAGAAACATAGTTAAAGTGACTGATTATGTAGTAACAAGAATCTTGAATAAGTTAAAAAAAATACAACATTGGAATTACATCCTTGGTAACAGAATTCATCGTTCAGGAAGAATTTCACATCTTCACCAGTAAAAAGGACAAAGCAGTAATATGCCTTCCTGATCATAAACACCATAGATTTTCTGCATCCAGTGCTCCAGCGCAATTTAAAGGCTTAAATACTATTCCCACTGAAGTCAACGGGAATTTGTAGCATTTAACACCTTGTTAGAGGCTAGCACTGCCAATCAGGATTAGTCCTTAAAGAAAAGAATTTCTCTAATATAAGGTGTTTAGCCAATCTAAGTACTGTAGTTATTCTCACAAGAGGAAAAGTGATTGCTATTCCCCCATTAGCCTTTCTCACATAATCCCAACCATAAAGCTAGCCAGAACGTTAGGGGCAATGCCCACCACCCCAAGGAAAATAAAAGACAGAGAGAGAGAGAGACTTAAAAACTGAACTTCAGCTACCAAAAGAACCCTATAAAATATTCATCAGAATTTCTGAGGCAGGAAATACAGCACATCACAGTTAACAGTGTGGTGCAGATGAATGATATTCAGGGTTTAGACACACACAGTAACTCATCTGCTAGAAAAGCGGTATTTCCAAGGCTCCTGTACATCACATGCATCATCTAACAATATTCCTGCTTCACACTTGTTCAAACATTATTCAGAGTCTGACAATCTTACAGACCACTCTCTGCTGATTTCGCTCTTTCCTCACACTGTCGGGTTGCTGCTTCAGTATTTTCATGCAGCAAACCGATGATCCAGTGTTTTCTCCGACATTCTGGTTAATACACAAGCGATGTATTTTAAAGCATTCATGTTAGCTAATGGCACTGTAGTAACAACCCATTTGAGTCCTTTGTTATAAAATACGTCATACTGTGATTTGAATAATGATCAAACTCAGTAACTCTGTGGTAAATTAGGTACTATAAATATTGTTGTACAAGGTAAAGGGACATGAATGCTTCTCTTTGCTGACAGTTGGAAAAAAATACTTGCCTATTAATATAAAAATGTAAATATGCAAATAAGAGATTCAGCTGAATATTGTCAAATGATACTAGAACAAAAACGAAATCCTCAATGTATTCCAATCCATGATTATATACACGAGTTATACTGGTATCCTGCCTGCAAAATAATGGATGATAAGTAACCTAAGAACAGATACACCTCAAACACAATTGTCTAAAAAACAATTACTGTCCATGAAATATGTAACAGAGCAATCAGTAAACTGGATAGACATTCAGGAGTTGGCTCACCTCAACATCATTTGTTTGCAGAGCTTATTAAATTGTTATGTAATATTTCATTTTTCATGCATTATTTTTCTTACTGGTATCCCAGGTGGTGACATATAGGTGAGGTTTTAAATTAAAAACTTAAATTAAAAACTCAGCAAAAGTCTCAAATAAATAAGCACCTTCAGAAGGACAGGCAAGAAACCTACTATATTATGCTGCCATTATAGGGGTCAGTGGCATATTCCTATCTAGAAAGCTGTCTATAATTTAACCCATATAATTCATGTCTCTTCACAAGACCATGGGATACAGAATTAGAGATTTGTGACCTTCAAAGACCCTGCCCCAATTTTTTTTCTTTTACAACCCGGAAAAGGAAAGCAATATGCAACAAATTAGAGACGGCACTAATTAGCACAGTGCTAATCTACATCTTTTTATTCTCAGTATAAAGTAACTGAAAAATCCATTCCTAGCAACTCAGTTGTCATAACGGGATAATTTCTTTAAGTGTTGTGGCAGAGATGACTTCTTGCTTACAGGGTTGAATATCCATTCTACTTTGAACTATTCCCTTAACTACAAGTTCTGCTCATAAATCCTGCAGTGCCTGAAGAAACAATGCAGTACTTTATAAGAGGCCAACCCTGTTCTCTGCCTGTCAAGAAATCCACCAGTTTCAGAGTCAGTGAGAACTAAATAATGCTTGCATTTTTAACATACGGTGGCTAATTATTAATCAATGGCATGGTTGCACCAATGAAACATTTACAGTGTATTTTTGGCTTATAAAGTTTCCCGTTTCTGTGCCTCTAATCCAACAAAAAGGAATCATCAGCATTCACTATTCAAAGAATAAAGGAGGAAACAGAAAACTACTCAGAGGAAAGCATCGAAGATCAGCAAAAGATATTGTGAATAGGTAATAAGAAACAAAGAAGTGAGACTGCAGAAATCCTACCAGAATGTTAACATCCCAACAAACTGAGCCTAATGCTCCACTCACAACTTTAATAACTCTTTGATACATAACAAAAAAATATTTTTCATGGAAATGGGGTATAAAAGAGGAGATGCATAATGTATGAGACAAAAGCAAATTATCTTCATTCCCTAAGGGAATAGCTTTTGTCTCACATCTAGGTCATGCTGGCATTCATATTTTCAGTATTCTTTATAAACCCATTCAAGCATTATAGATTATTATGTCAAACTGGTACACTGGGATTTTTTTTATTGCAATTAATATCCCTTGTAAGGAGCTTTGCAGAATGAACTCAAATATCACCAAAAGCAATTAAAATCTATCAGAGATATGAAATGGAAGGTTAGGTTAGCTACAGGGGAAAGTGGTGCAAAATACTTTTCTGGGATATGAGAAGCAGGGCAGAAAATTAACAGAAAATCATACCAGCAAGGCATGAAAACAACAGATTGGATAATAAAAATTGTTCACTGGTAAGAATAAATACAGATCAAGCAACTAGAGACAAACCCCAAGCTTCTATTTTAGCAATGCTTATTTTTGGATTATTAATAAAATGAAAAGGAAGAAAACAAATAATCAAGATTCCAGTAAATAGAACTCAAACTTCCGGATGTCCAGTCTGAGACATCGTGGAGAAGCATACTTTGAAACATATGATATACAAGCCTGCACTAAATTTTTTTAATGCAGATCTGTTTGAAACTCTGCTGGGTATTATTTCACAGTCTGTTTTAGTGTAAATAACATGAATTGTTACAGAAATCATGTAATAAGCAAAGATGTGATTAGTTTCAGTCACACAGCTTCATGCTGGATATGTTTTAAACTCTGGAAAAAATACTTTCCCTGAAATGTATACAGCTATGTAATCAGCATAGATTTTTAAATTTCAGTTTCAAAACAGATATTCATGATAGACAGGTTTTTGGGGACTATTGAAATTGTAGTCCAAATTGTAAATCATCCATCTGGTCATCCCAAACAAATGATGATTTCCCAGCCTTTTTATATCATATTGTACCACAATATTCTGCTTTTTTCATCGCCTTCTAGAATTACCAGATTTCAGTGACACATGTAGGTCCTAACTTCCTCAAGCTGCAAATACCAAGAACCCTTTTTCTAGGCTTAACTTCCGTCTTCAAAAGCCACTCCACTACCACTGTTTAGGCAACTCTCCCCATAAACCTAGATGGCACTGGAACACAGAATAGGCATATTTCTTCCCCAAGAAGGTGCCTGTGATCGTTTTAGTTGCTTAAGAAACAAAGAATCTTCATGCCAAACCTGACACACTTCGGGTTAAGTAGTGCTAGCCTGATTACTCTGGAGACAGCTTGATTACTCTGTAGGCTTTAGCAGTATTTAAGTGCCTAAATCTCAGTGTAGGTTGAAAATTTACGAGCTGGATATAGCACTATATGCATATGCACAATGTGCATTCTGGCTAGTAAGCGGGCAGCATGATTTAAGGAAGAGGTTATATACATATGTGTACCTGCAGTCTTTATTATGGCTTTTCCTAACTTTTCAGGTGTGGACTTCACTGTCTTAATACAATTCCTTTAACGCAGTTGTTCCGTAACTCTGTAACACAGAGAGAAAGCTTCTTCATCTTTGATATTTGTATCAATGTAGATTTCTGTTCTATAGTAGGCATTAGATTGAATCCCTGATTAAAAGCACAAAATTCACCTAACCCTAAATTCCCAAGTGCCATAGATAGAATCCACAAAGACAACAAAACAGCAGTGCTTTTCTGTCTTATTTCATGAAGACACTCTTGAACAGTAACATCGGCTAATGACACTCCTGGGTCACTGTTCCACTCATGAAGACAGATTACACAATAGCATTTGGTTGTGAAATCATCAATGCCCTTTTCACACTCTCTTTAGGCTTCCATTTAAAAGAAGTACTTCGATGCCTCTTGCTCATTTCCTTATTTCAACAGACTGAAATCTACTTCTGCCTATAAGATTACCAGTAAGTGAGATATCTTCCACAGCAAATGATGGGATTCTTTTCATGAAAAAGCCATGTACAGCTACTTGCCTTAAAATACTGAAAGTATTCTATACGGAATTTGGTAGATTGATGAATTAGCTGTAAATCCCTCACCTCTATCTCCTCTATCATTTGTATTCTATAACACTGCTTGTTTTAAACTGGTAAAGCCCACACTGTCCAACCTTTCTTTCTAAATCAATGGGACTTTTTACAGAAAAAAGTGATATCTGTATGAGGAAGGCTGCCACAGACCAGCCTTACAAGCAAGCAAATTACAGAAAAATACAAAAACATACAGCGGGCAATGTTACAAACAATAGAATTTTGAAACACCTTCCATTTTAATTTGTTCAAGTACAGCACTTCCATCAAATTCATTTGGTTCTGATTGTGTGACCGTACAAACAAAAGGATAGTCCCGTGCCTGAAGAATTGAATTAAGTCACGAAATGAAGTTAGTTTTGTGCTCAGCTTTATCAATTTCTGTGTGCCAAGACCATTCTGCAGTTTCCCATAACTTCAAAGCAAATTAGGTCTGTTCAGAAGCTCTGAAAATTCAAGCATTTATTTAAGCATTTAGATAGGGCTCTAAACCAAATTATGTACCCCAAAACCTGCTCTAAGGGTTACATTCTCGTAACTGTTTTGCACTGCAATTTATAACATATATTATATGATCTGGGGTTTGATATCATATGCAAATTCTGCATGCAGAATGAATAAAGAACATGCAACAGACATTTTTGTTGCAGTATTCTGGAATGTAAATAAAAAATAACAACTCACCTGTAAGTATTGATTAAACCCATACGAAGCAAAGAGCAGAATAATTCACTATCAGCGCCCCATTTAATGAATTCGGCCTGTTCTGAGCTTCCCTTCAAAGTTGTATTTCTGCCATTCACTGAGAATTAAATAAACACTAAAATATCAAAGAATCATACAGCCACTTTTTAAAATTACTTTGTACGATGCTATCATATGAGCCAACTGGAGAGGCATGGATTTGACAGATGGACCACTCGGTGGATAAGGTGTTGGCTGGATGGTCACACTCAAACAGTCAAGGGAGGTGATTCTCCCCATCTACTCTGCTCTCATGATACCCTGCTTGCAGTACTGCGTTCACCTCTGGAGTCCCCAACACAAGAGGGATGTGGACCTGCTTGAGCAAGTCCAGAGGAGGGCCTTAAAGATGATTAGAGGCTGAAGCACCTCTGCCACAGAGACAGGCTGAGAGAGTTGGGCTTGTTCAGCCTGGAGAAGGCTCTGGGGAGACCTTAGAGCAGCTTTCAGTACCTAAGGAGCTGTCCCATTCCTGGAAGTGTACAAGGCCAAGTTGGATGGGGCTTTGAGCAACCTGGAAGATGTGGAAGGTGTCTATGACTCTATGTTAAAACTAACTGTATGACCGGAATGTGCACTGATTTACACTTCTGAGTTCAAAAGAATTCCTTTGACACCCGCTGATCTTCTCACATTTATGATGGTGTAGCTGAGACTTGACTCTATCCCTTTGTTTACATGTAGAAAGACAGCCTACAGGACCAAGTGATCAGAAAACATGACTATATTTTCCTGAAAAGAAGACCAGCTGTCACCTTTCTTGTTGCCAGTCTATCAGTGCAAGAATCTGCAGCCAGGGTTTCACAAGACATGCTGCCACTACATTTGAAAACTGATTAACAAACACCACTACCTATAGTCAACGTAATTTATTCAGAGAGGAGAAAAAGATGGAAAAGTACTTATATTTCAAAAGCAAGGATTCAGGCATAAAGATCTGGCATGCCTCCAGTTTGAGTGAATACTGCAATGAAAATTTTATTTCCATGAAAGTAACAGGTTTTTTATTATAAACACTAACAAAGAACAATAAAATCTTTGGCCAAAATATTTATATAGGAGCATCTATACGACAAAGCATGTAAATTCTTTAAACCTCCACCCTTTAAAAGTGATTGCCTCTTCTTGATACCCCAAGAAAGCTAGCAAATACAGGATACAAGCACCAAAGATTTACACGGATGGAACACAGCAACAAGCGCAGTACAGGGAGCCTATATGCCAGACTAGAAGGAACTCTAGTGTAACATCTAATTTTGGATGCAAACATGCATCCATACTTTATCGGTGGATAAAGAACTGGCTTGATGGCCACACGCAAAGACTTGTGGTAAATGGCTCGATGTCCAGTTGGAAACCTGTAACGAGTGGTGTCCCTCAGGGATCGGTGTTGGGATCGGTCCTGTTCAACATCTTTGTCGCCGACATGGACAGTGGGATCGAGTGTGCTCTCAGCAAGTTTGCCGATGACACCAAGCTGTGTGGTTCGGTTGATACGCTGGAGGGAAGGGATGCCATCCAGAGGGACCTTGACACGCTTGTGAGGTGGGCCGATGCCAACCTTATGAAGTTTAACCAAGCCAAGTGTAAGGTCCTACACCTGGGTTGGGGCAATCCCAGGCACTGCTACAGGTTGGGCAGAGAAGAGATTCAGAGCAGCCCTGCAGAGAAGGACTTGGGGGTGTTGGTTGACGAGAAGCTTAACATGAGCCGGCAGTGTGCGCTTGCAGCCCAGAAAGCCAACCGTATCCTGGGCTGCATCAAAAGAAGCGTGACAAGCAGGTCAAAGGAAGTGATCCTGCCCCTCTACTCTGCTCTCGTGAGACCTCACTTGGAGTACTGCGTACAGTTCTGGTGTCCTCAACATAAAAACGACATGGAGCTGTTGGAGCAAGTCCAGAGGAGGGCCACAAGGATGATAAGAGGGCTGGAGCACCTCCCATATGAAGACAGGCTGAGAGAGTTGGGGCTGTTCAGGCTGAAGAAGAGAAGGCTGCGTGGAGACCTCATAGCAGCCTTCCAGTATCTGAAGGGGGCCTATAAGGATGCTGGGGAGGGACTCTTCCTTAGGGACTGTAGTGGTAGGACAAGGGGTAATGGCTTCAAACTTAAACTGGGGAAGTTTAGATTAGATATAAGGAAGAAGTTCTTTACAGTGAGGGTGGTGAAGCACTGGAATGGGTTGCCCAGGGAGGTTGTGGATGCTCCATCCCTGGCGGTGTTCAAGGCCAAGTTGGACAGAGCCTTGGGCCACGTGGTTTAGGGCAAGGTGTCCCTGCCCATGGCAGGGGGGTTGGAACTAGATGATCTTAAGGTCTTTTCCAACCCTTTCTATTCTATGATTCTATGCATTTCAGGACCTGGATCAGGACATCAGGAATCGCTGAATTTATAGAGCTTCACAAAGAACAGCACAGCTTCTCTGGCAAGCCAGTCATCCACATTAGCTATTCTTCCCGCATTTTAACGTTATAGCTTATTAACACCAGCTAAAGTATAAAGATGCAGTTGAGACACAAGAAACAGGAGGTGTACTAGCAAAAACCTCTTACTTAAATGCTAGGCCAGTTGATAATGAAGAGCTTAGGATGTGTTTTAATGTTTTACTATTGAAACTGTCATTAAAAGTGAACCTCTAGGATAAGGCTACATGTGGACTATGTACTGTGCAACCATGAACCACACCTGGTACAGAATGGGAAAAGAATTGGCTTACAACTGTACCCTGGTTGTAAGCTTCAGATGGTTAGCAGTAGAGTGTGTCCTAATTTAAAAGGATCTGTGCTTCAGACACTTTTCAAAAGTTTACCACAAAACCACAGCAAATTTAACAGCAGTTAATAATTTTGCCTCATTTAAGACTTGTCCCACAGCACAAACAAATGCCTAGGCTCTTGACTCTGTGAAGTTCATATTCTAAATCAGGATCAAAACAAAATCCAATCTTCTTACCCAAGATAGTAATTCTTTCATCAATAAGTGAGAGAAGCATTCAGGATTAGAGTAACATTAAAATCAACAGATCAAATTCTGTTCTTACTGGTAACATATGCAAGACCTTTGTGTGAAACAATCATATTCATTCATTATTAAACAGTACCTAGCACATACCAGTATATCCCCAAATATCTCAGTGAGCATGGCATCACACCCAGGACTCTTTAAAACACTACTAATAGTAACAACTAATTGGTTGCTGAGGACCTTCAGGTAATTACCCAGGCAAGCTTCATGCCATTCAGCACTCAAAAATCTATTGGGTGGAACAGATGGGAGAAAAGCAGAGACATCGTTTTCATTGCTTTTGAAATGAATGGGTCTGAAGTTTCAAGAAGGCGGAATGTTCTAAATAGCACAATAAATTCTCTCCTTCAGAATTTCACAACCTCATGAGAAGTATGTTTGGGTTATATTGCTTGATGACTTGACTCCATCATGGCTAATGAATGATGATGGCACTTGCAAAACTTAAAATGCACCCAATACTCTATTTGTGTGAGAGGTAAACAGTTGCAGACAGGAAATTCAAAAGAAATTCCTCTTGCTCTGCTGAAGCATGAAAACCTCACTAATTCAGTCTTGGCAACTAGTTTTTACCTTGGGACCAAAAAGCCATGCTGCTCAAGACTTAATGCCTGTTGTTTAGTAACAAACACCTGTTAGTATTTACCATCAAAACTTCTTGAATTGCAGTTAAATCCAGATTTAAGAGGAGATGGGTGGCAAAATTCAGGTTCCCAAGATTTTACCTTTTTTTTTTCTTGTGCTAGAAATATCAAGGTTAGCTGGTTTTAAGATTATGACATTAGTTCACTAAATTTCTCAATCTGTTTTATTATAGTTGTTCCTAGTAAGACCTATTATTGAATTTTTTTAAGGTAGGAGATGGTGAAGGAAAGGGTATCAAAAAATTTGGGAAATATGACACATCTTAACAATGAAACATTGTTCTCTTTCTTCTATGGCCTATAAATCCAATAGTAATACTAAATGCTGCACTGTCTCATAAAGTCTATCCCTGGCAGTGTTCAAGGCCAGGTTGGAGAGAGCCTTGGACCACATGGTTTAGTGCAAGGTGTCCCTGCCAATGGCAGCGGGGTTGGAACTAGATGATCTTAAGGTCCTTTCCAACCCTTACTATTCTATGATTCTATGATATATCCTGAAGGCATTCAAATATTCACAATGTTTTTTAAACAGACATTCAAATAAAATCTGATGTTTAAAATGCTGCTTACCCTGCTCTGTTTTTCTCCTTTCTGACAGGTAGTGTGAGCTGACAATGATCTAACGAGTAAACAAAATTAGATTTCAGTAATTACAGGTGACAACCTTACTCTATTGCCTTTCTAAATGCAAAGGTGAAACCAATTAAACTAAACTGTTAATTCTTTTTATAACTAGCTTTTATGTGTTTTGTACTGTTTTAACCAATGCTTCCAAATTCTGTTGAGCTATAAAATAGAGACAACCATAGCACACTAAAAGAGATCTAAAGTTTCAGTTTAGAGCTTGGTATGCTAATTAATTAATGCTATTTTCACTCTTCTAAACCCGTATTATATGTTAAGGCACAGAAAAGGTGCACTGCAGAAAGCCTTTGTTATAGTAGAGGTGTATTTTAGAAATAAAAGGAAAATAGTTTGCTGGTAACTGGATGCCCCAAAATTACTACATCAACAGATCTACATTCTTTGGTTTTTTCAGACCTCCCAGACGACCAGACATGCTCATGCTGGAATTTGAAAGACTGAAGGAGACCTTGTACTTAATATGCCTGAAAAGCGATAGGTCCACTGTCCACAGTAATGACTTGCTGGGCCTCAGTTTTGTATTGTCAGTGTTTTTGCTGGCAGTACCTATACAGAGTAGAAGGGGGAGAAATGCAGACAGAAGTAGAGAGGAGAGAAGCGGAAGGGGAATCTGCATGACAGTGTGGAGAGGACACAGGCAGACAGGATCAGTTTTAAAGAAATGGACAAAAATTAGCTAATTAGTACAGCCCAGTTTTCCTGAGACCTGGAACGTAATGCAAGTTTCCTTGCAAGTTTGCCTTGCTCTCAGTAAATACTTGTCAAATCCCAGGGAAAGCGAGTGCCTATTTTTCTTACTTGAGAGATCCTAACCCAAAAGAACAATTATATTGCTAGTCAATGAACCTGCTGGATCCAGCAGTCCTCTCATGCTGATGCGCCATTGGTTCCACACACCAGAATTTCAGGGGTTTCCCACAGCTTGCTTTTTGATCACAGAGACAAGTACAATACGCAGCTATCCGAAGCCAAGACATGCTAGGATAAAGCTTGCCAAGGCAATCTAAATCCAGTCTCATGTCAGTACTTGTTATAAATGGTCCTTTGTTATATAAATGCAAACTCCTTTCCACTGAACCCTTGTCTCAGTTAGGGATTTCTTCAATATGTTCCTTTATATATGAAATGCCATAACCTACTACCTTTAAAAATACAACTTCATGTGGTTTACATTTCTATAGAACGTATAGAACAGTGTCCCATATATTGTCATTCACACAAAGAAGTTGCTACTCTCCTACCTCTAATGAAGAAAAAGGTAGGTAAAAAGCATTGGTGACACTGATAGTACAATAAACCAGTGCTTTAATTCCCAATTCTTGTGCAAGTGGCTTTAAAGCAAACTTAACTAGCCATTACTTCTGGGCCTCAAAGTGCCAGAGGGGTTAGATTTCTTTCTTTTTCTTTTCAGCAACAATAATGCAGATGATTTTAAGAAATTTATTGCATAATTATTGTGCTTTTAGCATATTTTCTTGTGTGCTTCAAATTCTGCAGAGCATTTCCAGTATAATACCATGGCACTCGGTGTAATTACTCTGGAAACTATTTTTGCCTTTTTATTTAAATCCATTAGGGTGGTTGTAATAGGATATTGTATTGGATTCTATTTATTTTTAAACTGAAAACATGAAATAGATGTGAAAGTCACACAATAAAAGTATCCTAATAAGCCTCTACAAATTGGAACAATTACAGAATGGCATGCATCCGTTTTTCCTAGAGTCTCTGCCAATTGATGTTTTTCTATTTCCACACTGGAAATTACTTAATGCAGACAATTAAGTCCAACTATGGTATCACCATACTCTTTCTGCTAAAAGTATTATCTCGGCAGCTCATTGTAACCACATTAATAGAAACATTTTGACAACAAGGAGAAATAACAGCCTTGAAAGAGCTGTTTATGAAAGTTCAATAGCACAGAAAATTCCTAAAATGTTACCCAACTAGATCTAGTCTTCCTGGGGAGATCTGTACAGCAGCTCTTATTTTCTCTGCTGCATGTGTTTATAAATAATTGCATTCAAATCATTGTACATGTAAGGATTGCTGAATCTGGCAATAACAATTCATGATAAACCTACCTACATTACAGGGCACAAATGTATCACCCCTTGAGCATTCTAGATAGCAAGTCACCCATGTACTTTTCACAAGTGCTCTTATCTTGTAAAACATAGCCTTGACTTCAGGGTATTAATTATAGGTAAGATGTGTCCTATTGAGACATTACAAAGCTAACACTTCGGAGATTACTGCTGGATTAGTCATTTTTTAAAGAGTTGGTCTTTAGGCGACTAAGGTTAAGACTGTAAATCTGACAAGGAAGACGGTGCACTTACAGAGTCTGTTTATTCTCAGTTTAAAGAAAAAGTGGCTCAGCTATCAGTTTAATATGTGAGAAGTGATGAAAGTAAAACTGTGCTTTGCTTTACTCCCTGAAAGCCCTCGGTGAGATCATTATTGCATCTACAACCCTTCTTCATTCCACTCTTTATTAGCATTGATCCAACTCTGGAACTACAGCAGCAAGTTGAACTATCACTCAAATCACACACAGGTTATAACCAGGTCATGCTGTCTACACTGGGGAAGCAACAAGCTCATCTTCTAGAGAGACCACTCATTCATCAACTGTACTAGCTAATGAATGGATTAACACTGGCAGCAACTAAGAAGACTTTTTTTTTTCCCTAATTGGTTACGCTTCAGATAAAAAGATGCTATCATGAACATATAGTGACAGTCTAAAACTATTTGCTCTCCCTGAGCTTACAAGACAAAGTAGAAGCTACCATTCAGTACTAGTACAGATTGCTTTTCAATATCAATAGGTGACAGAATAATTACATGGCATTAAAAAGAAGGTCGCTCTACAATAATACAAGATTAAAACAATACTGGTAAGAAGAAGGAAGAAGCACTGAGGAAAGGCTTTCTTCCTGGACTTCACAATGGAATGATTGTCAGCTATGTAAAATTATACCCTACTACTACTACTGCCTGAAGGCATCGACGACTACTATTATGTTGATTTTGTATGTGCCACAATTTCTTTACATGTCAGTTAGGCAAGCTGCATGACCTTAACACAAGAACAACAAAGGACTTTGTGAAATCTGCAGAGTCTCGCTGAAAAGCCTGCCTTAGAGAAATGTCACTCAGAACCTGAATTGCTCTAAGACACTTGTAAAGACTGATGAATTTCAGCTGTTAAGCTCCTTCTAGAAACAGAGCAATACTGAGACAGTGATTAAATACGGAGGTCTTTCTCCCTAGCTGCTCTTGTTAGCACTGCAGAGAAAAAAGTTTAAAAGCAATGTTTCATCTTGCCTCTAAAAATTAACCATAAAAATTAAATTATCAAGAAAGTAGGATGCTTCCTATCAAAATATCTCAAAACAAATTATAGATTTACATGAATTAATTTAGCCTGGAACCAACTGCAAATATATTTCTGACTTATATGACGAAAACTGAACAATCAGAAAAATCACCTGAGAGGAATTACAAAGATATTTTGAAAGACCTCATCATTGACTCCCAGGTCTTCCAACCTCCTGTCCCTAACACAGTTAAAGAATGACCCTTTTCCCAGCAGGTAGCTAAATCATGCCCATTCAGGGGTGTGCAAGAAAATTAATATGTGCCATAGGTGTGGAGTCAGCACATGTAACTTAAAACATTCCTAGTAGCTGTGGAAGTGCTCTCCTTCACTGCAAGACAGCCTCCACCCTCTCTCAAGGCACCTCATGAGTGCTGAGCAAAGCACAGAATAACCTCAACTACAAGTTCTGTATACAGGGAAGCCTAATTTTAGAGCTCAGGATGCTACAAAAACATTGATTTCTCAACATCTGGACTCACAATGTGGTTTTAAAAGGTAAAGCATATTTTTATATATATATTACAGGCTTGCTATAACGGTATCCTGTGTTTATTGATAAATGGAATTGTCACAATCAGTGTACAGAACTGTCAGGAGGCATTTTTAGCAGGTAAACATCACCCAGTGGATTTCTTTCAGCCGGGTACCATGAACCTGCAGTCACGCTTGTTGGGCAGGGTTGACAGGAACTTGAGCGAAGTCATAAGCTCCTGCTATATCAAGGTTATAAAATTTTCATTGTCTCTCCTTCCAGGTGTTACAGAAAATAGATTGGAGTAATGCTCTGACAACCTAGTTGATATATTCAAAATATTTGCCCCAAGGTTCTTCACAAATTGCAAATGTTAAAGCTGATCCCAACAGCACTCTCATATTCATATCTCAGATCTGATATTCATATCTGATATTAATCTCTGTCCAACTGAGTAACTCTGTTATTACTGACTGAAAACTTCACGCTTACTTTATCAGGTGTTAATACAGAACATGTTCTTACTTACAAGAAGACGGTAAAAAGTTTTGGCCCATTCTCCTAATTTGTTACTTGTTATTTCAGTAATCTATTTGGATTAATTTTAATTAAAATTAATGGGAATATCTTCACTGAGTCAGGAGTCTAACTAAAGCCAATAAGGGCGAGACTTCCAAAGTCTAGAAAAAGTGCACCGAATGACTCGCAAAGCAGTGTTGTGCTGCTAAAATGTAAAACATTATTTTGATTCTTGAGGAAAAGAGACCACAAACTATAACTTTCAATTCAAAACTGGCCACTTCCCCAATACTCTCATCAAGTGTAAGAGACTGTTAAGGTTTGGCTAAATATAATTCTAGAATTTAAAAACCAGAACACAGGCGTTCATATTCAGCTTGGTCTTGCTTCTGTAAAGAACCTCCTTCTAGCAAGAAGGTTCAAAGACCACTGATGTGAGACTGGGCTGTGCTACATTCACAGTATTTCTCATACTTTGAAGAGGAATCCGAACCAGTAAGTCTTGCGTTTGAATTTTGATATGAAGCTTGATGAAATTCCAACTTTAAAATTATCCTGGTCTGAACAAATTTTATTTGTTGAGCCAGCCAGAACTGGCTCAATTTCAAAGATTTGGTCTCCAACACGATAACCTAGAAATTGCTTCAGATTGTTCTGGGAAAAGCTAGAAAGGAAGAGTTTGGGTTCTACCAGTGCTCTCGCTGAAAGAATTACTGTGCTTTTCCAAAAACAGGTGCAAGCAGGTGCACTCACTCCACCTGGATGGAGGTTCTCTTCATCTGGGCACTGAGATGATGTAGTCCTAAAGCTACTCAGAGGTGTTAACAAGATGTTGGGCCTAAACTAACATATCCTGCACCCAATAAGGCTTATTAGCTCAGGCCTAGTGCCATGTTAAAATAAACTTCTGTCTCAGGTTGAGCTGACTCACAGCACATGAATGCAATAAACTCACTCCCACATGCTGCCTCCATGAAGAAAGAGTGGTGAAAACACCCTTAAGAGGGCCCTTACGTGGCAGGAGGCAGAATGTAATAGAAGATGAGGCATTTTTTAATAATCATTGTATTAAAAGTCACAATTAAATTGCAACAAAAAGCTATATTAAAATCAACCCCTTTCAAAAATTCTTTTGATAGTTAAAAGCAAAAGGAGTTGGGAGATTGGGAATTATCTACATTATTATAATTAAAGGGAGAAAGATTCTACATGTTCATGCTAGAGCAAAAGAAAAGAAAACTTCAGCAAATAAAGCAGAGCTGAGTCAGAAGTGGGTTACTGGCAAATTAAAGATGCTGAAATATGCTTGCTGGAAAACAAGGAAGGGATTAAAAACCAAACTCCTGTGAAAAATCTGCCATCTTATTCCAGAAATGCAGAACTGATTTTAAGGAAGGACTTTCAAGTAAGAGGCAAATTGGCAACTTCCTAAGAAAGTGGATAAGCAGCGTGGTTTACCAAATGGAAATTTGCCTTCAAGAGGGATATGCTGAAACAGAAATAAGGAAAACAGGGAAGTTTGCCCAGGAGTGAACCTCCGGCATATTTGTAGGAAAAACACTGATCAAAGCTTGCCAAAACTAGAGAGTATTTAAGGTCTTGTTAACACAACTGACAAAAATCAAACTTTCTTTTTAGTTATTAATAGCAGCACAATAGCTACAACAATCAAAATTTAAACTGAAATAGAAAGAACTATTTCAAATATGTTGATTCTTACTTGAGATCTCATCCTGTTTGTGTTACATTTAAAAAAAAACCAACAAACCTCCACTGATTCCTGACGATCACAAAATGACAACATATGGTGATGGAGACTTGCTCAAAAGGAGCTCAGGCTTCAAATGCAATCTGATTTGAGCAATTACAGACCACTATGCATGAAAAGGTGGAGAAAGAAACTCAGCTGTGGAAGGGAACACATAGTGTGGTGACTAACATACAATTACGTGCAATCACTGCATGATACACAAGTCAGTGAAACTATTAGCAAGGGTGCTGTCATGGAAATCACAAGATAGCACAGAGGAAAACAAATGCATTACTTCTAATTTACCAGGAATGCCCTGCAAACACTATCAAGCGTCCATGCAACAGGTAGAGTAAGGCTTGTGCTACCCAAAAAGGGAACCGCTGTACAGTACCATGTTTCTACAATTCCCAACACAGAGCACTGGCCTCCAAATGTGTCAATGTCACAAAAATAATGACTAAAAGACATTCTCAAAAAAAAAAAAAAAAAAAAAAATATCAAAGAAATACTATAAACAGCAGATTTTTTTAAGCTATTATCGGAAGTCACATCATTCACCTCTGTTTTAATTAAGCCTAGGTGATGACATTTGGACTGTTCCTGTGGTACTGCATGGACAAATGAGAATACTTGACTAATGCCTGTACTTTTCTACAGGAGTAATCCTGTACAGAAATATTCTCCCTACTCTCTTTGCTAAAATCTCAAGTCTCTGCTTTGCCATCAGACTATGTGAATGTTTTCTTGTCAGCCTCTACAGTCACTCTGCACATCTCCTGCTGGAGCTCTGCCACTTTGTGCAATTTAATTCAGTGCTCCTTGAACTAGAATGAAGAAGTTTGACTAAAGAAATGTGAAAAACAAGAGTAGTAACTTCAACACACATATAATTTATATATGGTGGAGAAGTTCCAACCAGATAGTTTGAAAGAATCTACCTATAATAAAAAGCCAAGAGCCTGTTAATTGGACATTCATTTGGGTTGTTATAAATTGATGTTACACTGAATCTAAGGTGACTTTATCTACTCTGAGCTGTTTAATCTACCTCTGACCACCTGTATTTTGCCTTGAAGTCTATATCGATATATGCATATGACCCACATTGCTCTTCAAAATGAACTTAAGAATGCAAACTTTTTTGCAAATTAAGGAGGAAGTCCATTCAAATACGTAAATCCACACACTTCCTCCAGCAATGTATGGAGATGTGCTCTGCAGAACATGCAGACGAGGTAAATTACCTCTATATGCACAATATCCTTTGCTTATGTTAACCCTTTGAAGAATATGTAGGGACTGTAAGGAAAGCACTGAAGCAGTTTTAACTAAAGCTTTTTAACTTCGTGAAGAGTCAGGTAATTTATTTGTGAATGAAAACCCTTGGCTGAAGTTGGATGAAGAATGCAGACAATAGCATGGCTATTCTTGTACTTGGAGAGAAACTACCAAATGCTGAGGAAAAAAAAAAAAATCTCAAAAGCAGCCAAGTTTGTCTTCCATCAGATGTCCATTCACAGATTTTCCACAATAACAAAGTAGATCCATGATTTTATGAAGAACAGGAAGGAAAATAATCTGGACTGAAACTCTCCAATCACTTACATGGACTAAGCAACATAAGAGATCAAACATCAAACCAGCACCTAGTGCTCCCTATGACAAAGCCCTCGGTTTTAGCCTATCCTAGTTATGACTGATACTTTCCTACATGTAGTTCTTCCAAGAATAGGATCAAAGTTAATCCTAGAACAAAGATATTGGCTGTGAAGCAAAAAAACTAGAGCACAGGCAAATTGTCATCATCATCTGGAACATCGGAAGCTTCTAGCTTTGAAAGGGCTGTAACTGCCAATTTTAATGGCTTCACTTAACTTCACAGAACACTGCCTGGTTTACAATGACAAGCTGTTAACTTTTATCTTCATCTTAACAGGACTAAATGCCACATACCAGCTTAAAGAAAAAGTTCAACCTAAATTTATGGTTAACTGTCATGCAAATACATTTTACACAGGAGAGTTCTGGTATGTAAATATATTCACAATAGGAATACATTCCACGAAACAAAGAAAAACACCAAAGATATTTTTAATTCTTCGGATGAAAAATACAACTATCTCGTGTCAGTGTTAGTTCAAACACTTTTGCAATAGAAGATTCCTTTTGAAATTTACACCAGTCAGTAAAGCATATTACATGAAAGACATTCTGACCGCAGAAAGATCTGCCTATTCCTAAAATTCTTGACTAATCTTTGGCAAATAACCTAACAAAACAACAGGAGGTATAGCAAGTCTGCTGTCCTAAGAGACAAATATTCACATTTGCAGACATGTTTAGTAGGAGACAAAACTGCCAACTAAGCTGGCACTACTTTCAGTATCAAAGAGGCAAGTGTCATGATGGACAGATAAGTGTCAAGATGGACAGATAAGACTTGAAGAAACTGGAAGAGTAACCATTGTCATAAGAAGTTTGTTATACCAACTTCAGTTAAAACAAAACCAGTGAATATTACTTTTTCAAGATTAAACAGGTACTTTAGTCAGTGGGTATGACGATGTGCCAGCATACAGGAGATTTCAAGCAGCTACAAGTCTTCTCACCAGTTACGGGCTCACCTGGTTCTGGAAAAAATAAATAAATAAAAAAAACCATTGCACAATGAATAACCAAACTATGAAACCTACTGGTATAAGATATTACGGAGAAAATTAAATACAAAAGGTTTCAAAAAGCAACTAAATAAATTCACTGAAGAAAAATATAGTAAATGCCATTAATGGCCATACTTTTCTGGTATGTTAGGCTACAGGGAAACAAATTAACTTTCAGTTTAAAAAAAGATTTCTTGTCATTACCACATAGTGTGTTTAGGCACAATATTGAGTGGGTAAAACTGCCCACCTGATGACTCAATCTAATATCATTGCTGGTTCATTGATTGGTTCATCTATTTAATTTTAATTGCAAATCTGATTAATACTGAAAATACGTACATTTCTTGTTAGTTTAATGAAAATCAGAGTGATTTTAGTTTAATGATACGTTTGGTTTAATTTTGACTTGCTTGTTACAAGCCACAGAAAGAATGGAGAGGATTTTTTATCCCTCATTTTCTTTCTGACAACTTGTGCTTGAATTGTGAGTGTAAATAAAATCACTGAATTTATCTAGGTACCGCACAATTTTCAATACATTAATTTGTTCTTCCTTTTCACTCCTGAAAATGTCAATACATCTCTCGACACACACACATGAAATTAATGGTCCTCAGCTTCCTGTTGTGTGATGAAACATAGCCCAGGTTGGTTGTATCTGCCTGGACCTCTCATGATAGCCTAATCATAACTTTTTCCCCATCAAAAATATAACCACGAACAGAAAATAGAACATAAACAAAATGTTTCTGAAGTCATTTAAAATGGTCTTCATGGTGCAGCTAGCCTTTCTTGCATAGAACTACAAAACCTCAAAAGAAAATCACATCAATAGCGATCCCTTAAGACACTTTAGAGGTCAGGTTATCAATAATGACACACAGGATATCCACAAATCCCAGAGTAGAAAGAAATACTAGAGTTTTGATTTGGTGATACCAAAGACATTTTGAGTGTGCCTTGAAGGATGAGCTAATGGAGAAGATACATAACATGCCCTATCAAGTTCTTTCCATAACCATTTAATTCAGCAATATAAGTCCCATTGCATTTGCTGTCAGAGATTATGCTCTCAAAACCAGGGAGATTTCCCCATATTAATTGTTTATAGGTATTTATCCTACCACAGTGAAATGTACATCATTCCTTTAGTGGTAAACATAAAGTATTTACATATGTGCATCTCCCTGTATTTTATTACATGAGAAAATATCATTCCCTGAAGCCAGTATCTAAACTCCATTTCATGTCATTAGTTTTTAATTATAGCAGCTAAAGATCAATTAAGTCACTATATTTTTATTACATTAGATAAACTGGAGGGGTTGAATGAATTTTGTTCATATTTTCACTGTTACAATTTGTTTCTATTAATTGTCAGTTAAGCTAATTGCTACCTTTGAATCACTAACATACACATACCATTTGGTTGTTGTTTATGTTGGCCATATATTAATTGCCATCAAAATTAACCTCTCCCACTGACCCGTAATGAATTACAAGGAAGTTGATAGTCTTCTGCAGGCTTCAGTAAGTTTCCATTCACTAGACATACTCCTCTGTTTAAGACAGTAAGGCAAACACAACGGCAGCCACAGGTCATCAAGACATCCTAACACATTCTATTAAAGTAAATTAATCTGATATTAAACAAACGTTGAAAGTAAAACATCAGTTCAAAGACAACTGAGAAAAACACTTGCTAGGTAGGCTCTCCACCTACGGCAGTATAACATTTGGCCCACGAAACCAATGCTGCGGCCCGAGAAACAGAGTATATGGCTGGACTAGCATTTAGGCTCTAGGCTGTGCACTAGGTCAGAGCATTTGTCTGGGAGACAAAGCCAGGACTATACCAGAAATAAGGCTACATAGGAGGGATGGTGGTGAACAGTGAGATACAGGCAACTCGTGTGACTGCGAATGGGCAGTTGAAGTCGTGGTGACTGGCACAAGCCTTTTGCAACTGCAAGGACTGAACTAAACAGCAAGAGTAAGAGGGTCCTCTATGACTAGACTAAATCATTAGGCACGTAGCACAGAAGCTGACCCACCCTCTTACAGCTCTTGCATCACAAGAAAGTTCAGTCCACTACTTGCAATCTGGTGTTGGTAGCTCACTCAGAGGCATTTATTTCCAACAGACTTCAGGAAATAAGTTCTGCCCTCAGTTGCCCAACAGGAATCAGCAGGGGTTCTCAGTTGTAAAAGAAAGAATAATTCATTCCAATAACATGGTTTAGGAGCTAAACCTAAACCAGTCTACCTTTACTGATTTCAATGGATTTACGCCTGGGATTAATAGGCTATTGATATTTGCATCCAAGTATACAGACCAGACCATGACTTTAAGACAAAGTCCCCAGTTAGCAAAGAAAGCAGAAACAAAGCAACCTAGACTGTAGAGCTGAAAAGGAGTGTGATAAAAATACAATGCATCCTGAACACTGTTGGGCGGAAGGGAACATGGAGAAGCCTGATAAAAGAGTCTTAATGAGTTAAGCATATTCTAGCTTTGCTGCTGCCCTGCTGAGTACACTATCTCAAATATGTTTTGGTAACCAAAAATTGAAGGATGCAAAGATGTTTTAACGAAGGGGAGAAACCCAGGTGTAATGTAAAACATCATATAAGATATCTCAGAACTAGAAATCAAAATCTCTTTCTATTTTTTTGTGATAATAAATTGGTAAACAGTGTCCTCAAAGTCCTTTCTTGTCCTCAAGCTGAACTGAAGCACAGGTCAGTGCTCTAAATCTTGGTTTGTGAAGCTATGTTCTTTGGGACTTTTTCCTGCCCAGTAAACCTTTTGCACGCTTGCATAGTAAGAAGTGTTTTCCCTTCTCCATACATTATATAGTCTGAGACAAAGATTCTACATTGGTAAGTAAAAAATTTGTATTTCAGTATCTTCAGGCCTATGAAGCACTGAGCTTTGGTCTCCCACATACTGAGCAAATACGTTAACCAAGAGAATATTATACACAGCCTCATCCAAAAGCTGCATTTCAGAAAGGCAGCACCCGTAGCTATGTTTTGTAAGTGTATGATTATTTCAAAGTATGTCAGATTTACCTGGAACATTGATGGACCTCAGCACTAGAAGGCTACCTACCGCATGCAAGATCCACAAAGACGGCCTAAGTGATGCATATCTTTCCTCCCTAATTCCAAGAAACTGCACAAGCTAATTCCAGAGGTAAGAGGACTTGAACCTTTTGCTCTGTCTTTCGCTTAAACAGAACTGGATTCTCCAGCTAAAACGTAGCTTTCTTTAAAATCTTTATACAATAGGGCTTAACATACAGTTCACTCATATCAATCACGTATGACTCTTGATAGACTAGACAGCACTCAAGTGCTCACCAACACAGCTTTTTACAATTAACCCTTCACCAAGAAAAGCTTTTAAAGAGTTTGCACATTATAAAATGCCATTTATGTCCAGATTTCTTCCAGAACCAGTATAAACTCCCACATCCTCAAGTGCAGTATTCAGCATTGCTTGGTGGAAAAATATTTGCAGATCATTCTTATGCAGTCAGCTCTTTGGAAATACATTCAGTATTTCAAGCAACTCAATATTTGATGTAGATGAACTTATTTCATATTCAGATTCTCTCTTGAATTCATACCTGTCATTGTAAAACAAGAGAATATGAATTATAAAACCCTTAAGCAACGTATGCAGAGGATTAATCACGCTGTAGTCTAACTGGGCACTGAATGTCACCATTGCTCCACACAAATACTGCACCATTGAAAGTGCAATTACTAGACTGTAGATAAAGTGAGCCATAAAATAAGAAATCTCATCATATTTGACAGTGCATTGTGAAGCATTCCCCATTAAGGGATGGGAATAAAATGTTTATGAGGTAATTTATTCCAAACATGTTTGTAACTGTCTATGGCTAGCACTGTTTGATTCAAGAAAAGGTTACACTGATTTGAGTCGGAAAGACACAAAACCTCAAACTCTGAGCATACAAGTTTGAAATTTTTCAAACCAAGACTACATCAGAAATATTACCTGCAGTCAAATCACACAAATTCATTGCTCCCTGGCAGTTAAAAGCAGCTCACTCTTTCTCTGCTTGTATTGTTCAAATAACTGGTGTGTGTGTATTATTTTATCTTTGCCTTTCCTGCTGTCATATACAACAGTACTGCCAGGAAAACTGTTTTCTTCTTCCACACACCTACTTGCACAAAGGCGGAAGGAGGAAGAGAAAAAAACTGGAGTTTGTTTATGCTCTCACTGAACAACAACATTGGAAGAAATACCAGATTGCACAACACAGATGGGGGGGGGAGGGGAGGGAAGCTGTTAATAATAAAAAGCTGAAAGGTATTACCTTCTGTATTTGACAAAAGCTGTTAGAAAATATCAAGTTCAGCAATATCAAGTAATAAAAAATAGTGATTTAAAAAAATCTAAAACAGCTGCCAAATTTTAAAGACAGAATGAAAACCGCAGAATGTAAATCTGGATGATAATAATGGTGTTATGCAGAATTGAATATCTTCTAAAAAGCACAGCTGATCCTTCTGAAAAATGAAATAGAAAGGCTAATAACCTACTTTAAGTGATAGTCTATTATGTTTGAAAAAGCAATCTTAACTCCCTCAAGGTAATTAAAATTTCCTTCATCTGTCTCAGCTTGAGCAGTTGCCAGTATTTACATCCAATACAAAGAAGACAGAGTAAACTTTAAACCATAAAGGGTATTGAACTAAAGCTACCCGTCAACATGAAAAAGCGATTCATTTGGCATATCAGTAAATTAGTAATAACCCGGGATAAGGACAATCAAAACCATCCCACTCTTGCTCTCTGTTAGTACAGATGCAAAACTACTGAAAGTGAGGTATGAAACAGGTCACCAGTAATGCAAAAGTCAGGGATTTGGTCCCTGAAAGAGGGTTGAAGAAAACAATGTAAAATTGGAACTTAATCTTGTCATTCTTTAAAGTTGGACATACTGACTTCTTTTGCATTTGCTCAGCATACAGTCTAATTACAGCTAAGGCAGGACAGCAGCTGGTAAAGCTGGGACTACAACTTCTAGAAAAAATTAAGAAAGAAGGCATATTACTAGTGAGGAATATAATCTTTCTCCTTTTACTCTGAAATTAGTGACAGCCACTTGTACCAGCTGAGCACGTCTGGTCCGCCTGTTTTAGAGAGTAGGTGGACAATACTATTCCTACATATGTAAAGGTAGTAGGAAGTTTTCCAGTTGAAATTTTCTTTCGAGAAACATATAGCTTTTTCAAGCTCACAAACCTGTATTGTTTTCTGATGCCTAATTCACCCCCCTGTTGAGACCACAACAAGCCCCCGAGAACATGCATGTTCCCAGCTGAGCGAACGTGGACATGCAGCCAGGCTTCCAACTGTGCCACAGCCCAAGAATACTGGGAGTCTCTGCAGCAGTTTTATCCCTTGCAGGGACCTCTAAAAGGTTTCAAGTAAAGGAAAAGGAGACGGTGCTGATAGTTTTTCCAAGGAGGATTTTTAAATCCCTAATTCCAGGGAGGTCTTAAAAATGCATTTTTCTTTCCTCTTCTGAAAGATTCTTCTTTACCCGTTTAGAACATGCATGCCAGTTGTTGGCCATCTGAAATCCCACTTGTTAAACATAAGGCAAGAGTGGGCTCTCACTGTTAAAACCAAGGATACCTAAGAAGTTCTGACACTCTGACTTCATTCCACAGGGTTCATTTTCACTAGGCATTGTCCCATCAGGAAAACCAACTTTTTTAATTTCACAGCAGATTGCTCTTTACTAGAACTATTTTGTCACCATTAGATCAATCCAAAATATACTGAAAACTGAGAATTATAGGACTTATCCTGCCCTAATTCCATCTTCTGTGTTTATTATTTGCTCTAGCATTTGTGGTAGCAGACTTACAAGCCTGATATCTGCTACTGCATTCTACTCAGAACATCCAGTTCTCATTGAAGTGAATTACCAGGTGGAAGACAGGCTTCACTGGTGGAGACTGTTGCTTAAACAGACACACATTATCTACAGAGCGAAAAAAGATTTCTCAAGATACCTACCGAAAATTGACAAACTGCATTATATTCCTGCTTAGTGACAACCTCTTCCTCTTGGAAAAGGAGGAAATGTATGCTGTAAAGATACACTGTTAAAAGACCTGTGGCCCTGGAAGTGATTATCTGAAAGAGATTCAGGCATCTGTGAAAGAGAGAACATTACTGTACGTAAGCACAGGGATGAATGGGACTGAAATGAACTACAGCAAGTGTAAAGCAGAGGAGATTGGGAACTCTAAATATGGAACTAGAGCTAGATAAAGACTAGAGATCATATCTACCTTCTAAGTGAAGGGGTTTTTATTGAAAATATTTTTATGATTTTTTTTTTCTTTTTTTCTCCCACTCAGACCATTTATTCTGTTTATCAAAAGGCAAAGGTGGGGGAGAGAAATATTCTAAGTTTCTTCTACTGCAACCATTTCTGTTTTGATAGAGAAAGGAATGCCATTTTTGCCAGCATACTACGGGATAATACTTATCTATCCACCTATGTATCTTTTATGTAGCTCTTGATTAAGTAATTGACAGAATTCAGAATTCTCTTCCTTCTTTCAAAATAGAATTGCAGTTCTCTTTACATTCTCAGCTCCCTGCAATATTCACTCTGAAGTCAAAATATCCGTAAGCCATTCAACGTCTTCATCTCAACATAAGGCAAACAAATGCTTAGAAAGGCGCAATGGACTCCTGCTATTAATTCAGCCCAATACTACAAATGACATAATGGGATGTGTTCACAGAATCACAGAATCATTAGGGTTGGAAGGGACCTCTGGAGATCATCTAGTCCATCCCCCCTGACAAGGCAGGGCCATCTAAAGCTGGTTACACAGGAATGTGTCTAGGTGGATTTTGAACGTCTCCAGAGAGGGAGACTCCACAACCTCCCAGCACTAACCAAATGCATGTCAAATGGGAACGTGTGAGCTAAACTGCTCTCCCCCACCCTCAGGTGAAACTCAAGATGAGTTAAGTTTTTGTACTATTAGGCCTGACTATAGACAAGTTACAATTATTTTAAGAAGCAGTGGAAATCGAGTAAGGAAGGGGTTCTCAAGATGCAGTGTGAAGATGAAGTTAGTTACTACAGATTTCTTGATTTGAGTCATACCTAAGCTTTTCTTTCCCTCTCTTCTCCCTGTAATCCCACAGTGTCCAGATTTTTAAGCATTCACAGGGTAGTGCTGCTGCATCTCTCTAGGTATATCCTGCACTGCGTGTGGTGGAAGCAGTGAGCACATTAAGTGATGCAAAGCTTCAGCAGTACTTAAGTCTCTGCCATCCAGGAAAGGCTTGTACTCAAAGAGGTTCTGCTGAAAAAGAAATTTCCTAAGCAGTAGCTATACATTAATGTTTCACTGCCATACTGCAACACTGCACACATGCTGTGGTTACCAGTATGGCACTGTGTCCTGGGTTCAGCTGTAACAGTCATTTTTCTCCTTCTTAGTAGCTGGTGCAGAGCTGTGTTTTGACTTTCAGCCTGGGAACAACGCTGATAACACAGCAATGTTTTCAGCTGTTGATAAGTAATGTTTACACTGACCAGGGACTTTCCCAGTCTCATTCTCTGCCAGGGAGGAGGGGCTCAAGAAACCAGGAAGAAGCAGAGACAGGACACCTGACCCAAACTAGCCAAAGGGGTATTCCATACCACAGCACGTCATGCCCAGTATATAAAATGGGGGGAGTTACCCGGAAGGCCCAGATCGCTGCTCGGGTCGGGCTGGGTATCGGTCGGTGGGTGGTGAGCAATTGTATCCTCTCCCCTTGTTATTTCACTAATCATTATTATCATTGGTGGTAGCAGTAGTGGTTTTGTGTTATACCTTAGTTGCGGGACTGCTCTTATCTCAACCCGTGGGAGTTACATTCTTCCGATTCTCCTCCCCATCCCTCCGGGAGCGCGGGGAGGAAGAAGGGGGGAAGTGAGCGAGCAGCTGCGTGGTTCCGAGTTACTGGCTGGGCTTAAACTACGATACACTGTTATTTCTAATACTTTAAAAAAAAAAAAAAAAAAAAAAAATTAATGCAATGAAAACACTGGGAACGGCAGAAATAAAAAGGAGGTGGTTAAAAAGGCTGCAAGACCTGGAATGATGACAAGCAGGGATGTAAAATGAGGGCAAAGCCAGTGTCAGATATGAAAAGAGTTACACTAGGCAGTGAGCCACACAATATAGTGCCTGCAATTAAGCATTCAAATTATCCTGCATCAAATCTGCAAGACTTGAGCTGAAATGCAAAAGCTAAAAAACTCAAGAGGTTTATCCAATTATCAGATAAGTTAGGTGGCATCCTAAATGAGAGACGTATAGATCTTCCTCTTGCTCTTAAAACCCTTCTTCCAAAGTTTCTTAACTTACTTGTGGTATATTAAAGATTCACTGTAGCTATAAGCCCCTGATGGAGCTCCTGATTATCGCTATAACCCAACAGGATACAGACTTTTCATTAGCTACTACAAAGCAGAATACTTACCTGATAAAAATTGCATCTATAACAATGAGCTGTGGGAAATAAAAGCCTGTGTAACCTATTTGTTTATTTGCTCTTCACATTTTGTGTTAGACAATTTGACTTCAAGTTCTCACCAGGATAACCAAAGGACAACTTGAGGTTAAAAGCTTACCCAGCAGGTTCCACTGAAGAAGGTGCAAGTTTAGCTCATTTAAGATGTAAGGAAAGTAGAAAAACAGCTCAAAAGGTATGCAGCACACAAATAAAATTTGATGTTTGTTAAACTGACAATTTTTTTATCAATCAGGATAAGCCACACAGTTTAAATACTCTGCATACCACATCTGCACCTGCATTTACTACTGCTAAGTTTCTTTCAAAAAGAAGGACCATTTGTACTACACACTCTCCTAGATGTATAAAAATTACAAAGCCCAGTTGTTCTTGAAAAAAGTTTAAAAAAAAGAAAATCAAAACCTACCAGTGTAAGTGAAATTCTTTGGTTGGTGTGTGGCCTATTCATGTAGAATAAAGAACTCGCATCAAAATAAGCAGTATAAAGCAAAAGTTCATAAATATTTAATGTCTCTTCCCCCTTCTTCTTCTATGCTATCCCTATATTTAATTCATCTAGTTATTATATTATCAATGTCTTTCTTTTTGCTCTTCCCTTCAGTTTAAAATGTAAAAGTGACGATGCTGCAAACTGACAGTTAATTGCCATATTCCAAGCACAATGACAAAGTGCATATCAACATGTAACATGCAAAGCCTCTAATACTTCAGAACAATTAAATCATAGATGTGTCAAGAAGTGTTAGGCTGACAGCTGTACAAAGAAACTTATTTTTCTCCCATAAGGCAACAATCACAGCCTCCACTGATGGCAGGAACAGCAAGAGCAAATCTATCAAAGCTAGACATGCATAACATTGCTGACATGACTGCAATACCTGTTGATACTGCTGGGAGATCCCGCTGCTCACCGTGGTCTCAGTTCTCCATCTGCCTTGCTGGATACTTTATCTAAAGTACATTTCCTATTTCTGACATCTTCGTCCGTACTAGGTAATGAGCCAAATAAAACTGCAAGAATAGTCTTAGACAAGAACTAGAAAAGATCTGATTCTTCTCTCGGTCCTTTTACACTGGATTGTTTTGTATTATCATCCAGTGTCCACTGGTAAAAGGATGAGAAGAATCCTAGGAAAAGGTCATTGTCTTGTTTTGTTGGCTATCAGTCTGAGAAGACTATTTGTGGACTTGGCAAAGTTGAAACTACAAGATCAAAATGTCACTGAAATTCTGAACTACAGACCTTAACCCTTCAAGCTGATCTGCCCAGGCAGATCTTTCCTTCTATCTCTATTTTCATATAAGAATACCTCTAATGCTATATAAAATAAAGTATTTTAGAAAAAGATCTGGTCAGCACCAACTCTCATGCTATTTTAGATGTCTTTTTTCTTTTAAATGCACATGAGATAATTACTTCATCAGACAACTAATAATTTCCCTATAGTTCTTTGACTTTAGCTACAACATGGACGAGCACAGTAATTTTCCACTCAATAGTGAAGAGGAACTGAGGACAGTTAACTATTCTTCCCAAACAAAGTTTAATGTGGGCAAGAGAAACCACTGTAAGGGTGATGTAATAAATCTATCATCATCTCCAAGAAAATTCAGCCATTCTCATAGCTGCTGGATCTCGATAAACACAATCTGGTGTATTAAAATCATCTTATCTTCAAAAAAAATCCCTTTGGTATTAAATCTTTAGAAACAGTTGACCCCTACATCAATTTTATGGCACAAAGTTTTTCCAACAAGTTCAAGATGTATAGCGCTTTTTCAAGGCAAGAAATCTCAAGACACTTTTAAAGAAGATGTAAAAAAAAATATAAAAAAATAATAAATTCAACTTTAGTGTACAATGCCAACCTAACAATGAAATGTGAGAGTGAGAGGAGTGTTGGGTTATTTGATTTAGAAAATGGCAGCAAGCAGAAATATAAGAAAATTCATGATTCATCCAATTTACAGTGGTCACTGGTATGGACTCAGTTTGCAAAAAGGTAAGCACATAAATTCAGGCTCCGATTTCAAAAAAGCACCTATTTATAGTAAACAACTGTCACACTCATGCTCAGATGCTTGAATGACACCAGGCTATAATTATTTCTGCAGAGAAATCTTATTTCAGCACATCCAAAGTAACAAGAAAATAACCTACATGTTTCTGAGTAAACTGAACCCATACCAGGCGTACACAGAAAGCAAAAAACTACATAAAACCACCAATTTCCAAAAGGATCTAAAATTATACCCACCTACTTACTCTGTCTAGAGCTCCTTCTGCCTCAGGGTCTAAAGTAGCACATACCACTTGCAAGGAAAGCATTTGAGGGAATTCCTTGTGCCTGTAACCAACGAGGAACCCCCTCCATCCTTTGTGTTCCCTATAAAAAGGGAAATCCTGGCAGCAGGAAAGGCAAGGACACCATTTTTCAGGAGTTTTCAAACAGAATCCCATCCTACCTCCACTTCTCACTTTCTCCACTTCCAAAGTAGGAATTGCCCCAGTCAAAATCTTCATCTTTGGAGACGGCACATTTCAATTTTATCTTATCTTGTTAAGATGCCTTCAATGAGCTCTGCAATAGATCATAGACTCATAGAATAGCAAAGGTTGGAAAGGACCTTAAGATCATCTAGTTCCAAGCACCCTGCCATGGGCAGGGACACCATGCCCTAAACCACGTGGTCCAAGGCTCTGTCCAACCTGGCCTTGAACACCGCCAGGGATGGAGCATCCACAACCTCCCTGGGCAACCCATTCCAGTGCTTCACCACCCTCACTGTAAAGAACTTCTTCCTTATATCTAATCTAAACTTCCCCTGTTTAAGTTTGAAGCCATTACCCCTTGTCCTACCACTACAGTCCCTAAGGAAGTGTCCTTCCCCAGAATCCTTATAGACCCCCTTCAGATACTGGAAGGCTGCTAGGAGGTCTCCACGCAGCCTTCTCTTCTCCAGGCTGAACAGCCCCAACTTTCTCAGCCTGTCTTCATACGGGAGGTGCTCCAGCCCTCTTATCATCCTCGTGGCCCTCCTCTGGACTCGCTCCAACAGCTCCATGTCCTTTTTATGTTGAGGACACCAGAACTGTACGCAGTACTCCAAGTGAGGTCTCACGAGAGCAGAGTAGAGGGGCAGGATCACCTCCTTCGACCTGCTGGTCACGCTTCTTTTGATGCAGCCCAGGATACGGTTGGCTTTCTGGGCTGCAAGCGCACACTGCCGGCTCATAATTACAGACAACCCAAACCACAGAAAACAAACCCAGCAACACTGGATGCTTCAGCACAAGCTGGGAATTTAGGTAAATCCTGGATACTGTGTAAAGGCCAAGTAAATTATTTGACTCATCTTATACAAACTGAGGAAAACATATGTCTTTATGTTCCTGAATGCTGACAAAGCCACACAAGTCACTACTTCAACTCAAGATTTTTTATAGAGTAATTGCATACAGAATGCAAAGGAGGAAAAAACAGCCCATATCTAATCAAACTTAATTTGAGGATTTTGATGAGAGAAAGTGGAAGACAGTTTGAATCCATCACTTCCTGACAATCATAGAATCATAGAATCATAGAATCGTAAGGGTTGGAAAGGACCTTAAGATCATCTAGTTCCAACCCCCCTGCCATGGGCAGGGACACCTTGCCCTAAACCACGTGGCCCAAGGCTCTGTCCAACTTGGCCTTGAACACCGCCAGGGATGGAGCATCCACAACCTCCCTGGGCAACCCATTCCAGTGCTTCACCACCCTCACTGTAAAGAACTTCTTCCTTATATCTAATCTAAACTTCCTCTGTTTAAGTTTGAAGCCATTACCCCTTGTCCTACCACTACAGTCCCTAAGGAAGAGTCCCTCCCCAGCATGCTTGTAGACCCCCTTCAGATACTGGAAGGCTGCTATGAGGTCACCATGCAGCCTTCTCTTCTCCAGGCTGAACAGCCCCAACTTTCTCAGCCTGTCTTCATATGGGAGGTGCTCCAGCCCTCTTATCATCCTCAAAGCTCATGGGTTTAAGTTTTCAAATGCAATTAAATAACATTTCTCCACAGCAAAATTTAAAGTAAAAGCAGTGTCTGGTCCTTCACAAGGACTGCATCCACTATACTGACAGCAATGGAAATCTCCAAAAGACGCTATATTAAAATCACATTTTCCAACTAATTCAATGAGAAGAAATATGAAGACTAATGATTACTTCAAGAACTCTTTAAGAACTCTGAAAGTCAAGATAACTATACAAAATGTACTATGAATATAAAGCCCAAGCACACAGAGCTGAAATCAAAAGGCTGCGATATCAGTCAACTAACAAAGCAGGAAAAGATCCTATAAATATACTGAAAGACAAAACCAGAGGAAAATAGATGTTGACTATTTCACAGGGAAGGCAGGTGAGTTGGTGATAAGGAAAAGGCTGGCATATCAAACAGCTTTATTCTTTCCAAATAAGGTGAATTGTAATCAGATATTTAAGAAGTGAACAGGAGCCTTGGCCAAGTTAGGGACACAAAAGATTACGGAATATTAAGATAAATTACATGTAAACTGGTTTGATTAAATTTAGTCCTGAGGACCCGATGAACCAGGTGAAACAATTTCTCAAACTTTAATGAACTCTTCTAAAATTCGCAGTGGACTGGAAAGTGTCAGGGTACTGGAGAAGGATAATCCTGCTACCATCTTTAAGGAGAGAAGGAAGGACTGGGGTATTGGAGACAGCCTAACTGATTCCTGAAAAGATTCTGGAACATATTATTGGGCCATTTATAAGCACCTGAAGAATAATAAGATGATAAAAAACATATGACATGGATTTGTCAAGGAAAAAAGATGTATCAAACCAGCACAATTTATTTCTTTGACAGAGTTGTGAGCTAATGGATAACAGGGAAGCAATAGATGTGATAACCATTAACATTGTGCTTTCTTTTTTTTTTTTTTGGTAATATTCTCTATGGCAGTGTCATAAGTACGCTAAGAAAATCTGGTCTGGATGAACTTCCTGTAACCTGGGAGAAAAACTGCTTGAAAAATCTCTCAAGTAGTTTTCAGTGGTTCCATGTCAAATTGAGAGAGCATTACAGACAACGACAATCAAAAAAAACCTATTTCAAGTCAATATTTTCATTGGTGACCTGAACAACAGGCAACATGGAACGTGAAGAACAGGGAAAATAGAAAACAAATATTTGCACATAACAAAGCTTATAAGTGTTGCAAGTACTTCAAAATCACTTCTATTTTCAGGGTAATTCTGAACATTTGCAGAAATCGTCAAAATCAGAAGCTGAAGTCATGAAGACAGGGGTAACACTGTACTCAGGGTGAAGAAATCCAATGCCCAAACATGAAATTGGGAAGATCTGCCTAAGTTAGGTGCTACGGAGAAGCAGCAAATCAACTATAAACTGAGTAAGAAGTTAAAAATGGAAAATGCACTGCAAAGTAGTGAAATTCAGCTTCAAATATATTAACCGTAATTTTATCTGTAATATGAGGGTAATAATTCCACTTTACTTACCACTTTGAGCCCCCAGATAGAAAGGAGACCTAGAAAAATACAAACTGGTTTAGAAAAACTGTTATTTTGGATTAAAATTGAAAGAGATAGACCTTCTTGGATTTCTTACAAAAAGAAAGAGAAATAAAAATGAAAATTACAAGTTTTCAACATGTAGAAGGTTGTTGAAAATAAATGGTGGCCAACTGTTCACTTATAAAGAGAAGAAAATATTATTTCTGCTTGAAAAAAGATTAAGCTCAGATGCTACAGAATATTCCTGCTATATGAGAGGTACCCGAATTGTCTTCACACCTTTCAAGGCAGAGAAAGGAATTGATCCTATCTAACAAGACAGGATCTAATCAATAAGAGCTCTAAACACTGAGCTACTCTATGAAAGGAAGGAGGACGTTGCAAACCTTCTTCACTGTCTGTTCCAGTGATCCCAATTAGTAGAGCACATTCAGAGAACATACCATAGCGAAGGAAAGCTACTTCCAGGAACCAAAGCAGCACAGCCTGTTACCAAGCAGGCTAATGAGCAAAAATTCAGAGTCCTAGGAAACTTTAACATAAAAACACAGTCAGTGCACTTTTGTCCATGACTAGGTAAGAAAGATGAGCAGAGATTTTGTAATGCATCTTTGAATTAGCCCCTGAAGCACAAACAAGTGGGATTTGGGTGCTTGATATCATCTGTAAACATATGGTACAAGTTGTTCATACAGTCTAATGAACTCTGACATTATGAGCCTGAGTTTGAAAATCTGCCGTGTTTTTCAAAATGCCGGTACATCACTGCTGTTTTCTATAGCCTCATCCATGTATTCATGGAATCATAGAATGGTTTACAATCATAGGTCTTTGACTTCAAAGGTGATCTAGTTCCAACCCCCCTGCCATGGGCAGGGACACCTTCCACTAGACCAGGTTGCTCAAAGCCCCCATCCAATGTGGCCTTGAACACTGTCAGGGATGGCGCATTCAGGGAAAGGATAAGATATTATCCACAAGAATTTAAGACTTCAACATATGTATGAATAAATTTACTAGTAATATATTACAAATTACTGATGTACTTGGGAGAAGAGTGAGCACAAAGCTGGATCCTGTGTATGCTGACAGAGCTCTATTAATATTGTCCATTCACAGCAGGTCAGGATCTAGCGTAAAAAGCAAGTTTGGTAAGACAGACAATAGCATAAAAAAGACAAACCTGGTGTCCAGTAAACCTAATGTCTGCTAAATGGTGACAGATTGGTGTTTTTTTCTTTCATTTCAAATATAAAAGCAAGGCTTGCAGAGACTGGAATAAACTGCTGTGGAAGAGAAATCATTTGCCTAAATGAACACTGAGACTACAGTTTTTTAGGAAGAAGGAACACATTCCGCACTACATTTTTTTTTCCCTGTCACCCTCATCTCACCCCTTGACAATTACTTCCTGTTAAAATATTTTAAAGAGACGTTTTACTTCCTGGGAAGAAATAAGGCTTCTGCCCTCACAGCTTTTTTTTTTTCCTAGAATGGGTGAAAAAAAGTGGCAGTGCTCTCTGGCAAGGAAAGTTAAGAATCCGTACAAGCTAATAAGATCCCAGTGAATGATAATCAACATTACTGCTCTCGCACTTTAACTTCCCTTGCTTGGAGTGACATAAGCGATGATAGTATTCACTGACCTATGCAGAAATCCTGGGACTGAACTGAACACCTCAGCACTCTTGCCCATGACCTTTTCCTGAAGCCACTGAGTCATATTCTCCTCTCACTTATACCTTAAACCGGTTTTAATCAGAAGTAGCATCTACCAGAATAAATAGCATAAGTGCAAGAGGAGAATTAGACATTTCAGACTTCAGTGTCTCATGCTACAAAACCCCACAGCAATATGCTGTGTCTTAGGAGACAAGAGAGGACTTACAGGTATTCTAAGTGGTCTTTGCTACTCAAATCAATATGGATCTATAGCTGAAAATCTGTCATTAATGACTACGACGTTTAATGTCTTTAGGCAGAGATTCAATCTATCTTTTCTATCTTGCTCAAGCCTCTGTTTCTCCCATCCAATAGTTCAATGGTTTCCTAACTTCTGCACTTTATAAGGCTCTGTAAAGTGACAGCAGGTACTCCATCTAAACTTAATAAAGCTTAAAAGCAAAAGGCTGGTGAGCAAGGGAGTCTTTTTCACGTTTTTTTCTGCCACCAACAGTTCCTTGTTTCTGGCAGACGAAATGTTCCTTCCATTCCAATGGAAAATTTTCCAATGTGCAATTTTTAATGTTAAAAAAATTCTCAGCATAAATGTAGTTATAAAATTGCTGTGTCTGTCTCCCTTTAATCTCTGGTTGAAGGAATATAACTCCCTCTCCTTAATCATATCCCACTTCATGTACTTTTTCTGTTCAGTAAGATTTCTTTGTATCTTATTCTTCACTGCAACCCCTACATACTCAGTTATGCTGTTAGCAATAAAAGAGATCCCGCAAAATTAAGTTTTCATTTTTAAGGGTTACAAAGCAAGATTATCCGCATAAAGCTACCTACAGTTAAATACCAAAGCAACTGACCTAATTTTAGAAACAGTTCCGTTATCTTTAGTGAGTTGTAATGTGACTGCTGCCTCTTATAACACTTCTGAATTACTGTCACATTCACCATGACAGATGTGGGTCATTAGATCCAAGGAATTAAGTACATGCAGAAGGGATTGGGAACAGACTGGTTTTGATGGAAAACCTAAAAACTACCAGAACTGGGCGGTCAGGTAATGTTGTTTAAAAATTACTTTCTGCCAGTAAAAACAGAACTGTAGGAGGTAATTATCTGAGACTCTATAAAAACACCATGCTTCTTGATTGGACTAACATATGGACTCCACAAGTTCCCTGGACACAAAAACCAGTAAAACTTTGACCCTGATAGAGTCTGACATCAGTCATCATAGGTGGCGTGGAAAACATTCACCACATGGAAGAACAAAACCAGAGTTCTAATCCCACAGGATAACAGAAAATCTTTACTTCCTGCAGAAATGCTTGCCAAAGTACATTCATGTGATTTCCTCCGGAAAAAAACAGTAAATATGATTTTGGGTCAATTATTTTATTAACAAGAAAAAAATCAAAGCAAATCTACATAAAAGACTATCACAAATGTCTTTCATGTAACAAACTTAGTAGATCTCAAAAAGAAAATGACATGTCTGAGCACAAGCCAAAGTGATGTTAAAGGATAGCTTTAAAGTGCTATGTTAAAGGATGATCTAAGGCAACCAAAGGTTCCAATAAACCACAGTGTACATAGGTTGCCCTATAGTGAACATGCTATTTACCACTGCAATGCCTGCATATTTACTAGTGACTGCAGTGCATGGGCATCACTTTGTATTTGAACAGCAGTGAAGTTTTCTACTCACCATAGATTCATGCAGAAATATAGAACATTATTAATTCATTACAGTATTTAAATGAAGGGAAAATTCTCTTACAAAATATAACACAAAGCTAATTGATCAGAGCAGGAAAACACGGACTGATGAACAGAATCATGACAAGGAATTGCCTCTGTTAAACTGAGCAGAAGAAAAAAGATCAGTTACAACCTGTCGCTGTCCATTTTCCTCAGTCCCTTTTTTCTCTTTTCTCTTTTTGTAATTAAAATTACAAAAGCCTTTGTTCTGATGTCATGCAATAAAATGTGAACGGCAACTTTAAGAAAACAAGGATATAAAATTTTCACCACTGCATTATTGCTACTCAGCAGATCCAATACCACAAGAAAGGGTATACCTTTACCACTAATATGCCCAGTGCAGTCCGAAAATGCAAGCATTTACACAAAGCCCAGGGTATTTTACCTGCAAACACATAAAAAAAAAAAAAGCCACCAGACCTGCATCTCGCACACAGTCAGTAATTTAGAATGAGATATCTAATTAATCTTATTTGATTTAATCTTCGTGACAGAGAAATAATGGTCAATTAACTGACAGTGTCTGCTACTCCTTGAAAGCCTCAGCTGCTAGAACGTTCACTCCACATTGCTTCAATCTCAGAAATGAGTACACTAATTTTCATCCGCTGGGCTTTTTCTGCATTTACAGTAAGCCTGCTAGCCAACAGAGTTTTGCACTACTGCACCACATTCATAAAAGATAAGCAAGCCACAACTCTGCATTTATAACAAGTGTAATTATTAATCTAGGGCTTGTTGTCAGAATATATTTCATTTGCTCCTAGCTGTTTACAGGAAAGGAGCAGGCAGGTGCTAGAGCTGTATGCCTCTGTTTATGGTAGTAAGCATAATAATGATCTGACAGCAACACTCATCATAATCATTCTTGCCCCTGCTGTCACACACATATATACAACCTGCTAGGAACAAATCCTTATGCAACAGAAAGCTGAATATGATGCGAGCTGTGACTTGTGGAGAATGTAAAATGATTCTTTCGGGAGTTATTAGGTACTACTACCTAATGTCTGACATTTAACAGATGTGTGCCCGCATGGTAAGTCAGTCCAAAATCCTCTTTGATCAATATAAGTACATCTTAAACACTAACTGCATTTTATAAGTGATGTAGAACCCTGACCCGTTAGTTGCAGCAGTGCATATCACAAACTATCTTCTCTTACAAAAACCTTTCAATGGCGTATTTTTTATAAAAGTATTGACTGGAAGACGGATGCCTTTTAGTCCAATAATATAAATGCTGTGTTATATATAGATCCAAAATTGATTGTTTTTCTGTTGGAAGCAATGTCTGTTTCCTGAACTTTCTCTATTTCACCCAGCACTGTGATAGATGCCTGCAGCACAGTAATCTATATTCTCCTCTTCAACGTTTAACGCTTTCTGTACCACTCACTGTCCCTGCCATCAAGGAATTCATACCACAGGCCTCCGAGATGTGCAATACATTTCAGGAAAGCTGCACTCTTGCATTTTTATAGGACAAGATATGTTACTTTTTAAAGGTACAGAAAATAAGAGGGTATATATGGAGCTGCAATCCTAATTATGGCCACTTTCCCTTTAGCTAAAAAGCACTGCGTGAGTGGTTGTGGCAATCTGAATTCAACATGGTTAAATGTTATTTGTGAATAGTTCAACACATTTTACCTACATTTTGCTAAGCTGCTTATTCATAAGTATACTTTCTTCTGTTAATCACCTTTGAAAGCAGTCAAAAATTGTCATTATACTGACTATTCAGGAACTTTTTTCCTTCTGCTAAATAGAGAACAGGTCACAAATATGCAGCAATAATACAGCTACCTCTGCCTTCAGTACCTACAACTAACAGGCAGAAATGCGCTGACAGAAATGCAAGAGCCACAAGCCCAGCAGTCCTGCATTGCCTTGCATGTCTAGGCCTTGACAGGCCAGCCTACTTCTGCATTTTATTACCTGTTATTACAGCGTCTTTACATTTGACCTGTAGCTTGCAACTATGAAACGTGGTACATATCAAGGTACACCAGGCTATTGAACTTTTAGTACAGTAGAAACAAATGTGACTTAATGCAATAGTTTAATTGCCATTTAAAACAAATGCCAATCTTTTAAGTGATTTAACTAACAATTGCTTACAAGTAGCAGGTGTTTTGCCTGCAGATGAAAGAAGATAGCAGTCAGTTTCTCCAGAAGCTATAAGGCCAAGAGTAAAGATATTTTTGGAAAAAAAATTATAATAAGTTTACTGAATCTGTTATGTTTTATCCTAACAGGCAGAGAACTTGTATTACTCTGTGCTCATAAAGAGGTATTTACGATTATAATGTTATCCCTGTTATTCCTTAATAATGGATCAAATTCAGCATTAAGAGCCAAATATTGTCAGAGGCAGCATTCTCCTTCAACTCAGTAGGCTACATCACAGCCTTTGAGGTCATGCCAAATGGGCACAAATATCCTCGAACCACAAGAGACAGCCCTGCCACTGCTGCCAACCAGAAGCATGACCTGCAGGTCCAAAGCAGCAGTTATGTCTGAAAAAAGCTGGCCTAAAGCATCAAGAGACACTCTACATACATTTATCTCAGTAACACAGTGCTTAAGGACAGCGAATAGTCACCAGAAACATAGGTTTGATATAAGCTAAGATCTAGCGAGAGCATATCTTAGAAGTACTTATATTGGGATGCCTAAAGATCTGGTTTCGAGAACCAGGTTTCCAATGTGGACGACAGAGATTGTGGATTTTAATCAGCAGGTGTCTGACTGTAAAGTAAATAAAAAGTATTTACATTCAGAAGACGTTGCCATACAGAGCAGATAAGGGCCACTAGATCCCCTATGCACAAAAATACCACTTATAAGTATTTTATCAAGTTCCTATAGGCCTCCTTTTCACGGGATTAACATCCAACGCTTCCTTGTCTTTTTCTGTGATGTACAGTTGCACTACAGATTTATGAGCATTACCATAGAATGAAAATGTAAAAAGTCAAGTATTTCATGCACAAATATCTAGAATAACACAAGTATTTCCCAGCTGCAGAGGATATAGTTACTGTACCAGTGTTATATTGTAATCAGAAAATGCTTTTAAAGTGACCCACTTCATATTAAGCATAAAAGCATAGCAACTACCATTTCTTTAGTATTCATAGAGCCAACCACAGTCATGCATTTGGCTATTTTACATAAAAGTGCAGCCACAGAACTAGAACATTGTAACAAGCTCCTGCCCATTTACAATATTATGGCTGCCATTTTTGCAGAACACCATAACTCATGGAACTTCATAGGTAGGCAGTAAGAACAGAACTTACACATTTCTTCTTAAAGAGAAGAGTTCCAAGCTGAAGGAGAATTCTGTTGACTTCCAACATTTGGAGAGTTTTAACACAAAGAAGAATGCACTATACCCATCTGAACTAATGGCAAGCATGCAGGCTTAAAAAAGGCCCAGCCCCAGGACAGTAGGTGGAAGTTCTGTCAGTGATGTCGTGGTTTAACTCCAGCCAGCAGCTCAGCACCACACCACCACTTGCTCACTCTTCCCCAGTGGCATGGGGGAGAGAATCAGGAGAAGGAAAGTAAGAAAGCTTGTGGGTTAACATAAAGACAGTTTAACAGGTAAAGCAAAAGCTGCACACACAAGCAATGCAAAACAAGGGATTCATTCACCACTTCTCATCGGCAGGCAGGTGTTCAGCCATCTCCAGGAAAGCACAGCTGTGTCACATGTTAAGGTTACATGGGAAGCAAACACCATCACTCCAAACGTCCCCCCCTTCCTTCATCTTCCCCAGCTTTATACGCTGAGCATGACACCATACGGTATGGAATAACCCTGTGGTCAGCTGTCCCGGCTGTGTCCTCTCCCAGCTTCTTGTGCACCCCCAGCCTGCTCACTGCGGGGTGGTGTGAGGAGCAGAAAAGGCCTTGACTCTGCGTAAGCGCTGCTCAGAAATAACAAGAACATCCCTGTGTTATCAACACTGTTTGCAGCACAAATCCAAACCATAGCCCCATAGCAGCTAACATGAAGAAAATTAATTCTACCCCATCCAAAACCAGCACAGAGGGACTGAGTCTTTCTCTTATTTTTAGTGTGATAAAACTTAGCTCCAAGCATCAATTCCAAAGGTTTTGCATTCTGTATTTAACATTAATAATAACTCAACCAGAAACATACAATTTTACAGTTCTTGTTTTCACCCTAACAACATGAGACCCCATTTTGAAGGGAAAAACACAAGCCTGAGCTTTCTGAGTAACAAATGTCTTTGTCACCAGTAGCAGGATTAGAGCACCCTAATCAACAATCAGCTCCATTTAATCTGTGTGCCTGTGTGGCAAGAAGGAAAGACATGCCCAGTTCACTGTAGTTTTAGAGTAATTAATAATTTTAAAAACAAAACATGATCTTTATCTTTTTAAATTAAAATACTCCAACATGAGGGGCAAAAGATCTTCACCTTTAATTCGTATGTGCAAGAGTCATGCATATTGATTAAAGTCAAAGGCAAACAATCCCAGATAAACACAGAGAAAGATAAAGGGCCAGTCTGCTGTCATTAACAGTCACAAATCAAAAGATGTTAGTGCATTTGATACTTTTCTTACCTACAACTACATAAAACATTTGCATCCTGATGAATCAGTTTGTGACCTTTATACACTGCAAGGCAGCTAGTGGAATCTGACCTATTCTTATATGATCTGCCAAAACCACATTTTTAATAATTAAAAGAAACTACCTAACATTTTGTTGGCCTTATATAGGCATGTACTCCAATACTAATATAAGTATGTATTAATATTACATTAAAAGGAAACTGAGATAAGCTTAGGAGCACACAAATGGATGCCTATATACTAAAATTCAAAATATAATATCCAATGAACAAATACAAACGCCTTCTCCATAATATCTGAAATACTCCCATTATTTGTCCCCAAATCAGAACTTAGGCTTTTATTCTTAGAAGGCAATGTAAGAGCAGTGTTTGTCCTCCTCCTCCCACCTTGCTCGTCTTTTTCTTACTGCTAACTTTTTTCACACTCTATCTTTATTGTCTTTAGTTGTGCCCACGGGAGCTAAGTTGTAGTGAGTTTTATACTTTGCCTAGAGGACAGAGAGATTTGTGGTCATTCTTATCTACTCTGATAATGATTTCCAAAGCTATGGCTGTGCTGCTGAGGAGGCCTTGTCTTCTGCCCTCTCAGGCTTCACCCTTGAGGTTGACAGCTTCATAATTCCTGAGGAACACAGCTGTCAGGAGAGGTTGTAGTCACAAAGAGAGATTCTCTGAGGTAACGTGTACCAATTCTGTGAAGGACTTTGAAGATTAACACCATGACCTTGAATTTAACGTAGCATCCAGTGAGGAGTCAGAATCGTGAGGCGAGTATCAATATGATGTGCCCTAATGGGCTGGCACTTTGTTATGTTCTGAAATACTTGAAAACTGTTTCACTTTTCATCAGAGATACACATTCACAGACAAAAGCTTGCATAGTGACAAAATACTCTAGTTCAGAGTGTTGCAAAGCATTTACTCACTTCCAAATGTAAGTATACAAACAGCACTATTAGCATCCATTACCTAAGTTGCGCTTGGAGGAAAGCATAAACTTAAAAGCCTTGCTGAATTGCCATAGTATCCCTCATTCTTGCAGATTCAAGCAGGCAGAGGGAGCGAGGATAGATTTCCAATTTGATAAACAATTTCATATCAGTTGTAGGTGAAAAAATGTATTTCTTATTCTGTCATGAGCCCTGTGTGTAGTGGTTTGAGGCAAAAAGATTAATTTCCTTGTTTGCAGAGCAGTTTGACAAATGGGAATAGATTCATTTTGCAGAGGACATACTGGACCGTGTTTTTACCAGCACTCTCTTTAACATGCTTGTGTTCAAGGCAGATGTCTTCTCTGCAGAGATGGAGATCAACAGGAAGCCACAGAGTTGGCAGAAGCAAGTCAGACATAAAACTGTAGTCCTGCTGAAAAGACAGCTGCTACACCAGTCATATCACCACCTACATGTGATGACAGCTCCAGCCTCAGCATTTTATGTAATCACAACAAAGCACAAGGAAAGAAGCAATACCACAGAAACGGTAATAAGCACACAGAAAGATAAAGAATTTATATATTAAACAAAACCAAAAAAACCCCACACCAAACACCCAGTGCTCCCTTCTCTGGGGATTGCATCCTTGAAATCATCTTAATGCCACTCCAGAACCACAGCCAAGCCAGGACTTCAAAGTGAGTTTGAGAGTCACAAGTGTAACTAGTGCAGCAACTTGTCTTGGTTAGAGGCCAGTAGCAAAAGCTATGGGAAAGAGCATAAAAAGGTAAGTATAGAACAAACTTTCCCTGCTGTGCAATTTTGCCTTCCAGTATTCACAGTTTGAAGATTTTATGAGCTGAATGTTTCATCCAACCACTGGTTCAAATTTTCTTCCATAAACTTGCGCAATCTCCTTTTAAATGCATTTATTCTTCCTAATGTCCTATTTTAGTGCATTGCAAAACGTAACTATGGGTCATGTGAAAAAAAACCCAAAACATTTTCATTTGTATCAAGTCTGCCCTTTGGTATTGTCAATGGAATGTCCTCTACTTCCTACACTGAAACAGATTTATTTTTTCCCCTTATTGACTTTCATGTATCTGTACCACTTAGATTAACACTGTCCTCCCAGCTCACCCTTCAGCCCAGCTGGCTCATTTAGAAGGTGAATCCTTCAGAACATAGGTAATACAAGGGCGTTTGTGAATGGCTCTCTGAATTATCTGATTAAAAATAGTATGTGTTTATTCAACCAGCTATTCTAAGGAGACACAGTGTTAGATGGCTTAGAGAGGACGCGGTGGGGCAGGGGAGTAGAAGCTGGTTGGTTTATTTGTTAGATTTCTTTCTTTCAAAATTACAGGGAAAATTCTCAGTACTACCCGGGATGGTCCGACCCCAGATTGTGGGTCATGACCAAGAGATCTCTCAGTACTTTATAAAGATACAATGCCAAAACCTTTTCTCTTTAGTTCCACGAATTTACTCAAAAGTGTTAGGAGAAAAGGTTTTTGATGAGACCAGTTGGAAAGAACATTCTAAATACTAATGATCTTGAAATAGAAAGCCTGAAATCCGCTCTCTTGTGCCCACAACTTCAGATGCAGGCTGGGCAACACACTGTCTTGAAACTTTGATACATATAAGATCCATGTCTTATAATCATTGCAACTGAAATACACTTTCCCTTACCAAAGAACATATGATTCTAGCCCTCAAAGATCTTGACAGAAGATGCTGCTTTTAAATGTATAAAATTTTCCTCAAGAAACATCTTTAACATTTAATAACTGCTGTGATGAGTCAGATCTTAAAATAAATTCAGAATGTCTAATGCAAAATATTCAGATCTTTGCTTAATCTCAATAATGTCAGGATGTATGTGTGAATCTACAGAATGCCATAAGCTTTGGCTCTCTATTTCTGTATATACAGAAACAAATACGAGACTAAATTTTACCATTTAAATCATGATAGAAGTGTGAATTGCTGCTTTTTCCAACTACAACTTTTTATTTCCTTTAACAAGAGATTGCTATAAACTGCCTTAGTTCAAAAATCATCTATACTGCTAAATTGGAGACTCATTGTACAACTTATTGACAAGATCTGAACAGTGTATTTCAGAGAGAAAACTGATAATAATAGCAACACCAAATCCTCCTAATACTCAAGCAAACCAATCATGGATATACTATGATGTAAAATAAATCTCATTTTATACACAGGAATATTACAGACTGGACTTCCAGATTTCTCTCATTAGAGGACAGAAGACTCTCTTCAGTATACATTAGCTAGCTGGTTAAGTCAAGTCCCTTTTTGAAAAGAAATCTTTTAACAGGCAGCTTTAACCAAGGAATTGACTTAAAGTTGGCTACATAAAGCCAATCTCACATCATCTCACAGTTTGCATAATCCTTAACAAAACAGGAGCTAGATCTAGACTGAAGCACCTGGAGTCTACCATAGTAACAGTATTATAAATGATAAAATTCATAAAATATATGAGTTTTATATGAATACACATATATTTGTGTTCTCTGTTGCACATAGAGCGTATTTTGAAAGCTTACTTAGATTTCTGTTAAAATCAATAAAACTGCTATGACATATTTCTTAAAATGTCCTATCCTCGGTTACTCCAGGTTTTCAACCCACAAAATTTAGTATCTCTACCCTGTCTCCTAGGGCATCAAAAACTTTTTCTTTCTAAAAAGACTAGCGAGCTTAGCTACTTCTTCAGGAAAACCTCAGTGTCACCCCACTGTTCCTCTCTCCCTGCTAAACCAACTGATCTCACTTCCAGAAAAGTTCTGCATTAACTTTTCTTTCCACCTCACTACGCAACACCTTTCCTAACACCTGCTGTTCCAAAGACATTTGGCAAGGAAATTGGCAATTGAGAACACCAACGATTTTTGCAGTGAAGGGTTTACCAATGCAAAAGAGGTAGTGTATTAGACAGTCATTTGTGGGGCTTGTGTTTAGAAAATACGAGGGGTTTGTTTATAGAAGCACTTTTTCCTGCAGTGCGGATAAACGGTTATTTCCTCACAGAAGTTTTGTGAAACACCCAGCAAATGTTTTACAGGCAAGAAAAAGTGCTCGAGTTTCCCTAAGCTGCCCTATTTCTAACAAAACTGCTTAGCCAATTAATTTATAGATCATACACCATTCGGTTGCTTTCATCTTCCAATCTGAAATCTGAATGTTAATCTGCAAGCAAGTTCAGAACAGATAGAATGTATTTTGAAACGTGGTCACCAAAAAGGATGCTGTCCTGTTAATCTCAAAGGATTGGCATAACAATTTCACCACATTTTCTAAAAAATCCATACAGATTTAAGGTCAGGTTCTGGATTTAATTGAAGTAACCTTTTGTACAATCTAGCTTTAATGAAGTGCAATGAAGTTAAACTCCACAGGGGCCATTAATCTGAAACACTCCATTAAAACAACTACAAGGGGAGTTTTTAATAAACAGTGTGAACTAATGCCCATGTGGAAAGGTAATTGAGAGGGAACTGGTGTCTGGGCCAGATTGTTATTAAATCTTTATCACAGGTAGAGCTGAAACCCCAAATGGCAAGCTGCCATGTGATTTATAGTGACCTTCTCTTCCCAGCCTTAAAGAAAAGACTAAGTTTAATAATAAAAAAATCCTGCGACTAAGCTATAAAATAACTGAGCAATTACTTAGAATAATTTATACAGTGCAATACACTGACCTTGCTCTAAGCATAAAATCTACAAAATAACTTCTGTAATAAAACTGTGAGCTACTAAAAGGACTAAAGGCTTCACCATTTTTATTGTGCAGAACCTGAGGGTACTATAAATACATATCACACTCCTAACGGGAGGACTTCAAAAATTCATAATTTTTTTAATCTTAAAAAAAAGCGGCTCTGAAGTCTGGCAGGGCTTTGTCATCTCACAGGAATGCCTACTGTCCTATTTTAAAACACCCAGGCAGGGTGCTGAAGTCCACACTTTCTAACATAGCATACGCTTCGCAGCTCAACCCTATCTAAACCCGGTCTTCCAAGAAACAATGCAAAAAGGGGCAGAATACTGCATCAGAGCCCAGTTTGGTTTACAGCAATATAGGCTATACTTCTAAGAACCAAAACAATACTGTTATCAAGCTCTTGAAAAGTACCATGAAGAATAGATCATTGCTTTGATTTTTTTTTAGGACATCTTTGCCCTATCTTCTGTAAACAAACTTGTCTAGATGTAGAAAAGTCTTTTCTAAGCTATCAGTATCTATTACTGCTAGTGTGACTCTAACAAAACGTGTATAGAAGTCTAAATTCTAGATGAAAACTGCAGAAATAACAACATTTACCAACATTTCAAAATAATTTTCTGTGAAAATGATGGAGAGTACTTCAAATCAAAAGGATGGAAAGCACGGCACCACAGAGCAAGCTGTATCTAGTACATCACTGACTGTCCGTATACTTTTTTCTATGCTTCAAACGTGTGCATTTGCTGTCTAACTGACAGAATTGGTATGTGTTTTGTGACTAGACATACAGTAAGCATAAGAGTGCTATAATGAAAGTTTGGTGGGGTCAAGTAGAATCAACAGCAGATTACTTCAGCCAAAAAGAAAAGTAACCACTTTCATTTTCAGTCTGGCAACAATCCAGGTTATAGCAGATGCCATCCGGAAGGATATAGGCTATGCACAGCGTAACTGAAAAACAGAAATTGTCAACAGGCTCATATCATGCATGACAAAAAGCTGTTATCTTGATTAATTGGATCTTGGTTAATTTGGCAATGTGCCTAGCATTAGTACTCTCAGAAAAAATATGCCTGTCAACTTAGTCACAAGTACCAGCCCATTTCCAGTGGGTTAACACGTGCCATCTTTTTTGACTTTTCGCCAAAACACATCTTAACGCTTTATCATTGCAAGAACTACCATTCAGTAGATTTAGATTAAAGGAAGAAATGAGGGTGAGGGTGGTGAGGCACTGGCACAAGTCACTCAGAGAAGCTGTGGCTGCCCCATCCCTGGCAGTGTTCAGGGCCAGGCTGGATGGGGCTTTAAGCAACCTAGTCTGGTGGAACATGAATGGGCCCATGGCAGGGGGTTGGAATTGGATGATCTCTAAGGTCCCTTCCAACCCAAACCATTCTGTGATTCTATGATTGTTACTAGGGTACACGTGTATGTTATAAATATTATAAGCAAATCTACACTTGTTTCTATTTATTAGCCTGAATGTACAATCTGTACATTATGTACCTGAAATGTACAACCAATACATACAGTAAATGGAAACTTCAGGTTGTGAAAAAATTTCTCCAGTGTTATTTTATGCTTCCTCAGAAGAGAGTAAGTGGTTCTTATGTCTTTGTACTTAATTTTAAAAATAGAAATACCATTTAGTTACGTATTGGCAAGTTGACAACTCTGTCTTAATATGGGTAAAAGTGAAAGCTCTGTTTAAAAGCCCTGGAAAGCAATGGACTTCAGCATGTGACTAACGTCAAATATATTACTTAAGTATATTATTAAATAGGCATGAACTGAAGCATGTGGTTAAATGTTTCATGAACTGTGGTCAAGAAAGAGCTATTTTCAGCTTCTGCCTTATGATTTTTCCAATGCTAAATCTCGAGTACAATGAAGCCATTCCAAACAATTATATGTGCTTAACTGTATTGGTCTCTTTCCTCAGCCAGCTGATGCTTGTATTTCAGTGGAGTTCATACCAGCTCAGTACCTGCCTCAACAGCTGATTAGGAAGATTCTTACAAAACAAAATATTTTTCTTGTAATTTCAGAAAATTATGTTTGATTTTTTTAGCTAAAAATAATTCAGTTCTTTGCAAGTTTTAAGGACTTTACAAGTTTTTAAATGAAAGTATTTCATTTCTCACAAACTAAAGGATTTCAGTGTTGAATTTTAAGCTTGATATTTTTGAAAGGAAAAATCAGAATTCTCTGCCAAGCGGGAAAAATAATTTCTTTCTGTCCCCTCCACATGTATTTTCCTTCCTTATTTCTCTACCATGACTCTAAAGAACCTCCTGACACATCTCTTACTCAGTAACGGGCAGAGTACCTGGCAGTCCTTGTACTGCTGTCTAGAAAAGAGATGAGGAAAATCTGAGCTGTTACATTTTGAGGGATTTGCAAGACTTGTTGGAGTACTGCCAGTGAATGTTCAGAATCCTATGTTCTTTTCCCTAATATTAGCTCCATGTCACTTTACTACTGGAATATCATCCATTTCATCACCACTTTCTTGATTAAAAGTTACTGACTCAATCAGTATCTTTTACCAGTTGCCTCCTTCAGAGGGAAAAATCAAGCTCTTTTCTTAGCTTTGCCTAAATTTCCCCAAACACATTTCCTAACGGGTATGGGTTGTATACTCCATCCACATGGAGACACATATACACACAGAAGCCCACTGCATCTGTATGTATAAAGTATCTTTAAAAATCAGTTTCATAATGGTGTCCATGTGTGTATGTGTCCATAGAAGAAAATACACACATACGCTTCTTTCTGCTTTAAAAAGGTATGTTATTTCCTGAGCTTAAAGAAAATAGGAGGCTCCTGAGGAATAACAGTGCCTAGTCAGAAACAAACATACTGAATATTCAGAACAATTCAGATATCTGCTGTTCTGCAATTGCAGTTTCCTCCCAGCGCACGTATAATTTTTTATTATATAAAATTCACTGCCCCTTAACATAAGGAAAATGACCTAAGTTTCAACATAAGCCTGGCTGTCAGGAAGCTCCCAAGGCAGACAAATGGTAAAAAAGTATAAAACTCCTTTCCTTTTATAAAATCCCACTGGTCCATTTCTGAAAGGAGCTTGGCCTCTCCATAATGGTTAAGACAAAATATGACAACAATATCTCATTTTTTGGCAATCTGCAAAATTAGTCTTTTAACCCACGTGCAGAGCTCAATGTTGTTTTGGTCTAAGAGGATGTTCAAGCTGAAGCAAGGCTGGCTCATGCAATTCATTATCTGCAAGCTACTTTCTTGACTGACATGTCTCCTAGCTCTGCACTGTCATGTGAAAGCACTGGATCCTCAGATAAATCCCAACAAAGGATTTCATTGACCTGACTGTGTATTTTATGCACCATAGCTCCAGAAATGTGTAACGCCTGTAAATATGTGCTGTCCAGTAATGCATTTTCAGAGTACAATGTACAATGAAAACAGTGAAAAGGTACGGAAAAGAAAGCTTTATCTTTGCTGCCCTCTTCAGGCTGTATTACTTTTGGGTTTGCTAAACAACATACTCTTCAATACAGCAGCTCCTCAGAGCCGTATTGAAGTATTTTGTTGAACTTCTGCATCCTGCCTAAAAGAAGCTGTTTGATTTAGGCTGGAAAAGGAGTGTGACTCTATGGGTGTATGAAAATCAAAAAACTTTTTGATTGCTGCATTAGGAAATACGCTATATGAGGCTGTCACAGTCATAAGTAATGGAGAGATCCACAGCAAAACAAGCTCCTAAGCTTTTTCAGAATAGCAGAAATTTGGTAGCTTGCATATCAAACACCTGTTCCATAATTTAGAAGTGTTTGTAAAAGATAGCTAGAAAGCTGGAATCAAGCATTTTAGTAAATGTATCATTTTTCACCTCTTAAAAAGTTTAATTTCATATTAATTTTAACCATGCAGCATGATTTCCTTCTCCAAAAAAAAAAAAAAACTTCCACATACTATTTTTTCCACAACCTAAGTCCCTCTATTTCTTTGGTTTAAGTTCTAAAATTAATACTCATAACTTTTTCCAAATGTGGGTCATCTCATATTTCTCAAAGTATTGCTTTTTCTCTAATCCACTGGTTTGATGCAGATGGCAAACCACTCTTGACTTTGAACTAACTTCTGAACCATCAATTCACCCAAATACATAAAAAATAGGTATTCTAAGATTTACAATATTTTTAATGCCAGGATTATTCTTACTCATTTTCTTGAAAACCATTAGAGCTTTTACTTTGCTGTGCCATTTTAGAATTTGATATTAAAATCCCAACATCAGCCATATAAAAATGTAACAGCAAATTATGTCTTGTGCAGAAAGACTTTGTCTCTACCTTCTAAATAATACCTAGAGCAAAAATTGTGTGAGGATTGTCCACTGAATTCAAGATGACCGCAATTAAACATCCAGCATCTACTAACATAGCCACAGTTCCTGAGGCCTAATTCACACTGCAAATGTCATTGCAGTATTCTGGCACTAAGTTTCATATTTTAAGAGACAACATGTCCCCTCTTTTCTGTTCCTCTTTCCTTAATTCACCCCATGTTTATTCTGGCTTTTTGACAGTATTTTGGGCTCACAGCTGTAAGTGGTTTTTATGATTTCTTTCCTTCTTACATTATCTAAATCTCTCTTCCAACATTTCCACCTTCCTTATTCTTCCCTGCCTCTCTGTTGTCATCCTTTTCACTACTCTTCTCTGTCTCCTAAAAAAGAAAACAACGTTGTCCTCATTGTCCTTGTCGCCTTGATTACTCCCAGCATGCAGAGTCTGAGCCTGCTACTTCTGAAGTCAGTAATCTGGAGGAGGATTTGGCCAGTAGGAAATGGCCTTTGCTCCCTTGAATTTTTTGAGTATGAAGTATGAAATGCACATATACAATACTATCATATTGGCCTATAAATATATACATAATATGCAACTAGCACACATAACAGATGCTCTTCTAATAATCCTAAATATAATTGTGCTCTTGCCATAAATTCTGAATAGATGCATGTTGGCTCATAAGTATTAGGGCCACAAGTGTGGCACGGATTTGACTTGCGTTACACATGACCTTGGGTTTTTGATTATGGCACATTCTTATAAAATTTGGGGGGGGTTCTGTCACTATTTGGAGGAGGAAAGGGTTAAGAGGTCATAGAAAGAGGGGATATAGAGAAACCAAAGGTATCTGCATGGAAAAAAAAAAAAAAAAACCAAGCACACAATCCCTTCATTGCTCTGTTTGTGTTTTCCAGTATTTGTGTCCATGCAACCTAGTTAGACCATAACCTGCAAAGCATTTAACTTCAAGCATATAAGCAGGATTAATCACATGCTTAAAATTAAGCACATGCTTTGGTTCCTTATTGAACCAAGCCCTATGACCCTCTGACTGACTAAAATGGATTAAAATATAATTGCTTTCGCATTTCCATCAAAGACAGGTTGTGCAAATAATTACAGGCAGTCAGGCTCCACAAATCAGTTAATTTTCTATACTTTTTCTTTAAGCATGTTCATCACTTTGGTACATCAAATATAGTAACTGAGGAATTTAGCAGATGAGGCTGAATGAGTTAAAAGAAAAAATAGCGCCTTATTATGTTTGCTAGCTTATCACGTGGCTACTTACAGAAAAGAACTTCTCATCCACAATGGATATTATCACATGGGCTTATACATATGTTATAGTCACTGCATTTCACTTCTGCTGTTTTAATTCAGCTTTCAAAACACGCCAGACAAACAGATACAAACAGGACCTTGTTTGATGTGATTAGGCTAAAATGGAGAGTTTGATTTCTTTCCAAAGTTTTCCAACAATTGACCTGAAATGCATCAAAGCAACTTCCATCTCTTTTGTTTCTGTCAAATTGTCCCAATTTCCTAATTTCACCAGATCCCACAGTTGCCATGTCTTTGAAGTTTATTTGTTGTTTGTGAGTTTTTTCTTCTTTCTAAATTTTCTTAATTTCTTGCTAAATTTTCTTAATTTAGCAGACACTCAGACTGAGAGTGATTTTGCATTTGGCTGTAATTTATCCTAGCTAAGAAGCTACATGCTCAGGAAGGAACACTATAGCCTATAATTTACGCCTGTGAAGATCAATATAACAACATCTTTGGCACCGAGTATTGCAACAGATCACTAATCACCATATTACTTGATGCTTCTGCAATGTTACTAATTGGACTGTGAACATGCACACAGAAGATTACGAGGACTTCAGTATACTTTGATTGTGGAATAGTGCTAGACCTCATGTGTTGAAAGACTTCATAAACAAGATTATGAGATCCTGAAGATTTGAAAGGTTATATTCCCTTTCTAACAAATACCATGTAATTTATCTTTGGTACTGTTTCACACAATCAGCCTTGGTTCAAGAAGAAACAAAGTGAAGTTTATACCAAATACCAAACCAAAACCCATTCACTTTTAATCCCTTTCACCACATGCCTATACTGTCATTAGCTTTGGCTCAAGGTAATGAAATTCACATAGATATTGCTAAATGTTTGCAAAACTCTGTACTTTTCTTAGACTTTCTTCCAAAATGAAGAAGAATTGGTCAGGGAGAACTGGGAAAGAAATTGTGCATCTGCCTCAAAGTAATTCCTCAGTATCAAAATTCAGGCTTTGGTATGCCTTTTTTTGAGACAGCATTTTGTTTACTTACAAGTCTAAGTAGGACAGTAGCAGGCAAATCCTTTTCTTCACATTAAACTTCAGGCTTGGCACATAAATACGACAAATGTTGCAGAACAGAATTTCCATGCAGACCAATCCCCAAACTATAATTGCATTTCACAGAATGTGGGGGTCTCTGTAATGGCCAATGTGCTCAGGCAAAGCCTTCCTGTACTATCTCCATCTTTACTGAATCCAAAGGGCCACTGCAAAGCCACACTGACACATAACTTTTGAGATCCTGTCCAACCACATGAGGCCCCAGAAAGTTTTTCTTCCTGGCTCTTGGAGCTATTCTAATCAGGAGATTTGGCACTGAGAGAGGGATAGAAGGAATCCTACTACAACAAACTAAGTGAGCATGAGGGAAAACTTCCTAAGCAGGAGAATCTCTGACATGCAAAGAAAAGTTTAGGGCTTTTTCTTTTGCAAGTAATACAGGAAAAGACACCTTAAAAATCCTACCTATCAGTTCAAAACTGTGTGAAATATTCAGTTTCTATTTTGACGAGCACCATATAGAAAAATCATGACAGACTGTCATGCTCTTAACACTGCAATAGTGGTGGCGCATGTGGCTGTCCTATTACTCTGATGTAGAATTCAAAGCCATTAATCTATCTTTAATAACTCTATAAAGGTTACTGACATTAGTGGTTCACTAAATGACTAATACTAGCACATTTAATGAAGAGGAATTGTTTTCAGAAGCAGACAGACATACTTGCAGGATGGCCCATAACTCCTCGTTGACACAGACATAAACATGTCACAAGCTCTAAGCTTTAAATTTTAAGACTCCCCTGTTTCTAGGGCCATGTCTACACAGTGATATGTAGAGGTACCTGATCTAGGTTCAAATACATTTACTAGTAGACTTCACAAGTCAGTGTTCAAAGTTTAAATTCTTTAGTTGATCCTAAATCTTGAGGACAAGTAGCAGTTTTCTCTGTTTGCTCTTGCCACCTCCTCTGCTATGTCTTTGTCATTTCTGGGAACTTAGCCTTACTCTGATGACAATATTTACAACTGAAATCACAAATGCAACAGAAACTAATGATGTATGTACAGATAGTTTTCAAGCATGAGTTACCCTGTAGCGTCAACAAACTTTCTATATACGCTTCCATTCAAGTGGAAGCTGTGTAATTTATTCTGTTCGGATCTCATGTGCACTCCAAAGTATAAAATACAGTATCCTTAATGTGGTGAAGGAAGAATTTCCCCCACTCTGGTAGCAATGACATTGTTGGTAAGCTTTTCCAACTACAGTCATTGCACTGTTGGTCATTCCCCTTGAAAAGAAAAAAAGAGATTAGTGTTTGTCTTTGCCTTATGGAGAACATTTAAAGCCAGTAAGTCTGGGTTTGGCACACAAACTGCTAATACCTATACTTTTTCATTTCTACAGGACTCTGTTAATATCACGAACCACTGTGGAATCAGCATTGTAACACATATTCTTTACCATTTTTATAAGTCACAGTTGTTTTGTGCAAAAGGTTAAGCTTGACACTTGTAGACACCTCATTTTTAAGATGGGAAAACACACTGAAGACATTACCACCTTCTCTAATCCGCTGACATTCCTAGGCACCTCTCCCATACTGCCTTTCTTTTTCACACTTCCCTTCTTCAATTCAGCTTTTAGAGAGAACAAAAAAGAAAATTTTCCATACTTTGACATTAACAAATCTCTCTTAACACCTCACACCTCTTCACTTTCCGCTGCTTTTTCCAACTAAGTTAAATGTCAGTGGGAACTCCTTCCTCTACTTGTTAGATATGCCTTACTGCACCTTTCTCTGATGGCTTAAAGAATAGTCCTTGGCTCAAGTATGACTGATTGCCCACTGCTTTGAAATAATCAGTCATCATCCCTTCTAAGGACTATCTTTTTAGGGCCATTGTATTTCTTTGATCAAATGGTCACTCTAACCATCTGATTCTTTCTGCTCCACTAACAAGAGAAACTATACTGTTCATACACAGCAACTCCCAGAGCTATCTCTGGAATCTCACACTGTCCACATTCCAGTTTCTTCATTTGGCTTGCAGAAATCTTTAAGTCCAGCTAGCTCCTGGCTGGCAAATGAGCCTGATAGAGATACACAATGAGACACACACATTTTCAACAGCTTAATTTGCATTTGGGGAAGAGTAAAACTAGTCTCTTTCTGTCAAAGACTATTTTCAGCAGAAAAGTCTTACAAGCCACCACACTGGGAGACATCCAGTTGGTGTATGTCTACACATGTGAGACTCTGAAGGACAGAAAACAGAATTAACACTGCTTTTCTTATCTTTTACTTATATACTTCAAGACTCTTGAAAATGCAAACTTACTTTCTAAAATAAAGCAGGGGATATAACACATATAATTTAAGAAAGGATTCAGACTCAAAAGCAAAGTCTGCGAAGGAAGCAACCTAACTTGTTCACATTTTAATTGATCTGGCTATTCCAGTTATTCAGCCTGCCAGTTTGATAATGCACAGAACATTCTGCAACACCCCAACATCCTAAGACAGAAATGTCTGTTCTTTTGCTGCTACCAAATCCCCTTTTCGCTGCTTCCTTCTGCTGCTGTAAGTGACATTTCTGGCAAACACTGTTCTAGACTAATATCTTGCAAAACCCATCTGCCTTTTCCCCAAGGAACACTAGTGCTTCCTGCTGCCGCTCGGGGGAAAACACAGTAAGAAAAATTTCTCTCCTCCTCGGTGCTAAAATGATTGAGGCTCTGTTTTTACCCTTATACACCCTTAGTTTCCTGTATGTCTGGATAAATGTTAAGATATACAATACTCCCAACTCATTCGTATCTTGAATCCATCTTTGTCTTATTGTCTCTACTAAATTTGAGTATGCAGGCATCTATAGACTTAAATAAAAGGAAAACCATTATTCACAGAATACCAGCTTGGAAGAGACCTCAAGGATCATCTGGTCCAACCTTTCTTGGCAAAAGCACCATCTAGACAAGATGCCCCAGCACCCTGTCCGCTGCATCTTAGAAGTGTCCAATGTTGGGAAATCCACCACTTCCCTGGGGAAATTACTCCAATTATTAGTGTTATCTAAGTCAACTTCACATCTTATCTCATTTGGTCTCTAAGCTCCTCTTGAAGAGAGATTGTTCTCTGAGCTTCCTAAAGGATTTCTCAATGCCAACTGATGTCAGTAATAATGAACTAGAAAACGAGCAATCAATTAACTTTCTCACTACATTACTTTTATTTCTATGAAGGGACCAAGAGGTTTGTGTTCAGCAGGGAAAGAGCCACATTCCTTTAGCACAAGTAAAATCCAGCACCTGGACTACTAACTGTATTGCCTGCCTTTTAAATCAATATCCTGCATGACATTAGAGACACCATATCACTCTTTGTATACAATGCCACCATCCAGTCCTTCCACTACCTTTCCTTCAGAATAAAAGTAAAACTATCTATTTCTGGACATTTCTGAAATAGCCTGCAGATGCACTACTAATAGAGTTTGCTACATTGCACGTTGGCTTCCTGCTTTGCAGGGGACACAGCTATTCCCAGTCATACACATTTTATGCCTGGAAACTCAGTAAGAAGAAACCACTGAAATACGTGTGTATGTGTGTGCAATACAGCAAAAAGAAGTCCAATGTAAACACAGACAGAAATATCAAGCATCCTTAAAAGGCCAAGGTGAGATGTCCAAAACATATAGTAGGTTTTTTTCATATTAATACTTTTTTTTTTTTTAATTTATGATATGCAAATTCCCATTGGTATCTGCAAAATTAATTTTGAACATAGTTTTAAGCTATGGATCCGACTCCTAAAACACCAGCAGGAAGGGAGGCAAAAAAGACACAATGGTCCTTGGCACATCTGTGGTCTTCTCCCCCCTCCCATCCCCCAACCCCCAAAAAACAAAAAAAAAAATCCAAAAAACAAAAAACAAGAAAACAAACAAACAAAAAAAAAAAAACCCCATACACACACACACACAAAAAAAAAAAAAAACCCAACCAAAAAAAAAAAAAAAACCCCAAAAAACCAAAACGCATTACAAAAGGAAATTTTCACTGCTGGGTCAAACTTGGTATATTAATGATTGTCATATATAACAGAAAGGTTAAACTCAGCAAAAGAAAAGCAAGATTGTCTGCTTGAATCAAATGCAACATTTTCCTAAAGATGCCTAGCTTGCCAACAGGAACACTCACCACTTCTTCACAGTTTTGCACAGGTCTGTACTCACAGAAACATTATGGGGATTCTCCATGATATATACAATGATGCTTATACGAGCAGATGAGGAAGAACTTGAAACTGGACATTTTTGAGGTGAGACGACACAAGCAGATTGATCACTGCAGTCAAAGTGCTAATAAACCTTGAGTCCACTGTGTTGCTAACAGTTCACTTGCATCAAAGCAGTGGTGAGGACTCCTCAGTTTTTCAGACCCCTAAAATAACTGCTGATTGCACCTAATCTATTTTCAAGAGCAAACACGGGCTGGTGGACAAACAATTAAAACTCATGCATCACTTAATATTTAGGAGAAGAAGTCCTGCTACCTGGAAGAGTTTGTAAATCCCGATGTTTCAGAAGGACTTAATACTGGAGGTTCCTGTACTTGTATGATGTTATTAATTGGTGCTATGTATCACCCACACAATGCAGGGCTTCCGAAACCAACATGAAATTTCCTAGAGAAAGCAGACAACACTCTTTCAAATCAAGACTTCTAAAATAAAATATGAGTGTGCGGACACTGAGGCACCTCTATCAGTCGTTACTTCTGAAAACTTTACATATAGTCTTCATGTATACATGCGTGTTTCCATATATGCAAAAAAAATCTCACACACTTAGTTTCTACCAGTGGTTTTGCAACTGACACCAAGTTAAGAACACAAATTTCTCACTGATCTTCTTAAACATGTTGCTCTGAGAAAGAGATCTTAATTTAAAACAAAAAGCAAGTTTTAAATATAAATACTTACAGCTGTGATGCTCCTCAGCTATATTCTACTGATCAGCTTTTTAAAGGCCTGTTTCTGAGTTCTACAGCCTTTGATTAGTAAAATCCTATGTCAGAACAACATCAGTTCTGCTTGAGTAAGGAATACGGAGTAGTTCCAACTACACCAAGAAAGCATAAAAATGACCATCAATAAGCACTAAGAGATGCTTCTTAAATCTGCAGTCATCCCCACAGAATGTTCTTCATCTACTAAAACACACTTTATTTCCCCATTTTTGATGCTACTCTACCAGAAACCACTAAGAGGTGGCTTCATTTCTATGCTGAAAACCTATGCACCTCTTCTTGTCCTGTTTAACATTATTTCCTCATACAGACGTCCATGGTGTCTATAAAATGAACATTTTAAAATATACAGCAGGCTTATACATGGAATATTTGATGACTGGCTTCTGTTATGACCTTTACTTTCTCTTGCGATCTATCACTCAGAAAAGAAAAGGTCCCAGGAGGTCTCAACTATTATGTATTTTATTGCCCTCTCTTGGAATAGTTGTATTCTTAGATATGGGTGAGTGGCATGAATTGGGTCTACTTCATATTTTTAACTGTTGTCTTTCATCAGTAAAAATGCCAAGTGTCAGTTCACTATGCAACTTGTCCTACTCTTTGCCATGCTTTTGTACGTTCCTACTGACTAGCAGAGCATACGATCAAAAGGACTCCCAAAAGTTCTTTCGGGGGGTGGAGGGTATTTTGTTTTTAAAACAAGTCTTTGCCTGTTAGAAATGATAATTTATTCCCCAACTTCACTCCAATGCTGGGCCATAGTTATTCTACTGTAACTTAACAGACCTTGACTGTGACATGGCACAGTTTATGTAAGTGGAGGAAAGCCCAGAATCATCTAACCGTTACTTGTTTCCAGGTCTTCTCAGATACAGAGCTATAGTGCACCAGTAAAGACTAATTTCCACAAGAATCGTGGATGAGGTGAGTACTTTCAAGTGGTCCTTTTCCAGAAGATGAGGATTAGTCAGCTACTAACAGTGCATGATAATAGTTCTGTCCTGTAGAATGACATGAACAAAAGGAACTCGGCTACATACTCAGAAATAAAGCTTTTACAATAGCCTGTGAGAGTAGAGCAGATACTCAGTTACTGAACAAATTGTGTCTGTACTAAAATGACTCCACTTTTGATTCCTTAGTGAACAACTCTGAGCTTAAAATATATACTAATGAAATATGTAAAGGTATCATGGATGCCCTGTTATCCAAAGAAGTTGAAAATAATTGAATACATGTTCTCAAAAGATGGGGCCAGTTCTTTTGGAGAGTCATTCATCGAGCAAGTGCCCGTTGGGGGGCACTTGGAATTTCATATTTGATGATACTCCTGCAGTGTTTCATTAGTTCTGTTCACTTAATTATGTCTTGTCTAAATGATCACTTTAATTTTTTACAGTACCAGATTCTCTTCAAAGAAGCCACTCATGCAATTCTAAAAGCACACAGCTTTATATAGCTCCAAGCAGCCGTTAAAAGGACTGGAATCCCTCTGGACCTCAGTGGAGATTTCAGTGGGTACAAGTCAATGAAATGCTATCAATTTTGCATCACTTTTATACAGAACAGGTGTCTCACTGCAAAATATTCCTACAGGTGCTGAGGGAAGATGAACCGTAGAGACAACTACTTCACTTTCGAACAACTGCATTAAGTGATATAGACACACGTATATGGCACGGCTTGTGTTGCTTTTTCCGTGCTACAGGCAACTTCCTGAAAAAAAAGAGAACCTTTTAGGATTAACTTTTCCCTATGTATTTATCTGAGAACATTATATGTCACTGAAGAGTCAAACTTATAAAATATGACCTTCCCAATCATACAACTGTTTTTAATTGAGGGGAAAAAGTAGAATATTTCAAGTGTTTTGTGGCGATAATAAATCACCACAGTGATAAAGGTGATAAACCTTATTTCTTTAAGCCACATCTGCCAGAGGGTTACGTTTTACTTATGTGTTCAACCACAAAGGAAGACCTGTCTACTGGTTCACAGAACATTTTTTCCCACCCATATAAGAGGATGGAAATCAAAATCCAAAGAGCTCAGATGCACAATTTGAAATTCCAATCCCACTACATGATCATTTTGTCCAATGATTTCAGCAGAGACAAAGTTTTACATGAAGTTTACAAAGATGCAGTCTGTCCACCTTCCTCCACAACACTTGCCATGGAACTTTTCAGCCAAATTCTTGCATCAAGACCATAATCGTTATCCAGTCAAGTACCCACAGGGGTGTGAAGACTGAGGAAGAAAGGAAATAGATACTCAGTGAACCTCCGCAGCGTATGCGATTCAGAGACTTTAATAAGCACAGCGGTGTGGAAAAGATCAGCAGACCTGCTCCTGCCTTCACCTCAGCAGTCAGTATTCTGTCTGTGGACCACAGGCACTCCTCCTTTACCATTTGCTAGGAACGCGACAATGACTCTGAGCGAGTACTGCAGTGAGAAAGGAGTGTTTGACCGAAAGTAATGCTGGTCCTGAGGCTCTCATAGGAAACCTCTCAGCGCAAAGTCCTGGACAGGCATGAAAGTGTTCAGTCTGTCATACAATTTTTTTCATTTTCATTTGTTTCAATCAAAGGCTGTATGAGTGGAGCTCCGATCAAAAAATCCAGTATGACAAGGCTGTCTCTTCAAAAGAATTCATGTGCTTTAGGGCTTAAATCTAAACTAACCGTTAGTATGAATAATGTGAGGATGGAGGTAACCAGTCCAACAGAATACTCACCCAGAAATTGGACTATCTCTGCCTCTGTGTGTGCTTCACAAGATTTTTAGGGGAATTCAAATGCTACAATTTTTGCAAGTCCTTACTCTTTAAAAAGCCTTTGCCTTGTAATTGTAAAACAATGCTGTGTACTTTATAGGTATTTAATTTTATTTAATGCTTTGGGCCCTGAGATGGCGTTCGAAAGTTATTCAAATTCAATTACTTTCTTAGTGAGGATGCACAGTACAAGTAAATTTATTGCTATAACAACAAGGAACTGCAGTTAACAAACGCCATCTCTCCGTATGTATCAATTTCCAAAGCTCACCATCTCCTGTACGTTAAAAGCATAAAAGACCTCTTGATTTAAAATAATTTTAAAAAGTCTGCAATTTCTATTATTTTGGGTAAAAGGCTGTGGGTGCACAGGACAGTTTGCATAACCTACTGTGTTCTTTTTTAGACAGCTTTTACATCTAACTTCATATTTTTTTCAGATGGGAAATTCTAAGCTGGGAAGTCTTTCACAATAAGCAAAAAATTAGTACAGAAAAAGTGCTCTAGTGTCTAAAAAACAGTCACTTAATCCCCACTTGTCCTGTCAGCCTTCCCTGCAAATAACCTCCTCATTTATGTGTGCCTACAGTGAGTGAAAAGGTCAGCACACTGCAGAAACACTACTTGTGAAGAACAGCTGTCGTAGCCTGGCTTCTGAAGTCTTCTCTGGTTGCTTGACTTTCAAGAAGCATTACAAAAATCTTAGAACCAGCTTCAAAAGTGCAGTCACTGCACTGTGCAGCTTTCTGCCAATTCCTGCTCTATTTTTACATTAAAGCAACTCAGAATAAAGTGCTGTGGTTGGAAAAAAAAAGCAAACTCCAAACCACTGACACTTAGGTAGTTACATTTAGCAGCTTTTCAGGGCTTTGATCACCTGCCACCTGCCTGAAGGTGATATATGGTTAAACACTCCCAGCCAAAAGCAGTTCCTGGGTAGAAGATATTATCACTACAAGAGTATAGCAAGGGGGATTGATCATAATGCAGTACATTGAACTGTACCTCTGAGACTTCGCATTTTCTTCCTCAATACACAGACAACCGTAAAAATCTGTCCTCGTTGTTTTTAATGACTTTTAGCCAACTCAGACTTTTCTTTTTTACTAGGATTTCCAAGATTTGGATGTGCAATAAAAGAAAAAGAATTACAAGTAAATACTAGAGGAAGCTTTAGAAAAGAAATAAGCCAGTTACTACAAGCAGCTGAATATCTACAAAGATACAGAGCTATGAAAACTGGATGGAAAGTGATCATCAGACTTAATTTTCAGAGGAACAAGGACTCAGATTAACACAGAAAAAGGGGTAAAATCCTGATCCAAACCACATTGGTTGCCAATGGAAGGACTGATCAAACTTTAATTTCTATGGGCAAAGATGAGACCAGGGACAGGCTGGGGTTCAGGGGATGGACAAAGAAATAAATCACTGAAATGGCAGCTACAGCATGAATTGGGATCTCATCAGCTGTTCTGCTGTACTTGCCCCGGTAGAAAGTATTTGCTCGCTAAAGCAGATGTAAAATAACTTGTGCTCCAACAATGAGCAGTTTACTTACATTCACTTCTGGGGTCTAAGAAAGGCATACGACACTTGCCATAACACAAAAGATATGCTGCAAATTCACACCTAGTCTACCATATATTGCTATGTAAATAGCAACGCTCTTCCTTTCCAACACATTGTTTGCCCTCGCTGTCACAAGCAAAGAGAATTCTAACAAAATATTGACAGCTGCCATGGGACTTACGACTTACCCAGGCTAGACACTGGCACCATAACCATCACTGCAGTGATGCAGGGGCAAAATACATTGACTGAGAGTAGCATAAGATTTTTTTTTACAAGGTCAGTTCTGACTCCTACTTGCCTTTGTACTGATATCTGAACCGGCCTTTTTCCCCTCCTCCTCACCAAACGCCAAGGCTTGCAATATTGAGTTTGCAGTATTCGGCAGGCAGGGAAGTTTGGTCAACCAGGGGCTGGAGAACCACATCACCATCCACTTCATGAACAGTTTCACATGGTGTCCTGCCATGGATTCAGTTGTAGAGGGGCAAATAACTTTCGGAATTTCCTTTAGCAGGTACTGCTAGTTATTTTTATCAGAGGAAGATAAAGAGAGTCATAGACATGAATCGCAGTGGAACTGAGTTTGAGGCTCCTTCACTTCATGTTTGGGAACAAATTCCAAATTGCTTGTGAGCAAAATAGCTTAAACTACACTCTCATATACATATTCAGCCCCAGTCTCAATCCCTGAAAGTCAGGAAGAAGTTCCCAAATATCACCTACGTACCAGGAATACCCACATGAAAGACAGTCATATTTGATGTGATAATGAATCATATCAGTGACAGGAAAAATCTGGAATCTTACTTTAATTCAACTCAAGGAACTTGTGTAAATCCCATATAAGCCATGACAAACAGATTTCAAGATTCAGATTAATATGCCACCCGAGCCCTAGATACTCAGCAGATTACTATGCTACTCCAATTTACCAGGTATTTTTAATTGAGAAAAAAGGAAAATTCCACTACAATCTCAAAACCAACAGAGAAAAAGTGATGCCCTCTTGACTCCCAATATAAATATCCCTAGGTATCAGTACCAGCACTTATCAGTATAGGGCTGAACCCAAATCAGCAAATGTCTAGCACCCTTCCTGTGCAGATGTTGGTATTCCTGAAGTTATTTCCCTGGACTATGAGATGAGAAAAGAAATAAGGAAATGGGACTGCTCTTACAGAGAACCGCAGGCACCCTTGCACAATGTCAAAAGACTCTTCACCATGGCAAATTCTCATGTCACACTTTTTTGAAGATTATATTTCAATATTTCTGCATGTGAATCATATACACACAATCCCTCCAAACTATTGGATTACTAAAAATCAATTTACTATGGGATTACTTAAATACCATACTATGTATCCAGTGACTAACTGCACATAGTGTGTGTGATGTTCTGACTTGAGTGAGCTCAGCTCAAAAGGCACCTGCACAAAGCTTTTCAAAGCAACTGCAATAAATTTTAGTGGATGTGGGAAACCTTATAAAAATTAAATAATGTCATGCTTTATAAGCATTTCATTCAATGTGACTAAACACATGGACAGCATTGAGGATGATATTTAACTTTTTCCATGTGCAGATTTAATACTGCACAAAAATATGAGTCCCCTATTGCTAATTTTCTACCATGTGGTAACTATTTAGTTGTTTTTTAAACATTACTGAATTACAGAGTTGAATTACAGAACACAGCAACCACCAGTGGGCATTGGGTATATGTATGTCCCTCTGGCTTAGCACAGGGTCACATATACTGGCACTAAATCATGACAGTATTCCTATGGCAGTACTGGTTAGGTTAACACAGGAATGAACAAGCTAGTTTGCAAAATCACACACTTATGTACTTCTAAAAATAGTACATAAGTACTATTAATATTAATGTCAGATTTGATTGATGTGACTCCATCAGATTCCTGTCATTTTAAGTACACCTGTGACAATAACACACTGTACAGAGGTATATATGATGCTGGTGGAAAGCCCTGTTAGCATACATAGCGCAAATCAAATTAGACTAATTTATACAGCTGTGCGGGTCCACATGTAAGGTGAGAAGTGTCCATGAAAGTTGAGGTTAGAAGCATTCACAACATGGAAAGCATGGAAAAAGTATGTTTTTCAGCTTCTCTCTCAGGTTAGTTTACAAATTTAATCACTCTTTTTGGAGAAAAGCACTTCTACAGACCCACTGCAAACCACCACGGGAGAAGGAGAAACAATCACCACAAACACTTCATTCTTTCAATAAGAATGATGAAGATCATTCATTTCCAGTGAGGTTGTGCAACAGATTTTTGTCATCTCTAAAAGTACATCTTTAAAAATTTAACTAAGGGGGATTTTGTCTACATTATATACTAATGTACATCACCGCTGTAGATTCTGAACATGATCCTCAAAAGCAGGAAAAGCTCTCAGCAACACAAGAGTAATGGGATTGATAAGAATGGAACAAAGAGTCCAACTGGTAGCAATGGGAGCATGAAGACGGAGGGGGGCGAAGATTCCCTTCGAGCTTCTACTACCCAATGTTTGTAAACACGTACATAGTAAAAGACTGAGTAGTAGTTCAGAATACGTCCCAGCCAACTGCCATTGTATTCTCTCTAGACATATTACAGAGATATTGTATGTACAGCTAAGGTAGTAAAGGGAGCAAGGTATGAGCTTACTACCTTATACACTGCCAGTTCCAACTTGAATCTGCCAAAACCCTCTGTACTATCACTAAGAATGGTGAAAGGCAGAGGAATGGATAGAAGTAGACCCTCCCCTAGAAAATGACAACCGAGATAAAAGACAGGGGAATTGCAAAGAAGGAATGAAGAAAAAAGGTACGAGAGATACCCATACCAGAGAGGGGGGGAAGAGACAAAAAGCAGAAGGGGCAAATAGATCACCAAAGAAGTATCTATTCTTATGATTCCCATAAAAAATTCTATTCAAGACATTGTATAAAGTACTGAATCCACTTCCATGCATTTGTTCAGTAAGGTTTGTATTCTGGAGGGTTTTATGAGGGCTCAGCTTCAGAATACACATTCATTTTCAGAATATCCTTTGTCCTAAGCTTGTACTGAGACCCTTGAATCATGTCCCTGTCCTTGTACCAGCAACTCCCTGCCTGTATTTTGCTGAAGAGTATTATGTATATTAGCAGCCTTTTTATATGCATTTCCACACATTTTTACCTCTTGATGTATTTGACTGTTACTCTATTTTATTTATCTTAGCATTTTTTGTTTACAGAAGAAACCAGGCAACTATTAAATTGCATATAAACTATTGGAAGATTCCGACAGCATCAGCCTGACCTTTCTGCTTTTTTGTGCTTGATAGCAGACATAAACAGTACTTTCCCTGGCTAACTATTTTTTGGCATGAGGCAAACCCAGACCACAGCAATTTTACGTATTAATTAGATATTACAACTACAACTGTGTCGCCAAATCAGCAGTACTTCCTCTTCTTTTGTTCATAATGCCATGCTCCCAGGAGCTCATTAATAATCCTCAACTAGACAATAATTTAAGCATCATGTCTGATGAACAGGATATGGGTCAGTGAATTTGCAAGCAGTCTTCACTAAGACATAACTCCACCATTACAGCATGGCTTGTCATGCCAAGTCCAAAATGAATGTACATGGAACCTCCAATTGCCTCTTGCTCAAAAAGCACGTTCTTCTTTCATCTGTTGTTTCCACTATGGGCACTACACCCTTCACTCTACTCCATCAGCCTCTAATGCTTAAAAATGTCACAAAATATAGAAAAGATTACTTCACAACATGCATTTATTAACAGGTAGTTTCTGTAGGGAGAGGCTTATTTTTCAACACACACATAAGATTGTTTATAATAGGTCTTATCTGACTATAATGGTTGAAAGCCTTAAAATAGCTCTTACAAAAGGGCAGACCTTCTGTATGTTACTTGCATTATAATCCGAAAGCAGTTCATTAGTACCTAAAGAATTACATCTCTGCAGGAGGTTAATACCATTCTCTTTCTGCTTTTGGCACAATAATCTTTCCCAGGACTTCAAAGCTCCTCTTAGCATCCTGTGGAGGACAAAGCTTGTTGTAGGTGAAGGGAACCGAGGGTTTCTACATCATTCTGCCATCTCCTTTGTTTGGAAATTTAAAAGACATTGTTCTAGAAAGTTACCTAATAAATCTATCATTTCTTATATTATGTTCTACATATAGAATCTATCCTTCATTATGTAGAAGCCAAAAGGCCAAAGGTACAGATTTGGGTGTGCCCATCACCACAGAAGAACAGAAAAAAGCAGCACAATGAAGTCATCTCTCCCATGGAAAAGAACATTGTCATCTGTCTTAAAGAAAAAAAATGAAGTGTTCCAAATCCCATCTTGGAGATCAGTTTAGAGCGCAACTTTCTAAGTATATCTTATTATTTTCTGCATCCTGCATGTAAACATTTCCCAGTTCAATTAGTATTGTAAAGTTATTTTCATCATAACTGAGAAGGCAGATGTATTCTCTCATTTCAAATGGCTGTCTCCTAAAGACTGCACTGATCACAAGGGGTTTAGGGAGTCTGAGCTCACGACACATAACTTCTTACTACAGCTGCAACTAGACTGTAAAACAGTGAAGAAATGCTAGTGATGCCAACTTACCTGTGCATGAGGAAAGCTTTTTCCCGTCTCCCTAAACATGCTACAACACCAGACATCAATATTTATTCATGGGAGAAAGAGGGGGAAGAAGCAGGAGCACCTGCAATCAGGTGCAGTGCAGACAACAGATGCTGGGCAAACTACGGAAGAATGTGACTGATGCAGTAGGAGTAGATGGCCAGACCTTTGATAGCCCCCCCATCGAGCACTGAGCCAACACACCCAACCGTGCAGAGCAACATGCCAGCTGGAACCAGACTCAGACTGATCCAGCACAAAGGTGAGAAGATGGTGCAGCAGCTTCACAGTGACACCATGCTATGTACACTCCTGTGGTTTTATTTCATCTGGTTGAGCTGTTAGTCTCTTCACTAAACATCTGTTTGTCATCTCTGCCTCTGCTTATGGATCTACACTAGTATAGTGTTGATATGGGAGCACTCAGAGTGAAATTAGATACTGAGCTTCTGAACATCCTTCTTAAATCATTTCCTGGCATTACTGGATGAGCTGCCTACAATACAGATCTAGTGCCAAAAGCAGCTACCACTTTCTGGTTTATGTTGCTCTGATACTTGTCAGGGAAGAGAGCAAGCAGGCGCTTCTAGCTGCTGGTAACTACCTTAAAATACTTGCTAGGGAAATAAGATTAACCACAGTTATCAAAAGTATAATGACAAGAATCATGTACATATAAGTATGTGCATCAATACACAGAATGGAAGATTAACCTAAACCCGACACTTTCTTGGCTATCTCTACATCAGTCTTAGATCCTGTTTTGACATTTGCATTTGATCCATACAGATTATTTCATAAATAAATTTGTCCCCAGTGCCCAACAAAAAGCATCATTGTACAGAAAGCTATATAGCCCATCTGTCCAGGCACAGGGTGTAGGATCATCTCTGCACATCAGCTACTGAACTTATTACCAAAAATTGCACTGAGTCCATGTGTATCAGCTCCCATTCAAAGCCAAGCCTTAATCTTCAAAAGAAATTAAAGCATTACACTTTTCCTCTACTCCCAGCCCTACCTGTGGTTTAAGACAAACAGAAAGGAAAGGCAAGGGGTAAGGAGAAGTGCTGTAAAAGGGAAAGGGGAAAAGGCGGAGAGGGAAGAGCGGAGAAAAAAATCAAAAAGGTAAATAAAAAAGACTTTCCCCTCCAAAATTATCTTTTACCAAAGGAAAACAAGGAGAGATTATAACTGTGGGAACAATTGGTCTTGTCAACAAGGGTTGTCAGATAACAGCCTTGGACTTGTTTAAAGTACCACAGATGAGAAATCTAGATGTTTGCATTGTTCAGAAAAAGAAAAAGCAGTAAGGAGAAGTGTTTAAGTGTCCTTGACATATAAAACTAAACTCCGCAGTTTAAAGACAGATTGCTTTGATTCCTAGTGGCATTACCCTGCCACTATTAAAGATCAGAGGGGCTTGTGAAGCCGGGTCATTGTTGGCATATTCACCACATATGAAAACTGATGATGAACACTGAATTGCTAAGTATAACAGGAATACTCCCTCTGTCCCTGTTTGGATGGACTGAAGACTCAGAATAGGCAAGTGAACAATAAAAAGCTAAGCTTTCTCATAATTCATATCTGATTTTTTTTTTGCCTACATGCTGCTGCAGTATTGGCCCTCTGTTTCCTACACTCTCATGTGGTGTCAATCCTTATGGACCCATAAAGCAGTGGAAGACAAGGAGAAAAGAGTAACAAAACTTGGGACACAACACAAGTCAGTCAGGGAAGAGCTAAGAAACCAGAGGTAAAAATTCCTTTGAAAACTAGGAATGCTACAGGGAAATAGAAGTTCTTGGATTTTTTACTTGCACGATATCCCATTATCCTTTATTGAAAGTAGATCCTGTGTTACATTTTTATCTGCTACATCACTACACTTTCACCATCAGATATCCCTACCCATAACATATGCTGCTCACAAAGTAGATTCCTATTACCCTTCTGACATATGCCATCCATAGAGCAAACTCAAATGGGTTTCATTATCTATCATCACTTTACAGAAAAAAAAAAGTTTCTCAAAAACAATTACATAAGTCAGTTTCTTTACAGCACACCTAAATAGGAGGCCTCTTTGGACCTGAACAGCTTTCTCAACATTAAAAAGGATGAAGCTTTAAGTTACGGTCAAATTTACAAAGCCATTGTGGCATTTAAGCAGCTAGCACTCACATTGACCTTACATAAGTAGGTGATCTCCATTCCCAGGCTTCTTTTCAAGCCTCAGTTGTTACACAGATTCAGAAAATCCAATGTCAATGGTGATGTGCGATTTCACACACACATAAAAAAGTCTGAATAGAATCACAGAATCACAGAATGGCTTGAGTTGGAAGGGACCTTAAAGCTCATCTAGTTCCAACCCCCCTGCCATGGGCAGGGACACCTTCCACTAGAGCAGGTTGCTCCAAACCCCATCCAGCCTGGCCTTGAGCACTGCCAGGGATGGTGCAGCCACAGCTTCTCTGGGCAACCTGTGCCAGCGCCTCAGAACCCTCATAGTGAAGAATTTCTTCCTAATATCTAACCTAAATCCCCTCCTGACAGTTTAAAGCCATTCCTCCTCGTCCTGTTATTACATGCCCTTGTAAAAAGGCTCTCTGCAGCTTTCCTGTAGGTGCTCTTTAGGTACTGGAAGCTGCTCTAAGGTCTCCCCAGAGTCTTTTCTTCTCCAGGCTGAACAAGCCCAACATAACTCATAAACAAGCCCAAATAATTCATAAACATGATAAAAGGATACTTGAACTCATAAAGAATAAAATGTTCTGAGGATAAAAATAAATAAAGGCAAAGTTGTTTAGGTGAACGCAAATGCAGGATTTTGGTGTTGCAGGGTGTTCTTAATATTTCTTATTTCTTGCAGAAGTACTTGGACATGCTTTCAGTGTGATAAATACCATTATACTGCTTGCTTCACCTCCTCGCCACACACTAGCTTATGCTCATTTAAACTACAGCTATTATTCATGTGTTCACAGAACACAAAGCTCCCTAAGGGCTCTGCTTAGAAGCAGCAGTCACACTAGCTTCGCGGTCAATTTCCACTGCTATAAAACACCCAATGGAGACACTAGGTATCCAGTCATTATCTTATATCTTCATATAGGAAACACAGCTCCATATGTTAGGAAGGAATATCTTCATATATTAGGACACATTTCTTCCAAGGATAGTCAAACACTGGAACAGGCTTCCCAGAGGGGTGGTCAATGCTCCAAGCCTGTCAGTGTTTCAGACACATTTGGACAATTACTTTAATAATATGCTTTAACTTTTGGTCAGCCCTGAAGCGGTCAGGCAGTTGGAGTAGGTCATTGCTGTAAGGTCCCATCCAACTGAACTAATCTATTCATATTTCTAGGAGCAGATCTCATCCTGCTTTTTCCCCTTTTCCAGCTTCCCTCTCTGCAGCTTTTTCTTTAAGTCAAGCATAGTCTGGAAAGGCATTACTCTAAGCAAAGAAAAGGACCTTTTTGTGCCAGTTAAATAAATAAATAAATAAAGCTGTGTCTCCCTTCACGTTTCTCATGCATAATCTTAAACTGGTAAAGAGTTTGTCCCAAACCAGCCCCTGTACATATTTACAGGTTGTGAATGTATGCATGCACTTACAGGCAGATGCACACTGCTGTACTATACATCTAAAAGCAGTGCCTCAAGCTAAATGACAGAACTTGTCTTTTGTTTGCTTCCTGAGTCCAATAGCAAATTATGTCTAAGAAAAAATAACAGGGTGTAGCAGTAGGCTGCTGTGAAAATGACTACAGGGAAGCAATCACTGCTTTAGCTCAGTTTCTCAAGTGCTGCTCTTTAAGTGATCTTTAAAAGGCTTGGTTAGGCTGAATAGCCCTTCTCTGACCACAGGGGATGAAGCTCAGTCTACTTTGCACAAAACTTAAGTAGCAGAAATTCTTCGATGTACCAAAAGGAGGTACAGAACACTTGAAATAAAGGGGAGAAGACCTTCACGAGCTGGTTGTTATCAGGCTATGATGCATACCATTGCCCTTTATACAGGTCCTGTTTGTTCTCTAATTACCACAGGATAAATCGGTGCTCAAACTGAAAGTGGGTGACAGCACCTACAGAGTATCTATTCGTTATTAACGCAGTCGTACCCCAAGATACGTGCTATACAGCTGATCGCCTAGTGACAAAATAAAGTTGTCTTACGCAAGCTTCAAGGTATAATCTTAGCAGCTTGCCTGTGTGCCTACGCTTACAAAACAGTGCCCCTTCCCTTGTTTGTTTTCAGAGACACTCAGCTGCCTAAGCACAGAGTCCACAGCCCTCCTGTGGCCTATTGCATTGCCTGTGCAGCTTCCACAAATGGCTTAATTAGGTACCCTTGGGAGCTTTTAACATCAATTAACTCAAATTGTTCTACAAAAGTAAACAATGGACAAAATCCTGTTTGTACTACTCAAATACTTGCTACTGAATGAGTGGTGAGGCTGTATTTTACACATGCTTTTGTGACTGATGCACATCAGTCCCATCCAAAGATGAGTTGATACTGGCCCCAGTAGCAGCACTGTAGCTTGGTGATCAAAATGCAGCAGTTCATGCATTTAACTCTGAAAAGCCTTTTATCAATTCCTGTCTGTTGGCCCAGAGCTGATCAAACAAAGCAAGCAGGATTTGGCCCACAGTGTGCTCCATTTTGAAAGCACACACAGCTGGGACCGCCAGCATAAGCAAATGTTGGCAACGTTTAACTCTGTCAGGGATGCTCTGTTACATATGCTATGGGACTGTCCAAATCCCTGGCAGAAAATAAAGTGCCAGTGTTTATGCAAAGATTTAGAAATTCCACATTTGTTCATTTTAGAATCTTGAACTGTACTCCCAAGGAGAGCTACAGCACTACAAGAAGATTATTCTGAGGGTGATTCATTGCCGAAAGAGAAATCCTTATCAAATAGAAATCAACAAGAGATAATTTTTCAGATTCACTGCAAGAATTAGCTCTGAACTGAAATATTTAGTCTTTAAAGGAAATCTCCTTCCACCCAGAGTCCTGGATCACTTTTATTAAAGACTGAACCTTCTTCACTTTATCACCTAAGTATCTGCTGGTACTGGCTGTAAATCAAGAACTTGGAAGAGAAGCTGAATCTATATCGTGTTTACTGTGGCATTTGTTTAAGTCGCCTCCTATAACACATTTGCTGAAATTGGTCTGGGAATGCTGAAGTGTAGCAAACTTACATATATTTGACAAAGTGGGCTGCAACTAGATGAAAGTTATGAACAAAAACCCCAACAAATAAAACACCTTCCTTTATATTTATCCTTGACAAGCTCACATAAACACCTGCCCTCTTTTTTGCACCTTATAACACTCTAGAACAGAAGAAAGTTAAGGCTGAACTAGCAGACAAATGAAAGCCACCAACACTAAAAAAAGACAAAGTTCTAAAGTAAATCATAAAATTCTAAAGCAATATCCGCTCAATTTCATTTACAGTGCTTCTCAATGTAACTCATCCTCTCCCTTTATACTAACTATACATAAGCATTTCAAAAACCCTTTTTGTCCTTGTTGCTAAAGCACTTTGTGCAGTGTTGGCTTTCAACTATTAATAACAATAACCTGTAGCTAATGTTTACCTAAATGCAAGTCCCCAAAAGACTGACTTGGAAATGGATGGTCTATTTACTTAACTTCTGATGAGTACAAACATTCACTCTTTAAAATGGATCTATTTCTAAACACTCATTCTTCTCCATTTAATTTTCTGACAGAAGTTACCCGTAGGTTAATAGAAAAGTAAAGCTGGAGTAGTCAGCTGCAGAATACTGAGCTGCGGGATTTTTACTGTAAATGCAGTTTCAAAGACAAGTCTTTTGCACAAGCTCCCTTTCTGTTCTGTTCTAACATTTTCTTGTCTTGAATTGCTTTCAGCAATATTCCAACATAATGAATTTTTCTCAAGTTATATTCAAGATTTAGTATCTACTGAAGAACAATAAATGCAAATAATGCACCTTGTCTAGTCCAGGACTCCTGCTCAGGAATCATCATTAACATTATGTACAGCTGTAAGACACATCTATATCTCCAGTTCACCTTGCATGGGACCAAAGCACCAGATCTTCATAAATATTACTCTGGTTTTATACTTCTCAGCTGCAGTAGCTTAGTTGTCCAAATTACGTATTTTCTAGCTATGCTCCTTTCACACTTTAATGTCCTGGTCAGTCTATTCATAGCAGTAATCCTTATCTTTCACTGTTCTTGTGTCTCCGTTTCTCTATAGGATGCATAACATCCTATTTCTTATGAACTACTCTCAGTTATTATATCCAAAGTCTCAGTAATTTTTCTTCTTACCTCCAAAACCAAAGGAACTTTTGTTCTGAAATTACAAGCTTTGTTCAAGCCTCCCCACCTCCCACTGTAATCTAGAGCCAAACTCCCATTACTTCTCTGTTAAGTTCCGTAAGGTGCCTAACACAAGAGGGGAAATGTGACTTTCCCAAGATCTTGAAGTCTTTGCCAGTGACACTAGAACAACTACATTTTCTCTTCTTAAAGTGAAAACAACTATTCAGTTACTAGAGAAATGGCCTTCCCATTCTCTCAAGGTTTTGAGGACATGAGCTTTAGCATTGGTCCTGAATCTGAATGGAATGTTTAAAAAGTGCAAAACTTGATTTAACTGAAAATCTGAGAGACAATTGTTTCAGGCTGAATGAAATACAGTGCTTTGATTAAAACCACTTTAAAAGGTTTGGAGTTTTGAATAAAGTTATTCAAATTCTAAATTTGAAGACCCTCAGTTTCCACGCAAGCTCCTTTTCTCTTGCTTCTACAGATGAGGCAGCAGAGTGCCAAGCCCTTTCCTTGGAGTAACAAAACCCTCCCTCTACTATATTGCCAAATAGCTGTGACATATCTCTGCTGGCAAGCCAACTGGAAAACCATATAGGTCAGTTGAGAATTGTCCAAGAACGCATGAATATTCTTTTTATAGAACATACATTGAACTTTCAAAGCAATTGACCAAACAAATTAAGGTGTTTTTCTCTTGGCCGTATTACAATTTCTGCCTTTCCTGCATAACTGTTTAATTCTGGGTTATTCCTAGCTGCACATGCTCCAGAAAGCTATCATGTTTGTTTGTTTTCAATCTCCAGTGCACACATCAGACATATTTCCAAAGTTATCTTATTAAATAACAAGGAAATTCACACGCAATTCTGTTCACAAATCCAATCATATCTACATTTGGAGATCGTTATGCTGAAGAAGCTAAAATAACAGGGAACAAATTATAAATACATATAAATTAAGGCACACAGAATTTCACCTCTTTTTCTAATCATCATCAGGTACAACAGCCTGGTAATGACAACTGCAGAAACATTTCTCAAAGGGAACCTGCACGCATGTCAAGCGTTACCCTGTCTGAGAACACCTAGAACATCTGATGATCACCAGTATAATTTTCCTGGTATGGCAGAAATTTGTGCACGCACGTGTGCACACATGCCTATGTGTAACTTAGATCTAAAATGACAAAAAACTTATTCCAAACTGTGAAACTTCCTTTTTAATCTTATCAGATTTTCCATTATTTCTATAACACATCTCACAACAAGTATTTCTACAACTTCTAGGCAAAATTGCAAACTTGGCACCAAAAAGGAGCAAATAAATATCAGGTTCCCTAGTAACTCATTATTCACACAGATCCATGCCTTTGCTAACCCAAATGGTGATATGTGAACCATTTTAGCTCCAGCAGTGATGTGCACTCTACAATCATCAATGCAAGTCAATGCCTACTCTGTTCCCAGACGCTGTGAGGTTCCCATACTGAAATCAGAGCTTAAAACCAGTATTTTTCAGATATTTCCAATTCCATTCAATCATTTTTGGGGTATGTTTAAAAATGTATGAAACAAGTGTATGCAGTAATTAGTACTTCACACACCTTCTATAATCATCTGTTGGAAACACTTCCTAATCTTTGTCACTGTGTTAAAATTGCACTGCTCTCATTATATTTTGCAGTTACTTCATCTAGATGTTTTAATTCAGACAAAAAATGTTTTCCCCTAACAAGATCATCACTTTCAGCAAGTGTCTAAGCTGTGCCTGAGGGTAGCCTCAAAATTTGCAACTTCATTTTCAACATAAAAATATAGCAATAATGTGTTGATGACAAACTAATGATAAAGTCCCTACTAAACTGTATTCCTAGAAGAATGATATCAGGAAGGAACTTCAGTGCAGCAATATTTGGCACTGCATTCCCTCCACAAAACTCCGAGCCAAGGGAGTGCCTATCTTCCTTTGATTTAACTGAGAGTTACCTAAACACATTTCTTCATTGGTTGTCGGGTAGGCTGCCCACAAAACACAAGCAAAACGTTAGATGTCCCAGAATATGATCCCAAATGAGCAGACTAGTAAGTTATTTCAAGCTAATAAAGAAATCAGAAGAAAAGAGGGGTGCTTTGGGGGTCCTTTCCAGGAATCCCTTGCAGTGCTACAGAACCCCTTCTTCTCTAGAGAGTTACAGTTTCAGACATAGGACATGGCAAATTCTGTACTTTTGAAAAGGTGTGAGCCAGCTATCAGAGAGGACTGTGGTCCTCTGATATGGTCAGCAGCAGTGTCAACACATGGAATTAACTTGGGATCACATCGCAGAGAATATAATTTTTTTTTTTTTTTTTTTTTTTTTTTTTTTAAAGCAAATATCCATTTTCCTTCCCGGGACTAGAAGTTTCATTTAGGAGTCATTTTAATGATTCCTAAGGCTGGAAATTTAGGAAAAACACCAGACATGATAAGAGTTAGAAATGCTGTGTCAGTCTCAAAAAACCTTTCTACCTCATCTCATCTCCCTGAGCACATGGGTGGCCTACGGCTGCCTGAAGAGATCAAGGGCTGACCTCAAGTGTGTGCTGACACAACCAACCTATTAGGCACTGAAGATAAAAGCATAATACTACGAACTGATGACAGAATTTGCTCTAATCACTTCCACCTACCTTGATAAAAGAGCAAAGGAAATACCTTTGTCTCAACCATTCAATTTGGAGAAAACTGACTTGTTACGGGAAAAAAATCTGCAAAGTAATGCTTTAAAACATTTGTTAAAAGCCTCTTAATATATCTATGCATGTCTTCAGTTATTCCACCTGAAGGTCAGAGAGAGAAGTAACCAGTGATTTTTGTTGGTGTGGTACCTAAGCATACGAAAAGCCTGAAAGATAAAAATGGTACTTGAACCCTGTAGTGCAGGTTCACAAATCATTCTGAAAAATAAACTGTTACCTAAACATTTCAGTTTATTCCCATGACTGAAAAAACAGATGTGTCAGAAGATAGCAGAGTTTGAAGAGCTTTCGGGCATAATCCTCCTGAGAATACCAACTATTCCCTTTAACTCAGAATTTGTATACTTAGTACCGCTGCACGCAAAGCAATTTTTAAACTAGAGTTTACTTAAAGCAGATAAGAGACCAAAGCCATGTGTTTCAAACTGTTAAGACTCAAAGTATGATAACTGACTTACCAAACAGAGCTTATCCAAATGACAGTGTGAAATCCTCAATGTTTGCCTGTGTTAGTTTTAAGTGCCTTCTAATACCAACTGTCTTCAAAACACATATTACCAAAAGGATGAAAATAATTCTTTTTTCAATATGCAATATGTTTGGGCAAATACATACTACACACTGTGTTTGTGTGCAAACTTGCAGTGGTCTCAGCTGTTTCTCATCTACAAAACAAGTTACCAGGGAATAAATGGAACTTCATTTGCAAAGTAATAGCTTTCAAATGAAGAGAACTGAAGTCCTTCACCTTATTACTACTGCTGTGTGTTTGAGTGCCACACTCTAATAGCACCAGAGAGAGAGAGAGAGGATCCCAGACTCAAAAAGACTACAAATCGTGAAGCAGTTTCTGAGAGCGTTACATAAAATAGCTCATCACTACTCCTGTGTACAAATAAACAAACAAACAAACAAAAACCACCTATAATTTTTGCTAGGAAAGAAAAGAATGGAGACTGATTAATGCCAAAAAATGTTTGTAGAAATAAGGACCAGGAAAAGTATGTAATTTCCTCACTTATCTAATAAAGTTCAGTAATCCACTGTATTGCCTTTTTAACACCCTTTTCTAGAGCTACTCTAATGTGGCATGTTTCCTTTGACATTAAGGGGACTACTTCAATTTATGCCAGATTCTTTTCTACCACAACATCATTGTAGGTTCATTACCAGTACAGAAGTTAGGAATGGGTGGCAAAGTCTAAGACAGAGGACTATATTATATACAGCCTAATTATTTAAATTCTTGGTTTTTACATTGGTAGCATCAACAAAACTCAGGGAGCTCAAGAGAGGACACATACGTCAGTAATCTTTTTTGTTTGGTTTGGTTTTCAGGCTATTATTCCAAGTTGCTTTGGGTTTATTTCAGGTGTCAAAGGCCTGAGGAGTTATTTTGGTTTTACATGCAACGGGTGGCCTCGAGGAGAAAATGGTGCTGCCACTGTTGTGGACAGAGCCAGCTCCAAACCAGACCCACGTCAGTACACAGCTGAGGACATCAGCCAAGCTGGGGGCACCTCTGTGATAACATATTTAAGAAAGGGTAAAAAAGATTGCGCAGTGGTTGTGGGAGAGAGGAGCGAGAAAAAATCCCATAGTCACCAAGGTCAATGGAGGAAGGAGAGAATTGCTCCAGGTACCAGAGCAGAGATTCCCCAGCAGGGAGAATGGTGAAGAGAATGGCACGAAGAGCATGGTGAAGAAGAAATTCCCTGCAGCCCATGAGGAGCACCACAGTGAAGCAGGTAGCCCTGCAGCCCATGAAGGACCACGCTGCAACTTGTTGAGGACACCACACTGCAGCAGATGGATATGCCCTGAACGAAGCTGCAGCCCATGGAGAACTCATGCTGGAGCAGGCTCCTGGCAGGAAATGCAGCCTGGAAAGGACCTAGGCTCGAGCAATCTCTTCCTGAAGGACCGTAGCCCATGTGAGAGAAAAATGCAAGGAGGAAGGCGACAAAACGCACTAGACTGTCCGCAACCCCCCAGTTTTCCATCCCGCTGCATTGCTCAGGGTAGGGAGGAGGTAGAAGAAGAACGAAGTAGCAAAGTTGAGCCTGGCAAGGAAAGAGGGGTGGAAGGTGGGTTTAGTTTTGGCTTTGTTTCTCACCATCGCACTCTACTTTTAATTGGCAATAAATTAAATTCACTTTCTCCAAGTCAAGTTTGTTTTGCCTGTGATGGTAACTGGTAAGTGACCTCCCTGTCTTTATCTCAACCCACTTGAGATAAAGCTTTTCCACCTTATTTTCATGCCCTGTCCTGTTGAGATGATGGAGTGAAAGAACAGCTGGATGGTCACCTGGAAGTCACCCAAGACCATCCTGCTGCAGGTCCTCAAGTACTTTTCCAGACTAGGTTTCTTGAGACCATCATGGATCCTTCTTTTCCTATTAGCAATGGAGATTAACCCCAAGAATGGCACTTACTGCATATTCCTTAGGCACATCATATTCTTCCATTCATTAGGTACTTCCATTTGGAACATATTCAGCATATACTTCATCTGCATCATTTGACAAACGTTTTTCTCCATGTAGCCTTACCTATAACTATACACATGCTACACACGGCTGCATCACCATCGAACATGCTTGTTACATTTACTGCTTACTTTGAGGGACAAAAAAGTGAGCATCTGAAATTTCATCCGAATCTTTAAGTAATTCCTGAATTGGATACAGATGATCTATAGATATATACTATTTTTCTCATCTGCATGAAAAATTTTAGAAGGTGTTTTATTTGTACCAAATCCCTATTCCAAGTATTTATGACTTGGTTATAACCAAGAAACAAGAAAATCTCTTCTCATCTTCCCATTGTCTATTCAGAATTTACTACACAGTAAAATATGTCATTTTTAGTAGCAACTGCTGGAGCTGGGACAATTTCTGCTATGCCTATGCTGCTTCCTGAAGAAGTCAATGTTACAGCATATTCAGAATCATACATGTAGATGTTACCAGATCAAAGTGATATTGCTGATTAAATTGTGAAAACAATAGAACAAACCTGTAATGCCCAACAGCCTTCCTGTCTTCTGGTACCGATTTGGAAAACCAAATGAGGTATTTCTCTGTCAAAATTCTCATCAGAATCATGTATGTGAACACAAATGAGGAAAGATTTACCCAGTGTCCCACTCAGGAATGCCTTTTAGAAATTTGCCAAACTCCATCCTAAAAGCAGCTAGTTGTTCTTCTAATTTCCACTTACATTTATTACTGTCCAACTACATCACCACCTATTCTCATCATAACTTTACCTTGTATAAATATCTTTTCTGCTTACCACCTGATATATCCATAGAAAACTACAAAATCCACCTTTTCAACCTTCATTTTAGTAAACTAAACAAGCCAAGCCCTTTCAGTCTCTTCTTACATGTCCCCCATTTTCCTCATTATTCTAATAGTAATTCTTGGCACTTGTTCAATTTTCATTTTCTCTTTATTGAATACAAATGACAAGTTGTCCTGGGTTCAGCTATAGCAGTCATTTTTCTCCTGCTTAGTAGCTGGTGCAGTGCTGTGTTTTTTAACTTTCAGCCTGGGAACAACGCTGATAACACCGATGTTTTTAGTTGTTGCTAAGTAATGTTTATTCCAACCAAGGACTTTCTCAGTCTCATGCTTTGCCAGGGAGGAGGGGAAGCCGGGAGGAAGCAGAGACAGGACACCTGACCCAAACTAGCCAAAGGGGTATTCCATACCACAGCACGTCATGCCCAGTATATAAACCGGGGGGAGTTACCCGGAAGGCCCTGATCACTGCTCGGGTCGGGCTGGGTATCGGTCGGCGGGTGGTGAGCAATTGTATCCTCTCCCCTTGTTATTTCACTAATCATTATTATCATTGGTGGTAGCAGTAGTGGTTTTGTGTTATACCTTAGTTGCGGGACTGCTCTTATCTCAACCCGTGGGAGTTACGTTCTTCCCATTCTCCTCCCCATCCCTCCGGGAGCGGGGGGAGGAAGAAGGGGGGGGGGGGAGTGAGCGAGCGGCTGTGTGGTTCTGAGTTACCGGCTGGGCTCAGACCACGACAGTTCTTTTTGGCGCCCAACGTGGGGCTCGAAAGGTTGAGATAACGACAGATCTGACCAGAGTGTGTTTAATCATATTTGTGATAAGCATTCATTGTTACTACTCGTCACAATGGTGATTATTTGGCTCTCAGACTTGTTGCGCTTGATCTCAGAATTTCAGCATGTTGTACCTTACTTACAGCCACTATTTGCTGTTTTAGCGTTTATCGGCTGGGGGGCCTGGGCTAAGGTTCTTGTTTCACTGTACTTCATGGTAATGACTTGTAATACAATAGACTCATTGATCATGAAACTGGTCTGGTTTGTGCTTCCAGCGTGGCCATCACCACTATACATTGGGAGGTATATAATGAAATATTTTAGCAATTGCATATCTTTTTTTTTCTCCTCGGGGGGTAAACTTACGAAGGAAGCATTCTCTTTCACCCCCCGTTCCCCCACCAGCCTATTTGCAACAGCAGTTGAGAGTTCTGAAGGTTTTAGATGGCCTTTGAGTACCCTTGAAACCTGCCTGCTGATTGTGCTGGGGATCAGCATGTTGGCACACATACGGAGTGTGTTTTACCCACGGCCATCCCGTCGTAGGAACATCCTATTTCGTTTAATGTCAAAAATTCAGCAGTATCAGGTTCGAATCTGGTCTAGGGTTAGACGACGATATAGGAGGACCACCAGGAGATTTTCCCTGAGGCTGGACAGTTATGAGTGGCAGGGTGTGTGGGATAGTATGGGCAAGTACCTAGGCCAGTGGGCCCCTCCAGTGCTTTGGAACTTCACCACTGAACAAGTGCAACATCCGGAAAAACTAGTAAAACACTTAAACGAGGTGTGCTGTCGTCCTGGTTATACCAGAGAGGGACAAATTTTGGCAACGTGCTGGGGCTTGGCCTATGCCTACAGAGCCCTGCTCAACACTATCCAGCACCTTCAAAGGGAAAAAAATGGCTCTGGATCTGATGGCAAAGCAACAGACAACGCAGCTATGCCAACTACAAGCACAGCAGCTACTCAGACCCTGACCACAACAGTCAACACAGCTACTCCAAGTACAGCAGCTACATCAACCCCAGTGACAAGCACAACAGCTACTCAAACCCTGACCACAACAGACAACGCAACTACTCCAACTTCAAATACAGCAGTTACACCAACCCCAGTGACAAGCACAACAGCTACTCAAACCCCGACAGCAACAGACAATGTGGCTACTCCAAGCACCGCAGCCACACCAACCCCAGTGACAAGCACAGTAGCTACTCAAACCCCGACAGCAACAGACAATATAGCTACTCCAAGCACCACAGCTACACCAACCCCAGTGACATGCACAGTAGCTACTCAAACCCCGACAGCAACAGACAATATGGCTACTCCAAGCACCGCAGCTACACCAACCCCAGTGACAAGCACAGTAGCTACTCAAACCCCGACAGCAACAGATAATGCAGCTGTTGGTGTTACTCAACTCCCAAGCACAACAGCCGCACCAACCCCAGCAACAGACATTGCAACCACTCCAATCCTAGTGGCAGACACTGCAGCCACTCCAACCACAGTGACAAACACTGCAGCTAAACCAAATGGCCAGTTTGTGACAATGTCTGTTGCCCCTGTAAGCAAAAGCAGACGAAAGGCACAAAGAGCAACCCGCGAAGCGAAGAAAGATGAAGACCCAGTGCCATTACTATATGCAACAGCACCTGAACAAGAGTTACTACTACGTGGGTCAGAGGAAGAGGAAGAAGAAGAAGAGGTCGCTTCTCGACCCCGGACCTCAACCGAGCTGCGGAATATGCGAAAAGATTTCACCCGTCTTCCAGGGGAGCACATTGTCACCTGGTTGCTCCGGTGCTGGGACAACGGGGCCGACGGTCACGAACTAGAAGGTAAGGAAGCCAAGCAGCTGGGATCACTTGCTAAGGAAGGAGGAATTGACAAAGCGACTGCAAGAGAGAAGCGAGCCCTCAGTCTTTGGAGGCGGCTCCTGGCAGCTGTGAAGGAAAGGTTTCCCTACAAAGACGATATTACGAATCGCTCAGCCAACTGGACCACAATAGAGAAAGGCATCCAGTCCCTGAGGGAATCAGCCATTATAGAGATGATCTATCGTAGGCCGGATTCCAGGAACACATCCGTAGACCCAGATGAAGTCGAATGTAGACGACCCATGTGGCGGAAACTTACACGGAGTGCGCCATCATCATATGCCCACACATTGGCATCAATGACCTGGAATGACGGAATATCACCAACAGTGGATTGCCTGATTCGTCAACTCCGAGAGTTCGAAGACAATCTCACCCCTTCCATCATTTCAGCTGTGGAAAAACTGTCCCAGGAGTTCAAACAATTGAGAGACGATTTATCCGATCTATCCAGCTCTCCACGCGTACCAACCCATGTCTCAGCTATCAACAGAAGGCGCCCTACTGCTCGAGAAAGAAAATATAGGAGGTACACGCCAAGGGCCACCCTATGGTTTTACCTGCGGGATCATGGAGAAGACATGAGAAAGTGGGATGGAAAACCTACTTCAGCTCTGGAGCAACGGGTGCGTGAACTGAAGAGGAGAACAATGGTCAAGGATGATCCTCCCAGGAAAGCTGCTGCTCCAGTCTCTGGCGAGCAGTTTCCCAGATGGAGCGAAAGAGCTGATTTTACTCCAGCTCCTGTGATAAGGAATACTAATCCCTTTCTACAAGACAGAAGTGGAGAATTTTGTGATCACTATTAGAGGGGCCCTGCCTCCAGCCAGGTGGAGGAGAGGGATAATCGGGTTTACTGGACTGTGTGGATCAGATGGCCTGGCACATCAGTCCCACAGAAGTATAAGGCTCTAGTAGATACCGGTGCACAGTGTACTCTGATGCCATCAAGGTATCAAGGGGTGAAACCCATTTCTATTTCTGGAGTGACAGGAGGATCCCAAGCGTTAACTATGCTGGAAGCTGAAATCAGCCTGACCGGGAGGAAGTGGCAAAAGCACCCCATTGTAACTGGTCCAGGGGCTCCATGCATCCTTGGCATAGACTATCTCAGGAGAGGGTATTTCAAAGACCCAAAAGGGTATAGATGGGCTTTTGGTATCGCTGCCTTGGAGACAGAGGAAATTAAGCAGCTGTCCACCTTACCCGGTCTTTCAGAGGATCCTTCTGTTGTGGGGTTGCTGAAGGTCGAAGAACAACAAGTGCCAATTGCGACCACAACAGTGCACCGGCGGCAATATCGCACCAACCGAGACTCCTTGATTCCCATCCATAAGCTGATCCGCAGACTGGAGAGCCAAGGAGTGATCAGCAGGACCCGCTCACCCTTTAATTGCCCCATATGGCCAGTGCAAAAGTCTAATGGAGAGTGGAGATTAACAGTAGACTATCGTGGCCTGAACGAAGTCACACCACCATTGAGTGCTGCCGTACCGGACATGTTAGAACTTCAGTATGAACTGGAGTCAAAGGCAGCCAAGTGGTATGCCACAATTGACATTGCCAATGCATTTTTCTCAATCCCTTTGGCAGCAGAATGCAGGCCACAGTTTGCTTTCACTTGGAGGGGCGTCCAGTACACTTGGAACCGACTGCCCCAGGGGTGGAAACACAGCCCTACCATCTGCCATGGATTGATCCAGACTGCACTGGAACAGGGGCAAGCTCCAGAACACCTGCAATACATTGATGACATCATCGTGTGGGGTGATACAGCGGAAGAAGTTTTTGAGAAAGGGAGGAAAATAATCCAAATCCTGCTGAAGGCCGGTTTTGCCATAAAACGGAATAAGGTCAAGGGACCTGCACAGGAGATTCAATTTTTGGGAATAAAATGGCAAGATGGACGCCGCCAGATCCCCACAGACGTGATCAACAAGATAACAGCAATGTCTCCACCAACTAACAAGAAAGAAACACAAGCTTTCTTAGGTGTTGTGGGGTTCTGGAGAATGCACATCCCAAATTACAGTCTGATTGTAAGCCCTCTCTACCACGTGACCCGGAAGAAGAATGATTTCAAATGGGGCCCTGAGCAACAACAAGCCTTTGAACAAATTCAACGAGAAATAGTTCATGCAGTAGCCCTTGGACCAGTCCGGGCCGGGCCAGATGTGAAAAATGTGCTCTATACCGCAGCTGGGGAGAATGGTCCTACCTGGAGCCTCTGGCAGAAAGCTCCAGGGGAGACTCGAGGTCGACCCCTTGGCTTTTGGAGTCGGGGATATAAAGGATCCGAGGCCAGCTACACTCCCACTGAAAAAGAGATACTGGCAGCCTATGAAGGGGTTCGAGCTGCCTCAGAAGTGATTGGAACTGAAGCGCAGCTCCTCCTGGCACCCCGGTTGCCTGTGCTGGGCTGGATGTTCAAAGGCAGGGTCTCCTCTACACATCATGCAACTGATGCTACATGGAGTAAGCGGGCCGCACTAATTACACAACGAGCTCGAATAGGAAATCCCAGTCGTCCAGGAATTCTAGAAGTCATCATGGACTGGCCAGAGGGCAAAGATTTTGGGATGTCACCAGAAGAGGAGGTGACGCGTGCTGAAGAGGCCCCACCATATAATGAACTGTCAGAGAGTGAAAAGCAATATGCCTTGTTTACTGATGGGTCCTGCCGTATTGTGGGAAAGCATCGGAGATGGAAGGCAGCTGTGTGGAGTCCCCTGCGACAAGTTGCAGAAACTGCTGAGGGAGAGGGTGAATCGAGTCAATTTGCAGAGGTGAAAGCCATCCAGCTGGCCTTGGACATTGCTGAACGAGAAAAATGGCCAGTACTTTATCTCTATACTGACTCATGGATGGTGGCAAACGCCCTGTGGGGGTGGTTGCAGCAATGGAAGCAGAGCAACTGGCAACACAGAAGTAAACCCATCTGGGCTGCTGCATTGTGGCAAGATATCGCTGCTCGGGTGCAGAACCTGGTGGTGAAGGTACGCCACGTAGATGCTCATGTACCCAAGAGTCGGGCCACTGAGGAACACCAGAATAACCAGCAAGTGGATAAAGCTGCTAAGATTAAAGTGGCTCAGATGGACTTGGATTGGCAACATAAGGGTGAATTATTTTTAGCCCGGTGGGCCCATGACACCTCAGGCCATCAAGGCAGAGATGCAACATATAGATGGGCTCGTGATCGAGGGGTGGACTTAACGATGGACACTATTGCCCAGGTTATTCACGAATGTGAAACATGTGCTGCAATTAAGCAAGCCAAGCGGTTAAAGCCTCTCTGGTATGGAGGACGATGGCTGAAGTACAAGTATGGGGAGGCCTGGCAGATTGACTATATCACACTCCCACCAACCCGCCAGGGCAAGCGCGATGTGCTTACCATGGTGGAAGCAACCACCGGCTGGCTGGAAACATACGCTGTGTCCCATGCCACTGCCCGGAACACTATCCTGGGCCTTGAGAAACAAGTCTTGTGGCGACACGGCACCCCAGAGAGAATTGAGTCAGACAATGGGACTCATTTCCGGAACAACCTCATAGACACTTGGGCCAAAGAGCATGGCATTGAGTGGGTATACCACATCCCCTACCATGCACCAGCCTCTGGGAAAATCGAACGGTACAATGGGCTGTTAAAAACTACACTGAGAGCAATGGGTGGTGGGACTTTCAAACACTGGGATACACATTTACCAAAAGCCACCTGGTTGGTCAACAGTAGGGGATCTGCCAACAGGGCTGGCCCAGCCCAATCAGAACTTTTACGTACTGTAGAGGGGGATAAAGTTCCTGTGGTGCACATAAAGAATTTGTTGGGGAAGACAGTCTGGGTTATTCCTGCTTCAGGTAAAGGCAAACCCACTCGTGGGGTTGCTTTTGCTCAGGGACCTGGATATACTTGGTGGGTAATGCGGGAAGATGGGGAACTCCGATGTGTACCTCAAGGGGATTTGATTTTGGGGGAAAACAGCCAATGAACTCAACTGTACGCTGTTGCCTGCTCTATAACACTTTTATAGCCCACCAGCTAGATATCTTCAGGTCGCCAGCCATTGACCCTGACTTCCCTCCGATCATCACCTCAACAAAGAATGAATTTTGAGGAAACCAGACGAGCTCAGCAGTGACCAGATGAGTTTGGCGGTATCATCAGCAGGCAACAACCCAACACTACGTACCGTCCCTCCTGCCCTGAAAGACTATTACAAGAGATGCAGCCTGACATCATGGACTGGATGAGTTCAGCAATTTTACAGGGATTGGTCCATGGACTAGGGAATGATATCTTTCTCTGTGTGCGGGTGTGGGTGTATACATATGTGTATATATGGGACAGGGGTGATGGTGTGCTGAGAGATGTGGGATCTGAGCATGACGTGAATGGTATGGAATAAGGGGTGGATACTGTCCTGGGTTCAGCTATAGCAGTCATTTTTCTCCTGCTTAGTAGCTGGTGCAGTGCTGTGTTTTTTAACTTTCAGCCTGGGAACAACGCTGATAACACCGATGTTTTTAGTTGTTGCTAAGTAATGTTTATTCCAACCAAGGACTTTCTCAGTCTCATGCTTTGCCAGGGAGGAGGGGAAGCCGGGAGGAAGCAGAGACAGGACACCTGACCCAAACTAGCCAAAGGGGTATTCCATACCACAGCACGTCATGCCCAGTATATAAACCGGGGGGAGTTACCCGGAAGGCCCTGATCACTGCTCGGGTCGGGCTGGGTATCGGTCGGCGGGTGGTGAGCAATTGTATCCTCTCCCCTTGTTATTTCACTAATCGTTATTATCATTGGTGGTAGTAGTAGTGGTTTTGTGTTATACCTTAGTTGCGGGACTGCTCTTATCTCAACCCGTGGGAGTTACATTCTTCCCATTCTCCTCCCCATCCCTCCGGGAGCGGGGGGAGGAAGAAGCGGGGTGGGGGAGCGAGCGAGCGGCTGTGTGGTTCTGAGTTACCGGCTGGGCTCAAACCACGACACAAGTACCTGAAGCAAACAGTGTTTCAGGTAAGACCTCTTTAGGAACTCCGCAGTGGTATCCATTCTCCTCCAACTTTCCTGAATATAGCTTGATTGATAGACTGGGAACTCATCTTAGCCTGCCTTCCTGCCTTCCTTCCTCTCACAACACTTTTCAAGTTAACCACTTCCTTCACTAACTCAAGCCATCATTTATTAGGTGTTACTGTATCAAATTCTATAATGAAATCCAAAGTAGATGAGATCCAATATATCACCTTTGTCTAGAAAATCTGGTACCAAATCAAAGAAAGTAGTAATATTAATTTTGTGCAATGTACCTTTCAAAAACCATTGCAGCATTTTAACCCCATTTTAATCCATGTCTTTAACTTGCATTTCTGTCTATAGGCTTGAAGGCAATTATGGACAGCTTTATTGACCTGCAGTTTTCATGCTGACTTTTGCCTGCTTCTCAAATACTTCATTTTTCACACTGTTGGCCTCTGGAACACCTCTTTGCTTTGTCTAAAATATTTGCTAATGAAGCTGTAACAGTTCTGAGAATTCTGAGATGGAAATTAGCTCATCAACTCAACATGAGCGTACTAACAACTTGAATTTCTGGCCTGTTTACAGGCACTGCAATTTATATGCTTGACTTTCATTATTACTCTCACCTCAATGTCACTATTTTTATTGAGAAAGCATGCAGTTAGTTCTAGGGTGCTAGACCTATAATATCCTTTATCTTCACCTGTATACGCCTTCATTTTCTTCCCCGTAATTTCTAAATTCTCTCCAAGGTGCTTATTCATCCAGCTAAATGTCTACATTTGTTCCTCTTAGTTGGGATAAATTTTCCCAATACATTTAACAATTTACAAGCATTCTCCATATTCAAGTTCCTGAGCTCCAGGGTTGTTTAGCCCGGAGGAAAGGAGGCTGAGGGGACACCTTATTGCTCTCTACAACTACCTGAACGAAGGTTGTAACATATTGGGTGCAGGTCTCTTCTCCAAGTAACAAGCGATAGGATAAGAGGAAACGGGCTCAAGTTGCACCAGGGGAGGTTTAGACTGGATGTTAGGAAAAATTTCACTGAAGGGTTTATCAAGCATCGCAACAGGCTGCCCAGGGAAGTGACTGAGTCACCATCCCTGGAGGATTTTAAGTATAAATGAGGCACTTACTTAGGGAAATGGTTTCATGATGGACTTCCCAGAGTTAGGGTTTATGCTTGGACTCTTATGGGTCTTTTGCAGCCTAAATGATTCTATGATTCTAAGATTCTATAGCCAAATGTACTATGTATTTTCTGTTTGAATTGAAGAATCCACTATTCTTCTTCCACTGAATTTAAACTAAATTGACTAATGATCACTTAATCCATAATTACCTTCTCTGACCTCCTGTTTTATAGTCGGTTGCCCAGGACCACAATGCCTTCTTACTCAATGAAGGTATGTTAAAATATAATATTTTATTGTTTCAGTGCCATCAGGCAGCAAAAACATCCTGGAATGCAAGTACTAATAAAAGGTACTATAAAACTCACTTTTATTAATGTTGTTTACTAGTATTAGTCCTAGCTAAAAATATTTCCAGACCCTGAAGCCTCTAGCCAAACAGCTACTCTACCAACAGCACAGTGAAAAGCATCTGTGCTGCATCTAAAACCCTATCCATATGTTTGGGGCTTTTAAAAGTACAGTCACTGCAAGTCATACCCAAACTAACTTCATTTACTGTCATGGTCAGCAACAGAGGATAGCAGAGTAAGGTGCAAAAGCTGGTAAATACTCAGGCAGTCAAGCCGTAAAAAGTTGTAGTCACAGCAGTAAGTCTGATACAGACAAATCCAGGATCAACACAGACAGTGTAAATTTGATATCCAGTTTTAATACATATCTACCTGCTGGAGAGAGCACAACTGACCAAATGGATGACTGCTTGTCAATCCAGCATCACATCTGAAGCCATAGCTGCTCTTCAGATATTCCTTCAAAAATACACAGGCTTCTCATTGTAAAGCAAGTCATGCAGACAGAGTTATTTAAGACTGCATCAAAGAGCGGGTTTTGATTTTTATAGTAGTCAGAAATCACACGAAAACCAACTTTTTTTTTTCATGTTGGTGTATTAGTTCGCTAAACCTTAACTTAAAACAAAGTTTTGATTTTTCTGTTTGATAGAGAAGATGGCTTGTACATTCACCTACATGTGTGTCTATGATACACACATGCACGCACTCTTTCCCTCCCCACAAGTCTAGCATCATACAGAACACAAGAGAAACCAGAAGGGAAGAAAGGCAGACCTTTCCTCCACTGCTGTGCTGGCTTTGACAGGGTTAAGTGTGCACTCCTCATATTCTACGTTTGTACTGCTGGTTCAGATAAATGGGTTTCATTTTATTGTTTACTTGCACTTGATAAGGCTCTTGGATTGATTCCGGTGGCTCACAATGCCTTCCAGGCACAGGATGTTATTCTTACTACTGCATCCAATGCCTTCCATAACACAGTGTTTTTACTCTAAGGCAGGCAGGCATTGTGAAACTAAAATGTCAGAAAAATCAGTTTCTCCATTTTTGTAAAATGAAGAAAAATCTGTGAAATAAAATCAATTCTATGCCAGCACAATAACCATAACAACCAGAAATATCAAGAGAGAGAGAAAAAATTGATTTCTTTTTTTCCTCTTCTATCAATCAGTGTTGGACAATATGAAGGCACTGTGGAATCCATGATTCACCTTGTTAACACACAGCTAGAAAAGGATCTAAATATGTTTCAAATCACAGGAGCTGCTCTTACAGAGCAGGCAAGTATTCTTTAACCCAATCAATTAGCAGCAGCAGCAACTCAGGTTCCTGTAATCGAAAAAGTATGTCTCTCCATTCATCTTCACCTCAAATACAGTTGATATTAATGTCCGGTGAACTCCAAAAGGATTTGGATGGCTTTGCACTGGGAAATACAATGAATCTGATTATTTCAACAGAAGACTAAAATCAAGATTTTTTGCATCACTTCCTCACCTTGTCACTGACTTGCATAGTCTCAAAACACCTGTATATCTCTGTATACCTTCATCTTGCATACTATCTTTAATAAGATGGATACTAATATCTATTTACCTAACAGAAATACCGGTGACTTTCCTCACTAATAATAAACTATTTTAAGAACTTCATTTTTTAATTAATTCAAATCCCCCCAGTCTGGTGATTATGCTGAACGTCCAAGACTGAGCCCATCTTTCTGGAGCACATGGAAATTTTTACTAGAACAGCAATGCACAGGAGGTGATCCCGCACCTCTACTCTGCTCTCGTGAGACCTCATTTGGAGTACTGTGTACAGTTCTGGTGTCCTCAACATAAAAACGACATGGAGCTGTTGGAGCGAGTCCAGAGGAGGGCCACGAGGATGATCAGGGGGCTGGAGCACCTCCCGTATGAAGACAGGCTGAGAGAGTTGGGGCTGTTCAGCCTGGAGAAGAGAAGGCTGCGTGGAGACCTCATAGCAGCCTTCCAGTATCTGAAGGGGGCCTACAAGGATGCTGGAGAGGGACTCTCATCAGGGACTGTAGTGACAGGACAAGGGGTAATGGCTTCAAACTTAAACAGGGGAAGTTCAGGTTAGATATAAGGAAGAAGTTCTTTACTGTGAAGGTGGTGAGGCCCTGGAACAGGTTGCCAAAGAAGTGGTAAATGCTCCATCCCTGGCAGTGTTCAAGGCCAGGTTGGACAGAGCCTTGGGTGACATGGTCTAGTGCGAGGTGTCCCTGCCCATGGCAGGGGGGTTGGAACTAGATGATCTTAAGGTCCTTTCCAACTCAAACCATTCTATGATTCTATGATTCTATGATTCTATTTCTGCCTATGATCTTAGCAAGAAAATACAGAGGTCATTAAAATAACAAAAGTTTTAAGGTATTATCCTGCTTTCTGTGTGAATTTGGAGAATACTTTACCTACATGTGTTTGACACTACCTTTCAAAACTTGAGAACCAGCTCTGGTTTTCATACATATACTCTGGTCAAAATCTGCTAGGACTATTTTAAACTTCTCCTGACATATTCTTGAATCTCATCCAGCTCTTTCCTCCATGTTAGCCTGCTGTAAATTAGAGCTTTGAGACTGGCTGCACAAAAGAACTCCCACATTGCAATAGCAATGCGTTACAACACCTGTCTCACACATCCTACCTTCCAAGGGAATCCTGCTCCACAGAGGCCTCACTGAAGCAGTGGTCAACACTGACAGCAATATCTGTAAGCAGCAGCCTCTTCATCTGCCACAGCGACCTTTAACAGAGCTTTCCAATCTTGAGCAAATCACGTGAGACCCCACCTGTAGCACTGTGTTCAGCTCTGGGGCCCCCAACAAAAGAGGGACATGGCCCCACTCCAGCGAGTCCAGAGGAGGGCCATGAGGATGATCAGAGGGCTGGAGCACCTCTGCTATGTAGACAGGCTAAGACAGATGAGCTTGTTCAGCCTGGAGAAAAGGCGGCTCCAGGGAGACCTTAGAGCAGCTTCCAGTTCCTAAAGGGCACCTACAGGAAAGATGCAGAAGGACTTTTTACAAGGGCATGTAATGACAGAACAAGGGGGAATGGCTTTAAACTGACAGGAGAAGATTTAAATTATACATTAGGAAGAAATTCTTCACTATGAGGGTTCTGAGGCGCTGGCACAGGTTGCCCAGAGAAGCTGTGGCTGCACCATCCCTGGCAGTGCTCAAGGCCAGGTTGGACTGGGCTTGGAGCAACCGGCTCTAGTGGAAGGTGCCACTGCCCTTGGCAGGGGGGTTGGAACTAGATGATCTCTAAGGTCCCTTCCAACCCAAACCATTCTATGATTTTATGATGACTATATGTGTTATCTTCTTGGCTTCCACAACTCAGTACCCTGTATGCTTGCATAATGTCAAGGAGATGGTTTTCAAAATCACTGTTCTCATCTGTGAGCTTTGACTCGCTGGAACTGCTAGAAGAGCACTAATGTAATCACAGCAAGCCTGACAGAGATCACAAATCAGAACCTTTACTAACCTAAAAGTAGTATTTACTAGGATTAAACACACTGCCCACGGAACTCATAACCTGGTGAGTAGGAAATGACAGAGAAGGTGTTTTCAATTCTGCCTTTCTTCAGAAGTTACATTCTCCCTCCCTCAAGGTCCACGGAGGCAGCTAGCCCTGCTGAGGATTCACACCTCTGCATACTTTGTATGTATATAGAATGGACAGAATTAACTGGTGCTTCTCAAATCGATACTAGCTTTTCTAGGCAAACTATAACAGCATCATATGAAAAAGATGAAAGCCCTACTCAGCACTGTTGTCACTAAGCCTCAAATCCTGGAACCAGGAGATACAGATTCAAAACCAGACAGAGCAGGGTATCAAATCCTGGCCTCTGACATATGGGATGATCATTTAAGTAGTATGATAAAAAGGTGAAGGATGTTTGTGTCAAGGGATTTACGTCATGTGTGCTAGTTTAGAAATATTTTATAAAACTCTTTAGCTTACTGTAGGGCAATATGTTCAGCGTCTTCCTCCGTTCAGGGCCAGTTCTCTTATACTCGTGAGAATTTTCACACCTGTGCCTGAGCTTTCCTTTCAAATTAGCTGCTCATCAACTCTATTACTAAACAAACATGAAGCAGCTGTAGCTCTCAGACTATGATTAAAATTAAACCCTTCAAATCCAGCCTATCTTACAGAACCTCTGTACAGTTGTTCTCAATTGATTAACTCCAACTGGCTCACTACTAAAGCTAATCTATAAATTTAACAGTCTGAAAAAAAGCTTCAAATAAAGCATTTAACACAAAGGGGATCCAAATGGTATTTCAAGTAAAACACAAAAAGATGATGCCACTAAAACGCTTTAAGAAAAATAAATAATTTATAGTTTTGCCTTAGAGCAGTTAAACCATGGATTATTTTATTGATTCAACATTCACTGTTGTTGTTTTGCACAACACTGGAAAAACAGAATAATGCCCTTATTGGTCTTCTAAGGGAGGTAAGGATGCTAGGAACCACAAACCAATCAGCCCACTATCAGCTGTATACACCACCTGTGGCAAAATACCAAGTGCTCACCAGAGGGCTGCATTCCAACCAGGCTACAGAATAGGTTTTCGATCTGAACTTTCCAGAATATAAACCCCTGCTGTGTAGTCAATGAAATAAAGTAAAAGACAAGTAGGGCTGATCCATAGGGCTGCATTATTCTGTTTAATCATGATGTAATGCATAAAATTATAGTGCTAGAAAGTTAGCTACACAGTAGGCAAATGAGTCTTCTGCATGAGCTTTCAAAACATTTCAGGAAACGCTTCTTTGCCTTTACAATTTCTCTTTAAGAGAAAATACAAATTTACATGAGGACTTGCGTGCTGCTAGCTGAAATTTACAAATATGAGCAATACTAACCCAATCATGCACTGTTTTTTTCCTTGTTTCTATTTTAAATGGAAAGGTTTTGCCTCAACATCCACATCATTTTTACTGGTATGATACAGGGCTAAACCCTCTCCATTCAATGTTGTAGTTAAATTACCAGTATTTCACTGGAACCTAAACAGCCCCATAAATGGACCTTCATTAGTATTCTCATGGCTCCGTTTTCCACCTGCTCATTGAATTCAGCATTTAAAGCCTGCCAATAGCTTCCACACAAGATGGAGCTGGCTGTGGATTCACTTTGACACTCTAGTTTCCATTCCCACCTGCCCATCACATCCTATGGTACACTCAAGTACACAACCTCTCCAAAAGAAACTCACAATACCCTTTAACAGTTATGAGACAATAGCCTGAGGCATTGCGTGATCCCAGCACTAGGGATGTGTCTCTGAGCCAGATGGACACATCATCCTCTCCAAAAACTGGCACACAATTAAGGAAACTGCCTGATTCAGTTATTAGGTTTGTAACAGATTTAGAAGCCATGCCAAATTAATGTTAAAATAAAAAAGAGAGATGCCCATAGCTGTTTATGGCAGATGGGAAGAGATAAAAGGTAAAACTGGCCTTTTATAGTCAGTGGGCTGACTATATTTTAGGGGTGAATGAAGGCATAATACAGCATGCAGCCTGCGTAGGGAATCTTACTATCCGTCAGCAGGAGAAAGAAACAGGAGACCCCAAGGATCTGACCCTTCAGACATCAGCCAAGAGGATGCCTACATTGCTTTTCTCATGCCAAGAGCAGACCACAACCTCAACAGTAGCCAAAACCATGTCACCAATCCAGCCAGGATTGTTCCCTCGTTTCTCTGCAGGGAGACACTTTGTGGTGGCATAAGACAGTACTATGCACCCAGATAAATGAGCACTCTGTTACCAACACGAAAGAAGGCATTTCAATAAACAGCTGTCTCCAGCTGCTCTTCCTCTGTCCACTAGCAAGGGACTCGCAGGAAACCTTTAGGAAACCATGCCACCTCCAGATGACTTTCATCTGAATCGCATTCCCACACTGACATGCCTCTCGGTGAAGGTAGCACTGGTACCAAGGCTTAAACGTAATTTATTCTCAGAGAAGAGCAGCGTAAGGGGCAAAATCTGGTAAATACTCATGCAGTCAACCTGGTACAAGTTGCAGTCATGGCAGTAACTCTGATACTGACAAACCCAGATCAACACACACAGTGTAAATTTGATATCCAGTCTTAATACATATCTATCTGCTGGAGAGAGCAGAACTGACCAAATGGATGACTGCTTCTCAATCTAGCACCACATTTGAAGCCATAGCTGCTCTTTATATGCTCCTTAGATATTCCTTCAAAAATACACATCACTGGCACCAAGTCTGGGGAGTTCTGTCACATGCCTCCACATACAGAAGACGAAACAAGAGGTGGCACCTGCACATATTCTTAAGCATCTCTTACCAGCACCCACATCTTGAGAAGCAGAGGGAGAGATGACTTGGAACCTTCAGGTCAGCGGGGTGAGACACTTGCTAAGTAAAGCAAGGAAAGGGGTTTCAAAGAGCATCCAGGAGCCTCTATTTCTCCCTTTTTAGAGTTGTCACTGCCATTTGGTGGACAAATGCTCTATATGCAGGCATGGGTAAAGGTAGCTGGGTCTTACATTGCTCCGAACCCTTGGTTTTTAATAACTATTGTCTTGGACTCATGTTGATTCCACAGGGCCTTTTTGTTTCTCAGTGCTTTTAGCGTATCAGGTCACCATGTGGTCAGTGTTTATGTTTGTTGTCTTCCTGTGAGTAATCTGTCTCAGGCCATAACCCAAGCATGACACAGGAGTACAGTAAGTCTGAACTGACGCTGAAGCTTTCCAGATTGCTGCAGTAAACTGCCGTGAATAGTGTTTCAAAGAGTATTTGAAAATATTATGTGGTTGTGAACCTTGGCTATTATACACTGCTACCAAGAAGGGCAGTTCCTTACACACTGTGTCAGCCGCTTAGAAGAAGCCTGCCCTATGCATAAACATCCTCTTCTTTTTAATCTGTCCCAGCGCAGCAGAAGAGCACTGAAGGACCATTAAGAGTGGCCAGGCTTGCAGGGCTCACTTCTTGCCTCGCACCGGAAGACTACCAACATTATTCTTACACTAAAAATCTGTTCTGCTTAAACAGCATGACCATGTTCATGTCATTTTGGGGGGAAAGAAATGAATCCTTGCTCTTTTCTTTTTCACTCTAACCTCAGCCAGCTGTAATTGCTATCCTCTCACATCCCGTCCCTGGGTGAGGGGGCCTCTACACTTGCTGGGACAGACGGTTTGCCTTGCTCAGAACAGAGGGAATCTCCCTGTCTCCAGTGGAAAATGAGGGGCATGGCTATGATGTGTATAGCCTACATATCTGACCAGAGATCCACAGGCTGCCTACTGTCAGAGCTGAAGCGCCAGGCAGCATGGTACTTCTTTTAACTAGACTACTTGTGGCTTTCCACTGGATACTGGAGAAAAATACATGTCCCATTCATGGATCTGGCAGAGCTAGACATTTTGTACCTCTCAGATATGGCAATTCTGGACAGCTCAGGCAGTGATGAGACCTGAATTAGATCTTAGCCATCTGCAACAAAGACAAGGGCAACAATGGACTCTACCAATGCTGAGCTGTTCCTCTGGAGCCCAGAGTAACCAGATCTCAAACTGATTCCTACCCACCACACCTGAAGCAGGTCTGGGAGAATTTCAGGTCTAGTGCTCTGGATGCTCTGGACTGGTTACAGCAAATCCTCACACACACACCTTAGAGACTTCACCCCGCAAACAAGCCAAAGAACAGTATGGATATGGCTCAGTGCTCCATTAAGAAGTTAATTGTATAAATTACACCCCACCTATTGCACATGCCAGAAACTCTGCCTGGATTATTCCCTAGGACTCCACTCCAGACAGACAGTACTCTGGGATGCACTGAAACACCTTAGCCAACCTCACAGACTTCACCTTTTAAGATTTAAAGCATATCGTGCCTTGTCACAACATAGTTTCATGAAGCTGTGCCAGCAAAAAGACTATTTTTATTTTCAGCAAATTAGGTTTGGGATTTTCAGGAGCAGGAGAGACCCCTTCAGCAAAATAAAGCTTAATTAAGAAAAAATATTTCATGCTGCACCTAGACTGTAAGAAAAGCACTGATGTACACTGAGGATCTGTTGTGAGGAAAACAGCCTGAAAGCAGGTGATGCATACTGAAACGTTCTCTCTCCTTTTCTCTCAGGATCAGAATATGGGAAGATCAGCAGTTTCAACTCCCAATCACTTACCTGCTGTGACAGGACACAAGCCAACAGATGCTGCCAGTTCAAAGCACTCAACAATCATTAGTCAGGCTAAAAAAAATCACAGCAATGTCTTGAAAAGCCGTATTCTAAAAAACAATAGATGTGCTCTTCTTTTGTTCTGCCTTTCCAATTTTTAAACCCTTACAATCAGGTTTTATGTCTCTTCTTCATAACCACAAGGGACAGGAATTCTGGATTGCATTTTTTCAGTGGAAGGTAAAAATTTGACATCATTCATTCATTCATTCAAGTTACTGAAGCTTTAAAAAAAAAATCCAAGCTGCATTGGGAAGGTGAATGCTGCCACCTCTGGCTGCCGTATTTCAAAACAGTTTCCATATACTGTTCTGGGGGTTAGAAACATTATTTCCTAACGTCAAGATGGAAGGCATGATTGCAAACTCAGAACCTGTTTTGTGCTGCTTGTGCTGCTTTTAGAAAGCATTGCACAAAAAGCTGGGCAAAGCAGACTTACCAGGTATGTTATGGGCAAAATTAAACACAAAAGTACAACGAGATACTGATGACAGTCCTGATAAGGCAAAGATCAGGAAGTTCCACATTTGCCTTTCATCTCTAACTGCTGCAAAATTTAATGAACATTGCCAGTATTTAGAGATTCTCTGGATGAAAAGACAAGTAGGACATTCTGAGTCCGGCTCCGCAAATGAGCAGGAGTTAAGTGTATTTATTTGTCTTTCATATTTGACCCAAAAAGGGGAAAAAACCCGCAAGTAGAACCACTGTCACTTACATTTTACACATCTACAAGAAAGTGAGTGGACAGGGATAATGAACAGCTCAGAATTCCCTCCAGAGCAAAAAGCTTTTTCTATCTTTGCCTAGACTATATAGATACTGTACCTATATGCAACAATCTACAGGTCTCCCTTCTACCTCCACAATTGCTAAGTCCATACAAAAGAATTTTTTACAAGACATTCACTGCCACTACATTAGTAAAAACTGCCTTTTTGTGGAAGAGCATCTGCATTCAGAACAAATTACACAGAATCAGAAGCTATAGAGGATAAGAGAGGAAAATCACATAGAATAGCTCTTCAAATTCAAATGGGCATTGAAAACAATCATAGCAAGTAAATGCTCCAGTCCTATCAGAGAAAAAAAAAAAATGCAGAAAGAAATTATATAGCAATCCTAGGGGAAAGGAAACACAATTTACAGAAGAAAAAGTGTGCTGTTTTATGGCCAGGACTGAAAACGAACATCCTGCCATGGATTCATTCTCCTTTTAAGTCCTGCCAATTCACATCTCCATTGAAATTGTAAAGGACACCCATGTAGTCTCAGAAGACATGGAGTAAGAAAAATATACAGCCCAAAGGGAAGTCACATACCCCTACGGGGGGGTGGGAAGGCTTATCCTCAGTAAGCTCCTTAGAAGGAATGCTGTGAAGATGAGTACACCCTTCCCAGACCATGAAAAACCACCTGCTTATTTCTTACTAAGTCACAGGCTTAGTAAGGGAAATACAAAAGGGAAGAAACCCTTTTCGAAACACTCAAAAAAAAAAAACCAAACTGGCAGTTAGAAACTGTATTTAACTCAAACTTGATCATAGGCTAACAAAGAACAACTGCAACAGTGCTACATATACATGAAACGGCAAATCTTTCCCTATGGATCCTGTGGCTTTCCTAATGAGATAAACAAACTCAACCACATGTAACAAGGGAAACAAGGCTCACTGAAGACAAGAGAAAACCGTGTCCCAGAGAAGGAAAAGTCTGCATACGAACACATAGCACAAAGCTGGTAACTTGCCACAGAAATCCCATCATGTTTAATTTATAGCTGAGTCCGCATTTGCCATAAAGTCCCAGTGAAAAAGGGAAGGGTTTTCAACTGCATTTCAGTCAAACATGCCAGCTATTTGTCAGGAAATGTCAAAAAACATCAAATACACTCAACTTACAGAATCAAATTTCCATCCCATAAAAAATGAAATTTCAGTATACAGCAATAGATTGCTGCTTAAGTACTGGAAGTAATGCAGTATATTTTTCACTCATTAGTATGCTATGATTTACTAGAAGTTTTTCTCCACAGACCCCATTCTGCATAAGGGTTCCCTCCCATCTCTAGTGAGATGGGAGTTCAGATTGCAACCCCGAAGTTACAGGTCTGTTTCCTACTTACCTAACAAGTTTCAGAACTCACCAGAGTTCAGTTACTGTTGTGACCTCCACCTGCCTGTTAAACTGGAAGAAAACTGGGCAGTTAAAAATTGATTAAAAACACCAGAGTAATAGGCAGAGAGAAAAACGTGTTCATACACATGGGAAAAATTTCCTTAGTATGTCAGGATAAAAATCAGACCAATTAGTGGAAAAGAATAGCAGAATTTGAAGAAGTACACACGCTAAGCCATTTGGGATGACATACAGAAACCAGCAGGCCTGAGCCCCTGCAGACACCATTCAGAGTTGGCATCTGCATGAGACTACTGTAGCTTCATGGTTGCCTTTTCATTTCTCTTTTGCATCCCCTCAGTGTCCAGCAGAAAGAGATTCGGTGAGTGCTCTGTTCCCTGATGCCAAACTGTAGATAAGGGTCTCAATATTTGTACAAGCAGACATTGAGAAGGTCTGGCCAGCTACAAAAGCTTAGCCACAGAACTTTACAGAGCAACTGCAGAGGAAAGCAATACAGAAAGCAATCAGGCAATGGAGAAGATGCTCAGGAGCCACAACCAACACAGGGTCTCTGTACCAGGGACGCTGAGGACTGGGGGATCTGAACTGAGACTCCATCCTGCTCCTGATAGGCTGAGAAACCTTTCCTATTTTCTAAATACTCTATCTACTATAAACTGAGTAGTAGAAATGCCATTTTGAGAATATTTACTTACCTGTGCTAAAAATCTAACACTACATTTTAGGGTTTTAAAGAGGAAATTTCAGGACACATTTAAAATTTAGAAGCTATAATAAAAGCATTTTCAGCATGCAGCATTACAAATGCCACGAATCAAATTAGCTTTTTACCTACATCTGTCATGTCACTGTGGTATGCACCATCATGTCCTGGGGATGCTTCAATACCCTGACACAACTGCTGCTGAACATTATGAGAAACCACTGCAACATTCCAGTGTATGTACTTTGTCCCATTGGGGAAAAATCAAGATATAGTTGCTCTGGTTTTAACTCACATCAGAGTGCACTCCTTCTGTAAATGAGTAAACAAAACTGTATCAATCTTGGCTGTTACATCAGTCAGCAGCTTAGTTATTTCACAAGGGCTCCACAGTTAGAAATGAAAGCACAAAAAAAAAGCATATAAACTATCTGTCAACTCTGATGTCTAAAGCTAATTCAAGCTTCTCTGGTTTGGGGATGTATTTTTCTATTTCCTAGCATAAATAAATAAGATGGAAGAAAACTGCAAAGTGCCCAAGTTTTGGTCCAAACTCTTCTGACACTAGGCTATCGCTACCCATGGACATTCAGTCTCAGCCCTCCACTTCCATCCACCCTGAGTGTCTATCGGAAACATTGTTTGTAATGATCCCCTGCAAACGTGCATGATGAAAGTGCACATTTTGCAAATGACACCTCAGCCAATCTGCCCCATCTGCATGAGAGATGGCAAATGACTTCACTCTTCAGGCATTCAAAATAAAATGCACATGCGGCAAATTCAAAGCTGGCAGGAAAATCCAGTCATTAAAAAAGTGATTTGTTTTCTACATTTGCAAACACAAAGGCTCCATTTATTTCCATTGCCATAAAGAAAATGAACTGTTAGACTTTTTTAAGCAATCATAGCCAGGACATTTTGGGAATGTTTTAATTTCAAAAATACTAACTAGCAAATTAGTGTTTAAATAGCTTTGCCAAAGCAGTACCATTTTAGATACAGCTTTCTAATTGATGGCATTGCTTTGCCCTGTGGGAAAAGGTTTTACTGTCTTCTGTATATACTGCAGTGATGCCTATTTGTTGCTGGAGTCACTAAATTAAAGACGAAACCTAAACTATGTGAATTTTCAATAAAAATATATTAATTAACAAGAAGATATATTTTACATTATGGGAGGATGAAAAAAAAATAATCTACATTTCTAAAGAAATCATAAATTTATGGCACCTGTCCTTCTGCCTTTCCCTCTTTTGCTTCATAATGGGGAAAACAGAATAGCAAATACAGAAAACAGCAAACATAACTGATACAGCCCCATCCTGAGAAAGCTTATAAACAGGCTTAACTTCACACAGAGTGAGTTACTTAATGGAACTCACTGGGATTATTCCCAATGCAAAAATGTAAGCATGTGTGTAATTCCTTCCAGGAGCAGGATAAGTAAAGGTAATCTGTAATGAAAATAAACTACTCACTTTTTTCAAATCTCTTCATCTGCATTTATTTTCGTGGCTATAGCAGCATCTGGTGGGCAAACAGAAAAATAGCTCATGCACTGCCACCATATGATCTCATGTATTTTAAAATACAGACTGGTTTTACTTGCTTTTGGGGTTTTTTAAGTTAACAAGAAAAACATCAATTTAACATAAATAATTCTTAGTAGCTTTAAAGTTACTACATCTCTTATAAAATGCTTTATACTCTTAACCAGAAGCGGTCAAGGCATCCTCTCTCATCTTACCTGTCAGGCAAGCGCTTACATACTTCGAAGAGCTAGTCACACTGTGTCAACGTACACTGGCCCACTTTGACAAGAGCATACAAATACCCCCCAAATACTAAGTGGTCAAAAATAAGATCTACTACAAATAAAGTTGAAAAGTTAAAGTAGAGATAAGAAAACAATAAAGAACCCTTGCAAATTTGCTCTCCACAGAATTGAAGCCTTAAAAGAATTCAAAGTAAAACCCCAAAATAACCAAAACACCAAAGGGCAAGTTAGCATGCAAGGGTGGCTGAGTGATAGGCATGCTGACAGGCATTCTTTTTTGCTTCACTAACTTCCTCTCTGCTTTCTTCTAATTCCTACATAATTGCTCTCCCATTTTTCATATTCCCTTTACTAAAATTTCTGCCTTATAGGCGTATCTGTTTAGAGCCAGGAAAAAAAAGTACTTAATGATAAAATGAGATTCAAATACAATTATATTTGCTAAAATTGCTTGATGCTGACATTAGCTTGAATTAATTTTCAAAGGGCTGGAGACATGAACATGTAGAAAAAAATATGAATATATTGACTAAGATGGTAACTTCCTTCTCCAAGTGACAGAGGAGAGATGTTGCGCTGGACCTGGTTCTCACAAGCAAGGAGGGGCTGCTGGGGAAGGGCTGGAGGGCAGCCTTGGATGCAGTAACCACAAAATGGTGGAGCTGGACATCCTTAGGGCATTGAGGAGGGTGCACAGCAAGTTCATTACCCTGGACTTCGGGAAAGAGACTTTGGCCTCTTTAGGTGTCTGCTTGGTAGAGTGATACGGGATAAAGTCCTGGAGGGAAGAGGGGCCCAAAAGAGCTGGATAACATTCAAGGATCACTTCCTCCAAGCTCAGGAGTGATGCATTCCGACAAAGAGGAACTCAGGCAAAAACACCAGGAGGCCTGCACGGATGAACAAGGAGCTCCTGGACAAACTGCAGCAAAAAAAAGAGGCCTACAAAGGGTGGAAGCAAGGATGGGTAGCCTGGGAGGAATACAGAGAAACTGTCCAGGCAGTCAGGGATCAGATCAGGAAAGCTAAAGCCCTGACAGAATTGAATCTGACCAGGGACATCAGGGCAACAAAAGAGGCTTCTATAGGTGGGTCGGTGATAAAAGGAAGACGAGCGAAAACATGTGCACTCTCAGGAAGGAAACGTGAGACCTTTTAAAGGGTTACAGGGGACATGGAGAGGGCTGAGGTACTCAACAACTTTTTTACCTCAGTCTTCACCAGCAAGAGCTCCAGCCACACTGCTCAAGTCACAGAAGGCAAAGGCAATGAAGAATGAAGAACCACCCATCGTAGAAGATCAGGTTCAAGACCATCTAAGGAACCTGAAGGTGCACAAATCCATGGGGCCTGATGAGATGCATCCACGGGTCCTGAGGTAACTGGCAGATTAAGTGGCCAAACCGTTATCAATCATATCTGAGAAGCTGTGGCAGTCCGGTGAAGTTCCCACTGACTGGAAAAGGGGAAGCATAACCCCCACCTCTCCTATGAAGACAGGCTGAGAGAGCTGGGGTTGTTCAGACCAGAGAAGAGAAGGCTCTGGAGAGACCTCAGAGCAGCTTCCAGTGCCTAAAGGGGTCTGCAAGAAAGCTGGAGAGGGACTTTTTACAAGGGCATGTAGTGACAGGACGGGGGGGACGAGGGGGTAGTTTTAAGCTGAAAGAGTAGATTTAGATTACATATTAGGAAGAAATTCTCTACTATGAGGGTGGTGAGGCCCTGGCACAGGTTGCCCAGAGAAGCTGTGGCTGCCCCATCCCTGGTAGTGTTCAAGGCCAGGTTGGACGGGGTTTTGAGCAACCTGGTCTAGTGGAAAGTGTCTCTTTAGTGGAAAGTGGCAGGGGGATTGGAACTAGATGATCTTTTAATGACACTTCCAACCCAAACCATTCTGTGATTCTAAAGTGCTTTAACAGTGAAAAAGACATTGTATCTACCACCAAAACGAAGGAAGCAAACTAAGGTTCAACCATTCTAATATTGGCTGTAAAATTCTAACACAGTACCATAAGGTTTCTAGAAGTCAGGCAATAATCTCTAGAAATATGAGAACAGAAAACAGAATGCACTAGAGGATGAGGCTGAAATCAAGGGATGGATTGCTAGAAGTCTGGCTAGGTATCTCAAGCTTGCATTTGGAAATCTGGATCTTCTCTGGTCCTTCACATACAGTGAGATGTGCAGGACCTTCACAACCAGACTGGATGCAAGACTTTGCTAACAAAATACTTCCCTAACTGCAGCTCTATGCAGAGTCCAGAAGTGGCCGCAAGCTGTCCATCACTGCCTGCAGCTTCCTGTACTGCCTAGTTTTTTAGCTGTTACTGGAAGAACTAATTGAAAGGTGCAAGTTCAATAAACCAATAAAGTCACATACTGCCTACTACAGCAACACATTGCTTCAAGCTATCCACTTCCCGAACACTGATCAAAGAGATGACTTCTTCCACTAACAAACTGCAACAGAAGCAGACACCAACAGGAAAGTAGCATGCCACAGACACAAAAGTATTCTGGATTTACACACAGCAGCAACTTGATTCAAGTTTGGGGTTTTTTTTGCTGACAAGCCCATGCCTCCTCCCAACTGCCTTTTCCCCAAAGCTCCAAAATGGGGGACTTGCCAAAAACTCTTGAAAGTACGTAACTGTTGTTTTCATTTTACCTGGCAGGTGTAACTACTCCAGCTTCACAGGTAAAAACATGGGGTTAGTCATGTAGATAGAAACTGGAAGCATTCTGGTGAGAACTGGCAGAGTCTTGGATCCAATCAAACTACCTGTGGAAGCCACCTGCAGTCATCCACAAACTCCAGGGTCTTTCACCAGGACACTACCCATGCAGAGTTTTATCACTGGCCATGATTGCAGCGATTTTTAAATGCCTTGACATAACAATGTATGAGATTCATTTCTTACTTGAAGAAGGTACCTCTGAGGTGCTGAGAACTTGCAAGCATACATAGGTAATGAAATTAGAAAGAAAAATTAAGCAATCCAATGCAAGCATCTCTGTATGTGTACATGCAAGACAAGATTTGACAAGGATGGTATACTTCACTTGAGCAGCTAATATAATCAGCAGACAACCTCTGGGCACAAAACCCCTTCTGTTAGTGTGAAGTAGAAACAACAGATTAGGAAGACTAAACATAAGCTACTTCTCTAATTGTGAGACTAATCACATGTGCTAGCAAGGCCATTCCCCAAAGATGTAGAGATACCTGTTGAGAAGGTAGTAAGTCAACCATGTGAGAAAAGGATGGTTATGCCCCTAGGGAAAAGCCTGAGGTAGATTTTACCCTGTGGAATTCTGAGCAGCTAGTAAGATGGGAAAAAAATGACATAAACCTCATTTTGTCCCTAATTTGGTGTAGTTGGTTTCCTCACAAGCTTCATTTCCCCAGCTCCATCCAATTTCCCCAATGCTCCATCCCTAGCAGTGTTCAAGGCCAGGCTGGACGGAGCCTTGGGTGACATGGCTTAGTGTGTGGTGCCCCTGCCCATGGCAGGAGGGTTGGAACTAGATGATCTTAAGGTCCCTTCCAACCCGAACCATTCCATGATTCTATGATCTGTCTTCACAGGCTTACCTTGAAGCTTTTGCTCCTGCACCAGCACAGCCCCCACGTCACACCACCCTCGCCACTGAGACAGTCAGGGCTAAGGGTTGTGCTGCGCATCCACCAGATAAGCTTTTGAGTACACCCACAAAAAGATGCTACCACATACCAGACAGGAAGCTGTAAGCTCTTAATTCCTTAGCGCCAGGGCAACTGAAGGCACCAAGCCAGACTTATAACAGGGGGAAGTGCAGGGGGACACGCTGTTAAAGGTGATTTTAAACTTCTCTTTACTCCTCCTCCCAATCCGCGTGCGCAGGGCGCGATACGCGCGACGAGCCAGCACGGAGCGCACGCCACCGCCCTGCGCTCACAGGCGGGCGGTGCGCGCCTGCGCGGGAAGCGAGCAGGCAGAAAGGTTTGTGGCTCCGCGCCTGCCGTCGGGGCGTACCCGGATGTGTCCTTCCACGACCGCCGTAGCTCGACATGGCGGAGTATTCCTGCGTTAAATCCACCAAGCTCGTCCTCAAAGGGGCGAAAGAGAAGAGGTGAGGAGCGGGCTGTTCCCGCACCCCCCGCCCCGGGCCTCCCGCCGCGGCAGGCGCTGGGCTCCCCTCGGAGGCTGGTTAAGGGTGGGCCCGGGCAGGCCGGACGCGGCAGGGCGCTGGGGCTGTGAGCCCCTTGCTGCCGGGCGGTGTCAGGGACCCGGTTCTATAGGGCTCGGGAGTGAGGCCGTGCGGGAGAGCGAGCTCGCGGGGGAAGGGCCGCGTCGGAGGCACCTTCTTATTTCTTTGCGTCTCTTTTCAGCAAGAAAAAGCAGAAGGAGAAGAAAAGGAAAAGGCAGGAGGATGCGGCAGAGCAGCTTGATATTGTTGGTGAGCTGCTTTCCGGAATTACGTGACAGTGTAGAAACTGTAGGGGATAGCGAAGCTGAAGAGGTTGTTAAAGGGCTTTGCAAACGAAGTCTAGGTTCTGTAGAGATTTGTGACTTTCTAACAACGTCATGTGTATGTTGGGATCTTTGTAGACTGCAAGTAGAACTTCTGACACCAAGGGGATGGATTTTCCACTTACCTTTTTAGCTGAAGTATGTAATTATGTAATCCCGAGCCATTTATCAGCTTGGATCTTTCCTCTTTTTTTTTTTTTCCTCCTCCTTCTCTCTCCGATGGTATTTGCTTCAGGAGGAGAGACTTTTTAGCGCTGTAACGCTGTTATTTAATGAGGGTATTTCTGTATAAATAACCTACATCTTCTATTACTATCACTTTGAAAATTAGTGCTTGGATTTTCTGTGCTTTCTGTTCTTACTCTGCCACTAGTTACTTTCTGACTGCATTCTTTAGTTCACTCAACAATCTATCCTTTCAAAAGGAAAAGAGTTTTGGCTAATTTGTTTGTTTTTACTTTTTCATACTTGCTTGACTGCTGTGATGTGTTCACATTATGAATTTGCTACTATTAATCAAAACTGAAGACACAAACATTAACCAGTAACAAAATATAACTTCACTTTTCCCTTTATCATAAAATAGGACCAAAGTATGTATGCTTATAAGCAGTAACTTGGCAGACTGTTGTCATTCCGTGCTGTTATGTCCTTGATTGATCACTTAACAAACAAAAGCAGCTAAAAGGAACCACAGAGTCATGAGAGATGCAGATGTGCACTGTGCACACTTGCAAGGTGTATGTTTGCTGCTGAATTGATCAACTTGCTCTATGGACTAACACAAAGAAAGGTTGAAGCGCAGGAGCCTGTAACTAGGGGTGACAGGGTGGGTGGAACAGCAGGACGTCCCAATTCAGCAGCAATACTGTGACGTTTGCTCTGTGCTAAAGAATAATGCACGAAGATCTCGAGATGGCAGTAGCAGTTGTATCTCTACAAATCTCGGAGAAGACACAGAAATACCCTCTGTAACTGCTGTAATCAGAAGTTGTAATTACTCTGTTAATTGTCATGGTTTTGTATTTTAGGAAACTGGTGGGCTGTCAGTAATTTTGGTGAAATTACGGGAATGATAGCTATAGAAATGGATAAAGGAGCTTACATCCATGCCCTCGACAATGGCTTGTTTACGCTTGGAGCACCACATAAAGGTTTGTTTCAGGAAATTTGGAAATAAGTAGTTTTAGTAATGAAAGGCGCAAGAGCATAAAATTAGCTTCACTTAGAGGCAAGCAGTTTTACAGCTAAAAGGGCTTATTACAAATAAAATAATGCAATAAACCTAGCCATAGCATGCAGATGACTTAAACCTAATGACTGTTAGTTTCACTTATCTAGTTTCTTGCTGGTTTATATGTACAATAAATTGAACTGCATTGGAGACGGTCACCTGTTAAAGGCCATACTGCTTACTGGATAAAAAGCAGTATAACTTTTATTAAATCCTATAAAATCTTTCTGGTGTCAATTGAAGAGTGAAACTCAAGGCAGATGAGTTTCAAGGCTTATTGCTGCATCCTCATCTTAATATATTTGTTTTGTTGCTGCACAAGTGGGCGACTAATGTGATCAAATAATTATCTTGTCCTTACTTTGAATTTGAGAGCCCTCAGTCACACAAGGAGTGCTCCAGAACCCTGAGCTGTGTTTCACCTCTAGTGCGAGATCAAAGCAATGATGGCAATACTCTCTCCTTTTGGTTTTGAGGGATGGAGAGGCTAGCAGCTTTTAGGATACTGAGTTGTGTTATCATATCTGAACCTTAGTACATTTTGTTGTGGAAAAAATAACATTACAAGGAGATAAAGGTTTTAAAAGCCACCCGGAGAATTATAAAACATTCTCAACTGTAAATTTCTTTACACAAGGAGTGTCTTTATTTTGTCTTGCTGTAAACACTCTAAATATATTAAATGAGCACCTGCTTTGCTTTTTCGAAGTGAATACTCAAAAAAGGAATTTTTAAAGAAAAAAAAATATTGCAGCTTTCCATAGTATTTAGCAATGGCCATGTTTAATTCTTTTTGAAGCTGCAGTATTAACAGGCTAAAATACTGTATGTTTAATACTTCATACCTAACTAATGGAACATTCATTCCTCAGATGATGAAGGCCCTAGTCCTCCTGAACAGTTTACAGCAGTAAAGTTGTCTGATACAAGGTAATTACTGAAACAATGTTACTGGCTTTGATACTTGTTATCTTTGTTTCTGGTGTGAATAAATGTTTTGGTAGTCTCTTGAAATACATTGTCTAGTAAAAAATGTTTCTGTTGGATATTGTGAATTGCTTGAATTAAAAACATTCTTCGTCACTTTCCTGCATTTTCTCTTTGAGGATTGCTCTGAAGTCTGGTTATGGCAAATACCTTGGTATAAATTCGGATGGACTTGTTGTTGGACGTTCAGATGCAATAGGGTCAAGAGAGCAATGGGAACCTGTCTTCCAAGATGTAAGCTGTTTGGAATAGTTCATTTGACATTCCTAGCATTTGACTGTATTTTGAATTAATCCTATATTGATGTTTTTGTCTGTCGAGTAAAAGCTTTTTGCAGTCTCTTCCATATTTTAATTTTTAAACTTCTGTTTTCCCAGCTGCAATACATTTCTATAATTGTAATATAATTGTAATTACTATAATTGGAAACTCTTAGAATACTTCAAGTTACTGCATTTTGACAGCTATAAGCATCTTAAGAATAAAGGAGCCAGCAAGTCCACTGGCTAGCTATTGACATGTCCATACATACAAGAATAAAATGCATTTACAGGATTTTTTGGTATATTGTAGAGAATAAATGTTATGAATCATGGATTATATACAAACTCTTTATACTAACAATATGTGATATTATATCTGCAGAAGAAAATGGCATTACTAGCAGCAAACAGCCGTTTTATTAGATGTAATGAAGAGGGAGACATAGAAGCCAAAAGCAAAACTGCAGGGGAAGAAGAAATGATAAAGGTAATCTATAACTTCCACAATTAATTCAGGATTGGCACAGATATTCAAACAAGCAAGTGTCTGTGTGCTGCAAATTGCTGTTAATACAGTTATAATAGCTTTCTATAAGCTGTCAAGTGGCCACAAGAAGGGTAAATGAGCTGCATGGCTGCATAAACCAAGATGCTTCTAGCAGAGATAGGAAGATACTTTGCCCCTACAGAAGGGTGAGAAGGGGTTGGGGGGGCAAGACAGTCTGTGTGATAGTCCAGATAGTTCTGAACAGCTTGGTATGGAAGAGATCAGTTATGACTGAAGCAGGGACAGAGGGTCTACCAGGATGGTGCAGAAGGGGAGATGTTTTAAGTAAGAGAATGTAAAAAGACTATCTTTATCTGGACATGGAAAGTATATGTGTGCCTCAAATAGAGGTAGGTGTCTATCAGAGCAATAATATTTTTAAGTCAGTCTCTGAAAAAGGCACTTTACCGCTGCTAAAACTGAGAACTGTAATGGTGCTTCTTTGAGATGAAGGCAATCATGTTTTACAGTAGTATTGAGGATCACACTTAATATTTCCCAAGAGGCAGCTCTTGCTTTTATTGCAGTTTTTTCCAGTTGTGAATTAACCAATTTGAAAGATGTTAACTTAAAAAGTCACCATGACATTCATTCTGTTATAAAGGATATGTTGTTGTCTTTAATCTGGAACTTCTGGTTTTAAAAATATAGGCATTTTCTGTTCTGTTTTGGTTTTCTCTCCATGACTAGATTCGTACTTGTGCTGAAAGAGAAGCTGAGAAGAAAGATGATCTTCTACATGAAGACAAAGGGAACGTTAAACAGTGTGAAATCAATTATGTGTATGTAGATCAGAGCAGGCTCAAGTACTTTTTCTCACTTCTCTTTGGGGCTGTCTTTGGAAGGACCACGTTCCCACACAGCCGTTCACTCTCTTTCCCCTCAGCAGGACAAGGGAAGAAAATAGTATGAGAAAGCTCGTGGGTTGACATAAAGACAGGGAGATTGCGTACCAGATACTGTTACAGGCAAAATAGAGTCAACTTGTGGAAAACTAATTAAATTTATTGTCCATTAAAGTAGATTTGGATAGTGAGAAACAAAGACAAAAATTAAAACCACCACCTTTCCTTCACCCACCTCCCAAGCTCAGCTTCACTCCAGACTCCTCTGCCTGCTTCCCCAAGCAGGATGGGGGCATGGGTCAACACATGAGAGCTTCTCTCTGCTGCTCCTTTCCTGTCCCACTTTTCTCCTGTTCAGGCATGGCCCTCTCCATGGGCTGGAGTGGAATATTCACTCCAGTGCCTGAAGCACCTCCCTCCCTCTCCTTCTCTGTCTTTGATGTTCACACTGCCATCTCAGAAACTTCTGCTTTTACCTCTCCTCCTCTGCCTGTGTGGCATTTTGCCTTTTCTTAAATATGTTTTCACAGAGGTGCCACCAGCTTTGCTGATGGACTCATCTGCACCCTGCAGTGGCTCCAGCACAGGGCAGCCCCTGGACCTTTCACACACAGACCACCCCTGAAGCTCCCCAATACCAGCACCTTGCCACCTACACCCAATACACTTTCCCTCCCTGACTTGTCATGCTAGTAGTTGAAGAAGGAGCACTTTAAAACTTGTAAGCACATCATGCTAATCGTGTAGGGCTTACTCCCATTTAGACTGAAAAAAACCCAGAACACTGAATATCTTCATCTCCAGAAATCTGGTGCTGTAATGGTTTGCTAGGTTTTGCTAAGCCAGTTGTCCACTGTGTAATAGAAGTTAATATTTTTATCACAGCTGTTTTTCAAAGTTTTCAGTAAAGCAGTTACACTCTTTTACATTTTTTTCCCTCCCCTTACAGAAGGAAATTCCAAAGTTTTCAAGACAAAAAGCTTAAAATAAGCAAAGAAGATTCAAAAGCCCTTAGAAAAGCCAGGAAAGAAGGCACTTTTCATGAAATGCTGCTTGACAGGTACTTCGGAGTACAAGAAATAACATCCTGATTTAAAAACTACTGCGAGGTGGAATTATAGTAAACCTGGGGTACAAAAGAGAGCTATGTTTCATGGGGTGGGGTGTTAAGCATTTCCTCTTGGGCCAGTGATCTGGCTGAGTTCTGGGGTTGGCTTCTTTTTGTGGTCTGCATTTTCACTTCTTAAACTGAAATTCATAGGTTTAGATTTACCCAGAAATTAATTGTTTCAGAAATCTTTAAGTAGGTCGGTCAGTCTGTTTAGTACAGAAGAGTTGAGGGATAAATCTTTTTAACCACAAAATCAAGCTAATTTTAGCATTTTCAATATCTATGGCACCAAAGCACTTTGGAGAGTGGAAAGCTGCATTTTAAAGAGAAATAGCATTTATTAAGAACACTGTTCATGCAATCTAGTAGGAACAATCTTTTTCCCCACGTGAGCTGAGACTATAAAAACTGTCTTGGATTTTTAAAACATTTTGTATCAATATACAGTAGAAATATTTGCATTAATTCAGTTGGTGGAATGCAGAAGACTATTCTGATAATTGGAAGTGATGGGAGAAGACTCCTGGGACATTAGAGGTTGAGTGTCAGTTTCAAATCACACCGAATCCGAATTCCATTCCTCAGGGTGGAGAAAATGCAATTCGTGATGATTTGAAGGGAAAGACAGGGTTAACTTTAGACATTGCAGTTCTAGCTCCTTAAAAAAAAATAAGTTAATTGACAAATCCAAAGTATTATTAGACTTTATGAGAGCTTTACTGAAGTAAAGTTTAAGAAAATTGCTTTTAATGCTTAATGCTTTGAGGAGGCTAAAACACCCTGATGTAATCATATTTGGCCTTAATCTAAATCTTGTTTCATTGCTTTTTCCATACAGGAGAGCAAAAGTGAAAGCAGATAGATACTGCAAGTAGCAACCAGCTGGTCCATCTTCTTCTGCAGCTTTGATGATGGTGTCATAATTGAAAACAGGAGTAAAATGTTTTGTAATTATTTTTTATTGAAGCAGTTTTGCTGATGTTTTTATTATGTTATTTTTAAAGGATTGCCTGAGAGCTGTAATTAATTATGAAACTAATGTCACCTTTCACTAATGAATACTATTACATTTACTCTAAAACTACATGCTATTGAAATAGTGAGATAATTATTTAATGGGAAAGAAATTGACCCACCGAGTCTTCCAGGGCTGATGAAAGGAACCTGAGCTAAGAGACAGGGCAGAAGACATTAAGGGCTGAAGAGAACGGTGATGAAGTTTGAAAGCAAAATATGGTTAACACATTGAATGTGTAAGAAGTATGTAACTATTGAACAAGAAGAAATAATTGAAAATGCATGTCTTGGAACACATCCTCCCAGAACCAGAGTAGGACATCTGTGGAGCCAGTCTACATTGCATCAGGTGAGGACTGGGCCAGAATATTCAGCCTTCCTAAAACAATGCTGTAAACAGATAAGTGGTGTAGTCTGTATGCTGAAAAGTGTTGACAGATCATAGAACTCCATTACAAATGAAAATGCAAGTGCTTCATGAGAAAAAGGGATGGCTCTTTTGTGTTAGCAGGCCGCTTATTTTACAAGAGGGAAAAACTGATTTTGCTGGTTTCTCTATGGCATGGACTTGAATTTGTTTAATAAAAGAGCAGGGACTTTTTTTTTTATGGTCATGTATAATATGCATTCTTAGTATCTCATAAAATATGGTACCCCTGTCTGCTCTGATTACCAAGAAGCTTTTCAGTAACAACATCTCCATAGGAACTACCTCAGAACAATTGCTTACTCTCTCCACAGCTTTTGTAATCTGCATCATAAAGATTACTTGGTAAGAACATTGAGCATTTTTATGGGAATAATTTAAAATGTCTCTCTGGAGCTCCTCCTAGCTGTCAGTTTGAACTGCACACATAGTACAAAACTGTAAGCTCATGCAAGATAATGATGTGTCTAAAAAGAGCGCAGGAGCAGACCAATAGCACCTAGTCAGTAATGGCAGTTTATATTGGTCTATTTCATAGGCAGTTGGCCTTGAGGAAAAGGCACAAAGAATCTAAGTACATCATAACTGTTTAAACCTTTTATTGACTTTCAGCATGAAAACAAATTATAGCTGGTTAGGGGAGGTTAGCAATAAAAGCATGTAATTTTTCCAAGAATTTAAAAAATATGAATATAGCCCACACACATTTTATGGAACCAAAAGAAGAAAATCTCCGCAGGCTGATCACATTCATGAGGTAACAGGCATTTTTTTAGAAAAAGCAAACAAAAGTCTAAACCTTCCACTGATGGCATTTTTAAGCTTATCATGCTCTATCAGTGCTCTGTCCCACTGAGTACAGAGATTTTTGCCACATGGCTTTTTCTGCTAAGGCAGCATAATTTATCTATTTGTTTTATACCTGTTAAATCTACTTGTTATTTAATAGCCATTTTATAAGAATAGGCACACTCGCTAGTTCCTTGTATGAATATCTGTTTTGGAATGAATGCCTTTTCTCCCCGCTTCAGCTTTTTCTGTTGAGACAACAAATGAGAAATCAAAATGCTCCCTCTAGGGATCTGGTGTGTGCAACTGTATTGGGACTGTTGTGCTTGTAACTTTCTTGTACAGACAAATCCTTGGAGACCTTCCTGTTATTCCGGCTGCTCCACAAGATTTTCTGTTTTAATGCCAATAGAAGTTATAACAGAATGCTGAGAAATTAAATAAGCAAGGTTTATGTTGAATAAAAAAAAAAAAAGTAAAACTATCAAATGAGAATTTTCCCCTCAGTTTTCAGAGGTACAAAAGCCTCCTTAGTAGCTGGGGGTTTTTAACTTAAATGATCTTCTAGAGAACTGTCTTCTCCCTTATGTCTATCACTTATCTGATTATTGTATTTCAGGAAATACTATTAATACTATTAACTAAAACATAATAGTATCAGATGGTCACATAAACTGATTGAATACTTGAGCTTTTTACCAGTTGAATAGCTTCATTTTAAAGCTTTCACAGATTTTATTTCTAGTTCTGGTACAAAACTGAGTCTAAGCTTAGCACATAGCAGGAATGACTGGAAGTTATCTTTATTTCCTATCAGTTTCTATTAACTATGCATTCTTTCAAGAAAGCAGGCAACTGCTGGGAATGTCAACATGTCTGTAGTGAGACTCTGCATTAAAACATTTGCAGAAAGAAATTGTAATTAGCAGAACTGATCCTTGATTCTAATTTTTTAGGTGTTTCCAGAATTATATTAAAATTCCCTCACATACAGATAACCCAGTTATAAAATCTCATTGACTGTATCCCTTCTGGATATTTGGCTTGTATTAAGGGAATGGCTCCAAGAAAAATTAGAAGTATGTAAATTACCAATGGTAAGTTATTTGCAATATAACTTAAGCCCTGTACAATGATGTAGTCCAGAGAGAAAGCTCCCTGTCTTTTAGTAGACTTGAGAGAGAATAGTTGGCTTTTCCAGGGAACTCTGTGTATCACCTGATTGCTCTCAAATAAAAATAGACACCCTGTCAATCAGCAAACCATATAGGCATAGTGTGAGGCTCGTGAGGCTAACTTTTTTACCAGTAGTAGAAATGGTTAAGCAGATGAAACTGATTGTATATGTAGCTTAGAGGCTTTAGAATTGCAATGTATGTCCATAAGGCTGCAGGCCAGAGTAATTATTTATTGGGCAGTTCATTGCAGGTGTCACTGATCCACAATCACTGTGAATCTTAAATGCATCTGAAGTGAGTGCTGATGGTTGAAATATACTGATGTGGCAGTATCTGGTTTTCCTTTCAAGAATAGAAAGGATTTTTCCGCCTCCTATTTGTCAGTGTAAATAGGAGAATGCAAGGTGTAGGTGCTGTAAGTAGCTCCAAGTGATAGTAACGGAAGCATGTTTGTTACAGACCTAGCAATAAGTGAAACAAAAAGAAATGTTTCAGCAAGTGAAAAGACATTGTCCCAAGAAGAAGAGGAAGTACTGGATTCAGCAAGGGACAAGCAGCCCTGCAGGGAACGAGGATATTGTACTAGCCGTGGGGTCACCCTCTGTGTTGGAACTAGTGATACACTAGATTCTTGCTAAAACATGTATCCTGAGATAACACAGAAGCAGAGGTCTGGGGAATTCACTGGAATTTTAGTCCCAGGAAAAGGAAATGAAATGTATAACAAAACAGTGAAGATCAGTATGTCTGTTGAACTGTTGCTATAAGGAGTACATTGGGATATTTTCCCACGGGAGGTATTAATAGAGTCTTGGTGATACCATGTCTAGCAGTAGTGTTGGCACAAAGAACTTTAGCTGGAGCAGAGAGAAAACGGGAAGTAATTTGTGCAGCCTCCACTTGCGGAGGAAGGAACAAATCTGGGGAGTGGCGATACAGTACTGGATAGATGAGTACAAGAAAGCAGAGGGTGGACATGAAGTACTAGGTGTCAGTGACACCAGCTGTGAGTACAGTTAATGAGTAAGCTGCACATCTTAAGAAGCTTTTTTCTTCTGACTTAACTTAGATTTTTTGAAAATTGATGGAGCAAACCTAGACAACAAAATGGTACTGGTGTGGACCCTGCAGACAAGGCGTTCTGATAGGAACACAGCAGCATAGCCATAGTCAGCCAAACACGGGTGCTGGAGGATGTTAACTATTCCTTAAACCAAAAATTTCTTTACTGCTGAAAGAACTAAACCAGAAGTATAAAGAGGCTTCAAAAAGTAAGTTGTGAATGTGTAATGCGACAATGGCGTAATTTTGTCTTCAGAGCATCGAGTTTTTAATTTTCCAAAGTTGTTATTTATTTTCTACTGTTAAAAATGTCCTAAAGATAGTAAAGCATCTAGATGGAGATAAAGATAGCAAGTGTAAGAAATGGTCTCTAGATAAAAGCTTTTCTTGTAAAAGCTCAGGGTAGACACAACAGTGAAGCAGCAATTTATTAATGTTTTTGCAAAAACACGTGTCCTGGCAAGCAGGCACACACAGCAAAGGCAGAACTTTGATTTATATTTCCTATCCCGTCCGCAAGTTTCCTCCCTTGTTTCCCCATTGAGTGGGTACTCCAAGGTTTACAGCCTATCTGATGCGTATAATGTACACGCTAACTGTCCCACCTCTGTTTACATCTCCCCTTACTCGATTTCATATGCCCCTTCCTCTTATTTATTTATCTATCTCCTTTTGTGGTTTGATTTCATAGCTCTCTGGCAGACATGTGGTACCCCAACTTACTGTTTAAATACAGAACCAGTTTGCACCGGCTTAGTTTCATAGGTTGTACAAAGATAGCACTCTTTTTAACCACAGAGTGTGGCTGTCGCCCAAAGATGACATTGTTTAACTACAGAATGTGTCTGTTTAAGTCATGGTATTTCAAACCCTTTGTTTTGTTCCCTTAGTAACTTAGCCCCAGCCCCAATGTTGCAAAGCCTTATATTGCAAAGCCCCATCCCTGATATGCAAAACCAACACTGTTTCTCTCACAGTAAGGCACCTAAAAGCTGGCTGCTCCAGAAGTAAAAACTAAGCAAGAGGGGCTACAGATGTTTAGAAAATAACAGGACCAACTTAATCTGATTATTTCTTATGTTAGCCTGCAATAGTATGTTCAGTTACCTGTGTGTAAACACAGAATTATTGCCTGGTATTTGTTTTCAACCAGAAAAATTTGCCTGAGCCCTAAGGAAACAAAGCAGTTTCTTATGTGTAAAAGACACTCCCATGAAAACCTCAAGGTTTCTCCTGTTACGCTGTAATTTTCCTCATTTCCTAAATCCCCTAATTGGTTCTGTATGTTCTTCCACCAGTACTTAATGCTTTTCTGCCTTGGTCTCTAAAGCTCCGTGCAATTCCACGCTGAGCTGATTCCTTCCTACACACTGCTCCATGCCCTCCCTTTGCCCAAGGCTTTCACATCTTACAACGCATTTCTCTTATCCTTTCCTGTTTCTTAATTTCTGCAATGCAATGTAGCTTTTCAATCAGCCAAGGACTTCCCTTCCTTTTCTTGCCACCCCTGCTTTGTTTTAGAAGAGTTAATTGCACAGCCAATTAAGTCATGATATGAAAGACTGTATTGCTGCTTTTCTGTGTCTCTAAAAACGTGACACATCTGGGGCACTGCATAAAGCTGAAGACATAAGCTAAAACACAAGCATCTTAGAAGGTTTTTAGTATTTATTTGTGGTGCTTCCAAAAACTGTTGCTAACATATATACTCATTACCTGTTCATTTGCTCACACTAAAATTATACCCTTTTATTATAAGCTGTTGGGAGGATGCAGCTTATTCTGCTGCTGGCTTGTATTTGATAATATAACAAATGGGCCATTTGTGTATGGTAGTAAATAAATAATGGGCAACTGAATCCTGGGCTGCATCAAAAGGAGCGTGGCCAGCAGGTCAAGGGAGGTGATTCTCCCCATCTACTCTGCTCTCATGAGACCCCACCTGCAGTGCTGCATCCAGCTCTGGGGCCCCCAGCACAAGAGGAATGTACACTGTTGGAGCATGTCCAGAGGAGGGCCATGAGGATGATCAGAGGGTCAGAGCTCCTCTGCTATGGAGATGGGCTGAGAGAGCTGGAGTTGTTCAGACCATAGAAGAGAAGGCTCCGGGGAGACCTTAGAGCAGCTTCCAGTGCCTAAAGGGGCTGACAAGAAAGCTGGAGAGGGACTCTTTACAAGGGCATGTAGTGAGAGGACAAGGGGGAATGGCTTTAAACTGACAGGAGAAGATTTAGATTAGGTATTAGGCAGAAGTTCTTCCCTATGAGGGTGGTGAGACAATGATACAGGTTGCCCAGAGAAGTGGCTGCCCCATCCCTGGCAGTGTTCAAGGCCAGGTTGGGCAGGGCTTGGAGCAACCTGCTCTAGTGGAAGGTGTCCCTGCCCGTAGCAGGGGGGTTGGAAATAGATGATCTTTGAGGTCCCTTCCAATCCAAACTAGTCTGTGAATGTGCTTAGCTGGGTGTACTCGCATACCCTGTATTTGCCATTGCACTGTCTCTCCAGTTGCCCATTTCCTGCACTCTTGAGCAGGCAAGATGGAGAAAACTCCACCTTCCTAACGCAGGCGCCTGCCTCGCACCTCGAACCACCACAAAACCTGCCTAAAACCTCCCAAGGACGCAGAGTAATTACAAATCACAGTGTTTATGAAGTGAAAGCGGGTGCCACGGGTTTGCTTTTAGCGTTGGCCATTTTAGTTCGGATCTTCCCTTGTACAACTTCCCTCTTCTAGAAGTCAAGGAGTGCCCGGGCGGGGAGGCCTGGGGCGGCGGCGGGAGGGCCGGGGCGGCGGCGGCAGGGCCCTGCCGCCGCCGCCCCGGCCCTCCCGCCGCCGCCCGCCTCCTCTGACAGGCGAGGCGGGGCCGTGTCATGTGGGCCGCCGCACCGGGAAGCGCGGAGCCTAGCCGGGCAGGAGGATGGCGGGCTGGGGTTGGGCGCTGCTGTCGCCCGCCGCGCTGCTCGTCGTGGCGGAGCTCGTCTGGGCGCCGGACCCGGTGAGCCTGGCGGCGGGAGGGGAAGGGGACGGCGCGGAGCGGAGCGGATCGCTCCCGGCCGGGGCAGGGCGGTGTGAGGGGAGCCGGCCTCACGCAAGAGGCCCTTAACTTCACGCGTGTGGGTTCGAGGGAGCGCCTGGCTCCCTTCACGGGCTTTGTAACTTCTAAATGGCTCCTCTGGCAGCCTTGGCTGCGGTTACAAGTCTTGGCGTTTATAGGGTGTGTTTTACAAGTCCTTACTCATCCCCGCGTTCAGTTTCATACACATCTGTAATGTGAATATTGTATGTTGCAGCAAAGCAACGATTTTCAGAAGGAAACTTAAGAAGGCCGTGCTAAATATACATACGCTTTTGAATCTGCTCGGTGTATGTGCTGTAGCCTCCCCCAGGGGTGGAAGCGCAGAGCAGGTGGGCTTGGGGTGTCCTTGTTTGGTTGTTTTGCTTTGTTTTTATTTTAACTGAATAGGTGAAGTATTTAACTTTTGGTGGAATTGAGAGGTCAGGGGAGTGGGGGGGAGTTATTTGGAACAGGCTGGCTTCCATCTCCTGGGCATGTAAACTGCTGTTTTTGCTTCCTGATGTGTTTTTTTATTCCCGAAGCTTCAAAGCACTTTTTGATGTCTTCAGTTTCCGACTCTCCTCATCCTCTGTGAAGAGGACAGATTTTTAAATATCTCTGGATTTCAAAGTACTCTTTTGCAACCTATTTTTAAATACAGTTTATATTAGATTTTCAAATATTTTGGGAACATACTACTCCCTGTATTCTTTTGTGTTTGCTCTAAGACTTTTCCTAGCAAATTATATTGATTTCAGGAAAATGAGTGTGGGTTTTCGAACAGGGAGAACTGCCGGAAAGGGTTTGGAGGATTGTGGACATCTGAATGACCCATCTTCCCTTAGTGCCCTGACTACACAGGATTTTTGTTAACGAGGAACATAGAAGCCGAATGCCATGAATTACACCTCGGTGGTGCAGACAGTCAGTCCCTTTCGCTTTTGGTTAGGCCTCCTCAGCCATACTCAACTTTTTGTCCAGACTGCAATTTAAATTGGTTTGGTCCCCATTTCTTCAGCGTTGCAAGAGTACTCTTAACTTCCCTGCTCAGAAAGGTGCACAGCGTTGGGAGTGCTGCAGCAGACAGAGTGCTGCACTGGCATCGTCCTGTAGGGGAAGAGGAGCAGGGAGAAAAATGTGTTAGGCCACAGAGTTCATAGACAGAAAGATGCTGAATGTAAGAGATTGCTTGGAAGATATTCAATGCCATGTCCTTAAACTACGGAACCTTATTTTGTAGCTCAAAGAGGTCTTTTTGTATTTATTTTTAAAAATGAAGATGAGAAACACTGAATATTAAGGAAGGATGCTGGAGATCGTCCACCTCAAAAGTACTTTTGAGGGTTCTAAAGAAAGTGCTGGCATTCCTCAGACTGGACAAGCTACATTCCGCCTATTTCATATTAATGAAATGAGGCTAGGTTTTAGAATATTAACTCAGCAGTCATTAAACCATGCATTAATTTTCTGTACTAGAGTGAATAATAACTGTCATCACTTGGTATTTTTTTCCCAGGTAGCAATTAATCTCGACAGTTTTCCGGCTATTTGTTTCCTGGTCTGGTCTACTTTTTTGTTTTTCCTTTTTATATAATCAGTTGTAATATAAATCTTCTGTGCTCCTTCCATTCTTTCTTGTTGTTTCCATCTTTCCCCATACCATATTGTCTTTCTCCTCCACTGTGTTCTCTTTCTTTTACTGTTTCGATCCTATGCTGCCACACATCCATTTTTGTATTGTTACGTGCATGCAAATTTGAAAGAAAGAAAGAGGCTTTAGTCACCACTCAAGAATAGCTGTATTCATCTTAGGGGACTCAGTGCATGTTTGAAAAGCAAGTCTGCAGTGGTGACCTCCTAATTGGAGCCAGCTTCTGCAGGCTCTTTCTAGGAGACCACTTCTGGCTTGTCATGTTGGAAACTCAAAGTGATCCTCTCGTGCTGGCAGGCTGCTCCTGCTTCTCAAACAGTATTTATTGTTCCTCTTCCAGTGTCAAGCCTCTGCGGAGGGGAGGATCTCGCTGACCGCAGCAGTAACTCCATAGCTGTTTGTTTCAGGCTGGTGACAGAAAGTGCCTGGTGGCTTTTCTGTTGCTGTAAGAAAAGGTTTTAGGTGTCTCTTTCAATTTTTAACTTGCGAGATAAGTTTGCAGTTAGTCTTCAGCTGATTGCAAAAGGCAACATTTTTTTGTTCACGACCAACCAAAACATTTCCAGTTTTCTGGTTGTCTTGACATCTTTTTAAATTACTGCTTATATGCCAGCATATAGTGGTTTACCTAAAGAAACTTAATAATACTGGCTTTCTTCAGGTATCGCAATCAATGCTAGCAGTTTTTGAAGGTATATGGGTTGGTTTGGGGATTCTTGGTTTCTTTAGCTTGCTTTATGCATAGACAGGTGAGAAGTCTAAAATCACTGACATGTAAGGAGGGAACATTTTCTCTGTATCTTTCCCTTAACTCTTCCTTTAGCTGTTGCTTTCCCCACCTTTTTTGTGGCTTAGGTTGCAAAGGGCTCAGAAGATAAAAATAGCTTCAAATACAAGATTAAAATCTCAAGAGTGACATAACGTTTAGCACGTGGAACATCACTTAAAATCCTTTGAAATCAGTTTGCATGGTTGCCACTGTTTCCTCTCCGTACACATGGGCTATACAGACAGATCAACTGAACTTCCATCCACTGCAGATAATTTTTTGTTACAGGCTTTATCTCTGAAGAGGCATATTCTGATAGCAGGTATCTCATGAAGGTCCAGATCTGTGCATCCATTGCACTAGTTTGTGTATGTAATGTCACTTTTTGTGATTAATTTTAGTATTGCAGGATGGAAAATTTCACAAGACAGTTGAATTAATACTGTTAAGCTTTTGCATGGCTTTGCACAAAGACTCTGACTTTTGTTGCCTAATTAAGTCATCTGATATCCACCCCCTATCCTCCTTGTTTTGAAACTTCCTCATTTTGGAAATTAAATGACCTTTTGTTCCAGCTGTGCAAAGGCTGTAACCGCACTGTGGTGAGATCTAGGAAACACGTAGCTGCTGGTCCTATACCTTCATCTTGCGTGTAGGAGAACCAAAATTCATCCCATGCCTTTTCCCAGCAGCTGGAAACAATACAAAAAGAGAACACGTGATAGCACACGGAAACCAGTCCCACTTTCAAATTCCTGTTTGCAGTTGTAACAAATTATGCCTGTGTTTAAAGCCCGTGGCATTGTGGAAGACATTATGTTTTCAAGATTAATGCATTAAAACCAGATAATGTGATGAGCCCAAACAGAACATGGACATTAGTTAGCGTTTTTGTCCCAGATATGTAGCTACTGGAGGTCTTGTGTCAGTCTTTACTGGAGCCAGAATGCATTATAAGGACACATTAGTAATGTCATTAGTACAGCCAAATAAATATTGGAAATCAAGGTGTGTGGGGGGAGCGGTGGAATGATCCCTACATATTCTTATTTCAATTCTGTCTCCCAAACACTTGTGCCTTGGGAATTTTTCTGTGGAGTCCTGGAATAGCATGTGTACCTTTCCTTCTTCCTAGTGGGACATACTGTGCTCTTTGTTGCTTACTGATCTGTTCCGATGGCTTGGGGACCAGATCTGGTCTGCCCTTGATTGGCTTGAAGCACAAGTGCAGCTAGTAGGCATTTGCTTGTATTTCACTGGGTAAAACATAGTTAAATTGTGGCATGTATATGCATATGTTTACATATGTATGTGCATGCTTTGTGTGATCGATGGGAAAACACCCTTGCATTCACTTTGAGAATGCTTCAATATAGTCCTCAGACTTTCATTTGTAAGTAGCTGTGCTTACAGGAATGAAGGTAACTAGTTTCTAGTTATATTCCTGAAATATGCCTCTCATAAGATTTGGCAGCAGTTCAGCAGCACTTTCCCACACTAAATAAGCAGTCGTGCCATATAGCTTATTGCACCGGCTGAGTAATTTGCCCAGAGTTCAGTGTGCTTTCTCTGCCGCAGCTACGCAATGCAGCTTAGTGCTTAGCATAGTTATGAATGATGCTATAAAATGTGATTATGAACAAACTGGTCAATGCTGAGAATTAAGGTTTCTGAACTTGTCTCTAGAATATGCTTATGCTTATTCAACTCTTTGTTGAATCACACCAAGTAAAAATGCATCTGTGTATTTATGGTAAACTTGTGCTTGCCTTGGACTACATTCGTCAAGTTGTCTGAAGCACAGGGAAGTTGTTGTTTGTCCCCTACCTCTTGCATTCTCCTCTGCACCCTTTCCAAAGTCCCAAGACTCTCTTTATGATCTTTATTATTATAATCAGGAACTGAATTAGTTGATTAGTCCTAGAGGTTTAATTCAAATCTAAGGCTAATAGAATAATAGTATTTTAACTAAGAAGCTAAATTGTAATGGTTTGCTGTCTTTACAGTATGGAGAAGAGTGCAGGACTAAAACATACCCTCCTTCAGGACCAACGTAAGTAATCCAATTAAACTTGTCTAACAAATGACAGAAGGGAATTGCAAGTCTGAACAGCTTTGGGGTTTTTTAGTAACTTGTTCCAGTTGCAGCTCTAGAAAATGCTAGTTACAGGTGGGAAGCACCTATTTTGTCAAATGTTTTTTCAAAGCCTTCTTCAAATTTAAACTCTGGTACTTATCTTTCAGGTTCAAAGGGAACGTACCCACATATGTCATAAATCTTGATTTGCCTCCCAGCAAAAGATGGGATAACTTGATGCGCGACAAGAAGACAGAGGTATGAAATGCAGAGCTTGCTTTGAAGCTTAGCAGGTATAAAACTAGCTCATGGCCTTTTATTTTGAAAAAAGTTTTGGAAAGGAATACGTGTGCTAAAATTCTCTGTAACATTTCTACTTGACTTTTTTATTATGATTCTAGACTAAAATAATTGCTTGAGTAAAACGTTTTTTCTATTCAGCACTCAAGCTCGCAGCATCCAGTGTAGGGGCACTGATGTTTGGGATGTAGAGGAATAAAAAGTGGTGGAGCATAAAGCAGGCTTTCATTTATGAAAACTCTTTAGTCATGAAGCAGTACAGAACGATGGGGAAGGAGTACACGAAAGGGACAGCCACAGCAAACTGAAATGAAACAGAGGCAGCATCCCTTCTCCTCTGCACATCCCTGCTTCTTTCAAAACACTGCATGAGATGCTGAAGTGAATTTCCTGCCCTTTTCAGGGATGCTGCTTCCATCACTGGTGCTTACAGAGCAGAAATTGTTTTTAAAATACTCAAGACTATTTCAGGCTATTTAGAACAGCTGTTCTTCTGAAGGTTGCTGGCAATTCACGTCAGTAATGCTTAGCTTCTCAAAAAAGGCCAGGGTTTTTTACTATATCCCTTTGACCTTTCAGCTCTGAAGGCCAGACGAATTCTACTTACACTGTACTATTTATTTTAAGTGTTGTAAGCTTCAAGTTCACCTTGAATTCTGACAGGTTTTATCTCATGTACTTTGGAGTTAGATCACATAGGGTAGAACTCTATTTGTGGCCATTCACATGTCGCAAATGGAAAGCATGTACTTCTATAAGAACTTTATTGAGTCTTTTTGGCTTCAAGAACATCAGTGCTTAAGCAAAGAGCTTTTAATTAACATTTTTAAAGACAGAAGAGTGCAGCGTATTAAAATCAAAATGATCAAAGGAGCAGAAGACAAGGGTGGCTTTTCCTTGTAATTCTTTTTGTCTGGTAGAGGGACACATCAGAGCTAATCTGGAAAGTTATTTGAATAAAGGTTGAAGAGTGACTCTTTAATGAGGAGTGGGGGGGTGATTTTCTCAGCAAGAACACAACATTTAGCACTTCACTTAAATAAGTATTTTTTCAACAAAACGTTTTTTTGAAAAACCTGAAGGAGTTTTGTTAGTGTGCTAGCAATTATTATGCTCAAAATCTGCTCAGTAAAAGCCGTTCTTCTTTTTAGCTGAAGACTGTGGTCCAGAATATTAAAGATATAGCAAATACCTTCTTCCCCAGCGGCAAAGTTGTTGACATAGTGGATAAGAAAATAGTAAGTATTTCAACTTAACAATTTCATTACTGTATGCTCAACTACCAGAATTAGAATGCTGCTAAATCTGGCAATTAAGAACTTTACAAGTGATAATTCTTCCAGAGCAAAAATGCTGTTTTGAAGAGTTACTCTGAAATTTTGCCGCCTTGCCTACTCTGAACTACTCTGAAACCATCAAATGCACGTCTCTTCCTCCTCTCATTTTTTCTAAGATCTTTTCAAGTTTGGATCAGTCATGCCAGACATATGCTACTTAGAAAACCAGGACATTGCTGTAGCAAAACACTTCACTGGAATTCTCTTTGCTATGTTCAACTCCTTTTAAACCATAGAATAAAATCAGGTTTTGAAAACTGTAATAAATATCTGATTACAGGGACAACTGACCAGGTCTCAATTTAAAAAATAATTTGGTTCTGATTAATAGGCTTGGGCATAGAATCAGGACAGGGGAACACAGTGTAGCACTAGAGACAGCATAAGGTCAGATCTGTCCCTCATCTTTATTTACAACAGCCTTAGGTCATGCTGGCTGTGCTTCATTTGTATCCCTGTTAACATGAAGATACTGTGCTAATCTCTGTTGTTCACACATCAGTATTTTGAGAAGTAATAGTTTTTACCTTCCCCAAGTATGTACTTGTCATCCTCAAGTTCTACAGGCTGCAGAGGAATTCAGTACTCAGTATTTGTGAGAAGGGTGTACCTATTGGGGAGAGATATGTTTTAAGTAACAGAATAGCGTTGATTTATACAAACAATGTGCAAAACTTTTCTTTTCAGGTTCACCTGACAGCCACGCTTCCTTATCCTTTCAATGAAGAACTTAAAGGGATTGCAAATTCATCTGGGATTCCTTTGGGTAATAGTTTCCAACACTTTAACATTGTGAAAAGCCAGACTCATTTAAAATTAGTATGCCTACCAATCTGTGGTATAGTTGCAGTCATCTGTGACTTTAACAAATAAATTATTAATGAAGTAGATAAAGCTATAAATTGTGTGTCAAACTAAATGAAACCAGAAACAGTATTTTGGAGGAGAATGGCAATAAATCACATAAGCCTTTCATCAGGCTGAAAATTCTGGGTAGAGCTGTAGCTTCTCACGCCTGAGTTTTGGGAAGTGGAGCAAGTTTCAGTTCCTGTGCGCTAAAATTTGTGGGAATCCTTGATTCTCGTTGGTTTCCCATTCAGCTGTGTGTCTGCTGTTGGCATCCTGAGAAGGCAAGGCTCAGTTTCATGCCGTGCTTTGTGATCATTTGCCCCATTCTCCTGCCTTCTTTCCACACCTCCTGAAAAAGAATGCAATGCCAGTGAGAAGTAAATGTTGAATTCTTCCAGGATTGAGACAGAGAAGGTCCACAGACCTGCTTCCACTGCTTCCCCCATACAGGAGCAGTGTACCTGGTGCTAGTCAGCAGCTCCTCTGTGGGAAGAGTGGTACATAGAGTACATTTCTTCTTTAAAGTGAATTTTGTAGCTTGTTTTGAAGTTTGCAGAGGAGGAAATAGCAATGACTGTCAGCTTTCTGTATAGTAAAGCAGAATAGATCCTTCTATTTGCCTTTCAGGAAGCTCTTCATTTTGCTGAACCAGTCATTTCAATGCTCAACTGAGATTTAAACAGAAATTCTTAAGAGAAATAGAATGCTGAATTTTGCAGGATGCTTTTTTATAACTCTTTTTTTCCTCTGTTCATGGCAAAAGTTTCAAACTATTGAACTTTGTTTCTTTTTGTTTTAGGGGAAATTGTTATTTTTAACATCTTTTATGAAATTTTTACTGTATGTACATCAATAGTGGCGGAAGATAAAACAGGTAATGCAACCCAGAATCTACGTGAGAATCTCTTATGTAGGAGAGGGTCCAGGTCAATTACACAGACGTAGTCCTTGTCAACTGCAGGCAAGAAGGTCTGGTAGAACAGACTAAAAGCAATAATAATAAAAAGGTATTCTTGAGAAGAGAGTAAGAGGTCACAATTGTCTTATAGCTTAAAAAAAAAAGGAAAAAATACTTTCAAAGGTTAAAATAGGTAGCATTTGTTTTTCTAGCGGAAAGAAACATCAGCCAGACACCTGATACTTTCTCAGTGCCATGAGGGATTCTAGTGCAATCTGTTTGGCATCTAGTTCCTAGCTATTGCTCATGAAAATGGATAGCCTGTTCTAAGAAAAAAGACTTGTTTTCTTTCTGAGTTCTGCAGCCCTTGGCTGTACCTATTCCAGCTTAGGAGATGTCTGAGGGATTCTCAGAGGGCTTACGAACATCTCACTTTGAGAGGAAGCTCAAGGTAATAGCATTGCGTTAAGATAATGTGGAAAGCATCTGAAGCTGAGGTGGACAGCAGTTTACAAGATTACTGGATTTCAATTATGGCAAAACACTTCCCTGATCCAAACCCGCCCACCATTTACTGTGCTTATGAAAAGGGCAACTAGACAGTGGTATTTTCCTTGTTTACTTTCCCAGGTATTTTCCCTGCTTACTCATTTCCTGGTTTTCTAAGCTGAAATTTATGTCTCTTTCTTTCTTTAGAAAATTGTATTGATTTAATTTTTTTACTGCTATTCAGGGAAGCTGTACCATGCCAGAAACTTGGATTTTGGACTTTTTCTTGGGTAAGCACCTACACTTTTATTTATTTGTGTATGGTTTTTTTTTTAAAACCCAAAGAAAAAGCTGAACTTGAAATTTCTACATGCATTCTATGAGTCTAAATGATGAATTGGATGTTGTTAAAACTGTGACAGGTAATTCTGGATTGCATGTTGTGAAAAAAGGGCTAAAAAAAAACCAAACAGAAGGGTAGTTCTGCTGATCTTATATCAAACTACTGTGAGTCTGTCAGGAATGACTTTGTAAAACAGTTGTGTTCAGTGTTACTTAGTGTTTTCTCAGCTCCAATTAAAACTGTCAGGAACCAAAGAAAGGTCCATGTAACCTTATCTCCGAGGTGTGGTTTGTTAGTTAAATGGCGGGGCAGAAGCATCAATTGTAGCATATGCAAGGAAGTGTGGATTGGATTGGGGCTTGGTTTTGTGGCGGTTTTTTCCTCCCAAATTCTTCCCTTAGTTACTGTACTGTGCTCTACTGGCACTTCCCATCATTCATCACTTTGACTCAGAAGCCAGTGATTTGTACTCCACCGATCTAACATTATCATTCATTTGGATATAAACTCTAGTTTGGTGCCCAGCACTGGATTCTCTTTGAGTTCTCATTTCATACCTTGTGATCATGTAGTCTTACTATCCCAGTATATTGTTTAATGTCACACATCCAGATAACTCTCAATGCCCAGATGGATTTTAAATGTCCATCTTCATTGAGATTCTTACCTGCCTATCAAAAACTCTTAATGTTGTCAACTGTGACTCCACCTGTCCCTTGGTGTGGCTTGTGTTGAACTTCTCCCACTAGTCAGAAATACTGGGAACATGCTCCCTGAAAATTAAAGCAACTTTCAAAGCTGCTCCCAAAACCTGGATTTTTTCCAGAGAATTTAATGGTCTGCTAAGTGTACTTTAGCACCCTGTTGCCTACAAACTGTTCTGGCTTAGCTTACAAACTAGACTGGCGCTTCCCTTAGGGTAGAGCAAATCCAGTAGTATGTGGTTTGTTTTCTCCCTTTGAAAAGTCAGGATTTGAGAGAACTGGATCATTCTGCTGCAGAATAAGCTACACATGCTTTCAGGATACGGTAGGTTTGGTGTCACAGGCAGTACCTGTAGCAGCCTCCTTTTGCCAGCAGGAATAGAGCAAAGTTACATGTGTTCAAAACAGACCAGCTGTATTGGTTGTGCCATTTAATACTGAGTAGCGTGTACGCTCTTGGTTCAAACAAAACTTGGGTCTTTTCACTGACTGCCTCTGCATTTAGACTTCCTATTTGTCCCTTGCTAGTGCTGCTCACATAACTGCTGAGCAGTGGTGTTGGCTGACATGAGTAAGATCAGAGGACAGGCATCACACACAGGAAATCTGTGTACTGTGAAGGGAAGTTTTAAAAGCTACTAAAGGAGGGAGGTTTCAAATGCTGTACCGTCTTCTGCAGGTGGGATGTTAAAAATAACTCCTGGACTTTAACTCGGGAGCTGAAGCCCATAGTGGTGAACTTGGACTTCCAGAGAAACAACAAAACAGTATTCAAGTCTACAAATTTTGCAGGATACATAGGCATGGTATCTGGAGTCAAACCAGTAAGTACAGGGAGGGGGGATTGTCAGTTTGTTAATAATGCTTCAGACTTTCCTGTAAGATGTAAGTTTCCTTGCTTTCGTTCTCTGCCTTGGGATGGTTTTTAATAAATGATCTCTTAATTGTTCTGGTACACAGTATAGCTATTTGAAGAAAGGTTAAAAACCCAATGCTGCACTCATCCTTGTAAAAGGAGATTGCCTAAACAAAATATTTATGTTTGGACAATTCTTAAAAACAATGTTGAATTCTGAATACAAACAGGAGTGAACACAAAGAGCTCAAGTGGTTGGAGTTTCTTGCTAGCAAAGGAGTATTGCTGTGATCCCAGAGGTGAAACAGCATCGTTGTGCTATTTTAATTCCTTCTCTAATCCTTCTTGGAAAAGGAGTCCTAAATTGCGAGGGTTTTTTATAATTTCTTTTTTAATAGGCAACTGAAATTTGGGGGTTGTCTACATCTTAAAAAACAGCAGTGGAGAATATGCCAAGGTCTCCAGCTTACCACAGCTCCTCCTTTTCTACGTGCTCTGGCTTTATCCTCTGTAATAGGTGGCCCTTTTCATAGTAGAGCATTTCTGGCATAGATCCCTGCATTGTATCCATTTATTTTTTCTTCTGGTCAAATAAATTGGGAACAGTCCATTCTGAAAATAACCCAGTGTAGCTGAATTCCACTTTCATTCAAAAGAAACCCTAGTTGGAGAAGACTTGGATTGGAGTTTGAATTGCATGTTGAATTGTGTACAGCTGCATGCGCATGTGAACAGCAATAACATATCAGGGTGTACTTAGCACTGGGACTGAAAAATCTACCTTCAAACTGAAGTAGTATTCAGAGGTTTGAGAAGATGGTTATATACAGCAGGGGAAGGAAAACTGGTAATTCAGCGATACAGCAAGGACCAAGAGAAAAATGGCCACAGGCTTGACCTGCTTAGCATAAAAGCATGGTTTGCTGGATTGCTGTGCCAGCCAGAAGACTATGAATTACTCACTTCCTCAAGCAGTGATAAATTAGGTTCTTCTCTGCATGGGCTTAATCTTGCAGCCCAAAGGGGAAGAGTCTAACAAACAAGAAGCTCAACTGGCATGTAAATTGCAATGCTGCCCCTTGTTTGTTACTGGCATCAATGGGCTGGTGATGAATGGAGTTTGACTTGTTTAATGCTTTTCAGGACTTGTTCACTCTGACAATGAATGAGCGTTTCAGTCTTGATGGTGGTTATGTTGGTGAGTAATGCTTATTTCTGTCACTATTTCTGTACAAGTTTCCCAGACCTTGGGCTTACCAGTTACCTTGAAAAACAGGCATGCAAATGGTGAAAAGATTCCGGATGAATAAGATAAAACACAGTTCATTTTAAAGGCTGTCAGAGTTAGAATAGCAGATGTGAACCTCCTGAAAACAAATTATTGTAACCAGTGCTATTTTGCAGGAATCTTCGAATGGTTTCTTGGTAGAAGAGATGGTATGTGGATGGGCTTTCTTACAAGAACAATACTAGAGAATGCTACAAGGTATTTCCCCCCTCCATTCCCCCTGCCAATATTCTGCTGCTTTAATCTGCTTTGCTTTCAACTGGCGTGAATACTGTAGACATATACTTGGTATCTAGTGATACAGATACCTTCCTAGAAGCCTTCATGTTAAATAGTTCTGGTTTTGCTGATCTGGGGGAGGGAGGAGGCATCTCAGGATCCCTTAGAACTCCTCAAATTGTTTTCTCAGATATTTTTGTTCTAATGACCCTATTGGTATCTGAATGTGTAACATTCTGCATCAAAACACATCGAAAAGGTTTCTTATATGAAGTAAACAAACAAAAGCTGTCACACAGTAAGTGAATTAGGTGGAATATGACACAGCATGTCCTTTTATTCCTGGTTTAAATGTAGAAAAAGTGCAAAGAGTACCTCCCAACAACCGTACTTTAAATACAAAAGTGAGTAGAGGAGCTTTGCTTAAATGCATTTCTTCATTGTGATACAATCTCCTCATATGTGCATGAAAGGGGAAGAAGGGTGCAACTACCAAACCTTTCCTGGGTCTGTGAAACTCATTCTTTAGTACTTGAACCATTTATAGTGTTTTAATAGTCCAAAACTACTTTGTTATCTGCAGTTACCAGGATGCAAAAGACAAACTGGCAAAAACAAGACTGCTGGCTCCAGCTTACTTCATACTGGGTGGAAAAAATTCAGGAGAGGGGTGTGTGATAACTCGTTCCAGGACAGCTACTCTGGATATCTGGGAGTGAGTATGCTTGACCTGGCACCTGACTCAGCCCTCCAGAAGAGGATAGGTTCCAACAATAATTGCATCCCATGTTTCTTGTGACTTCTGTTGTCCAAGAACTCACTTTAGCATTGTTGAAAAATTCCACAGCAACCCTAAAAAAAAATCTGCCTGTATATAGTATATACTATATATGTACTTACTGTGTACTTGGAGAAGCAAAACATAAACATACACCTCTCTTTCAGCCTTGATATCCAGAAAGGTACGTGGTATGTCTTAGAAACAAACTACGATCGCTGGAAGCCTCCACTGATCTTGGATAATCGTAGAACACCTGCAATGAAATGCCTGAACCAGACAATGCAAGAGGTAAACATACTCCCAATACCTCATCTTGCTGCTTTGAAACTCCCAAGCTGCAGTGCAGATCTGACACTGCCAGGAGCAGTCGGGGCACTTGCAAGCACAGCTGTAATGACAAAAGTGGCTAACGGTTTTGTGGCAATTTGTCTGTGCTCCTGGGTCATAAAGTACCAGCTGCTCTTCACACAAGTGTATTCTAGTTTTAGGCTTTCTCTTCATGTAGGTGGATTTCCGGCAAGCATCTTCTGCAGCTGCATATGCAGGGGGATACACCCGGAGATACTTTGAGAGAGATTTTTGTGTTTCCTGGGCTGTTTTATCACCAGTGAAATTCAAACACACACTGTCAGGCAGCAGACACTGGCATTCAAGTGTCCTGTGCTGTACTGAGATCTGCTCAAGTTTTTGCAACCCACGTTCTTCTGATCTCAAGATGTACGAGTACCATGTATCTTGTTATGTAATTGAGCAGTAAAAAAGTTACAGTTCTGAGCATTTACACCTACAGGTTAATATCCCTTACCATCAATGTATTATTTTTTTTTTCAGAACCTCTCCTTACCAGCAATTTATGATGTTCTCTCTACAAAGCCTGTCCTCAATAAGGTAATGCTTCTATTTTTGCAGGAGGTTTAGAGTGGGGAGCAGACCACTAACTACTGTATGTCTAAGGAGGAGGTCACAGTGGTACATTCAGAGTTCTTTAGGTGAAAATGTGCACATAAAAATGAAACAAACTCCACGTTTACTTTGTAAAAGCAAAAGGTAATTGCTGTTTTCCGGAGGCCCTACAGCTTTAAAACTCCGAGCCCTTTCCTCATAGCCGGCTCTGGTTTGAGGCAGCATTTGCACTATAAACATCTTAAGGACCCTTCTAAACAGAATTAACCTGGGATACTGCCTTTATAAGTAGCATGAAACAAGTTAATGTACCTCGTGGTTTAGGCATACTACATGCACATTCTTCTTGCAGCAGCAGATGTTTTAGTCTGAATTTCAGGTTTTGGTGTTTAGGAGCAAGAAGAAAAAAAAGACTAAAAGGGTGGGAAGAGTTTTTGAAAGATAAAGTTCAGTTACTGTAGTAAGTGGAAGCAGCACTCTTGGCTGAGCACACAAGCTATACATACTTGCATGTTGTTGACTAAATAAGATAAATGCTCATTTTAGTTGAACTGTTCATCTGGTATCAGAGTTTTTCACTAATTGCTGTAATAAGGCTTTTTCTTTTTCTTTCCCTTTTCCCTTCCTCCCACCTGCCTGTTAGCTGACTGTGTGCACAACGCTGATGGAGGTGGATAATGGTCATACAGAGACTTACCTGCGGGAGTGCCCAGATCCCTGTAGTCCTTGGTAGTCCTCTACCTTTCCTACGTTGGAAGCTGCTTGTCAGAGTTGGAGGTCATCCAAGAAAAAGTAATTCTGGAAAAAGATTCCTCAGTCTAACTCCTCTCTTCAGAAATCTAACAGCTATATAGAAATGTCAGTGAGCTTCTAACAGCGGAGGACCCACTCTCACAGTGACTTTCCTGCTTTCTGACCAGCGGTTCTGCTGACAAGAAATGTATGCTAATGAATGTCTGGGTTGATTTCAGCCATTTCTGGCAAATGAGTTCAGCAGTTGGCTCTAGATCCCTTCAGTCTCGGCAGTGTTCTTGGTTTGGTTTGTTGTTGGCTTGTGGGTTTGTTATTTTTTGTTGTTTGGTTGGGGTTTTTTAGATTAAAATACTTGTAAAGCACATGAGAGTTAAAATGGCACTTACCAAGCATGAAAAAGAATTGGGTATAAGGCGGCCATCTGGGAGGGTACAGTTCTGTTATTCATTCCTAAGCACCTAAGATGAATTGCTAGTGTTATCCAGTGTGAGGATATGTCTAAGATAACCTGTTATAAAATAACCTACCAAGTGTCATACCTACTCGCAGAAACGACGTCTTAGGGCAATACCTAAAATGAGGTCTGAGCCAAAAAAATGTCTTTTCACTAGTGTAAAGATCTGCTGCTGAAGCTCGCTCTTGGCCTATTAACAATTTTTTTTAATACAGATTATTCTGTTGTCTCAAAAAAATAAATACTAATACAGTAAATATTGATAAGAACTACTTTCTTTGACCAAAGGACACATGCACTGATTTTGCACGTCGGTGGCAGTCACTGTGCATGTCACATAGCACACGGCAGCAAATCTCTGCCATATCATGCAATCATATAACAGCAAGATTTAGATCAGGGCAGAATGCCTGTATAGTGTGGTATGCAGCTTCTGGGACATTTGATTCATATAAAGCAGTTAATCCAAGTCAGATGTTACAGTCTTGTACCATTAAGAGCATATCATATACTTCTGAGGTCGCACCTTAATCTGGTAGGGGGTTGTTCAGGTTTATTTGGAATTAGTTGTGTAACAGCCATAATCAAATTACTTTGTCATTTAAAAATAAGTAAGTTTACTTGCTTAATGAGTCCTGTCCCACTTTAGCATATGTGGAGCAAGGCAGCATAGACTATTTACAGTCATTAACTAATGAGCTTTTGGTATGTCCCTTGTGCAAGGCAATCCACGTTTCCACACTGGAAATTGCTTTACAATTGCAAAAGCACAGCTAAATCCCGTGGATGTCTGTCCAGAGCTGAATGCCTGTGCCTGCTGTTGACTAAAATAAACAAAGCTGTTTAGAAACAAAAAGCCCAACAACTCTGTCTTACTGTGTCTGCCTTGATAAAGTGTTGAGTGTGAGGAATTGTTTATTGATTTAACCTTCACCTGTCGAATCTGAAAGCACTTGATCTGAAGGTTTTCTCAACCCAGACAAAAAGTCTAATTTGCTTATGTTACAGATAGTAACATCTGTTTTTAACAGCAGTTTACTGGCCCCTCCTGCTTCTGCTGCCCTAGGCACTGTAACGGAAGCTAAGACCATTTCACTGAAGAAATGTAAACAACAACTTGTAACTTTGAGATTTAATTTAGCTTCTTTGCTATTTTTTCTTTAACAGAAAGACAAAAAGAACGAAAGTGGGCCTGTTTCATAGAATCATAGAATGGTTTGGGTTGGAAGGGACCTTAAAGCACATCTAGTTCCAGCCCCCGTGCCATGGGCAGGAACACCTTCCACTAGAGGAGGCTGCTCAAAGCCCTGTCCAACCTGGCCTTGGACACTGCCAGGGATGGGGCAGCCACAGCTTCTCTGGGCAACCTGTGCCAGCACCTCACCACCCTCACAGGGAAGAATTTCTTCCTAATATCTAATAGTTGAGGTATAATAGTTGAGGTACCTCACAGAAACTAAAAGGGTGGTCTGATTTTTTTATTGTAAGGTTTGTTTTCCCCCCGGTCAAGGAAACAACCATACCTATTTTCTCTCAAAGTTTAGATAAGGAGTTTACACAGCTTTCCTAGTTCTGTTGTGAAAAATCACCAAATGGTTGCAAAAAAAGGAGATAGATATATATATATGTAAGCAACAAGCCAAACATACTTTTGTATTATCACTGCATAGTCCAGTTCTATAAAGAACAGCCTCAGTATTTTAGCTTCCAGCAGATTTTTACTGATAATGTAAATACAAAGAGTTAATCCAGTTTATTCTGAATTCGCTCAAACAAGGCGTTACAGGAAAGACAAAACAGTTATTTGGGTGCTGGCATTTAAGTGCAAAAACTGTCAGTTTCCAAGAAAATTTTAGACTTCTACAATATAAGAAACCCATGCAGTGAAGCCCCATACCATTTCAGAGGAAGAAAGGATGGCTTCTCCCATGTCAAAGAGCAAAATGCTAGCAGCTAGTGAGGACAGGAGAATCCAGGAAAGGAACTGGGTTCAATCAAAGTCAAGCACTAGTTTTGGGACACGCATGCAAGTGAGTTTGCATTAGTGTCAATTGCAAGACTTTGCTTAGAAGCCAGGCTCCAGAGCAGCACCTACAGTTGTGCTGAAAGTATCTGCAGGAAAAGCAGCAGGAGTAAATAGAAGACTTGAGCTGGAGCGTGCATGGAGGCATGATGGAGGGTGGAATGAGAGGCAGCAGCTGAGAGCTTTAGGCAGGCACCACAGGTAACAAAATACTCCCAGCACAAACACCCGTCCCACCTTCACGCAGCCAGCTCTTTGGACTACAGGTGAAAGGAGAAAGAAGGAAAGCAATGCAAACAGAAAGCTCAAAAGCCTGGATTTCACCTTAGTGGCAGCAATAGGAAAATGTCCTGCTTATGCCACAGATCGTTAGAGGGACTCTTCTGCTTTGGGAGGACCAGAAGTATTGGTGAGAAAGGCACACCCAAGCTCTCCAGCAGCAAAACCTTTCATCCTTTGCACCAGAAGAACAAGATGAGCCACGAAGAGTAATGCTCAGTCAAAGCAGTGGCAGAAACCACAGTTTGCCTTGGGAAGAAAACTCCAGGTATTTATGCGTTTTATGAGAAGCTGCCTTTGACTGTTAAAGGAGTCTGGAAACACAGCATACCAGTTGGCCGAGTACTGTGATCCAGAAGCAAGCACACCACGCAGCTGTTCTCTAAGTCTGCCTTCCAATTTTTCAGAGCATCATAACTTGCAGTATCAAAGATTCTAAAGGCCTCTTGCAGCTAAGTCTGCTCCCACACTCTTACTTAGAGGAGAGGACAGTAATTATAAAGGAATTAGTGTGTTTACATACCGAGAAGTGCTGTACTTGGGACATTTTCTGATCTACAGTGAATCAGCTCTGAATTATAATAATTGTATATGGGACAATCCCGCTCAGTGTAATTTGTTTTGCAAAGTTTGTTCTCCTAGCTCAAGGGTGATGGATGAGCAATAGAAGAATTCCAGTAGTGAGGCTGCCTCTGTTGGGCATTCTGTATTTAAGGTAACTCCAGTCATAGGGCTTGCTTTGGGTTTTCCACTATTAGTCTTGTGCTCCTTTCAATCTGGCTAAGCTTTCCCTATTAGGAAGATGCCCAATGTAGAAAGAAGTTAATCCTTAGGCTTTTCCCTCTTTATAAAGTTTCAGTGAAAGTAGTTCATCTCACTAAGAAAGAAAAACGAAAAAAAATACTTATTTTGTCTGTAGAAATAAGAATAGATCACAAGAGCTGAGTTGTAGCAAAGGCTGAACTGCCATCTTGTTTTTTAAGTGGAACTTTAATTTAGGTGCCTGGGGGTGTTTGTATCAGACACAGCCTTTTCTCAGGCTACACCAGCTATCTGAATTACACCACTATTTAAACCTTTGAGTAGTTACATATTATTTGCACCAGCTTAGTTCCCAAAATGCTACATCTGCATTCCTGCAAGTGGTGTACATGCACCATCTCCTGAGATGGAAACTGTTCTGTCAAGATATCCCCGTCCAGCTGCAGAAGGTATGCCTTCTGCATGAACCAGGTGGGAAAAAGAAATAGAAGTGACCGGATGGAGAGGGGGAAACGGGAGAAAAAGAAAGAGTACACGTCTCTGCTGATCCTACTGCTCCCTAAACTAAGCATTCCTTTGCTGTCATATGAAAGCCCAACCAAAATGTGCCTCCCCACCTGCAGCAACTGCTGTTACATTTTTTCAAGTCATGCTAAGAGGCAGTAGGTCCAAACTGATCCTCTGAGAAAAGAATACTGAAGTTAAAACATACATGTTATCCCAGGCAACCATTCTTCAGATTTAAAAACAAGATACACCGAGGCTGTGGAGCGTCCAGAAGCCAGCAAGCATAGCAGCCACTCATTCGCCTTCCCTTTTGGATAGAACACAGTCTCTTTGTATGATCCCAAAATTCCTTTTACAGAGATGCCTTGTTTCACTCGCTGCACAGGACAGGCTGCGTTCCTGTGATGAATGAGGATGGCATAATAAAGGATAAAGGCTTCTGCTTTGTTCCAGCTGTCAAGACAGTAAATAAGATAAGGCCTTGCAAGAGAAAGGATCATGCTGCAGACCAGGCAGGTCCAAGTACCCACTGGGACAACCAAGTCCTCACCCCATCTCTGTCAGGTACTGCACAGGCAACTCAATAACTTGTGGTGTTTGGCCAGTACCCGGTCTGTGATACCTGTGGTTGCATTTGGAAGTACTCCTCACAACAGCCATCAAAACAGAGGGAGCTATGCTGCAATCAGATAAAGTACTGTACAATGTGTCCTAATTCTCTAATTCACCTCAGTTCGGGGTCTCAAAATTCTCCAGCATCTTGGTTTCAAATTCTGTTCCTCTGAGGTCCATACATAACACTGGCATGATATGCCCTGTCTTTCTAGATACCAGATTGCAACATAAACTAATCCAAAAAGAGGCCTAAAGCCCTCAAACAAAGTTGAGTTAGTTCAATACCAGCAAGCCTTCAAGAATCGTGGAATTAAGTAACACAAGGAGAACACCATAGGAAAACTGGTAAGAAAATGAATCATCTCAAAGCGAGGTTTGGATGGTTCACAAAATAAGCAGAGCTCGGAGCAACACACTGAGATAGGGACTTTCTGAAAGGGCCAGCACAGGGAAAGAGAGATGTTGAAAAGGAGGCCATGTGTGATGAAGAGCCCTGTGTGGACAACGTAGCAGGCTACATACAGGTAGCCTCATTATACTCCTGATGGTTATTTTGCAGTGCTTGAATGTACGAGCTAGGCAGCTAGAGGTTTCATTTTTTAAACTGAGGGCTGGATATCAATTGGAGTGGAGAACATAAGGCACAGCAGAACGTAGCTTCCACGTGCCTGTCTGGCGAGAGGGAGAACAGCAGCTGTTTGGCCTGGGGAGGACAATAAAACAACTTATACAGCTCCTGTTTACCCAAGGTGCAGGTCACAACCTCCCACCAGGCCATTGAGACCAGCCGCTGCTCTGCCAACAGGTAAAACAAACCGCATTTGCTCTGTGAGGATCCTGATCACACCTTTGTCCCCCAAAGCAGCAACCCACTAATTTTCCCCTTCAGCCTCTGATCATACTCTATTTGTTTCTCCCACCTGAGACTGCTCAGTCCATTATCGGCCTCCTTTTCATCAGGCAGCCTGCCAGTGCAGTGCGTGCCCACACCATTTGAGATAAACACCCCAGCACCAAATGGGTCTGAAGTGAAGCCAGGCAACTTTGCCCATCCCCACCTCAACCTCCCGCTTTCAATAATGTCTCTGTTGTGCAACATCGCAACAACACAGCGGCACGAACCCTGCTTCCCACGGCCCTCGGTGCCACAGTCACACATACCTGCTCAAGCCACACTGTACTTTTACTGGGGTTTCTTTGGCTTGCCATTTTCACTGCTGCTTGGAGTGGTGCATGAGCACAGCATGAGCCCATATGGAGTTCCCTCCCAGCCACCAAATAGGTGGACGCGTGGCCGAGCAGCACCTTTGCTGCATGGAGGTTTACCTCTGCTACATGGTTCACCTCTGCTATGTGGAGGTTAACTGTCCTCGCTGAGCAGCCGTGGTGGTGTCAGGCACAGCCTGCACAGGCGACTGGGATTTCCTGCTTCTGAAGCAGTGTTATCAGCCAGACTATCACGCTCCTTAATTTAGAAAGCTGGTTCATGTTGTCTTGTGATCTGGTTCCACACCTCCACGCGCAGGCTGAGGACTGTCACATGAGTAGCAGCGCTGGGGTTACACGGCACTTGCCCTGTTAAAACACTCGGCAAGGAAACCCATGGGTATTGCTCACTGTAAACGTTTCCCACAGACTGAATCCAACAGGTACCAGCAAGTAGTCTTGCTCCTTTGTGTTTTCTAGTGTAACATGACAACAAAGGAGCACACTCAATAACCACTACATGGAATGAGGTGTATCTGCTTCATTTTACCTGTGTGGGCATTTTAAATTTGCAGTGGAAGGTTTATGCCAATTATACTCCTCAGCTGTGGGTGTCTACCAAATAGTTTCTTATTTGACAGAGCAAAAAAGAGTAGTAAAGGGTCTTTCCCAGAATAAGGCATGAAATCAATCCTCGCTGCTATAAGTCGCAAGCAAGAGCAGAGCTCATCTCAGGGATCTTTTTTTATAGTCACCTGTTCCTGCAGTTTCTAAACTGTGGCATCAAACCTTTGCTGCTAAAATACGAGGGTTTCTTCTGGTATTGGCTATTTCTCAAAGGCGCTGCCTTTTATAGTGCCAGTCCCACAGCCTATCCTATGCAGAGAAGCGCCCGCACCTTGAGGGCTCCCCACAGACCCAGGTGAGTTGGAGAGTTACAGTTCCAGCAACAAAGAGCAGTAACGAAAGCACATCGCATGCTGCAACTCGTACCACGACGACCTAAGTCACATCACTACAAAACATCAGCCCCCACTGTGTGTACATAAAAGATAGAGATTTGAGATCGAATATGATGATTGCATTCCTGATAGAATTTGCATTTTAACCCTGGACTGTACAGTGTCTGGCAACTGCATTTCAACATCATTTTTAAACACAGGAAATAATAGTATCCATAACTTTATCTTCTAGAGAAATGCAGTGAAAAATTGCTTTTTGTTTTCTTTTGAAAACATAATCCACCTAAAAAGATTAATAAGTAAAAATACAAACCTAGTAAACACATAAATCCCAGCTGTTTTCTTTGCAAGATACTCAAGTTTCCAGGTTTGATTATGAAAGCTTCTAAACACAGATTATGTAAAATACCTGTACTAAATATTTGGTTTGCAACAACAAAAGAAGAGCTAATGATTATGTTACTTTTAGTCTTCTAAAGTCATGCTAATGAAAACACTAATCAACGATTGCAGTACTTACATTTTCAGTCCTTCCCTGTTGTAGGTGGATGTCATTGAGCAATAGATTTGTGACTTTATCATGACACAATGTAGGCAAGGCTGAATTCATTCAGTTGCTAATGAATGTGATTTGGGGACTCTCTTGCTCCAGCTGGGTGATAATTAGGGTTTATCACAGATAGGTCTAGGAAAAGGCTGGGAAATACTTAAGCTTGTTTTGCAGTTAGTTTGACCTCTTAGGAAAGGAGCAATTCTGCAGTATCAGCCTCAAGTCTTCTGCCTATACAAGAGAGGTAATGATGAGGTTTTTAACTTATTTGCAAAGGATATGGTTATATGAAGTCTGATGAGAGATTGCTTTACTAAATCTTTCTGGTTTAGTGCCTTCTGAAGTGTGAGATGGGTACTTTGCTTTCTCAGGCACCTCAAGTGAAATGTTAATTAAGCAACTGGCTCCAGAGAAACCTTGCAAAACTTGCTCTATATGATGCCTCTTAACTTGAAATTCTGCTTTTGGTTGTTGCCTGACAACTTCTGTGTAGGTTTCCCAAAGCAAAAAGGATCCAAAAGGTAGATCCTGCATGTCGGAAGGACAAAGCATTGCATTCCTCTCTCCTTGATGACACTGGCACAGGCTGCCCCGAGAAGCTGTGGCTGCCCCATCCCTGGCAGTGTTCAAGGCCAGGTTGGACACAGGGGCTTTGAGCAACCTGGTCTAGGGGGTGGTGCCCCTGCCTGTAGCAGGGGGGTTGGAACTAGATGGTCTTTAAGGTCCCTTCCAACCCAAACCATTCTGTGATTCTATTAAGATTATAATGGCTCCATATTAACTACAAGCAGAAGGGCCTCTCAGGCATCTAAGCAACTGAATAATCCTACAACTAACCAATGTAGAAAGAAGGTAGCCCCTCCACTCATATCAATAAGTACTTTAAAAGTATCTAAAGTCAGAAGCTAGACTGTTGCTTCCGAGATATCTTGTCCAGACACGTTATCAGCTGGAAATACTCCATTCTACATGAGTAGCAAAATATCTGTCTGTCTCCTTAATGCAGACTGTGGCTCAGCTACGGAGCAGATTCCAGTTTAAAGCCCTTCTCCCTCTGTAGGGAGCTGCTCCTCCTCCCTTGGTAAGGGTCTCTCTAGGTACTCTTAAAGGAGAACTGCTACCTGTGAGCTGAAAACTACACAACAGCTTTTAAAAGTCAGCAGTTTTCCTGAATTTAAAGACTTCAGATTTGGTGATTAGAAGATAAAGAGGTTTTTCAAAATGGACTGGAGAAATAGAACTTGAAATAAACCAAAGCACTGTAGAGAAAGCTTCCCCCCACTTTGTTTCTATGTAGTTTGTACTAAAAAGTACAGTTTGTGGTTTTAAGTAGCTTAAAGGAACACTTCTGGAGGGGTTTGTGTTTTCCATGAACGTTCTTTATTCAGGGCAAATTTAGCCATTTTTGTAAAAGAAAGTTATTTCCTCTTACATTGAAACAAAGGCACATCTAGATTCTCACTGCAAATGGACAGTGGGTTCTATAGATTTGTTCTCAAAAAAAGCTTTTCACTCATCTCCATATCATCAATTAATGATATTTACAGTGTCTATATATGGGGGAGTTCTGTTGTGTGGGTGAGCTGTTTTTTCCCTTCCCTGGATAGTTCACATAATTGTAGGACCCTGGACCTGAAGAGCTTTTAACATCAAGGCGCTCGGAAGCACTTCAGTGCAGTCCAGACTTCCCAGCACTTCAGACCACTGCTTGCTTTAGAGATGCAAGTACGCAGTGCAAGTCTGGGATAAGGAGTCATCCAGAGAACTGATAGGTCAGCAAACATCAAACTTACAGTTCAGGTCCTACTTCTTCCTTAATGATGTTATCTACTTATCACACTCCCTTTGAAATGATTTCATTCTGTATTTGGCTTGGGGTAAGAAAAACAGTCATGAGACCTGCTTGTAGTACAAGTCCTTTAAGTGCCAGGGTTCTGCCCCCATTAGCCAAGGGCTAGATGCAGAAGTGGATTTATTCTTTCTTTAATGGTTCCCACTATCAAACTGGTGTTCATATAAAATGAATTCACACAGAGGGCACCTTGGCCCTTCCTGAGATCTTAGCCCAGACTAATGCATGTGCCTGGTACTGTATCTGATGCAAGTGCTGGGGCTGGACTGTGTTACAGAAATAAGTGATGGCTGCTTCCCTTTGGTCCTGTACTGGAGGCTGTGGAGCCTCTCTTCTGTGGGCTGTGTGCCCACAGTGTAGCAGGACAAGGCTCAGGGCTCTCCAGAGCCTGAGGAGACTCACAGCCATGCTCCTGATCGCTGGAACTGAGGCTGGCTGAGGACACTGTCCACCCATCCTTCCTGCTGAGTATAAGCTGTGACACAGAAACATTCCAAATTTGTGAGGCCAGAAAGAGGAAGAAAGAGAAGTCTTTAGCAAGACTTCTGTTGAAGTCTTATGTTTGTCTGTGCTCCAGAAATCTTGTGGTTTATGCTCAAGTGCCCCTGGGGTTAAAGCACTGGAGATGTGGGAAACTAGCCCATAGCCCTGGGCCAAGAGCAGTAAATCTAAGCTGTCCTGCACACTGGTAGCTTCTCTGCAGTCTGAAGCTTCTTAGCTATTCTCAATATATAGATCATTTCCTCTGCATACTCTTATCCTGGCTTCAAAGGAAAGCCCACTCAGCTCTAAGAGCAGAGAGTCCTTGCTGTGGATGGGGAAAGGAAAATTGCCTGCCAAGTGCAGCTGAGGCACGAACATGGTCGAGTGGCTCAGGGGTAGCCACTGTGCTCACTGACCTGTAATCCACTAGGTCTGCTTATGGTTTTACCTGGCAGAAATTGCCCTGGCAACCTGAGGTAGCTCATCCATGAAGGGAAGAGGTAGAGGTGGGATTGCAGTCAAAAAGATTTTATTAAGCATCTAGTCTCTCCTCAGCAGATGGAGTTCCTGACTCTGGACTAGAGTTTGTCCCTGTCCCACCACAGACACATCCACATGCATGTCAGACCTTCACTTGGACGTGGCTGGCAGCAAGAACATGGTTTAGCTTCTGAGAAGCTTGGTTGAACACAAGCTGCATGTCCCAAGCTTTCCTGCCTGTGGAAGGGAATATTGTTTGTCTTGTGATGTGATGAGCTATGCTGCCCTGCTAACCATGACAGTCAGCTGCACTGTAGTTGAGCCTCTTTTGAGAACAAGGGCAAAGGAGAAGTGAAAGAGTAAAAACTATAAAAATTTAAAAAACTGCTTTTTTTCTCCAGGATCTTGTGAAAAAGCACAGAAATGCTCTTCTTACAGTCTGGGGAGGACTGACAAGGAACTGACTGACATTCCCAAAGCTTCTCTCCTTACTGTGGTTAAATTTAACTCACTTGGAACAGAACAGAATAATTTAGGTTATACAGAACCTCTGGAAGCCATCTGGTCCAACCCTTGCTCATGGCACGACTAATCTCAAAGCAAGGTCAGGCTGCTCAGGCTCTTGTCCAGTTGAAGTACGGAGACCCGACCTCTTCCTGTGGGAGGAAATATAGGTCAGTGTGGTGCTATTGCCTTCAGGGTTCCCAGCCTCAGACCAGTGGGTTTATGTTTGGTTTAGGTTATTCAAAAGGCTGCTTCTATGAGGTGTAAATTCAATTACGGCTCAACTACAAGGCTACTGTGAATAGGTTTGGCTTTTTTAGCTTTCTGATGAAGGGCACCTGGAAGCTCAGTGTAGCAATATCTATGCTTGAGCAAGCTGGCCTTCAGCAGTGGGTGGCAGTGCTGGCAATGCAGCGTACTGTAACACATCCCGTGCCTGCCCACTGCCTGGTCCTGTGGCTACACCAGCACTGCCTGGCTGTACATGTCATGGTTCTCTGCACAGCAGCCTGGCTGGCGGTTGCGGTACCAAACACCACTGTAGGATTTTAACACACCTCAAAGAAGGGAATTGGGATGTGGCTTTACTGAAACCTATCTCAATTCTTTTCTTCTCCCTCCACTCATCACAAGTAAGACACAGGACAGCCAGACTGATTAACGTAAGCACTAAGGAGGAAAATGTTCCGCTACAGATGTTCCCGGGTCATTTGGTGTAGTGGAACAAGCAGGCACAGCCTGGACACTCTGTGCTGAGTGCAGGCAGTGCCAGACAAGATGGAGCAGCCTGTGCCCCAGATTTGCCAGGCCTTTGGCCACAGCAGCCAGCAGAAAAATCACAAAGCACAAGCTAAAAGGAGTTCAGATGGCTCTTGTGGCTTTGCCACAAAGGGAGGTACAAGCTCATCTATTTCACATGTTGTTAGGATTTAAGCCAAAGATTTCTTGCCCAGCTTGTGTCCTGAGCTTTACTTTTGAAAACGCATGGTATTAACTTCAGCTCTGACCTGGCTGGCTGTGAATGAAAACAGATACTTCGAGCAGACCTGGACATGCAAGTTAACTGTGCTGTCTTCTGTAAAGAGGATTATTATGAACTTTGTGTAACCTGTTTTCCTAGATATCTTCTCTGGGTTTTTACACAAGAGGACATGAATAATTTACATTAAGTAATCTTTCATACCTTCCCCATCCTCAGGTGCAGGTTAAGGATTTGACATCAATCTGTTTTGTGAAGACTCTTGTAGAAGCACAGCACAGCAAATGACCTGCTGTATGAGCAGGTGAGTGCTGAGAGGTTCACTATAGCTCACCTCCCTTCCGTTTGTTGTGCAGCACTTCTCTTTCTGACGGTGGTTCAGCTCCTGATGGAAGAGCAAAACGTTATCACAGAGGTCCCAGCAGCCCTAAAGCGCCTGGCCAAATACATAGTGCGTGGTTTCTATGGATTAGAGCACTCCCTGGCCCTTGATCTACTGATCCGCTACCCCTGCATGAAAGAGGATGACCTGTTACAGCTGCTCAAGTACGAACGTAAACAACTGCGTGCTATCCTCAACACGCTCAAGGCAGACAAGTTTGTGAAGCTGCGTATGCGAGTCGAAACAGGGCCTAATGGGAAGAGCACAAGGCACAATTACTACTACATCAACTACAAGGTGCTGGTGGATGTGGTAAAATACAAACTGGATCATATACGCCGGAAAATAGAAGCGGATGAACGGGATTCAACTACCAGGTCCTCTTTTAAATGTCCGTCTTGCTCCAGCACTTACACGGACCTTGAAGTCAATCAGCTCTTTGATGTATTTACAGGTATGTTGCTTATTTGCTCTCGTCTTAAAAAGTAACTTCGATAGCACAAAGTTGGCTTCTATGCAAACTTTGCAATAAAAGCATGTTTTTAGAATATATTTCTTGTTGGACAAGGGCCTGGGACACGAGAAGCTGGGAGGTGAAGGTAAGAAGAAAGCTGTCCTTGTAGAACAGGCCAAGCAAGAGGAAGAACAATCTTAAATACACATGCTGGGGTTTGGAGTCAGATTTCAGGCCTCAGCTTTGCTATGAACAAGACTTTTAACCTGTTTTAAGACTACTCACCAAAGTCTTGTGATCCCCACCTCCTCATATGGGAATGAGAATACAGTACTTGTTTGACTCTGTTCTGAATGCATCAGTTAATCGATTTGTGTGTTCAGTTCTTCTGCTGAAAGAGTTGGACAAGATGGATGAAACTGTTTGCACCCAACTACTGTAATAATCGTATTGCAGCTCGGCAGCAGAGGTGTTCCATCACTCCTGTGCTGGAAACAGGGGAGTTCAGGCTCCTCCTGGGGCAGCACAACACATCCACAGCAGAAGTGGCATCAGAGCTTGTGGGTTTCTCTTCACTAAAATCAAAATAACTCAACAGAGAGCACTTTTTCTAAATGAGTCAAAATGGCATCATACCTCAATGCATTACTCTAGGCGCAATTGCTGCGTTAACATCTGGGCTGTGGTATATCAGCAAAGGATGCCAGAGCCAGGGAGAATGAATTTTACATGCCTAGCTTGGAATGTCAAAGGTGAAACTAATATGCCATCAGTTAGCAAAATCATCCTTTGCTCTAAATGGAGGGACTTTGTCAACATAGCAAACACTGAGGCTTCCGATATATTTTTAATAGAATTTGCTTTTTTTTTTTCTTGCTTAAGACATAAATAGAGGGGTTTAGCGCTAAATGAGTCTTTCTGAACTTCAGACCTCTGCTATTTACGCTTACAAATGTCTTTTTTTTCTTACATTATGAACTAAGAAAAAGATGAGATCAGAGAAGAAAAAGATTAGATCTTACTAGCTGATGACACTCCACGTCTAGCCAACTTAACTTCCCCCTCCCCAATACAGACCTTTCTGCCTTGCATAGCAACTGTGTGAATATCAGTCCCTCTCCAAAAGGAAAGTAAGGCTTGCCTTTATAACTTGAGATCCCTAGTTAAGGTGAACAAACAGAAAAAGTCAGAATGTTTTGGTAATGGTGCAGGCTGTGGATTTCTTAGCAAGGTACTGCTGGTCTTTTGTGCCTTATGAACTCCAGAATTTCTAATTTGGATCATGTTGCAGAGACTTTCCACTGCACGTACTGCAACACTGAAGTAGAGGAAGATGCCTCAGCACTTCTGAAGCGTGATGCTCGAACCTTGCTAGCGAAATTCAATGAGCAGATGCAACCTGTCTTTGTGCTGCTGCGTGAGACTGAAGATATTGCTCTGCCATATGAATTGCTGGAGCCACAGCCAACAGAAATACCAGAATTGTCAGAAAGGTATAATCATAACCCTCGAACTTCTCATCAGCAAACGCCCCCCCCCCCCAACAGCTTCCCAGTTGTAAACCCTTTGAAATACTGAACTTGCAGCCCACTTTCTACTCAGTTCTGTTTTGTTCAGTACTGTCAGCTGCTTAGTGAAGAAGCCTGTAATATCTAAGGCATCCTAAATTATTGTTACGCATTTATAGTTTTATTTTTGCTACCTTTTAAAGTAATTAATTTTCCAGATTTCTTCAGCTAATACTCATGACCCTTTCTGTCGGAAAGTCACGTTTCTCTAGCAGCATGCTCCATCCAGAGATGCATGACTGAAGTGTCCATGTAAAGTTCAGTAGTTCAGAGCCACTTGCCTCTGCGATAAAGTAATAAGGAATGAGAATTGCTTTAATACAGAGCACTGGTTAAAGCTTGTCTGCTGACAAAACATGCTTTTTCTTGGTTGGTTGGTTGGTTGTATGGAAACTGGGGGTTCTTGCCTGAACTTAACCTGTCCCAAATGGGTGATATTCCATTCAGCTTTGATCAGAAGGTGGGTTCAAGTGTGCTGGAATCGTGCAGCCAACCTGAGAAATGGGCCAGCAGACGTTCCTCTTACAGCAATATGTACACCCAAAACTTAGTTATTGATGTACAAGACTCTGAGCACAAGAAGAAAACAAGAGAAAAAGCAACTAAGCAGCAACCTATCTGGATGTCACAGAGCACTGTGGAAGGAGCAACAAGAACCGCCAACAACAGTGTTGGTAAGTTTTTTTTGGGGTTTTTTTGGGTTTGGTTTTTTTTTTTTTTTTAGCAAATACTTTAAATTTGCAGCCTTACTGCATTTCATCATAGCTTTCCTGTCAAAAATGTAGTCAGCTTGGTTTAGAATATAGTTACACTTCAATTCTGCACTAGTGGTTATCACAACTTCTAAAAACCAGTCTTTAGCCTGACTGAGGTAGCATTTGTAAATGGTCAAGAGGTCAGGTACCAGCTCCTGGAATTTTTGGCTCTAGCCATGTGGTAATATTAGTGGTAATCTTTAAAGTAGATAATTCTTGGAGATGTCTGCACTTTGAAGAGAACCTTAGAGTGTGGGTAAAGATGACCCAGAGTAGAAGAAAATAATTTATGCAGGATGCCTGTAGTGACTGTAAACTATTGATACCTCTAATACTTAGTGTTGTGTATTAGCAGTAAATGCTTCTGAAGAAAGTGGTAAAGAAACTGTTGCTGATAATGAAATCATGAAGACTCTTCTGATCCATGAACCCAAGTTGTCATCTAACACAAATCAGGCTCCTGTTGTCAGAAGCAAACCACCTGAATCAGGCAGTGACGTTAGCGAGTGTGAAGGAGATTCCAAGCACCCAAGAGTAGCAGAAATGGAAGTAGCAGACAGCAACTTTGAACAAGAGGAGGAAGAACAGGAAACACAAGGTCCTATTTTAATGGTAGCTGGTCAGCCTCGTTCATATGGTGAAGTTAATGAAAATCCAGAGCTTGTGTCTTTGATGACAAATGAAGAGAGAGCAGCTTACATTAAAGCAGGGCAAGAAATGTTCCAGTCTGTTTTTGAATAAATACTGCTGTGTGAACATGCGAATTTGTGTAGAATGGGTGAAGGCTTCTTTTGAAATAAGACAATCTAATAGTTTTTTAACTTATTTTCTTCAAAGTTTGGTTTTGTTTGAATTCCTTGCTCTTTCTTATGCAAGACTGTAATCCTGTAGTAGGTGACTACAGCTCAAAATGCTATCAGTGCAGCAAAAGCCACCCAAAGTTATTAGGGGTTTTCTGTTGTCTTTATGCTTAGACTTTGTGCTGTAATTAGTTTTGGAGCATGTATCATTTTGTGATACAGGGCGACTGATTAAAATAAAGTTTCAAAAGCAGTGGTGAACTCTATTGTAAGAAATTAATTATTCCACCTTCCTCTGGGAACTAGCAGATGCTTCTAGTAGTGAAAATGAGTTAAAGCCCAGCATGATGTGGTTTCACTCCATACCAGTTTTGTTAGGTCATTCACCATACAACAGTAAGAACTGCTACTAAATTGCATTGGCTATAGGAGAGAACCACCTCAGGCCTCTTAACCTTAAGATTAAAAAGAATTATGTCAATTCTTTGTGATGAGCTGTGCAATGGATACTGGACAGTAAAATGTAACATTCATTTTGGTCTGGATGGGTAAGGGAGCAAGCAATGCTTGCTGTTTCTCATAGCTCTTTCAGACACTTTCCCATTAATCTTTTTAAAGCAGGATCTCTCCTGCTACCACTAGAAAAACACATTCCATGTGAACTGAATGACACAAGTAGAAGGACTAGCATCAGAATATAAGGGAGATCTTAACTTCCCCAGCACTTCTACTTCAATGAATGTAGATGATGGGCACACACTGAAACACAGGCGCTTCCCTCAATGTTAGGAAACCCTTTTTACTGTAAGGGGGACTGAGCCCAGAGGGATTGTGTAGAGTCTCCCACACTGGAGATATTCAAACCCAGCAGGGCACAGTCCTGGCCAACCAGCTCTGAGTAGCCCTGCTTGAGTAGTGGGTTGGACAAGATGGGCTTCAGAGATCCCTACCAACCTCAACCACCCTGTGGTGAAAGGGTAGAGAGAAAGCATGACCAAAGAAATAGTATTTCAGTTCACTGTTCATACACACTATTCCAGAGATCTGGTGTGTATGAACAGTGAATTTCTCTGAATGCCAGAGAAAGAATTGAAGAATGGTGTGTGCTTATGCTATTTCTTGAGACAAATCTTGTTTATATGGTAAATCATTAAACTCCTAAGCTCAACTATTCAGAAATCTTACTGTTCTACTTTATGAAAATGATCCCTTTTAGGTCTACTGAATGATTCTTGTGCCAAGTTAGTTAGTGATTAAAAACTTAAATTTTGTTTCACAGATTTGCCTTTGACATAATATATTTCATCTGTCCTCAAAATTGTAAAGTTTTTTCTGCATACAGTACCATAGTGGGGTTAGAGCCTGCACAGTAGTTAAACTGAACTCAAACTTTCTGATATAATTCTTTCTTTGAAGACAAGAGGCATGTGATTGTAATCTGCCACTTCACTATTCACTCATAAAACCTGGAGACACTCAAACTAAAAAAAAAAAAAAGAAACCACGGAACAATCACACTCTCCTTTTTATTCAAACTTCAGGCATATTTAGGCTTCACTGGCACTAGACTGTTTCTCACGGCATATAGCTATATTATTACAGTGACCTCAAAAAGAAGACAATTCTGAATTAAAGAAAGAGCACCATTGCTTTTTAACTACTTTTAGAAAAGCCTTGTGTTTAAGGTAAATGGATCTCTATAATGCAGCAGATATGCCAAATTATTTCTAGCTCTATTTTATGACTGCCTGTTATTAGCAAGTCTGATCTGAAAAAGTGAAGAAAACAGTTGTTCTGGTTCAAGTTTTCCAATCTACTCTTCTACAACCCTAACCCTGCCTTTGCCATGAGACTTCAGGAGGTGCTGACTTTAACTGTTTGAGTTTTCTTTCAAACATTAATTTCCTAAATTTCTTCAACGTTAAAACTCTTCACCAAGTCAACTACTTTTGACAGCCTGTAGAATCCGTTCCTATTGCAGCAACTGTGAAAGGACACTAAAATTTTCAGACAGGTTTATCCCTTTGCACATTGAAAGTCAAAACAGAAAATGCAGAAAATGAGAGCTGGTTCCTGCAGTTAACTACAAATCCAGGGTATTTATTCCACCTCAGATAAATGTGCTGATAGAAATGAATTCCACAGGCCCTGAACAGGAACATTTTTTGTTTGGTTTGTTTTTTACAGACCAGCTATACTCTAGGCTATACAAGCAACAGGTAAGGCATGTATTGTGCCTACATCTTATAGTTGTAGAAGATAAAGAAACTCTGTGGGACAAGAGTTTCTTGTCCTAGGAAATTAGCAGTGTTTCTCTGTAGAGGAGTTACAGACTGCTACAAGCATTCCAACATTAAAGTCAGTTAACTTCCAACAAAAAACCCTGCATACCATTTTGTAAGCCAGAGGAAATTTTTCGGAAGATGAACTTACTTACAGACAAGTCCAAACTTTATTTGAAACTACCATTTTGAACAATTTAAAAATTACTAAACAAGTCACAATAAAAATAAAAAAGAAGAGATTAAGACAGAAAAAGAACAGTGCAGCAAAACTGAATAGAAGAGGATTCAGTTCCAGCTGTTCAGACTGCCACAGGCAGAAGTTAGCATACCTATCCTAAGAGGCAGTGTGTCAAATTTTACATTTTTATACACTTCCAGAATTCTGGGAAATTAGTGATGATCTTCCATATGTGTTTGTATACAAGGAGTTTATAAATGCAGGTATCTGCAGGTTGTTCTCATCCACTTTGAGCTCCAAAAGTTTCTGTAAAACAAGAGTATGCTCATTATCGTCTAACAGCTACAAGGCATCAAACAGCTGCGGAACACATTTCAACTCCTTGTAAGGATTCATTAAAGCACCTTGATGAAATATCTCATCCTCACCTTTTTTACAAGCATTCTGAGCCATGGCTTACTTGAACAGCTTGTACTGTTTGAAGAATTGGAACTAGCTACACTAGCAGAAAACTACCATCAGAATACTCAGTTCATGCATTTATTTATGTCTTTACTGTACCTTCCACTACAGATCTACAAGCCTGACAACAGAACGTAACATAAGCCTCTAATGCCATAACTTGTGTCACAATTTCAACATTAAAAAAACAAAGGTTTTTTGACCTGCATTACCATTAAGTTTTTGGAGCTGCATAAATACTGTTTCATGAAAGTAATGAATTTTTATTGTTGTCATACACACTGAAAGTTTTTTTTATCTCATGGTATGCTTCACATTAACAATTATTTTCATTTCCCTGAAGAGAGATTTTACTATTGTCAGCAGTCTCTTGAACTCTTCTATTACAAGACCACTGAGCAGTCTGTCAGCAAATTATATTGAGCATTATTATATCAGATGACAGCAATTAGAATTTACAATATTATTAAACCCCAGCTTGTGTTATGAGGAAAAAAATACTGTTCCATTTTATTAAGTTTTAAAACCATCCTGTTGTAACATGTTAATTTTTATGACTATCAGCCACATAATCTAACAGAAGTATGTATACAGAAGAGACACAGAAGGCAAAATCCCTTCATACCAATACATCATTTGAAAATGCATGATAACAAAAAAGGATATTCTTTCAGCACCACGATGATTGCTTACTTCCCTCACTGGTAAGAAGATATTTAAATTCTAGGACATTTGAGGGTGTTTTCCCAATAGGTGTAGAGGATTTAAGAAATAATCTTTACCAGGTTCTTTCAAAGTTTGGGCATCTCCTACTAATTCTTGATCTTGAGCTCCACCTCCACCCAGTAATTCATCAGACAAACTGTTGGTTTGAGCCTCTGTTGCCATCTTCTTCATTAAATCTGCCTTTGTAAGAGAGAAAGCAAAACTCAAAATACTGGATCATTCTTATTGCTCTCTTGATAATTAAGATTGCTAAATAACAACCCCACAAGCAATAGCAAAATACCTCTGAGTATACTGCAAGTTTAAGGGCCAAGTCTTCAACTTTTACAAAGTCATCTTCATCAGATTTTTGACTTATGTTTCCAGAACCAGCTTCCTGTAAACAGAAATGGAGACATTTACGAGTGCTACTCTTAAATAGTGCTACTTCTGTTTATCTTCCCTCAAAAACTAGATTCTTGACTATTATAAAGTACATCAAAAAACAATGCCCATATCAAATTCATAAATGAAAACTGAACAAAACTGGAAACTAGAAATAACACTGAAATAGAAAAAAGCTTCTTATTTCTCTTGGACGTATCTTAATGGAAATATACGCACATATTCATTCACTAACACAGGCGACTCTGTATCAGGGCTGCCAGCCATGGAGCTTTCAGAACTTGCAGCTGATTTGTTTTCCACACATGTTGTATCTAGTGTTTGAGTTTCATTTACTGGTAAAGGTGGGCTTGATTCTTCTGTTTTCACGCTGGCTGTTATAAAGGATTCTGGCGTACTGAGTGTTAAAGGTGGTGTACTCTCCATGCCATTGAGGTAATGAGGCAAAATTGTAGCCACATCTTGTTCATCTAAAACCAAAAAACTACATTTTAACTAGGTATAGTGATAGTATAAAAAAATTCCCAGATCCTTCTATTATGTTTTTTAGATTATGATCCAAAGCTGCAAATGAACAATGAAAGTTATTTGTACTCTCATACAGTTAAGTGTCAGCAGTTATCACAAGACAGAACACGACTTCAAAACATTTGACTTGATAGAGCTTTAAAAACAAAGAGGCAACAAAAAAACAACTTCCAGAACTATATGACCTACTGTAAAATATTCATTCTAGATATGAGGAAATAATTAATACAGAACAATAAATTCCTTAACATTTTGCCACATTCTCATGGCAACACAGGATCTACTCAAATACTGCCTATAGAAAAAGAACAAAACAAGTATTTGCAACAGAAGGACACCCAGGAGAAGGTGGTAACAACTGTTGGATTAGAGGTAACATTCATACCACCCGGTAGTGTCTTTTGACAGAAAATGATTTCTCAGTTCTTCACCAGTTACAACACAGCATTACTCACAGAAGTAAATCTTAAAGTGATTTTAATTGCTAGTAAATGGTAGTAGCAGGAAAAGCAAGTACTAGACAAATCTAAACATCAAAATACCGTAAGTGACAAATTTAACTCTGCTGCAGTTGTGTGCCAAGAGCTGCAACAATCAACTGAAATTCACGCTATTTTCAAGCATCAAAACCACTTCTATCTAGCTAAGCTTATTCCAGGTTTCCTCCTTATAAGGTCTGCTGTGTCTAGATCAACATAGATAGATCTAGTCAACTGACATGGTTCCATAAAAAATCCAGCCCAGTAAACTCTTGCAAATTTGATCACCTTCCTTTTAAATTACATATATCACAGGCACTGTCCAAGATAATTCTCACAGCATGTAAATTCATATAGAAGTGTTAATCTCTCAGTTACTGCATAGGGGTCTTACCTTTAACATTAACAGATTCTTGTTCTGATGACAATATCTCACTGCTTTTTGTCTTACTCAATTCTTGCTTTGAAGTCTATTAGGGAAGGTGAAAACAAGTTAATTTCTTCTATCATTCTACTTTCATTAATATGAAAACACTGCAACAAGAAAAACTGAAATACATACAAATATGTACTGAAAAGATGTGCACTGGCCTAAGTTTTTTCTGCATTTACAGCTTTGGTGATACCTGTTCATTTTCAGTTGTTGTTTCACTGCTTGCTTGTAGTGATGTCTGCACATCAACAGGCCCTTCCTCAAATTCAATTTCTTCATCTTCATTCTCATCTTCTCCACTGCCATAGTTAGTCAAAGCTTGGGTTTCTGCTTTTGATAAACCTGAAGGCAAATCAATGGAAAACCACCTTCATATTATATTTACATATTGACATAGCCTGACAGCGTAAAAGGCTGCAAAATCCAAATACCCTTTGGAAATTTACTGCAATGATCAGTTATAACTCTTACTTCAAAACTTTCTTTGAAATTAAGATACAGCGATGACTGAACTTTCAACAATCCACATGCTCCCTATGTGCTATCTTGCAAACGAACACCACTGTGTTGATGTGAAATATCTAAGTTATTAAACAGGCTGGTGTGAAGAAAGTAAATCTAAGGGAAACCAAGCTGTGAGCATTTGGTGTAAGGCCACAAATGGGACAACAAATTATTAAAAAATATGCAAGTTTAAGTGGAAGCATATTAAAAAAATAATAATTATTCACATGAAAAAAAGTCTGAAATTTCGTCAGCTTTCATATTTTCAATTTAAAGGCTGAGAAACTTCAAGTTTAGCTGACCCAGGATATGTAACTTAAACAATCTGATTCTAATCTGTTTTTACAGATGTTTACAAAGAAAAAGCTGTTACAATTGGAATGTTTAACCCATGACACAATACTAGCAAATACAGTACTGGAAAACTTTCGCTGGGAAAGACCTGTGGATGCCCAGTGCCTGGAAGCGTTCAAGGCCGGGCTGGACGGGACTTTGAGCACCTTCCAGTGGTCTAGTGGAAGGTGTCCCTGCCCATGGCAAGGGGGTTACAACTAGATGGTCTTTAAGGTCCTTTCCAACCCAAACCATTCTGTGATCTTATGACTAGAAAATCCATGAGAGGTGGTGTTACACAGCAGTACTTCACGCAAATCCTGTTGTAAAATTAATTGGTCAAAACTACAGTGAAAGCACTGAATAATGAGCTATATGAAAATCACTTACTTATTGCCACTGGTCCACTTTCATTTTCCTCATCTTCCTCTGGATCAGACACATCAGACCTAATACTTTCAGGAACTCCATTACCATCATATATTTCTGAATCCTGTACTTGTTTAGCAGTTTCAGTCTCATCCTTGTCCTAGGAAAACAGGGAATATTGTGCATTTTCATGTTTGCTTATCTATAGATCAAGTTATGGTTTCTGCATCAAGGAGTCACCTTTGCAACTCAAAAATATTTACAGACTAAAATTCATGTTTAAGAAGTACTTAAGGCCTTGAAATGAATATTGCAGAGCTACTCCTAAAACAGCATCAGAGCCTACTATAAGAGATCACTCACTGTTCAGACATTGCTATCAAGGACGTTGTAACTGAGTTTTCATTATCTGAAAAAGTTCACACTGATTGGCATTCTAGCTTAAAAAAGCATATTTAAATTAGGTTTCTCATTATCAAGAGGAAGACAGACACAACTGCATTACTACCTTCTAGCAACTTCCCTGCTTCTCCTAAATGATTTCTAGAAAATGTTAGGGATATTTCTAACTACAGCTTCTCATTTCTTTAGCAATAGCTACTCAGCAGTTTCTCTGTTGAATGATTTTCTAAATAACTTGAGTGAGAAAATTATGCTCAGCCTATATGAAACCTCAAGTAAAGCCCTGAGTTAGGCTCCAAGTCTTGACGGCACTCTTTTACACTACGGCAACCATAACAAGTGATATGCAGTGATATGCAACCTTAACAAGTGATATGCACTTTTAGTTCCAAAGCAGTGTGACAGAAACTCTAAGCCCATACATGCCTACACATATGCCTATGCCCATTTGGGAAAGCTTTCAACATTCTACTTAGTACTTCACCTATCTCTTTCCCTTGGTTGGAAAGAGTGCAACATTCCAGCAGAAACTACAAAGGTTCATATATAACCCATCTCCCCAAACACAGTGATTTTAGTGGTTTCCAAAACAAAGAGCAAAGGCAGAAATCTGGGGCACTGACATTTAACACTCAAGAGCAAACGCATACTTTGAGGACTGCAAATACCATGTGTCCCAACTCAAAACTTCTGCCTTCTCCTTAAGATGAAAACAACTTATTCCATACCATTAAGAAATAAAATGTTAATTGCTAAAAATAGTTAAGCTGTCCTCGTTATTGAGTTCTTCAGCGAATGACTGCATGCTCAATGCTCTGAGCTGAGAACACGGGCAACAGCCCCAAAACAAATCCCGCAATAAACACCTTCAGAACAGGTCTTTCCTTTTTTCTTTAAAATACAGAAAATGCATACTAAAAGGAAAAACGAGATCCTACCCTAAAGCTGCTCAGTATCACAAATTACTCCATTTCAGTTGTGTAGCATTCAGCATAAACTTTGCTTCTTTTAGACTTTCAAATCGTCACTCCTAAAGCAAAGCTCATTCTATGTAAAGGACACCAACAATAAACAGAAAAACATCCTCAATGCTATCTTTGTTGATCTGAATGCACTTCTTGAAAGGTAACAAGATAATATTTTATAATAGTCTTTACGCTCTGCAGTAGAAAAAGGAATAAAACAAGAGCAACCAAGGAAGTGATATCCAAGTCATGTTTACTGAATGCATATAGTACCAAAGGCTTATCGATGAAGGCAGATTTTTTGGTAGTCATTTCCCAGACCATCTACTCAAATTTAAAAAGGGAAATTATAATTTACTTCATTAAAGTAACAAAGTAAATCACTGAAAATAACAGAAAGGAGATAAAAGCCATGATGTTGAACATATTTATAAACACTAGAAAATGGGCTCCTTACAGATAATAGATTTATCAGACAGAAACAGTAAGACTAAGTGATCTGTGAAATTATCTGAGGAATAAAGACAGTTGAGAAGCATAAACATACTTTGTCCTCATCGACATCTTCAGCAGATGAACAAACATCCACCTGGACACCTTTTTTTGCCTAGAAGAAACACAAACTGTCTTCAATTCTAAACTGAAATAAATTTGAAACACTGAACCAAACTAGGGCTTCATGAAAGCCTGGATGAAATGCCAATCTTACCAAGAACTGCTATCTCAAAATGGCAGAAAGCCACAGGGACTTCTATACTATGACCTGTTTACACAGATGTCTTAAAAAGTTGAGAGCTGCAAAACACTACGAAAACTCTTTTAGCCCGTTTTATTCAAACAATTATGTCTACATGGGCTAATTCTCCAGATGATGGTTGAATCATGTTTAACATACGGAATTAGATATACCAGCTCTGGTCAAGACAGTGCTGTGTTTTTCAGCATGCAATCTAAAACCAGGTAGCTTACTGGGCTCAAGACAGCCACAAAATCAAACAAGATCAGATGTGCCTGCATCAGGATCTGAGAGTTGAAAGCTGTGAGAAAACCACATAAAGATAATTGTGCAAATCTGTACAAAGTAATTGGGGACCTATCAGTTCCGGCTCATCTCTGGCTCTGCTGAATCTGAACTGCTGCCACAGGAACAAGGCAAACACTGACCTTAACCCTCATTCTCCGTCTTCCAGCAGATGAGAAGAGATGCCAGATCTAAGTTGGCTCTATGCATCTTCATAAGAGTGTATAAATCAATCCTTTATGTAACAAGGACCCGATGAGCAACTTCAGATAAAAAGAAGCCTGACTCCAGAAAGATTTGGACATGAGTGTTTCTTTGGCCTCTTTACAAGGCACTCTGCCGTCTCTCTCATACTAGCCATATTACTGGTATACCTAAGTTGAACTAGAAATATAACTGATGATATGCTTAAAACTGCTTATAGAACTTCATGACAGATTCACAAAATATATTCTGTTGACATTTTAAAATGAGTTAAGGGTTTGCTTTAGTATTTGTTTTTCTAAAAGAAACCTGAAAGGACACTGAAGTTGTAACTAGACAAGAAACATTAAGGTAGATACCTGACTGATGTAAATATATGAACACGATCTGTTTTAGTGTTTCATAAAACGGTTCATTTTTAGTTATCTAAAAAATGCTGTGCTCCTAAAAACTGCAATACTAAAATTAGAAATGGTGATGCAACATCTTAATAATGTAAATGGTGCAAAAGCCAACCAAAACTTGCTGTGTTAGAGCAGAATATGTACCACAGTCTCAAATATTTCTGAAAATTTTATAGGTGTTTTATACTCCAAGTCTAGAATGCGATACTTTCTACATATGGCAATAAGCCAACTACTTGATGACTACACATGACTTATTCAAGTTAGGTAAAGATGGTGCCTAAGCTACTGCAAGGAAAGCTGTAGGCATAACTGGAGAGATGACGAACTGGGACTTCCATGTAAAAATATTCGGGTGGGATAGAGTTAATTTTCTTCATAGTAGCTGGTATGGGGCTATTGTTTGGATTTGTGCTGGAAACAGTGTTGATAACACAGGAATGTTTTAGTTACTGCTGAGCAGTGCTTACACACTTTTCTGCTCCTCACACCACCTCACCAGTGAGCAGGCTGGGGGTGCACAAGAAGCTGGGAGGGGACACAGCCAGACAGCTGACCCCAGCTGACCACTGGGATATCCCATACTATATGGTGTCATGCTCAGCATATAAAGCTGGGGGAGAAAGAAATAAGGCGGGAAATGTTCAGAGTCATGGCATTTGTCTTCCGAAGTAACCATTATGAGTGATGTATCCCCACTTTCCTGGAGATGGCTGAACATTTCCATGCCAATGGGAAGTGGTGAATGTGTTCCTTGTTTTGCTTTGCTCACACATGGGGTTTTTGCTTTACCTGTTAAACTGTCTTTGTGTTAACCCACGAGTTTTCTCACTTTTACTCTTCTGATTCTCCCTCCTATCCCACTCCGAGGAAGGGAGCAAGTGGTGGCGTGGTGCTGAGCTGCTGGCTGGGGTTAAACCACAACAACTACACAATGGCCTCAGATGTTAATACTATTTCAACACTTGATTATTCATTCCTATGTGCACATATAACTATTAAAACACATTTTGTATGAACTATCAAAACCAAAGTCTACACTTAGATACCTGTAACAGACGCTCATCTAAAATACAGGACATCTCCCTTACTGAGGAAAACTGGTTCATGCTTCTACACAAGCAATACTGTGACTACACAGCGCTCATTTGTAAAAAGAAAAACAACAAACCCACACCAACAAACAACAGAGATCCAACAAAACTCCCAAACCCCACATATATACAATGTATGAACTAAGGTAATCAAACTAGTTTAGGAAAGACAGGTATTTAAGAGACTCAGAAAAGCTACATTTTTCAAAAATGTAATAAAACAAACCTCTTTAGCATATGATTGTATGACTTCAGTAGTTTCTGTTTTTCTTTTACATCTCTGCTTTACAGAAATACTGTTGTTGTCCAAGTCTTGCATTAGTTTAAAAAAGGCTAATTCGTTAAATAACACTTCAGAGATCTCCACAAGAAGATCTTCTCCACAATCTTTTAATGTTCTACCAGCAAATTTCACCAGTGAATCCTGTAAAGAGAAATAATTATTCTGGTTTTGTAACAGGCTTTCAGACTTCAAAGACTAATTATTTGTCATATTCCTAATAACTCAAAATTAGTTAGGTATATAATAGCTAGTACTTTTTTAAAAATACAGTTTAGTGTCTTAAAGAGATTTTAAGTAGAATCTCTAATCAAGTAACAGAACTTATCAAGTTACTGATTTAAACTCTTGTAGGAAAAAAAAAGGAGCAAGAGCAGCTTATTGATTTTAAGGAATTTATGCAAAATGTCCATGAAGAGCATCCCAGAGCTCTCTCTGAAGACAGCCACAGGCTGAAGATACACCTCTTACTGTTTTGCAGTGACTGAAAAGAAGTTCTGTGCCTGGTGAAGCTTTAAGAAACAAGGTAATAAATACTTCACTGCTGTACCAAAGCTGAAGAACAGCAGCTATGCTGTAATTTACAGCTTCAGGGAAGCTGGTTTATCTGTTGCTTACTATCCAAGTTGAAACAGAGTGGCAAAACAACACTGAAAAGCTACTAACCTGAAGTATACTGCCAAGCTGCTTATGAAAGAACTTCACAAATTCTTTACTTTCATCGTTCTGTTGTGTAAGAGTCAAGACCATACGTCTTACTGACGTCAGTAACTGCGAAGAGCACACTTCATCCATGTGTTCCTAAACAAGTGTCACACAATGAGCTTAGTCACTACTTAAAAACCCCAAACAACTAGCCATCAAGTCCAATACTGAAATTGATTTATAAAAACACCACCCACCCACTGAAGGAACAGCATTCCATAAGCAGGTCCTAACCCACCTCACAAAACAAAACTGGAACACCGTTATAGCAGATACCATACTTCATTAATGACTGACTGGCCATGACACACAAAGCTTTATCTCACTTTTTCAATACATTAGTACATGCCATTTTTTAATGTTTGGACAAACATTTCTATTTGATTTGGTCAGCTCCAAACAAAGAAATCTCTATTCTTCTTGATGTCAAGTCCACCAGCCCTATGCAATCTAGAAATCTTACAATTTCTTTCTCTTATTAAAAGCCTCACATAATCTTTCTGTTAGAGCATTTAATTCTTGCTTCATCCTCTGCCAGTCTGCAACTTGATACACACTTATTGGCAGCTGTTTCCAAGATGCAAGTTATCAATTTAAGCAATGTTCTTCTATGCAACTGTGCAGGCCCTTTTCCTATCCTAATTCGCACCTTACCGAAAAGAGTTTTTACCTTCAGAAAAGGAATGACCTCTTTCATAATTGCTTTAATCTGCCGGTCAAGCTGCTGAGTATCTATACGAGGACATGGAACAGCAGGAACTTCATTTAACTGTAGCACAGGAGGACATTCACTGTTACTTGGACCTTGTTAAAAAGAGAAAAAAAAAAAAAGGCACATTTAAGTAATTCAACATTGCACTGCTATTAAAGAAATGCAATTTCAAACCCATCTATTTTCATTTTAAAAAAATAAGTAACATTTACTTAAGTATGTAAAGTTCCTAGAAACTTTGCCAAGTTTTCAAAATAAATGAAGAGGAAAGTAATTCAGCCAATTACATGATTCCTGATAAAGTAATTATTTTCTAAAACTAAGCAAAATACGTATATATGTGCATACCTTCTAATTTAGCAGCAGAAGCACCCTGAAAATTACTAGAGCAGCCCTCAGAGTCAAGGGTACTTTCAGCTTCAATTTTCATACGCTCATATTCCCTCATCCTAGCCAAAGCTTGATCTAAGTGAATCACTGTGTTGCCTATATTTAGAATAAAAACACCTTTTAATCTAAATAAAAAATTTTCAATTGATAGACAAATAAACAATGATAAAAATTCAAAGCCACAAGTTTTGAAATCTACATATAACTGTACTTGAATTATAGTATTTTATTACACACTTTGATCAGCTCCAAGTGTTTCACAAGTGACTAATTTCTCTAAGTGTTGTTTTATGAAACATGTGATTACACACTAAAAATCGAAGAAGAATATGTCTATGCTATTTAAGCATAGACAATTGCAGGCATTTTAGGAGGGAGGGAGTAACACAACATGGTAAATCACAACATTCTTACCAAGGTCATCAGTGGCAAAAGGTTCAAAATTTGAAGATGTAGACATAATACTCCTATTGTCTGCATCATTTTGTTCACAACCTTGACATGCTTCTGTAGAAAAGTTCTTGCCAAATGTTTCCTGGAAAGACATCAATCAACTGACTACAAAGCAGGAATGTACCATCCTCTCACAGATGTGTCAACAAGCCAGCAATTCTTTTCAGCCACATGCTGCGGGATCGAGACTTGTCACCAGGCTGCCTGACTGGGGAACAACCTTACTTATGAAAGGTTGTTCCTTACAACCTTACTTATAGAATCAACTGATGGATATAGAACCATCAGGTGATTCTACCATGTTTGTTTCAAATACTTCAACTATAAAACACATAAGAAACTCTACAGAGGCATCAGTGATCCCTTATATAGAACAAAGCAAAAATTTGGGGGGAATCTTGTGATCAGTACTTGCTCTAACCTTACCACAAGAGGATTTTGACTCTTTTGAATATCAGTTTCTGATTTATGTCCCCCTCCATGTCCTGTTCCTTCCTGACACGCGCATTTCCAGCATCAAGAATCCTACTATATTTAATCACTTTATATTTAATTTTCTCCTGGTATTATTATTCTCCTGTATTCGTTTAGAAAAGTCTGTGTAAGTTGATACTAATTTTAGAAAAAGTCAATTGCTAGACTGAATATTTCAGTACACAAGCACGCATGCATGCAAACTGAATAAATAAGAAAAGTTGATAGTAAACTAGCTTCTGAACTTTAAAACTTACATCATCTGTAGAAGGCAGGCTTTCACTGGGAGTGAGTTCAGAATTTGATGCCACCCATGTTCCAGAATTCAGTGATTTTGTGCACTTCCCTCTTTCATTGTTCTCAGATAAATGTCTGGTCACTATATCCTGCAAAAGATATTAAATCAATACTGTAAAAAAGGATCTAGGATTTGTTTGATTCATACACAAGATTTTTGTGCATACCTGTAAAGCATATAGAGCCCTTTGCCTCAGGTAATCTGTATTTAGCAGCTGAAGCTCATGGAAAAGTTCAATAAGAAAGTGGGGACGAGACTCATTTTGAGAAATAAGAGTTGCCACTTCAGAATAAATTGTGTCTCGCAAAGCTTCAAACATAGAAAGATCACTACCAGTTTCTGTAGAAAAAAGGGAATTCATTAAGTCCTTGACATGCGTCCAGTTGAAAGACAACTGCCTATCAGGTATGCAAGTTACAGGTACACAAACTACATCACAATCATTGTAGATTCCATTATATAGCTGCTTTCTTAAAGCTCACTCATTTCCTGAAGCGCAACAATGATTTAAACATTCTGAAAGAATACTTTATGCAATCCTCTATATACAAAATAAGATATAAAGCATTCGTATGAATAACTTTCTTTACACTTCTGAACAATACCTTCAGAAAGCATTCTTTACTAAAGCGAATAATGCACACACCTCAATGTTGCTTTCAGTATTCCACACTGAAAATAGTTTTGAAGTATTCCAAACGAGATAGCCAAAGGTCTCAAGTTTATATAATATAAGTCCACACTTTAGCAACATAAGTGACAACATTAAGAAAGCTCTAGACTGAATTCAAGAAAGCTACTCCTTGCCACACCTCCCACACGAGCTTAAATCCTACATTCTCATACCTGTCTAATATCACTAAATTAGTATCATATCCTTAAGCCCGACAACATATGAATGAAAAGACGACTGTGTTCCCTCGTAAGTCTCCCATTCCTTTGAAAATTGAGGATTATCCTTGCGACAGTTATATTATTACATACACATTTTAGCAAGTGTTGAATGGAAAAAAAGTTACACTTGGAAAACTCAGCTTAGTTTAACAGATGTGTATTTGTTAGTACTTAAGTTAATGAAGTTATTAGCAATACAACAGATGTTACTGTGCAATTTGATTATTTGCAAATAGTTTAACAGTATTTTTTAAGCACATAGACAAGCCTTTTCAACCATTAATAAGCCACCAGAAATCACTCCTCTCCCCATCAATAAAATATAATAATAGCTTTTCAACTTGCTAAAAATGCTTATGGAAATTAGATTCTTATTGTAGTATCTACATGTGTATTTTCTATTTGTAATCGTGACTAACCAAGAACATGATAAACACGTTCTCCACAATTACAATTCAAAGTAGTTTGCATCACTGCATTTCATGCAAATTACAAGTAACTTCTTTTGCCTTGTTTACAGAGAAGGTGCTGTAATAGTACTAATTTTGAACATCTGTTAAACAGTCTGAGTTTAGGACCAAAGCTAAGAGGAAAAAAAAAAAGTAACAGGACATTGTTGAAGCTAAGCACTGAATGCATTACCTGGCGCTTCAATGCATGCATTTCTGTTAGACTGCTGCAGAATTCTCCTAGCATGCGCTGTAGGAAAGTGGGGATAGACAGTGATAAACACAAAAATGTGCACCAGAAATAAAGGCAGGCTCTATACAAAATAGCAGGAGGAAAACTGCTTAGTCATCCAAACCACATCAAAGCTGCTTATGGTGAGAATTTGAATGGTAAAAGTTTATTATGTATCCCAATAAACAGCTCTTGGTGCGGACACAGCAACATTGACAAAGCTGTACATCGTGCTACAATGACTAGAATTTCTGCATCTTTCAAACAGGACAAAGATACTGTCAAAACCTAAAAAGATACAGAAGAATATATTTATGATCTAGATGCAAGAAAAGCAGTGCAGACGGCAAAAATGTAAGGGTTTATGTGATGTTATAAGATTGAGTTTGAATGATGTTTGATAGAGCTCCTTTAAGCATGAATAGAAAGAAAACATGGATGCAGTACAGGATGTAGTTTAAACACTAAACAAAGTTTAATCTGTTGTGCAGTTACTTTCCATAAGGACACCAACAAATGGGTGAGGTTTCTATTGGCTAGGTTTTTGTTTGTTTTCAGTTAAGAAAATATAGAAACAAACCCATCAATCAAGTACCTAACCTACAGAACTCACCCAAAAGCCATTAATACCCAACTTTTTACACACTTTTATGTTTACAGCATCCTGTTAAAAAGCAAAATACACACGCTAAATATATAGTACTGTCTTCTTGTCACAATACACTGCTTTTAAATAATACACTAGCAACAAAGTATGGAGGTCCTTTACTCAGAGAAGTTCACAAAATAACTACATCAGAAAAGAATACCTGAAGACATTTCTGTAGATCTACTGTATTTAATTATTTTTTCCAATTGTTCCCGATTCCTTTTGCTGAACACCTTTGCATGAACCACCTCTTCTGCGTGCCTGCTTTTATTGCTCTTGCAGGGTTCACACACACTTGAAGCACTTGCACTTTCATAACCTAACGCAAGCGAATGAAAAGGAAGAAATCAAAAAATAGCTTACAAAATGTTTTATTACATTTAACAACTTGTCCGAGAGCAATCTCAAAGATGAAAAAAACCAGTGATGTTTCCTAGCCAAAAATTTTCCTCTGTACACTGAAGCAAAACCCTTAGTGACTGCAACTATACATGCTAGTACCGTCCCTATCTTCTTATTCAGTATTCTACTGAAGGACATCTTTCAGCAAGTCATCCAGTTTGAATGTGAAGACATAATGAAAAGATTCTCCTGGTGGTTTATCACAAGCGTATTCTTAGAGTATTTGCATCCACTATCCATTCAAATCATGATGCCCTAATCGGCTATGTTTTTTATTTACTGAAATACTGAAAAACCTTATGTAGTTACACTATGTAAAATGAAATTGTATTTCAGTGACTTATTTTCATTAGTATAGCTACCATTTATGGAGAGTAAATTCTCCGCAATGTAATGATTATAATCCAAGTTGAGTTTGCCATGGTATCTAAGATTACTTTACAACCTACCAGTATTTTTAATTCTGCCCTTTAGCTGAGAAGAACTCTTCCTCTTATTCTTTGATTTGGGTGTTTTATCTTTTGAAGCCAAACTTGCTTGAGCTGATGCTTTTCTAGATTTAAACGTCTTTGTCACAGTAGTTGGGTCTACTGGATCAGGCATGCTACTAAAACTCTCAAAAGACTCTTCATCAAAGTCTCTTCTTCTGCTCACATCAGACTGATTTTTATGACTGGAAGCAATGTTTTGTCCTGAAACTGCAAAACCTGCTTTCAGCTGAGACTGATCATCTTTTTTCACTTCCTGGCTTTCATTAAGCCAAGTTGATCTTCTTTCCATTTCCTCTTCAGGTTGTCTATGACTCCTTCTGTCACAAAGAAAGAAATACACACCATAATATATCATAACCTAGTCTCTCAGATAGAAACAGCATGTATTATCAGGCAAATAGCTTTATCCATAATGCAAGTCAAATGCCCTAGTTACTTAGCCAACAACTAAACATTGGGCGGGAGGGAGACGAGGTGGGGGAAGAAGAGGAAGGGAGGGAAATCTAGTGAGAACCCTTCCAAATGGAAAACAGAAGATGTCTGAAGAAGTTTACATTTATCATTGATTTCAATCTGAATACACTTATGTAGCTGTTGCTGTGCTCAAATAGCAGTATTGGACAAAACGTTTCTTTAAACAACATTTGTTACTACCTACTGTAGCACACAAATAAGCCTTCACTGAAATTCTGTTCTCTAGTTATTCAAACAGCTCAGTTTCTAAAACCCATGGAAATGAAATCTTCCTCCACTTACAAGTATCACAAAACCACTCCAGCATTATATTTGATCTTAAGATTAAGTGATACATTAATATATAGAAAAGCACAACATTCGACTGAAAAAAGGAAAAAAAAAAGAAATTCAACTGGAAACTGCAAAAGTAAAGCTCATCCTGTAATTCTATTATAACGAATTCCGCAAAAGAATGATGAATTCCCACAAGCCCCAGAAAAGGTAGGAGTGTGGGAGGGAGAACAGTTAAAGAGTTGCACTGTGACATTTAATACCTTTGTTTTTCTGCTCCATTAGAGGATATACTTTCAAAAGGTTTGGGGAACGTCATATACTCAGTTTTCTCAGAAGCATTATGATCTAGAGGATGTTGTGGCTCCTGCCGCTCACTGCTGCGTGGGGAAATATTGTGTGCAAAATCTCCAAAACCAGAAGGAAACACTGGATTACAGTTAAAACCTACAAAGTGAACAAGAGAGTCAGAAGGTACTAATTCATTTATCTGTGTGATAGAAGTAAAATTTGAGACATACAGTGTGACAACATAAAATTATGAAGCTAACATAGTAGGTAAGTAAGCAAAAACTGATTTTGTCCTGAAAGCATGGCAATAAGCAGAATTTACCTTAAACGCAGGTTTTAAACATAACTGGATACTACACATGCCCCTACCATCAGTGGAGAGATGAAGGTATCTCAAGAAACCAGTGAAAGTAAAAAGTGAAGATAAAAATGACAACAAGGCAGAATTCTGCCTGCATGAAGACTTGATCAATACTTCAACTACCATCAAATTGATAACAAAATTTCAACGGTACAAGTATTCACAGGGCCAAAGAAGTCATAATACTCATTTTCACTTCAGAATCATTCTAGCTGTGGTAAATCGAACATAACTATTCTTCTGTGCAGGTTCCATATAATGTAAAATATATTCAACAGAAAACAGACTAGAACCTGAAAGCTACACTCTACCCTGCCTATTTCTTGAAACTGCTGAAATATATCAGGACAGCTTTAACAACTTTCAACGATACAATAAAACGCCTACTTTTCTTCCCCCATTTCAAATTTAACATTAAAAGCAGATTTGGTAATGAGATTAGGAACACTGTATCCGAGTCAACAGTAATTCCATACCTCTAATGGAAACAAAAATTAGCAACATACTCCATTTACAGGCATTTAAAACAAAAATAAGTGCTGGAAGTTCTAAGAAAAAGAGAAATAATTACCAAGTGACACCTTAGAATAAAACAGTTCACTTAGTCATAACACTATTAAATGATTAATGAAGGTATGCAAAAGCTTCAAACATTGCTTTTCATGTGTTTGATGAAGAACATTTTAAATGTTAACTTTATGGATTTGGCATTTTCAATTACAACCAACATCTTACAGAGGAAGTCTTGCTTTTCATACTGAAGTCAAAATATACAATATTCCGCCATAAACATTAACAAACTTCTGCTAGGGTAATACGGACTCGTGCAAGTAGCATTTCAGACCATTTTAATATAAAGGAAAAGTCACAGAGGTTCTACAAGTTCACATGAAGATTTCAATTAAATGAGGGAGTGGGAACTTTCAAATTCTTACTCTTTTCACACCTGTAGTAGTACTCACCTGGATCAACAGAAGAAAAATCAGTAAATCCTGGTACATTCAACAGGTTCACAGGTTGCGGAGGAAAGCTGAACGGACAGAAAACAGGGGATGGAGGTGGTGGTGTACTACTGCCTCTCTCCTTTCTCGATGGCTTCTCTTGACACTGTTGCTGTTCTTGCTGGCGCATAAGATCATTTAACATTTGCTTCAACCTTGAAAACAAGGAAAAATAATCACTTGGGAAAACGAATGCTAAGGAAAAGCTGTATATTTATACTCAAGTAATTTGAGATTCATATTATTTCATCCCACCCATGTAATGTATGGAAAGAACTACTCCATTCAGCTAGGAAAAAACAAAAACAAACAAACAAACCCCAAACCACCAACAAAAAACCCCAAAGAAACCAACCCAACTTGTATTTAGCAACAGACAGGAACAGTTTTAAAACCAATCACTCTGAACTAGTGGTCATGTTTACAGAAGTCAGACATCCTTGTAAGAACAACAAAAATTGACCTGATACTAAAAATATAAGCAGGCTAAAAAGGAAACAAATAGAAACAACCAAAGATGACAAAATATTTGCAGGAGTGGCGTTAGAACTGCTTTAAAATATTTTAAGAGGCCAGTAACTATATACCACTCACCAAACACAAAACAGAGGTGAAGAGCTTGAACATTCACGTAATGAATTAAAATGACTGTTACATCTTTTTTAAAAAAAGATCATTGTTCAGAAGTTAAAAGTAGTACTTCCAAATGGAGCATTAAGTAAAAAATTCTACACTAAGGATAAAAACCTTTTCCACCATCTTTCCACAGCCATTAGAATCCGGAATCTTGCCACACAGTCTAGCAAAGACTATAGACTTAAAAGCATATTCAGGGAAAGCAAGTCTAAACCAAAAAAGCCAAATAAAGTTATTGCCAGAGATTTGTGGAAGAGATGTCAACTTCTGGTTCTCTTCACTAAAGATTACTCAGAGAGAACCATTCCAAAGGTGTTAAAGCAGTGGTGGGAAAAAAAAACCAAAAACCAAACCACCAAAAATGCTGTATACGATTTCAAAAGCTTGTAATCAACTCAGAAGTTCAAATCATCTCATATTAAAGCATTATCCATGATCTGTTATTCACCTAACCATGTTCTCTGTTACTGAAGCATTTCAAATTCCACAAACACAAATGCAGTCAACAAACCTTTCCACGTTATTCTGCTGCCAAGACAGTTGAGTGTAACACTGGTTTAACTGATGCATAATAAGATGTACTTGTAAAGATGGAACGTTATTGGGCATCATATTGTAAGGGCCCGTAAGCAAAGTTTGTAGAAGACAAGAAAGGGTCTGTGGAAAGAAAATACATGACAGCAACCAAATTACCAAAACCAGAACTTACTGCTGCAAAAAGGGGAAAAAATCAATAGCAAAGTAAGAACAGCAAAATAACTGCTCTTCGTGTCTACCTGCTGATCCTGCATCAATGTCTGACAAATGCTGACACTAAATTCATGCTGTTTCTTCAACTGATTGATCTGCTCTTGCCACCGTTCCTTTTCTTCCACATATGAAAGCTCAGACATCCACCGAAGGTTTTCCTGACGTCGCATACTTATGTTTTGCTGTTGCCTGGCCTTAGACAATGGACGATAATTCCCATCTGCTGAAAGAGGATGGCCTTTTTTCCACCTGGGTGGGGAAAAAAAATGGAAGAATGAGGACAAAAGCTGACATTTCAAACAACTTCTTCTAATGACACTTCCATTATTCAAATTACATTTCAGTTGAATGTCAACAACTCACTTGGCACAGGCCATTTGTGCATGCCAGCTAATGACCAATGTGATTTTGTCAATCCAGCATTATCCTGAACAAATGGAAAATAACAGCCACCCAACTGACAACCATTGTCAAAAAAGAACTGCTAAGGATGTCTCTGGACCTTGTCTTTCGCATCGTCCATTACCAATATATAGTATCTACTCAGATGAAAATAGAAGCTACCAACATAATACATTAAGAATTAAAAGGCTAGCTCCTGACTAGAAAGCCAATATCTACTAAAATTATTTTGGTCACAAAACCAGAACAAATCAATTGAAGAGATATACATTACTTTTAACAGGGCATTTTCATTTAGTCACACAATGACTATGAAGGAAATCAGTCAGGTATGCAAAAGTTAAATATTCATGTAAATTAAAAAATCTGTAGGAAATAGTTTTCAAAGCTGCAAAAGCCAACTATTTGAAAGCAAAAATTTCATAGTTTAGTCACCTGAACTACTGTTTTTGAGGACAGTGATCAATTTCAAGGCAAAAATGTCATACAGGTTATCTTTTAAGCTGATTAAAAAACCCCACTGGAACATAAGGAGCTACTGCAGCTGGGGAGCTCAATGGCAGACATGTGACTGAAAACAGGAGAAATAATCAAATTGGTTATACACATTTCAGCTAGAGACTCAAGACAGGAAAGTGCCACTACACACAGCTCCCTAGCAAGCAGAAAGAAATTTCACTTTTCTGTTAAAGAATGACTTGTAGTTAATGCAATGCTTCTCCCACCCCTTCCAAATATAGTCCGACAAGCATCAGATCAATAAGCAATGCCACTAACCTATCCTTGTTTTCTTTAACAATATACGCATTTTCTGGTATGTTGTTATTGGGATAAACAGAGAAACTGTCATTCAAACTTGACGCATCATCTTCCTCTTCTTCTGCCTGGCCAACTCCATCAGAGAGATAACCATCTTCATCTCCATTCTCTTCCTCTTGTGCACACTGGGTGGAACCGCCCCAGGTAGCCATTGTCCTAGTCAACATTGGAGCGGGGAGAGAAGGGGTGTTTGGGAAGAGAGGAGTTTGTTTTGTGGGTTTGGAGGTGGTTTTGAGTTTATGACAAATTATTAAAACAATCTGTTGACAATTACAAGTCTGTCTAATTAATCAAGCTGCACCAAAACTAATTTAAACATTATCTCACTAATACAAAATGAAACTAGTATTCTTCTGATACTGTGATAGTTAAATAAAATTACTTACTCTTGGAAAATTATTCCTTTATTATTGTTATAAATGGTGTAGGCATGACGAAAAATTACTCTGAGCAATTTTCCACATGTTCTCCTCTCCTTAGGTGATTTTTCACCATTTATGGAGCAAGGTACACTAAATATGCTGGGAAGACCCATAAAACAGGCAAGCTGCCAACTAACAGTCACTTTAGAAGTCAAGAAATTAATTTACTTCTCTATTGTGTCATTACAGTGCTCAGATGAAAACAGGAAACTGCCCAAGACTCCTATCTCACTAAACAACAGAAGCAGCCACTAACATAGAGTGACTTGTGTTCTTACTTTTCAGTCCTACACTGCTGCGGAGTACACCGGGCTTCTGATCCTTCACTTTTAACAGATGCAGCAACAGTAGATACTGTTTCTGCAAGCTCTCTCCTCCTCTGATGTTCAGCCATTAAAGCTTCAAGTTGTTTTCTTCTTTGTCGCAATTCTTCTCTTAAAATCTCATGTCTTCTCATCTCTGACCATAACTGTTTGCCGTAAAACAGAAGACATCAGAATATAAACAAAATAAATACAATCTAAGCTAAACAACATTTGATACTACACTGCTACTTTTTTGTTCAGGCTTTGGTATTATACTGTAACTGAAGCCACACCACAGAGAGCTGCAAAATACATCCTGGATCTACTATTTATCCCAAATACTGCAAAATCTAAGCTAATTAAACATTAAAGGACAGGAATTTTTAAGAGAAACAGTTCATGCTTCACTCAACACTGGTTTTATCACATAATTTATACATTATTAGTTAGCTCTTTAAGTAGCATGACAGAATACTACCCTCTGGAGAAATGTGAAAACTGTACCGAGTACTTCTTTGATAACAAAGTAGAGGATACAACAAAAAGATTTTCTGCAACATGCAGAAACTTTAGGTTGCAGTTTATGATTGAACAAGACTTAAGTAAGCCATGATTTACAAAGAAGAAAACAAAGGTACAGATAGTAGGAGGCCTTTATCTACCTTAAATGAGGTACAGTGAAAGCACAAATGGCAAGGTACTTTTATAAGTATGAAAACAGCATTACATAATAGCATAACATTCAAAAAAAATTGTGTGAATGAACTAGACTGGAAAACTTAGCCTTAAAGAGATGGGCAAATGACAACGTACTGAAGCCTGAAAGCAACTGAACTAGTTGGTGGTGCTGGAGCCAAGACATTTTCCAACAAAATTCCACATGTGTTTTGATAATTAATAACCCAACCTGTTTGCAGAGTGTTAGCAACTGCGGCAGCACATTCACTTGAGAGACAGCTCCTTTTTAGCAGGAAGAATTCAGACTTTTTATTTAGTGAAGAGAGACAATTTGCCCTATAATACTTATTTGGAAGATGCCAAAGTTCTGAAATTCTCCTCTTGGAGAAAGAAAATTTGGCTTCTAACGATAACTACACAGGCACTGCCCAATCAGCCTCACCTAAACTCTTAAAGGAAAATCTATAAGAATGCTGACGTAACTCACAGAGAAAGTCTATTCAAAAAGGTATTTTTCTGATACTTGTTTTTGATGTCTTCTCTAGCCAGGAAACACTTCTCATCACATATCCCTTCACCCCTACAAATACTAGCATAATTTTCAGAAAGACTAAGTAATATCCAGATCATTATTTAAGACATGAATTTTGGTGTAAAAGGGCAAGGAATATGCATGGAAGATGAACTACATTTCAAATAATGCCATAATTTTCTTCATGGATGAGTTGCCTGTGGTATACACTTTCAAATGCTCACAGTACGAATTCAAAATTCATTCAAATTAATATTTGGCAACAACTGCTATATTTGAGGAAAGATCTCCTGTCAGTTCAGGCCAACATTTACTTCTCTCCAGAAATGAAACAAAGAAGTTACACACTTTCTTAAAATGGCTACTGCTCCACTCCCCAGGCCACATACTTAATGCGTCCAAGTTACCTCAAACTGTTTTCCTTTTTTAACCTTTTTTAAGTCATAAAATATCAAGTATGAAATACCTCATTGCCCAGTGGTACAGATTCATCAAATTCCAGCAAAGGCTTGCCAGCGGTATTGCACTCATTCATGGCTGGAGTCGAGGTTGCTAGTAAAGTCTGCCTATTTGCTGGGCAGTTACCCAGACCAGCCGTCAACTGAAAGAGAAAGTGAAGAAGCAAAATAAGAGTAGAACAGCTTTCTAAAACTTAACTGCTATTAAAACCCAACACAGTTCAGGCTTTATGAGATAGGAGAATTGGTATTCAGTGAAAAGGGATTTTCAAATCAAGGCTAAATACTTATCTCAGAACTTAGCCAGGAATAAATGAAACTTATTTTTATGTAATATAGTATCATATAATGCTGTAGGTGCACAGTATTGAGAATTTACTACTCACTTCATAGAAAAAAGTTCATCTTCAAAGAGTATGAGAAACAGTACAGCACTGTGCAGTTAAGTTTGAATACAACATAGTGTTGATCATGTTTACAAGACACAATACTGTTTCAAAATACCAGGCCCTGCAAATAACTACTAAAAGGAGTAAAGATGCAGTGAGAAGCAGGTATCTCAGGCTAAAAATAAGATAGAAGGTTCTCTATCTTTTAAGACTTTACATTAAGGCATTTCACTACAGTTAAATTGGAGCTTGATGCAGCAATCACTGAGCAAGAACCTACAGTGGAATGAAACAGAACTCTTCTCTAGGTTTAGAAGCTCAGCTGCATACAGTATACATGCACTGCCTATTTTAAGGTTTTTTTCCAGTTTTTATAGTGAAAAATGGTGTGAAAGGTATTTTATGTTTCATTGCTCAACAGCTTAAGAGAGCAAGGAAATACATTCTACCTACTTGGAGGTCAGGACAAGCTTTCTGTAACACTTGAATTTTTTCTTGAATTTCAATCAGTTTTCTTCTTTCTTCTTGTAACTGCTTAAGCTCCCGCTGCTGCTGAAGTTTAGCTTCATAAAACTTCTCTCTATGTAAATAAGTTATCCGCATATTACTTGGCAAGAAATTGCCTAAAGCATGATTCCACTATGCTTTGACAAAGGCATACCTTGCTTTTTCATTTAGCCCTGCATCTTTCTGCAACTTATTGGTACTAGTTCGGACATTGTTTGGTTGCTGCTTTGTCTCTTCCATCTCACCCAACAAGTCACCAATATTAGATGCATTTACAATCGTTGCTTGAGGTTCTGGATCATCATCCTGAAAGGATGTCAGAAAGGTAATTAGACTATTTTCACATTGATATGCAAAATATAACTGGTTTGTCAAGCTAATTTTTCAAAACTAAACAGTCTGAATTGCTTTATCTTTAGTTAAGGCATAAACTGAGAAGTCAACCCTTCATGGAATCACACCTTTAAGATAAATTAATGAGAGAATTCAAATTTATAAAGCTCATGCTACTGAGATTTCCACTATAAATGCAAGATAACTTGTCTCATTTGGGAAGCATAAGCCACTCAAATTTTATTTTATGGCTACAACTGAGTGGATAGAAATACGCAGTCAGGTCAAGAAACAAAGGGGGAGGTGAAAAAAGGAATAGGAGACTGAGGTGAACAAGACTGCTTAATTATTGTAGTCATGAAGTTAAATACTACTAATAACAGCTTAAAATAAAACAAAAACTACTCCTGAAAGTTAAATCTAAAATATTTTAGGAAGTTTTCTACATGGTTTTCTATTCCACTTTTCTTGTTTTCATAATTTTTGTATTTTCAGTTCTCAAGTTAAATTGAAAATATTAAAGCTGCAGCCACTGCTTCTTTTGTTTTCCAACTTGATCATTCTTAATACAGAAACTGCTGAACAGGAGAGATCATCATCAGTGACAAAGTATGACAGAGCTACGCAGACCTGCAATACCATTACTGAGTACATACAGATACAAGCCTTATAAATATGAAGGAAAGATTGAAGACATCATTAATTAGGTATTTTTTAAAGAAACTGCTGTATCACCTCTAATTTAGACCACTGTAAAGTTAACATCCCTACAGGGATGACAAACAATAATGATCCAGATGCTGAGAAATTTCTGAAAGCAGTATAATCCTGAAATAGTAATATTGTGTTTATATTGTTGATATTGTAAAATGTATGTTCTAATTTTGATTGGTTATTTAGAGTCCTCACATAAAGCCTTTATGTTAGCATTCTGTAGGGACATTAGAGACAAGAAAATGTTTTTAGCAAGCATCACTAACTTGGCATGAGATACTCTAAATCAAAACCACTTTCAATTCACAAAACAAAAACAAAGCAACTCTCAAAAACACACCACGCCAAACCCAAATCAAATTACAACTTGAACATGTTGCATCCTAAGATTGTAATCGAAAACAAGTAATTTTTCCTTTCTGATTAAAAGATGTTGCAAAACCTAGGATCCAAAAAACTAAAACTGATTAATATTTATTATAAGCTTAAAAAGAGATCAACACTATTTAAAAAAATATTAGACTTCTTCATTCATATTTTGCACTCCAGTGCTAAGTATTAAGGCCGTTCTTCCATTAGGTTAGCATCCCCCAAGAAAAACCCAGATGTGAACTTCAGAAATATCACCCTTAACTTCAGAAAAATCACAGTTATCTCTTTTTCCCCAGCCTAAAAACGAGCATTTTAAATGTCACACTAAGCAGAGTGGTTTCTCTTCCTAAAAGCTATACATTTTAAAAATAATGAATGCTATACTTCTGTGCACAGATTTATGCTTATGAAATACCTGCACCATAGCAGCAAGGTTTTGTAGCTGCCTAAGTTTCTGTTTTGCAGCTATAAGCCTATTGATCTTCTGCTCAAACTCAGCATCTCCAGCAGCATCACCCAGGCTGCTTCTGTGACTAGACATGGAATCTTCACTAACTCTATCTTCTTCCACTTCATCATCTTCACCTTGGGGTAGGTCAATGTCTTTGCCATCCTCCCTATTATGACAGTCTGGAGGTGGGGAGAAGAGGAGACAAAACGGTACCAATGACACGTTATGGAACTGTGAAGTCCACTGTAATTACTGGACTTTAGAAAAATATTAGCTTAATGATTAGACTCTTGAACATTTTGCTCTAAGTTCTCCCAAGTTCTGTGCTGCTATCAGAATTATTTAAGACTTAAGTAAGACTTGAGACCAAAGACTTAAAATTATCAAAGGATTTTAGAACATACCTAGAGTAGAAGACATTTTTAGAGTCCTTATATTAGCAGCAGATCGGTTATTTATTTCACAGTCTGTATTAAGATGTCTCCCATCTCTGTTATTAGTTCCACACTGTACATTTGAGTTGCAATTCATTTCACTCCAACTACTGATACCTTGAGGGTTTCTAGAGTAAAAATACATTACTTGTGTTAATGTTTTAAGAACTGGTATCAATGGAATTTTATTTCAGCCACTTTATTAATTGGCTTTCAGGAATGGGTCCTGATCTTTTAAAAATAAATTAAAAAGAAAAAAAAAAAAGTCAATCAACCCCATGAGTCCAGACGTTTGGAATTTCTCGGTAATCCATCACTCCAATAGACTGGTTTTTAATTAAGAAATCAAAAGCCGCTATGAATTATCCCCTGCTAGATCTAGAACAATACAGGAGGCTTTCAAGGTATAGGTCTATATTATAAAAGCTTTATATGCTTCATAGCTAAGTCAGTATTCGTTTTGCACAGTGAAAATCCTTGATGCACACAGTTGCCCTGTTAGACTTCACCTCTAAATGCCTTGTAAAATGAAGTTTGTTTTTACTCCAGGTCTCTAGTCTAGTCCTGTTAACCTTTTAGCGGACTTCCATACACATAGTTCAGTTCTTAAGACCAAAAGAATTACAGATTTTATAGTGCTGAATGCCCAATATAATCTACATTTGCTATACAAATAAGTTACCAAGAACAAGTTTATTATTAATTGTCTGTATGAGAAAGCTACTTCAAATTCCAAATTTTAGAAAGTTAATGTAATCACAGAATTAAGTTACTTCTGGTTGACTGAAACAATGCATTGCTTCAGGAAACCTGCAACAACTTAGCTACAAAGATTTAGGATGACAAAAAAATCTCACAACCTAATATTTGTAACAGGTTGTGGATCCCCATGTTCAGAATCACTTTCCGATTCTTCTGTTTCTTCCTCTTCCTTAGTGTTTTCATTCACAGCATCTGTCATCATATCAGATGTTTGCTCATAGTAGTGAACTAACTCGCGTAACTCATTCAGCCTCTTACGAACTTCATTTAGCTTCCTAAGGCGAAAAAAAGAACATGCCATGTGTTTTGTCACATTAATCAAATCTATGTAGAGTTGAAAAAGATATATATAGTTTATAGTTCTTAAAGTTTACTGCCATTTTCCTAGCTGTAAGAACCTTCTACTTGAAGCTCTGAACATATTTAACTGTCTTGGACCATTTCCTAAGTGGTCTATATTAAATTAATTAGATTAAAATATGAAATGTTTTCTTAACATAGAACTTATTGAAAAAGTAACACTCAAAATGACAAAAGCACATTATGAAAAAAATTAAAGAACTTTTACTGAAGCTTTTCTGTTGGATTTAGATTGTCATCCTCTTCACTCTCATTCTGAGAAACCAGGGAATCAGGAGGATAGGGAACAGATGCCAGGGTATTTGATTCACCATTGACAACAGTTACTATGCCTACAGGACCAGAAGCAGCTGAAGTTGTACTTCTTTGATCAATACTCCTTTGAGGAGAACCTGAAGCAGGAAAAACTGCAGAAGAGAAATACACCTTATAAGGACAACTTGCAAAAAGCAACCTGCTTAACTGAATTACTTTACCAACATGCAAACCAGCAGCCAATAACTTCTTTTCTTAGAAGAACAAGAGTTTTTGTCTTAAAGTTTCATAGCATGCAATGCTAACAGGCAGAGTAGTAAGTTAGCACTTGTAAACAACACTTCAGTCAGCTCCTTTTAGCTTTATCAAACTTCAGAAGTGGAAGCCTTCATGCTGTAAATTTGCCTAAAGAGTTCTTCAAGGGTTTATTTACAGCTGAATTGCTTTTTTTGATATTTACATTTCAACATGATAAAAAGAAAAATCCTTTCAATTTTTTCCTCTGCTAAGTTCTTTTGTCCATATGCTGTAAAATGTAGATTTGAGCTACATGAAATCACACCCAAATATGTTTATACTATATGCATTAAGTATACGTAGAAAGATGGGGGAATAGCAATGTAACTACTAAATCCGTCTGCCCTTCTCCAGGAGCATGCTTCAAGTGCCTCATTTCTTTAATGTTAACCAAAATACGCTGTGATCACCACTACTGGACAAACTTCACCACTACAAATGATTTCTAGAAACAGAAAGCGAGAGTATCAAGTAGGCCCACATCAAGACTTCAAGGAGAAGAAAAAGCCATCTAAGGAACAGACCAAAACTCTAAGTCCATTCAGACAGTTAAGCTCCTCTGGTCTATGATTGAAATCCCTGTGAATAGTGGAAGAGAAAGTCAACAGTAGACGAGCAAACCCCATAATGCCATAGAGCTAACACCTGAAATGCTGAGTACATAAATACAGATTTATGGTAAATAAATCTGCACTGTGATAAAAATACAGAAAGTTCAAGTTCATATGGTATACTCCGCAAGTCAAATGTGTCACAGACAAGCCCTGAAGAAAAAAAATCCCATCATCACATCCTCACATTAGTCAACTTCGATATTCTAAACCAAACTGCTACTAGCAAAAACACCATCACTACATGCAGAGCTGTCCATTAAGCCAGAAACTTACACAGCATTAAAACATTCGCGTAACATTGCCCCAACACAGCTTTATCACCTGCATTTCAATAACTAGTTGCAAGTTGAAAGACCACGTTATAAATGCACACTATTCTTGAACAGATGTGATTGTGCCTGTTTTTACTTACAGGAGGAGTTATTTAGATGTTGGTCACGAAGTGTATGAAGCTCTCCTAACAGTTTGTCCATTTTCTGCTTTTTACCCTGCAGCACTCGCATCTTGTTAAAAAGCTGTGCCTTCTCATCCAACAGGTGCTCAGACATTGAAGAGTTCCTGCTTTGTGAAATCTCTCTGGTAAGTGAAAGACTTTCTGCTTGCCTTCTATTGTCTGGCACAGATTGTGTCTAAAAAGAGGAATTTCATTTTATTCCAAATACTATGAAAAAAGCCAAATAAATTGTAAAAACTAAAAAAGCCCTGTTATAGGCTTGCTAGGCTCAACACCAGAACAAAGGGAAACTGATATCAAAAACACTCTCATGATAGCACCATTGGATATTGAGTCAATATATAATTATACTACAATATAGAAACTACTTCTCTGGATTTTCATGGAAAACGGCTAGACAGAAAGCATAGATCAGTCAGCTAGTAACTCTTAAGAACACAAAGATGCTGAGCTTTGAAGTTTAGGGGAACCCCAATTACTCCACTAGCAAATGCACACAAATAAGCAAGACAAACATTTAACTGTTCAATAAGGAAAAACAGACAATAGCAAAGCTTATACACTGTAATCCAAGGACTGACCTGAGAATCATGAAGTTGGTTGTGAAAGCGCTGAATTAAGTCATTCAGTTCCTCATTCAGCTCTGATGTAAGGCTTACTCCTGAAACACTACCTGTAGTCTCTGTTACAACTGGGCATGCAGAAGGAGGAAAAAATGTAAACACCTTTCCACAGCAGTGAAATAAAGGCTATTTGTTAAAATGTTTGGTTTAACATCATCATCAATATACTCCACCTCTTAAAATACAGCAATTATTTTTAATGTTATGTTCTTCCCACCAACTTTACTCTTGAAACGTTAATCCCATTACAGAAACGCTAACAAGCCAACTCGCAGCTCCTTTGTGAAGAGCCATACAAAAAGGACTTTACAAGTCAGTCCTGTGTTTTGCTAAAAAGGTGAGAGTAAAATGAAAACAACCAACTTGTCTAGGCTTGATGAAAACATTTTGTTTGTTAGAAACAAACTGTTCTGACTTAGTATAGCCAAACTAAGAACAGTGCATGTAATTTTACTCCCTTAAAATAATAAATTAACAGGACACCAAGCTTTCATCTTGGTATAAGTTGTAATCTTTACAGCTGCAAACAGATTCTTGAGGATTTGTCCTTTAAAAAGCTTTATGAGAGGAATACATTAAAAAGAAAGCTTCTCCCCCCTCCCTGAAAGCTGTTCAAACAGTACTAAGATATAAAACTGGCAGTTGAGAGATCAAAAAAAACTTTCTTTCTCTTCATATATGAACCAACACCTCATAAGAAAAATCAAGCACAAATACTATTTATTTTCCCCAGAGATCATGACTTTTTTACCTGCACAATGAAGTTTTACTATATTCAAATTTAAAAACATTTATTTTGCCCTATGTTGAATTTGAATCTTTGTATTTCCTACCCTACGGTTCTGGCACATAACACAAACAGCAGTAAGACACTGTTTGTAAGAGTGACGTAAGTGGAAATGTGAAACAAATAAAAACACCACCACAGAATTTAAAGGAAAAAAAAAAAAAGTAGTTCTAATTTATCATAAGGAATCCTATTTTCTATCCACTTCATCTACCCACTCCTCATCAAGATGGAGTTTTGTACATCTGAAGAAAGATAAAGCAGATTCCATCACAGATCTACTGCTGCAAAGCAGGTAAGAGACAAGAAATTATTGAAAACCATTAAAGAAACAAGGAAACACTTTTCAAAAGCATTTGCTTCTCTTATTGCTGTAGTAGCTTTCTAAAAGCCCTCTACCTACCAACTTCTCTGCTTCTTTTCCTACACTCAAATTTAGAGCTTTCTTAACTAGCTCTGCCTTCTTTTCTATACTCTATCACATCTAAGGAGAAAAAGCAGAAACAGGAGCCCTTAAGAACAAGGAACCTTAAAGAGAGACTTTTCATAAAATGTAGAAACCAGTGCTTACATTTCTACAAATTAAGCTATTCTAAATACAAAACCTAACTGTAATAGGAACTTCTATCCCATATACTCTCTAATCAAGCCTAATGGCAACTCTTACGGGGAAGAATCATGAAACAGTAACACGGAAGGAACCTGAACTTGCTCAGTGCAAAAACATCATTCTCTATGACTGCACACAACTGCAGTCCATTTCCAAAGAAAACTGAACAAGATTTAGGGAGAGGTGGGGGCAGGACAAGTTTCCAACAGAAAAATATAATTCATACGTGCACAATCAAGGACAACTGTCTACCTTTTAAGACTGAACTCTTGAGAAAAGAACTCTGCTGACAGCCTTGAAGCAGGTACCAAAACAAGCCCTTGTCCTAAAGATACTTTTTTAAAAGTTTGGAATACATGAAAACGAATCAGAAGAATGCTTTTAAACTGAAGGTTATAACATAACAGTGGTGCCCTAGTATCAGAGCCATGCCCATAATTTACATGCCACAGAATTTCAGAATTCTGGTTTCATATTTACTTATGTAAATGCTGTAACAACTTCCTCTTTTCTTTTATTAGATAAACCATTAGTCTACCAAGGGCAACTGCCAGGTAACCAGCCACAAAAAAAGCATGAAAAGGCAAACAAAACCTGAAACTACCAACTGCCTATTGCCAGAAGGAGGGAGAGAACACATTGTATTCCATTCCCCCTTACTCTCTCTCCCCACCCCTTCTTTCCTTCAAAGGACTAGTACGACAATGGAGATGAGAGACGGACTTCTAATCTGATGTGACAGACCAATTCTTAGGAGAAAAACCCGTACTTTTAGGATTTTACAAGCAAACCACAGAAATCAGCTGTGTGGTTTTTAACCGACACATAACTTCGCAATGTTACGTTGTCAACTCTTTTCAAAAATAGAAGCCTTGCAGTAAATTTTGCAGTAAGTGCATTAAAAAGGACTTATTAATGTGCAATCCATAATTCCAACTTTAATAATTCAATCAGCATGCTAACACTCTATCAAAAACTCCATCATTCCACATACCAGAATCATCCATGACAGCAATTGCTTGCTCTGCTTTATGCTGCAAAGCGAGAAGAGCTGCCTGTCTTCCTTGAAGAGCCTTCAATTGCTCTTGCTGTTGTAGCATTCTTTTCAATAAATCATGCTGCTTCTTCAAGTTCTCCAACTCTTCTTTAGCTTCCTGCTGAGGATCTCTGGCCTGCAAGATATGGAAGAACACTACCATAATCATGACAATTTCTTTGTTGAGTATTAGTGACAGAACTGTCAAAACAAGCAAAACTTTAATAGAATCAAACAGCCTGGTTTGTGTAAAAAGGTGAAAATGAAACAGCTCCACCTTTCCAGTAGTCCTTTTCAGACTTAAAATCTTAGACATCCAACAGGGAGAAGCCTGTATCACCAATACATGCTTATCACTCCTAGGGGTTAAGTTTTCTTTACAAATCCAGTCATCTGCCCTAATATGTTCCAAAGACTAACCCAAGTATCCTTCTGTCTTTTGAATTATTAAAGAGGGCATTAAGCTAGAAGACTGGCAAGGCTAAGCAAGATAAGGCACAGTATCATGAAGCTACATGTAAAACAGGATCTAGTTGGTTTACTGGCCCAAAATCTCTAACTTTTCAGCAGAACATTTTGGGTGGGCAGTTACTCTTCTCTAATGTGTAACATGTTTAGTTTTGTATGCTGTATTTATGCCATAGATACTACAATAGGCCAGATTTATGTAAACCGATTTCAAAACAAAAACATGCACAGAATCCTCTAGATCATATTTTCAAACACATGGAAATAGATCTGAAGGAATAAAAGCATGTTGACCGGTTAAAATAATCATAGAATAGTTAGGGTTGGAAAGGACCTTAAGATCATCTAGTTCCAACCCCCCTTGCACTAAACCATGCCGCCCAAGGCTCTGTCCAACCTGGCCTTGAAACTGCCAGGGATGGAGCATCCACAACTTCCTTGGGCAACCCATCCCAGTGCCTCACCACCCTCATTGTAAACAGCTTCTTCCTTACACCTAACTTGAACTTCCCCTGTTTAAGTTTGAACCCATTATCCCTTGTCCTGTCACTACAGTCCCTAAGGAAGAGTCTCTCCCCACCATCCTTGTAGGCCCCCTTCAGATACTGGAAGGCTGCTATGAGGTCTCCACGAAGCCTTCTCTTCTCCAGGCTGAACAGCCCCAACTCTCTCAGCCTGTCTTCATACGGGAGGTGCTCCAGCCCTCTTATCATCCTCGTGGCCTCCTCTGGACTCGCTCCAACAGCTCCATGTCCTTTTTATGTTGAGGACACCAGAACTGTACACAGTACTCCAAGTGAGGTCTCACGAGAGCAGAGGGGCAGGATCAAGCTTAGTTCTACATTTAGACTGAGGGTGACAAAACATGTAGGTCTTCTATTTTAAGTAAAAAAAAAAAAAAATCTTTTTTTTTTTTTTTTTTAAATCAGAGTAAGAGACAAAGCCATAGGAAAGCTGGTAACAGATAACAAACTTAAGTTTTAGGCTCCAGGTCTTCCTCCTTCCAACCTAATATTTATATAAACAGCCATACAAGAACATTTGTGGAACAAATTAAGGCTACTCTTCTATATTTTCTTTATACAGTATTAACTTAAATTTGCTTTGGCAGACTATTAGTGTAAACGTGACAATTGTCTGAAAGTCACATTTACAATACATTTTCCAGGAAAGAGAATAGCAAAACTGGAAGGATCTTTCACAAAAAATCAGAACACCTGCTGTATGTATGTAGTACCTTCTCTGTCAATGTGGACGCTTCAGAAAAGAAAGGTGTCAAATATCTCTATTTAAATAAAAACTAACAACTCTAGGCAAAGAAATTAATTCAACAAAGAGACAGCTGGATACAGGTAAGTAGGCCAATGGGAACATTCACTAAGTAACAAATACATTTGAAGCAGCTAACAAGAGGAGGGGGGAAAAAAAAAAAAAAAAACCACCACCAAGAAGAACAGCACGTATAAACCCTAGTGAGGCTAAAGTAATATTTTGAAGTGTACCTTTGAAGGCAATCCATGTTCTTGGCTATTAATCCTACAAGGCCAGATTTCCCTGTCATTCAGAGCAGCTCTGTCACTTTTCCCTTTAGGGCTTGCTGTAACATCAATGTCTGTAACCTGTTCTTGTGAAGCTGAATTCCCTAGTTTGTCCTCAATGCGGGGCCGAATGCTCAAACTAAAAGATACCTCCTTTATTAAATAGTTTAGTAAGTTAGATTTTGAAAAGGTGCTCCAACTTAGCATGCATTTTTAACTTACAAATCTACAGACTTGTATCTTGCCAAATAATGATAACTAATATAAAATAAAATCTACTAAAGAGCAAAGGCATTTTTAGTCATTCTTAGAATTTCTGTAACAATCAGGCTCCATATAGCAATCAGCCTTTTATATCTAGAAATACTTAATCTATATGTAATATATTCAAGCTGCATGTAAAGAGAAATTGGATGGAAAATGAACAGCCAAACATAAAACTAAAACCCGTTCTGCAAAGATGAAGAAAAATGCAAATTTACATGCATATTACTTAAAAACTCTACTGGTCTCTGCATTTTTCGGTTTGGATTTTTTTAAGCTAAAAGTACATCTTCCAAGTCTACCATTTTATTTATTTTCAGGGAAAGAAAGAATACCTACGAAGCTAAAAATAACTACAAAAAGTTCTTAACATTTTAACTGCTGTTATACTTCCAAGCATGTAAGTTCTCTTCATCTGTAGAACATTTAACGTACGAACAGGACAAAAGAGTACCAGCTCTCTAGTACTTTTCCTCAGTATAGGAGTATTGGAAGATGTAAAACGTAAGTTGCTGTTAAAGTGCTTCTGTATCTACTACAAGAATTGTTTACCACATTAACATAAAAGCTTTTACAAATAGAAAGGAAGATTGTCTGTATCTCAGAAGTTCAGAAAACATTTCCTAGAAGGTGCTCATCTCTCCAAAAAAAGGATCAAAGTTTCTGCATTAGGTCAATACTTCTATCATATCTCTATGAAGATGCTTGGGCAATGGCCCACTAATGACTAACTTCCAACTCTTTTCTCATCCAACACCAGCAAGTTTCCCCCACTAACAGAAACAAACTCATAGATCAAACATTGTACACAAAGATATCCTTCCTACATCAATCCAGTGCATGGTCTGCTAACTTAAACATTTAACCCTTCATTCTACTTTGAGGAAAGACCTAAGTTTTTTTTTAAATAATTATGATATATTGTTGTTGTGACAAAATTAATTTTTCCCCCATATTAAATAATAAAAAATTAGAATAGCCACACATGCATGAACACCTTCTGAAGAGAGTGCTTAGGGATTTACCAATTTTTAATTGAACTGCAGATTATGACACTATCATAACAATCATGACAAAACCAAAACAAAGTCTTCATTTCTAGCACCTTAATTACTAAAAGCAGCTTACCGTGGTATCTGAAGCCTCAGACTGCACATCAATGTTTAGCGATGTGCTCTCACCTACAGAACCAGATCCCACAGCTGAATCTATAGTCCGAACATCATCCTCCTCATTTTCTCTAGCCTGGAATATTTCATTGGCATAAATCAAAAGCTATGTAAGGGGGGCAGTAAAAATGAGTTAGGGAAGGTACTACATATCAAAACCAACACCCCAGTAGCACCATCAAAACATCAATGGTCAATTCCTCAAAAGCTTACAGTGCAGAAACAAATACATTACATTCTCAAACTTACAAGCATCTTTTGCAAAAATTTCAGATAGGATTTCTCCTGCTCTTTAAGGTGATCTATAAGGTGTGATAAACGCTCAACATTGGCCGATCTTTCATTTTTCTCTACAAGATCATCCCGCATGGAGCTGGCCTTAGCAATATAGTCGCGAATTTGAACTAGTCTGCTCACAATCTGTAAAGACACTGAGGTTACTGAATGCATTCAGCTACAGCTTTAACATAGTTAATGCGCAAGACATGGTGATAGCAACAGCAAAGTAGTAATTACAAGGAGTGACATAAAATCCTATAAGCACTCTTCTGCCAAGTGGTTAAAAGTCAACAGCTTTCATAAGGATAGATTTATGCATGCATGAAGCTGCAAGGCTGAAGCACAGGGCTTCTTGTCGACACAGGCTAAAACAGAATTGAGCTCATTAACGTAGGAAAACATTAAACTGTGAGAGTATTTTCTGCAACTGTATAAAAGAGAACCAACCTCTAAGATGGAAATTAATACTGCTTCTGTTACCAATAAGGAGATTTCTAAAGAACAATACATGATTAAGTTTGGTTTCATGTTTTTCTAAAGTTGTGTTTTAGAATAAGGTAAGTATTTTCAAAGAAGTTATACTTTTCAGAAATTTAGAAAGATGCACTGGAAAGTAACAAGGGAATTAAAACCCTTCTAAGAGTCAATATTCTGTAGACATTCTAAGCTAAGCAAATACCTGGCTGCTATCCATAGCTGTTTCTCCCCTTCCATCTTCTTGAGCAGAGACTTGACAATTTTGCAAGAAATCCTTGCTTAGAGCAGCTCCAAACAACTCTTTACGTTGCACTGATACCCCACTTTCCTTTTTTTGGGAACCTGAGGCAGGATCTTTGCTTTTGTTAGTGTTTATCTGCAGTGACAGGAAGTTGAATGGCTTCTTATTTTCATTAAGTTGACGTTTGTTGTTAGCAGCCGTTGCCCTGCCTTGAGAATCACTTCCAATGCTTCTCTATAAACAAACAAAAAAAGAACAACTGCTTTAATTCTTTGATTTTTCCTCCAATATATTCTGAACACCGATTAGTTTCACTGCTTGGATTACCAGTTCTGCTGTACTATTAGACTGATTTTAAAGTTACCTTATTAGTCACAGATTAGCCAAAACCTAGCTAAAGACAGTGCCAGTGATTTTTGCCACATAGCTTTCAGAAAGCAAACCCACCCTCCCAGAACAGCTGAGAAGCAAAACGGTTCTGAAGTTCCTCAGAGCTTAGTTCCTCACACTTGCTGTGGCCTCCACCTTTACTATAATGAAAGGCATCCTACTTCACCAGGTACATTTGAGAGAATAATAAATGAGCAACATATTCACTTGAAGAATATGATACCTGATAACTTCAGCTTTTCTTTACAAACTTCTGAATAGAAACTTGCTGCTGTAACATACATTTGGGGAGGAAGTTATGCCCAGTTTTCATATTCTAAGTCAAAGCAATGAATCACATTTCAAAAGAACCTTCACAACCCAAACAAGTTAACAACAAACTTTGACAAAAATTAAGTTATGCCTCAAGAATTCATGCCATACGTTTCACAACACTAAAGAGCAGTTTTTAATGCTACTCTTCTGTTAAATCCACAAGAATAACAAAGTTGAAAATCACAAACTGGCACTTCAAGAACAGACTTTCAAAACAAGGTAACAAGTATTCTTGAGTGCCGAATGAGTATGATGAGTAAGAAATACTGACTTGAGGACACAGGAATTTGTTAATGATTAAGAGGAAGAAAGTGAAGGCAGCTAGCATACCCTCAAGCACAGGAGAGCATGGTCCTAAACTTTCTCTCAAGTTCAAAACCAGAATTTTGATTTGGTTTCCATGGCGACTATAAACTTTTTTTTACCTTAATCCCTTATGAAAGCTTTCTTTATTCATCTGTTGAATTATTAAGAGATAGCTGAATAAATTTTGTAGTCACATTTATAGTGGGAGCTAGTATTCTAGTCACACAAACCTGATCCAGATCACTGAAGTTTATTTTCTGTTTAAGCCTTTCCAGCTCAGCCTGCTCTGGAACAGACATCTGGGTCATGTATCGAGCATGAGGAAAACTATGAGGAGTTCTGGTCTTCCGCCGTCCCATTCCAGGTGTGGATTCTGGAGATATATCATTAGTAAGCCTCGTTTCAGCTTCCCCACCAAGCTTTTTCTTGTTTTTTTCTGAAGATCTGTTTGCTTTCTTCTGTTGACTTCCCCAGTCCTTAAGCAGAAGCAGAGGGAAGAAAACCAAAAAAAGTCCTGTTATCCACATTGATTAAAAAGTAAATGTTTTAATTCAGAGACAGAGAATTTACTTCCATTTTAGAAATAAAAATAAAAAGCGATATCAAAATATGCACTAAGTTTTCTAGAGCAAATGTCATGTTACCAAATACAATTTTCTCCACTGCATAAATTAGAAGTGGCTTGACAGGAAATTTTAAACTCATTTCATCCTAGAATGCATTAAATTAATTTCAAATGAAGCCAAAATTCTTTTCTTCTTTGCTGAAGACTCTTGATTCTATGATTCTTCAGCATTTTAGACCTTTTAGAGTTTTCATTTTCATGACACCTATAATGCTTCTGTGTCTAGCTACTTTATTTACCCAAACCACTTCACACAACCTCTGAATTACACTCATTGCTTGCTTATATCTACCTTATTCTTACAGATTTTGCTAGCTGTAAAGCTGTCCTGACAAGGCTTTGAGTTTTGCTTTGTTACCTGCCACTAACAGTACCTACCTGGGAATTTTAATGTACAGCATAAAATGGCAACTGAAATATAAGATTAATTATACCGTGTTGTTCAGGCGGTCATCAAGGCTCTCGTTGCTCCAGCTAGGCAAGTCCTGATCATTCATGCCTTCTTCAAAGGGACCACCTCCTGTTGCCATGACAAGCAATCAGTAAAAAGAATCTAAAAAGAAGAGTTGAAAAAAAAATGTGCTGTATTAAAATCAGTTTGTGTAGAACATTTGAAAGATTCATAATCTAACAATTACATATTCATTATAAAATGCAAACACATGGCTATTTTAGAAAACTAGATCTCCTGTTTGCTAAAAATGTAACAGTGAGAACACCACAGATACTGGCATTAAAAATTAAACGAGAAGTAGTTGTGGATTGGTGTGGGTTGGTTTGCTGGGTTTGGGGTTTTTTTTTAAAATCTCTGCTTAGAAAGAATTGTTTGGATTTTTTTTTTTGAGGCTCTCAAATTTCCTCACTGTAAAACACACTCCACAGTGCTTGGAAAGACTGCTTTGGGATTCCTAAAGCCTGCACTTTCAGGTCCAGGGTGATGTCTAGTCAATATAGTAAGTGAGTTTGGAGACCTAGGATGTCAAACTCTTGCATTTATTTCAATACCAAGATGTCAAAAACAGGGTTCTGAAGGGGATACGTGACACAATACACAGAAAATACACATCAATAAAAGGATTTTTACCTTCTTCACTACAGGTTAAGTTATTCAAGCAGTGAATGCTCTGCCACTTACATCGCAGTTTCTAGCAAAACCAAACAAGAGAATTTGGGTTTCCTAGAGCTTTGCTGCTCTCTAATAGTGTCATTCTATGCACCATAAAACAATTTGCATGTTAAAAGTTTTCTTTTCACTTCTAGTTTTGAATTTAGTAATGGAAAAGTTGCTAAAGCTGAAAGATCAGAAATAAAGTATTCTTTTATAGCAATAAAATTAGTCTGTTCAAACAGGTGAAGAATACATAACTGTATATAAAACGCCCTGTAGCCTAAGTGCTGCTGGCACAGATCCACTGCACAAAGCTCCAAACCTTTTCTTTCTAACAGCTATGAAGTTCCCTTATAGATGGGGGGTGGGGGGGGGGGGGGGAGGGCTAGGGAAGAGTCTTGCAGAGAATAACTTTTTCCAGCTAGTTTTAACTGCTGTGTTAGGACATGATCCTACCTTCACCTTTAACTGGGCGGGGAGGAATCAAAAGGGACAACTTATTTCTAAACATTTTACTGCAACCTATCTACAACCTATAAACTATTAATTTTTACAAAGTGCAGGTGAAAAAGTCACCTAAAGCTTCAGACTCAAGATTAAGAAGTATCTAAATAAGTGATTCTTTTTTTTTTAATAATCAGTTCCGGAGGGGGAGGCAGTAAAACCTGAACCAAGTTTTAAAGCTGTACTAGTACACCTTACACCTGTCTGTCTTAGGTATATTATTCAAAGAAAAATCATACAGTACAGCCCTCTCAGTAGATGCACTTGCACAAAGCAGTATTTTTATGCAAACACAGCCTATTACTAAACCATTAAGGAAACAGGATCTACAAGGTATGCTCATTATGTATGGACCCAGGTCACGCAAACACAGTTCGGAGTAATTCAGCTTCTGCATCTCACAATCAGAATCATAACACAGGTATAGTTAGGAGCTTGCTACTTTGGGAACTGGCAGACCTGTGCCCTACTGTCCTTGCGTATTCATCCATACTCCCTTCCTCATCTCAACAGAAGCGTTCACTGGGCCACGCATCCACAGGGTACCATCTATAAACTAGCTAGCCAACAAATAAAGCCAAAATTAAAAGAAACACACGAGTTCTCAGCTGGCTAAGCTCCCTGACCTGGCTAGCCTTATGACTATATAAAAAATATTTGTGGGCTCAAGGAAGGCAAATAAAAGCCATATCATCAGGAGGAGCGAAACCCAGACAGGCCAAGCGTAAAACCACACCTTCTGTGTAACTTTAACTCAGGTGAACTGTCAGATTTATTTAGAAAATAAGGACACTACGCCTTTCACATTTTCTTTGTTTTCAATTAGAAGCAGAACACTCCTATGAGAAATTCAAAGGGAAGCTCTCTTACCAACTCAAAGTAAATTTGACAAGCATTCAAAACAAATGCATAGTCATCAGTTTAGCTTATTTTAGAAAACATCTATGTTTTGTAAGAACTTACTTCAGTTACAGATAACTGTTCAGCCTTGTAGATGTGCAAGACCCAGCTTTTCAACTGGCACTCTATGCTGACCTATGTCACCAAGCATAATGAATTCAACTCCACAAGATTAGAGGCCATCTGGGTTCACAGTCCAATTCAGTAAGCTGTTTTCTCATCATCTTGTTATACAACTCTACTAAAACAGTAGCAAAAGAAGTCTTCCCCTACCTTCCACTGTAAAAACACGACGTGGCAGCACTTATCTTTACAGAATACAAGTAACTGTTCACATTTATTTCATGTAAAACTTTCACAAAAGCTATCTTCAACTATTTCTGCTGTAGGAGTCTCTAATTACCTCTGAAGTAAATTCACTGCCACAGATGGAACAGTCTGAATAATACTCTCAAAAAGGACACTAGGCATATACTAATAGAGCTCAAAAATAACAGTATCCTCATTACCTACAGCAAGTGGATTTTGAAGTGTTCTAACAGAACCATGCCCTTTCCAGACAGAAGTTTCTAAACATTCATATTGAAGTGTTTGATATTTCCAAATTAGTTATACTCAAGTGAACTTAAAATCAGAGCTATGCTGATACTTTACTCCTCCAACTCAGAAAACACAAAGAGCTTTAGATGGCTTTTTTCTTAGAGATGAAACTCTCCCACATGAAGCTGTGGTTTTCACCTCCTGACTCACGCGTCACCAATTTGTCCCTTATTGGGGACTTGAAGAAACAAACAAGCAAAACTTTAACGTGTATTTTCTATTGAAAAAGATTTTCAAGTATATTTTCTATAGAAATAATTTCAGAAAACATGTAAAGTTATAGCAAAACCATGCAAGACTGTAGCCAAAACATATTTTCTACATGTAACAGCAATATGCAAACTGCTCAGAAGTATCACTACAAAACATGATGGCAGATACAAAGATACACATTTTAAAACGCTTTTTTTCCTGTAGTGGAGTTGGTTTTGACATTTTCTTCCTACACCATTCAAGCGAACTGCTAGAGCTCTGAAGAGCACTTAATCCTACACATAGAAACTTTTGAAAATTAAAACTTAAATGGGAAACACAATGCTGTAAAAAGCCATCACAGAGCCATAAAGACTGAAAACGGCCTCGAGCATTTCTCGAAGTTTAGCTTTTAAAGGCATGCGCTCCCCACTCAGCGCTAACTTCGCATTAATTCATTAAATTGCTACAGAGTATCGCCAACTCTACAGCACCATCAGACAGGAGCAGGCACAGGAGCAAGCCCTCTCTCGCTGCACCGGGCAGCCCTCACACGACCACCGCGCTAGGGGAACCGAATACTTGTAACACCAGGCCTAAAGGAAGGATGCCCACCACTACCTCCAGCCTGCGGAGCCAGGGCCGCGCCGCGCACCTCCACCCCGGCGTCCCGCAAGCTGTCGTCCCGACCCGCTCCACTCCGCGCCCCAGCGGGTCTCTCCGCTGCCACCGGCGCCGGCAGATGGAGCGATCCCCGGCGGCTCCGCGGGCGGAGCGGCTGCGTGCGGCGACACAGGCGCTCCGCGGGCCGGGCGCCCGGGGGCCGCGCGCCAAGCCCGCTCCCTCACGGCGCCAACACAAGCCCCGGGCAGCGCGGGGCGGGTTCTGCTCAAAGCGCCGCAGGCGAAACCGCGGCCGTTGCCGCTGCCCCGCCGGCGTCTCCCTGGAAAGCGAGTAACGCACCCTGCCCCGGGGCGGCGGGGCGCGACCCGCCCAACCCCCGGCCCCGCAAGGCCTCCCTGGGCCTGCTGAACCCGGGCTCCCCCGTCTTGCCGACCCCTCCTCCCCGCCGCGCCGGGCACCAAGCCCAATCCTCTCTCCCCGTCGGCCAGGTGCCCACCTACGCGGTCCCACAGGGGCGCCAATGCCGGGCCGGGTCGGGCGGCCCCGCGGCCCCACAGCGGCGGCCCCCGCCTCTCACCGCGCCTCGCTCCCGCCAGAGAAGGGGGCCAGCCCGCCGCGCGAGGGGAGGAGAGGGTGGCTCACCCCGCGGCGGAGGGGAGGTCACCCAGGCCTGGTTTCTCCTCCACCGCCGTTCACTACCCGCAGAGCCCGGGCTGCCCGGCCGAGCGTTTCGCTTTCCGCCAGCAGAGAAAAGCAGCGACCTGGCTTCGCGCAAAGCAAAGGAACAGCGCTGGCGGACGGACTCAGAGCCCGGCCTCCGCGGCCATCGCCGCCATCTTGGCCGCCACTCGGCTAGCAGCCCAGAGCCAGCCCCCAGCAGACGGATACACACCGTTACCTAGTAACCCCACCCAGCCCTGCCCGCCCGCGCTGCGCACGCGCCGCCCGCCCTTTCCCGCGCTCCTCCCGCGCACAGCGCAGCGTCCCGGCGGGCGGGAGGGGCCCAAAACTACAAATCCCAGCGTGCAACGCAGGAGGAGCGAGGTGGTGGCGCGGCCGTCGGCGGGCAGCGCCTGCTGGGAGTGGTAGTTTTCTAGTCAGGACAGGGGCGTCGCCAGCGCCGTGGCAGGGTTAGTGAATATCCGCGGCTAGCCCGCGCTGTGCTGTGGGGCGGCGGGCTCGCGTTGCGTGGGAAGGAAAATGCGAAAACGATGATGAATTCAGCGTTTACCTGAGTGGAAGAGTAGAAAAAACATGTCAAAATGCTGGTCGAGGATCAGATGCTGTCATAGAATCATAGAATGTTTTGGGTTGGAAGGGACCTTAAAGATCATGTAGTTCCAACCCCTCTGCCACAGGCAGGGACACCTTCCACTAGACCAGGTGGCTTCAAGCCCCGTCCAACCTGGCCTTGAACACTGCCAGGGATGGGGCAGCCACAGCTTCTCTGGGCAACCTGTGCCTGTGTCATACCGTCCTTGTGAAGAATTTCTTCCTAATATCTAAATCTACCTTGTTTCATCTTAAAGCCATCCCTCCTTGTCCCATCACCACATGCCCTTGTAAGAAGTCCCTCTCCTTCAGAGCAGCATCAGCTTGCAGAGTCTGTTTCTGTCTGCATTTGGTCTCCTGTAAGAAGTCACAGCTGAATATGCAGTGGTGAAAAGATGGAAACCATTGTAAGCCTTTCTACCTTTTTTTCCCTCTTTTTCTCCAATGACATTATTTGTGGTTTGCTACTTGCTTTAGGGCTTGCTTTACAGCTGCAGGTTCTTTAAGCTTTCATTTGGGGAAAAAATATAGGAAAATATAGAGGATTTGGCATTTTAAAAGAGTTGTGGCTATAGTCATGCTGTCCTTTACTGTTATGCTCTGATCACCCAGTTGTTCCAGGCAGGTAAACTTAGTATTTAGTCGAAGTTCATTTTGTTAGGCCTCTAGGGCTGGACTTGGATAGTATTCCCAAGATTTTCAATTTTTGATTCCATAAGGTGATATCATTTGTATTTCTTGCATTTGACAGGATTGTCCCTTGTTAGAATGGGAAAAACAAGTTACCATTTTCAGCATTTCCATTACAATGAGTTGCTAAAACAGAAGTATTAAGTATATACATAGGCCTCAAAATTCATCCTGGGTGAAAAACATTCTACTGGTACTACTTGGAAAAATGTAGTTAACTCCCCATCTCTCCTGTATTAGTACTTATACCAATGTATTTTGCTCCACCAAAAAAGAAATGGCACATGTATCTTTTTCAATGACACATTAATGTCTGAAATTTAGTAAAGGAACTAAATGATTGGAAAACCTGTGAAATAAAAATGTTTCAATAAAGATACCATTGTTTTCTCCAGCAAATGCCCCCATATCAAAGGAATAGTTCTGGACAATACGTAGCATGTGAAAGAGGTGAGCATAAGACTGACCGTTACAGCAGCACTTTTGCCTCATTTCTACCATGGGCTACATGACTCTATATCCATAACTGAAATCGCTTCAAAAGCAATCTGCAACAACTCAATGGAAGCTCTTTATGTAATAAATATATATTATTAATCTCTCTGGAAATTCTGCAGCTAGTAAAAAGTTAATTTATCAGCTTTTTTAATTATACTTCTAATTAATGTCTTTTTATCCTGGCCTCAGGAAGTATGTCTGGTTGTTCAGCACAATATTGGCAATGTTGCTGTTGGCAAGATGCTTTATATTGTCACAGTGGCATACCTCCCACTGTCCGGCAGATGGAGGCAGAATTTAAGAGAAAATAGAGCCTTAATACAATGATTATCATTATTTTTCTTGCTCTGGTTTATTTTGTAAGTACAGCTCCCTCATTCCTATCGTTTCTTGTAGGGGAAGAAGAAAGAACAGCAAAGCAAAAAAAAACTTATGTAAAAATATAATAAGTTGTTAAGGAAAAACAATAAGTTAAATAGGTTTCAGTATATTTTCGTAACAATGTGTTTACTGCAGTCCCCAATTATGTCATAACAGCATATTTTCCATACCATAGGTTGTCATATATTGGTAGCATGTCTCCCATAGAAGCTTACAGCTCCATTACTCTGGTTCCTGTTTGGCATTTGCAGGTTGATTTTTGTCTTCTTATTTTCTGACCCTCTTCTGGAATTTGCAAACTTGTTCTTTGGGAAAAAAAAAAAGTTCTAAAGAAATAAAGCTCGTCAGAGCCATTTTTCACTGGGGATAGGGACTGAAAAAAGATACACTAAGTATTTAGAAATCAGGGATTGCACTTCAAGAGGAATTATTTCCAGTAGGTGGTTCTCCACTACTATTATAAGATAACATCTCAGGATTTCATAATAACTGTGAGCCAAAACTAATCTGGCTTAAAGAATTGCTTAAAAAAAAAATAAATTGTTAAAAAAAAAAATAAATAAATCTTTTGGGGGAATTCTTATATCAATACTAATGAGTCTTTAGTTTGACAGTAACTAATTCCTCCTACAAAGATCTCTGTTGTAAGTGCTTCCATCAGCAGACATGCTAATGAATACACCCTCACAGAGACTGAAAGGATTATCTTTGAGATAGCCCAATTCAATTAGGATTGAAAGTTATGTCAGAGACGTGATGAATTTTTCCTTGTGCATCTGCTGGCTGTATCTTGTTAATTTTCCTTTATTATTTCAGAGTGAAAGGAAAGAAAGCAAACAAAATACAAGCAAGTAAGGACTCGAAGCAAGAAGTGAAGATTTAAAGTTTTACTGAGAGAAAGGAGATATGATGAATAGGCGGGAAGAGAAATTTTTAAAGGCCCTGAAACAAAGGCACTAATTAATAGGACGTTTGGTTCAAATAGCAATTGTCCCCTTTTTGCTGATTTTGTGACAAAGAGCTTTTTGCTGCAAAAATGAAACTGGCCAAAAATGATTACCATAATGATTTCGGTATCGAATATCTGAAATGACAGATTATGAAATGACTGAAATGACTAAATTATGCACCTGTTAGAATAATACTGAAAAATGGGGTGAATCACTTAAAAACTGGATTTTATTGTTGCATAATACATCCATACACCAAATAATAAAGTGTATTCATTCTGTCATTTCAGAATATGTAAGAAGTTTTTTGCTGCTTATTACATATATTACCTTGACATTTCAAACTCATCGTGTGATTATGCAAGTTTGAGAGATCTGTTATTCACACACTTCATACAGGTTGCAGTCATAGGCCCTAGTCACAATGTATTTATATAGTAGGTGAAATCTTTATAAGTGTATAGATGGACTTCCGTATTTTTGGTGTAACTTACTTCTAGCACTGGTTTTAGTAGGATTGTGGCAAACATTTTGAAGACAGCATGTTAAAAGAATCAAGAGCTTTAACATATTTTGACGTTTCTTATTTGTCCAAAAGTAAGCAAAGTGTTGGCTTGTAGTACTCTTTAATTCATCTGACATTGGAAAAGTAAAATATTTCTAATAAATTGTATGAGAGAGAGAGCTAACTGTTCTGCATAAGCAAGTGTCCAATATTCCTCAAAGGAATAGGCCACTGTCTGCTTCAAAGACTGAAGCCTGTGGTGGATCATGTACACTAAGGTAGCTTGCTTGAAGACTACTTCAATGAGCTATTTCTTTTAAACATCCACAAAAGATATTAGATACATTTAATACAGCTGACTTTTTATTTATTCTTATAAGTAAGGAAAAAACATTTTTATTTAGTGTAGAAGTGAGGAACAGAAGTTTATCCTTTATGCATAATTTTGTCAAAAATCCCATAAAAGAGTAATTAATGATCCTTTTCATATTTTCCTTCACTTCTGTGCAAACTATCCCAAGAGCAGCAAATCTGAATGAGATCTGTCTGAACTGCCAGGTCTTTACTGGCCACGTTAAGGTCTATGACGTTTGACATATTTAAGTATTGGATGTTTCCAACAGGTCTAAGACAGACATTTCTCTCTTCCTTTTGTGCTGATATGACTTCCAATTGTATACTCTTTGAGAGTCTTCTATTTAGTGTGTTTATTCTTTCAAAATCATTTTGATGATTTTGGGTAGCCTGTAGACTTCTTGAACAACACAAATCTCTGACTTGACATTGTATATAATTCTCATTTAACTGAATCACAGCCATACATTTTAGCCATCCAGTCTTTGCTTAAAGACTTCAAGTTATGGAGACTCTACTCGTAACCCTCAATAAATTGTTTAAATGGTTAATAAATCCGACTTTCAAATGCCATGCCTTTTTTCCACTTTCTAAATTCAGAGCCCACTCACTGAGTAACAATTGGTTAAGAGTCATGTTATGAACAGGCATCTCCCTCCATGCAAAAGTCATTCAACATAGTAAGATTCCCAGTAAAAATTACTTGATGAATGGTTTTGAATTTTAGAATGATTCTTAGTGTATGCTACTCATGAGAAATTTATTGATATTATTAAGTATTTGAAATTCAGAATATGAAGTTAATTAGTTGAGGTAATTATGAAAGAGAAATACCACTGAGTAAACAGATTCTAGATATTACACCAGAAATTATTCAGAGGAAGTGTGCAACAAGTATTAGTTTTCAAAAGAAAGTTTATGGTGTGAATTATTATTATTATATTGTGGGATGTAAAACTTCTTTTACTGCTTTCGTTCAGTATTTCCTTAAGAGTTCACTTCTTCCAAAAGCATTCCTTTAAGTATACTCATTTCTTGAACTTTTTGGGAAGAGCCAACAAAGAAGGAGGGCAAATACTCAAAACAAATTCCATTTTAAACATTCTTCGATGTATTCATCTGGCTCAAAAAAGCTTAAATAGAAAATGATTTTGTCTAGCCAAATCACTGAGATCATGTGCTTCTGAGTGTCTTCCAGTTCAGCTAAAAAATACTGACTTACATCAAACAAGATTATTTGTCCTTTTTTTCTTGTTCTCTTTGGCGTTCTCTCTACTGTGTTTGCTGGGTATTTTTTAGCAGATTTCTTGTTATTTTGTGGCCTTTAACACGTGACTTCTAGTCTGCGCGATTATGTTTTGTTTGTAAATCGGTTGGGTCAGTTATGCTTTCTGTATACTTCTGGAGCCTAAGAGATGTAGGCTCTGATTCAGGAAAGCACTGGAGTGTATAGCTGAATATGATGCCGAGAGCAAATTCCTGGATCAGAGCAGTAAAAGGGAATGGATGTTTCTTTCTTATTTTTGGTCTATTTTTATTTCAGAAGTAGTGTGTTAGGCACAGAATTATCGTTGTCTTCTTATGTTGCAATTTAGTCTTGATTGATAACTGCAACTTCTCAGAAACATTCCTGCACAGTGACTCATAGCAGATGTAAGCCTCAACTCTACAGAATTTAATAGCAAAAACAATCACAGCCTGGGAAGGGCTCTGGAATTCTTTGCATCAGCTTAAGAAGATTTATCAACTTTGAGTTCTGTCCAGAGGGTAAAGGTAAACATTTCAGGTACCTAGGGGTAGGTAGGAGGAAGGTAGAAGGAAAATTTGGGGTAGCTGCTATAGTTACGATTTAAAAGTGGTGTGTTTTTGAAAACCATATAACTGGTGCAATGTTGCTAATGATGTATGAATGTTTTAGCAGTATCTAGCTATTTTGCTATGATATCTAGTTAGTAAACCTCATATTCAAATCTGTAGTTTTTAAGTTTATAGTAATGCTTGGCTGTATGAACAAGGCCACTCTTTAAGCCTAAAAGTAGATCAAATCATGAATTATCACCCATTTTTCAATTGAATAAAATGGGGCAATTTTTGTAACACTGCCTAATGAAAACAAAGCAAAATTTGTGCATGAGTTTGGTAATTATTACCAGTTTGAATTTTGAGAAAACATTTCAAGTCATTATCTGTATCTGTCCCTTGGCAGTTTCTCTCTTATTATTATTGTATTTGTTTGCAATGCGATTCTTATTGACACTGTACAAACAGAAACAGGCATCTGAATTCCATCTAGTTTGCTGTCTCCAGAATTCAAAAACAGGAAATCAGACTCATGGTTCAAAATTCTCATAGTACAGAGTTTCTCTAATATAATCAAATCTATTTAGTAATTTGTTATTGAAAGAATTAGAAAACCATCAAATTTAGGGGAAATAAGAACATAGGATTATCTGAGTAGCCTGTGAAGAAAGCCCTGGCACAGAGAAAGAAAAAGTTAAAAAGTTACCTTTCTAGACTTTTTATTCCATAGCTTTGGAGAAATCTTTCTGCACAGCTGTGGAAGTGCACATTTCAGGTATAATCTTTGAATAGTAAATGATAGTACATGGATACAATTTCAAGGTTTCACGAGAGTTGTCCTTAAACTTCAATTTTATTAAAACAGAAAGTGATTCCTAACTGCAAAGGGCTAGTGTTTTCAGCCTGAGAATATTACAATAAGTTTATCTCACTCTGTGATGATGTGTGATAATTAATCCACATGTCTACTATCTGAGATGAAGATTTTCCCGGAAAGGGTTTTACTCTGCACAGGTTTTATTTTGTTAAACCAACACAGGTGTTATTACACAAGTGTTGGAAGTCTCTCAGGACTTACTAACTCCTTGGGTTCACCAGCATCAACAACACACAAATATTTGCTAAGTTAAACAATTGTTTTCACCTGTGACATGGATTAAGATTTGTAATTATTTTGCAGTTTTGGGGGTGACTGCTTTTATTGCTTTGTGCATGAATATTTATCAGTGGTTGTATTCACTCCCTACTTTAATCTTTCTTTGAAAAGAACTTCAGCTTTATGTATTACCAAAGAGCATGGATGTACACGCTCAGAAAACTGTCACTAATGCAGCCTTTTCTGAAACTTTTAGCAGAAATGTGGAAAACTAAGTAAACAGTTACCCATATTAATTCCAAGACTGAATCTCTTGATTCAGTTACTGTATGCAAAGTGCTCTGAACATATATAGGGCTCGACCCTATATATCACTTTTATTACCACTGTAGGATTGACCACTCAGTGAATCTCATGTCACTGCAACTGTGGGATCAGATAAACTGTGGGAGTTTTTACCTCCTGAGAAATTGGCTCAAAGTTACTGCCCTCTGCCTTACTGGGTCTCCCTGCTGTGCAGTGACAGAAGCAGAGAAACACTCTTGGGTCAGCGATTTCCTTTCAGAGCTTGAGTTTTCATGTCTCTTCCAAGTCTTTTTGACCTTTCTTCTTTTTTGGGAGGACAATAGCACAAATATTTTGGTCTCCCCAACTCTTGTTTCTACTTCAGGTCCCCTCTGGAGTTTTTGGTGTTCTCTCTGTTTCAAAGTCATCCCTGTTTCTGACATAGAGGTCTGCCAAATTGAACGCTTGGTTGCTCCCTCTTTATACGCCTCTTAATTCTCTTACAATCATAGCAAGCTCGTATTTTGAGAGACCACAGGATCAATAATCCATCTTGAGTTTACTGTCCAGCTTATTTTCTTAGAAATTAAACTCTAGGATTAAAATATATAGAGCAACATATTTAATCACATTTGGAATTTTATTTATGAGACTTTTGAGCATATCTTAGGTCAGTGCAAAAGCTGATGCATATGAAGTTGTCCTCCAAGTGTAGCCCTCATGAAGTTCACCATAACAGGATCATGCTTCAGAAAGAGGCACCCTTTAAATGGAAAGTTGACTTCATCTGAAGATGATAAACCAAACCACCTATACACACTCTACACTCCTCAGTCTAGGCTGTGTTCCTTTTGTGCAGCTTGCTTATAGTAGTACACAGATGCTGTAAGGGACATCATCTGCCTTGATCGTGCCGGATAGTCTTCTATTTTTATTCTTTTTTTACTAACATAAATTTCACTGAACAGTATGCAAGATTTACTTGGTAGTCTATTTTAAAAAATAAGTATACCGTACTTGTAAAGCTGTGCAAACCTTTTATGATGGATTGTGGTATTCAGACATTCAGTCAGTGAAATCATGATAGAACAGTTTGCATATTAAGACTAATGTGAGGGAGACAGGGTGCTTTTATAATGAAAATAACAGAGAATAAAGGAGAACAGTTAAATATTACTCTTCCAGTGGAAAAAAATATTGGCCCCTCTTTCCTAGAAAACATATTTAGATATGCATGGAGGTGGGACAGTGATTATCATATATAGATCGTTTATAGGTTGTCTAGGTAGCTAATGTACTCTTCAGTCACTCCTCTCACTGACAGTATCATTACAACCGATGGCAACAGCTGCTTTCAAAACAGTGGTGGCTGTAATAGCCATAATTAGTAGTGTTGTAATACTGTTGTAAGGTGAAAGCACATGTTTTATCATGACAGAAACCTCTGAAACCTAAATTAATAACAGAATTCAATGCCAGACAATTCTTCCAGATCCTGCCCGGCGTCATTTTTTAAGCCTGAAATTCATAGGGTTCACCACTTCAAACAGTAGCAGAACTGTTGCATTCAATTATGGTAAAGTTTCTAATTCAAATGATAAAACATTTATTTGGTTAGCATGAAGAACAACTTACAACCTAAAATTCAGAAATTTTATGGCACAGGAATAACTTAGTCTAAGATTTTCAGTTAACACTTTATAATCAAGAAACATTTTGTAGGTAATTTTTAATGGATTCCTTCAGAATCCTTAAGAGATAGACATCAGCTTAGTCTAGTGCTTTGCAGCTTAATGGTAGATATCGCATATGTCCAAAATGCTTAGAAAAACCTTCTGAGCTGTCTGTAATGTGAGTCAGTGCATATAGAGTATACAACAACATACCTTGTGTCTGCACCAGCCCAGTGCAAGATGTGATATAACAAGCTTTATACAGATATACTTGGGCCTCCCGACTCTATGCTTTCATATATGATGTTTTCAAACCAGCAAAACTCAGAACTAAAAATAAAAAAATGTTGCTTACTTAAATGAAATACATGTAATTAAAAAAATCATCGCAAGTATTTTATAGATAGGTGTTGAAAACCTGGAATTTGGCTGGTCTGTAATTTGTACTCTTGCATGAGTTTTTCAGAGGTTGGTGAAAATAAAATTGGACTTATGATAGAATCATGGAATGGTTTGGGTTGGAAAGGACCTTAGGATCATCTAGTTCCAACCCCGTGCCATGGGCAGAGGGACGCCTCATGCTAGACCAATTCTATAGGAACTTAAAATCGTGCTTCACATAAGCACCTTGCTTGTCTTTGTACAGTAAAAACAGAGTCTGCCAAAATTCCACTGGCATTTTATATTAATTCGTGTAGAAACGTGAATGGGAATTTCCATAAAGTTTATGTTTCAATATGCACATGCTGGCATTGAATCATTAATCTCTATTAAAGGTCTTATGCTTTGTCTAACCACAAATGTTTTAATATGTAGTTAGTTGATTCAGTTTAGTAAGTAGAAAAAGCAGAGTGGACACGTATTTTTGGTTTAAACAGGCATTGGCATATGCTAAATGAAAATACTGTAAGTTAAAAAAAACAAAACCCAAACATTCCTCAGTTGATGGCTTGCAGCAGGTTACCTGATCAATTTAGAATTGGTTTGTGTATAGTCTATGTAAATATTTTAGTGATTGGAGGCCTTGGTTTCTCATCTGTGAGATGAAAAGCACACATCTACCTTAAAGGAAATTGCGATATTATATCAGTGAATGTTTGCAAGGCAATAAGATACAATGGTGATTTTTTTTGTCATATAAAATAATTTTCGTATGAAATAATGGGATTTAAAATGCTGTGGGTCATACAGTACAAAATGTGCATAGCTGTCAGTTGAAAGATGTCACCATTAGAATAAAAGCTGGTAACTATTACACATTTTCCCCACAACTGCTCTATAACAGTAAAATGTCTATCCTTTCCTGGCACACAAAAGTTGCACAAAACTTTAGTTCAAGTATAATTAGCCCAATTCAAATTTTAATTACTTGAATATAACAGGGAGCTTTCTCACAACTTCAAAGGACCAACAAGGAATATTGTCCTGCTTTTCAGAGCATCTTAAAATGCTATTTTTCTTTTGTCTCATTTCACAATAAAAGGCAGGGGTTTGATCCTTGAATAGATGCCCTACAATATATGGGGACCACTGCTACAAAGTAGCCTAAAAGGATAAATTCTATTTTTACTGAAAATTTTGGAGTTCTACTTAATGAGACTATTTTCAACATTTGTAATGAAGCCTAAATAAACATTATATTTACAATATGTAAGAAAATAATTATTTCAAATAAAATATAGATGTCCAGTGTAAATATTCAGTTTTAATGTTTAACTAGTATTTCCTTTGTTCCTCTACTTTACAGCTTCCAAAGAATGAAGATACTGATAATGATTGATTTTGTCATTGCAGCTAACTTCATGGATGCCATTGGCAGCTCTGTAAGTTCCAGTAATTAAATTAGCCTATAGAGTTTCTTCTAAGCCTTTCATACCTTGTCCTCCGTGGTGCTTACAATGTATCTCAGCTACATGAGATGGTAGAACCTTTGATGGAAAAGATTAGAATTCAGAACAAAACTGAAAGATTGGAGAAATAACCTCAAATGGTGGTCAGTGGAGACAAGTCTCTACTAAGGAAAGAGGAAACAAATGCACAAATATACAGTGCAATATAGATGACTGGGTAGTAGCACTGAAGAAAATAATCCAGTCAGTTTGTTATGGGATCCAACGTGAATTAGAAGGCGATGGAATATCTTTGTTAAAAAAGGTATCATATGATGCAGTAACAGGTACATCGCATAAGGCACAGAAGACAGTTATACTACCACACAGGGGTAATGCTAACTCAGAATAACACCTTTAGTTTTGAGCAGCATACTTACAGAAAGGCAGAACCCAGAAACTCCTAAAGTGGTAGCTGCAGCAGTAGTATTTGTGGTCATTGGCACTCAGGATGAAGAATCTTTCTGTCCTTTTCTATCTTGTCCCCTTGCCATACAACTTTTTCTCAAGATCCACAGCTTCATATTCTTACTCGTTCCCATGTTGCTATGTTATAATTCACACTCAGAAACAACAATCAAAACACCTTCACATCTAGCTCTCAAAACCACCTGCTATGGATTCTGATCTCCAGCAAAACCCCTAACACAATCCCACTTACTCCACTGCTTAAAATACTTCTAACCTCACCAGTCCTGTATTGCCTGTCTTGGCTGTCTTTCCTAGTTTGGTATTCTGGTCATAGCTAGCAGGGACCTGGGAGATTGAATTGTTGATTCATAGTTGCCTAGGTGGAAGTGGTTGCTGAATTTACAACTAGGTGAACATCATTGTTTGTGGCTTACGCTACCTTATGGAAGCCCTTTGCTCAGGTAAGTAGCTCTATAGGGGCAGAATAGGAAGCACCTGCCTCTAATCACTTCTGCTCAGTGGAGAAAAACATTACTAAATTTTATAGAAGGCTACTAGGAAAAAGGCATTGCAATGAAATGCATTTGCTTGCTTTTAATTTTTCATTTGGAATGTTATGTGCCTTATCTGGCCCTGTGACTAAAAACTGGGAACAATCTGAAGTTTATCTCTTAAGTTTTCACATTTCAATCACACTAAAACACTAACCTCAATAGAGATTTTTGGACCTCATTTAAATTCTAAAAATAAACGAAATAAATCTTCAAGTAAAAAAAAATAAATTTTATAGTTTTCATAAGGTATTCTGAGTCTAATTTATATCATCAATTTTAATGCAAGGGCACTAGCTGCTAAATAATTCACACAATAATGAAATAAAGATTGTGAATGCACATTAATTACAGCAGCTGGTTAAATGTGTCAGGAGTAGAGCTGTCAGCAGTTGTTGGATAATTGCTTCTCATTGTGTAGTACAAACAGTTGCTTCACTGAGGTGGACAGAACAGGTTATGTTCAGTCTGGTTTCAATCAGTGGGTACTACTGTCCACTGGAGAGAGCAACAATCAAATTCACATTTTATTGAGTATTTCAATATTGTAATAGTTTAACTTTGGTTCATATCTAACAAAAGGAAGAGCAATATATTACAGCTACTGACTTTTATGACCCTAAGATACGTTTTGCTTCAATATTAGTTTAGCTGTGCACTTGTTTAGTTCCAATGACTTTAAAAGAGTTATCCTGTGAAAAAGTATAGTAGTACATTAAAAGAACAGTCTGGTCACCTGCAGATCTAAAAGCCACATTGATCCACCCTGAAGTTACACAGCTAATTTGTGATTGTCCCATGGGAGAAATAGGTGTGGAATTCCAAATACAAGAATTGTGGTTTTGCTGTGCAGCAAAGTAATGGGATTTGTCTGGAGCTGACAGAAGGAGACATAAATGAGGAGGTTGAAGTCAGGAAGAGAAAGCAAAGTGTGAGATATCAGTGCTTTTCATATGTAGGTTACTTTCAAAACGCTTTTTCTGTCAGTCATTCCTTTCTTATAGTGTAGCTATTCAGTACGGTTGGTGATTTTTTGATTGTCACTTACTATTTACCAGCACAGTGAGCTTAAATCCTTTTCCTCAGGAAATTGCTCTCTGTAATCTAGCTATATTACTATTCACCCCATAATGAGTGTTGTCTGTACAGTAGATGAGAATCAGCTCAGCGACACTTTTTCATTTTCATGAATTAATTCACAATTCACGATAAGTAAAAATAAAAGAAAAAAGAAAAGATCAATTTAAAATGCAAAGTTAAGAATAATATTTAGAGACATAGCCTACTGCAGACTTGCGTTTCATGTGGTTCGGAGGAAAGGACCTTTTATAGTGGTGTATGAAGGAGTGTCATACTGTGTTTAGAGACCAAGTTTTTCTAAGGTGCAATAATAGCTTTTGAGAAGTTCTGTGCTTCTGCTATATAATTTAATCACAGCAGGAAAATGGCTTTTAGCAGTATGAATAGGTGAAATGATAGATGCATTTTCACTTACACCTGAAACACACTTAACTGCCCGTAGCTGCCTCTCCAATGCACAGGCTCATGCTCTCTCCAGAACTGAAATTTGTGGCTCAGACCTTGGCATGTGTTAAAGAAACTACTCACTTGAAGTTTTGCCTATGAAATTGCCAAGGCCTGGTGACAAGGACCACCATTTCCAGGATCACCTAGGTCTTTCCTATTGTATTTTACCATGTTCTCCAAGGTTGACAATGAGTTAAGACTGATACAGGCTAACCTTCTCCATGAACACTGCAGTAAGACTAGTAAGTGTGGCATGATAGCTTCTTTAGCACTTTTAACTTTATATTATTAGGATTACTATTTGGTCTGACTGTTGACATGGGATTTTTTGACAGCTTTACTTCTACAGTTAGCATTAGCTCATCAGTGTGATCCTGGAAATATTTTTTTTTAATTATTGTTTATTCACTCTTTCTCAACCCACCTATACAGCTCTCCAGTTCTCCATAGTTTTATGTATGCACTCGGGACTAGTCTGAGAATTTGCAGAGACCTGTCAATGAAGCCTCTTCTAATTTCCCAATTCAACTCAGCTTTTGTGGAGGGTTTATGTGAAGCTGCAGATACAAGCTGAGGCAACCACTCTGGAAAGACTACATAATAGTGCATCCTTTCTTTGTAATATGCAACATGTCACGCGTTATTCGGAGCTGATGGTCAAATAACATCCCTCTAAGCCACTGTAGCAAGTTGTCTCTGTATGTGCATATATTTTAAGTACTTTCTTCTCTCATTTCTTGCTAGAAGAAAATGAGGGTATGTTAGGGATCTCGTATAGCTATCAACAACTGGAAAAGATTTTCAAGGGAGTATTCTTAAATAAGATAGGACTCAAGGGATATTAGGTCACTGGCTGCTTTGTTTATTCTAAAAATATTCGTGTTTGGTAAACATGCCTCTTACTTCACAGCTCCTCCTTGTGGTCAAGCATCTTAACGGCTTCTCAGGACCTGGTAGCAAGCAGGCAGTTGGAGTCTGCAGACAAACCTGCTGCCAAAGCAGCCTGACATGGGCAGCCCAAACCCAGGGAGGCACTCGAACCTTTTCCTCTCGAACAGGTCACTGACAAACTGCTTAGTCCTTCCACATGTATATTCCCATTCCTTTAGTACACCATGTCTTAGGTTGCAGTTAAGTATGAATTGCAAGTATCCAATAGACTTCAGAAATACAGCAGAGGCCTGTATTGAGGATTGTTGTGCAAAAGTCCAATCATCAAAATTTTCAGTGTGACTAAATATTGTAAGCAAATGGAACATGATGGCTAGGAGCCATTTTACTCGTGGACATAAATTATTTAATCTTCAGATACACTCTTGAAATTTTTTTAGTTCCTTTGTCTATTTGATGGAAGTGAATTGCATCCTCTCTAGTGCGAAAGGAAAGGGGGCTGCAACACTTAGTTCTATCAGAAATAACCATAGCCATGACACAGTTTATATGGAGGTTTCTTGACAGTAGCAGAAGTTCCTCTGCTTTTTCACTAGTACCACAAATGAATTATGAAAAAAATCTGCATGTATTAGAGTTATAAAATGCAGATTCTATTAGATGTTAGTTTAATGCACAAAGTTTTTCCTTGGAGTTGTGAATGGTACCACAAGGAAGTCAGTCTAAGCAGAACCGTGTTTGTGCTGCATAGAAACTTACAGAATGGTACCTGTTTTTCAGATAGAAGAAAAAACAATCACTGCAGCAAAAAAGTGACACAAAATATTTTGGTGGAAATGTTCATGGAAAACAGGTGAAGCCTGAGCCTGGTACAAGTGAAAGTATGCAGATACCACTGGAGGTGCATGTCAGTATGCTACTTCAGGTCTCGCTAGTTCAATGTGGTAGGGCAATGTTCTAAGATACCAACTTTTCTGTATGGATGGAATATGTTACAGGTCTACATCCTTAGCTTATGTAAATAATGTTGCCCTATGAATAAGGTTGCACCAATTTAGAACTATTGCACACTTGATCTTGCATATCAGATTTCCAAAAGGTTGCCCTCTGATTTTGCTTTTAAAGTGCTAGTTGTGCTCTCATGCAAGCACTGAAGCTACTAAACTCAGTTTGCTCGTATAAAATTGCAGACACAATGCCACTGATACAAGACCTCATGGCACATTTGTACAATGTGTCATAAAACTCCAAAGGCTTTTTTCTCTATGTTGAGATCAAATTTGTTTAGCATCTACTTGGAACTGTACGGGCTGGTTTAATTTAAGCTCCCTAGATTGGGTTCTGTTCACTTTGGCTATTTTACCATAGTCATTAATCTAAACCAAATTATTTATTGCTCTCTGTACAATCAGCATGTCAGAATTTGGAAGAGTTATTCTACCTCTCTTGTCATGTATCTGTATTTGCACCAGGGCAAATGAGTGCTAGGTGTCACCATATAAGAATCGACACATTTCTCATCCACTCTGCGTGGCAAAATTAAGTGTACAAGTCACAGCACAATAGAGACTTTAAGTGTTTATCCTTTACATTTCATACATATTTGCAGCTTCTTAGGGACTATTTCTTTCAGCATGCCAAAAAATGAACTTGAAACTGTGCAGTATTTATGTTGGCAATGTTAAGATTTTTATCATAAGAAGTATGTAATCTAAAAGCATTTGAAAAATGCACACTGAAGTTGAAAATGTATAAGTGTGGACTGTATTTCTTTAAAACTCTGGAATTTTAGAAGCTTCAATGTTAGCAGCAAGGCCTCACTGGATAGTGAATCTCTGTACATGGCAGGTGATAGGGAATAAGCAATCTTTATGATAGGGTCTGTACTACAGGGCTTTTCTCTAAAGTCCCCTCTTCATGTTTGCAGTGAGAGCTGGTAATTATAGCTATTAAAGAGAAGGTCTCTCTTTGCAAAGCAGGTATATGTTTGGACACTTAATACACAAAATAATATTAAATAGATGTAGCTATTGAGGTGGAGGTCAAAATAGTGTCTGTAGGAAATTGTGAGCAAATGTTTTATTCAACTTAAATTTTATTTATGGTTTGTTTGGTTGTTTTTTTGTGTCATATGTTAAATGTGACAAATATCATTGATTTTACAATAAGATATGTTTTCCTCTCTAGGATCTACAGAACTGTTTTCAAGAGCAGATACGACTTCACGGCCAGGTTAGGCTTCTGGAACATCGTGTGAAACAGCAGCAGTTAAAAATTATTCAGCTTTTAGAGAAGAAAGAGATTCAGTACAGTGACAGAGGAGATGAAAAGAGTGTCATTGACTTGGGAGGAAAAAGACAGTATTCAGGTTAGAAATGAAGCTATTCTTTTCCTTTCCATTCATTGTAATGATACCCAGAAGCTTTAGCACAATTGGGCCCATTGACTTATTGTTTCAAAAGCTCATAGAAAATTGTTTGTTTAAAACACAGAGTTCAGCTTTTACCTAGGCCTGCTGCCACAGGGAAAAAGTGTTAATGTCACATGGTACAAATTAAATCAGGATTGAAGTGGTTTACTGGTTTGTTAATAACACATAATTCAAAAACAATGAGTAAATAATAAGTTCAGAACAAATATCAGCAATTCAACAGATAAAAGCCAATAATAGCCATATAGGAGATGTTAATAAACAGTTACAGATTTCTAAACACCCTTTGACTAACCTCTAAAACCCACAGGGTCAGTTCACATTCACACATTCACAGCATGACATGGGTTAAAAGTACACTCTGACTCTGTTCCAATCTGTAAAGTCCCTGTGACATCCATATTTACATACGTAAGCCTGGCATAATGACATCTGCATCTTGCTTGAACAATATTCTGTATGTTGCTCCAATTTGACTGAGGTAAGTACAGGTCAGGACATCACAGCTTCTAAAATGCTGGTTTTAAGATGTTTTTGTAATCTCACCAGCATTCTGGTGGTGATCCAGTCCCTCTGCAGTGCAAGAAGGCTGTGTCGGCTCTTCGGAGCTGGAGTGAGGCCCAATCTCTCAAAATAATAAAATACCATCCAAACCAATAGTTGGATTGAAAATACAATTTGGGGAGTGGATTCTTGGATGGTGTTCCTTTCTAGTTGTCCAGTGCTAGAAAGCCTAAACTTCCATGATTTTTAATAGCCTTGTTTGAATATACTTGTAGTGTTTATGCTGCTGGAAGAAATCACAAGATATAGCAAGACATCGAATTTAAGAAAGCAGCATTAAAATGAAATTAAAAGCAGTTATAAGTCTGACTTTAAATTTTAGCTGTATATTTAATTATGTATTCAGCATCCTGGAATATTTTCTTTTATTATTATGGCTGACTCATTTGTTAGTGGAAAAGATTAAAACCACATTTAGGTGAAAGGTATTTGTCCTTTCTTAGCGTTTGCATCAGTTTATTTTCTTAAAATGTGATTCTAAATAACAGATCTAAGTTGTTCCAGTTACTGTTGTGGGGTGTTTGGGGTTTTTTTCTATTTTTTCACTTTCCCTGTTGATACTGCAGTATTTGATTCGAACTGCTGTAGCGTTTTAATGTCAACAGAGCTGGGCAATTTGAGGTTAGATAATAAAGGAGAAATTCCACACTATATACACCTGCCAAAAAATAAAATATGCTCAAGTGTTTTGCTAATCTCCAAGAAACTAGCGGACAGGAAAAGCTATTTTCTAGAAACCAATCAAACATTCTCTAGAAAGACAACTTAGCTATCATTTAAATCCTGTTTTCCATTAAAGTTTATTCAAATCCTGGCATAGCTACTTGTTTTCAATATGAAGTGTTTATTTTCTGTGTCTAATCTTCACTGACGTTTTCACTGAGAAGAAGTAGAACAGTTCAGAAAGTTCCAAACTGGCCTGGAAGTTCAGCCAACACGTTCATAAATGTTTCAGGGAACATTTTACAGTTATTCAGCCCTACCTTTGCCAGGAAAAACAGAAATGTTGAAAATGATACATCTTTTCTGTATGACTGCTTGATGGTAGATTACATATAAAGAAAGAACTCCTTTCATTTCTTAACTCCTAGAGGAAAAAAAATAGAAGATTATACAATTACATTGCTGTTATATTTTCATGAGCTCTGAATTTTGTCATTGCTGTAAATGCTGGTTAGTCACTAACACCAATGCAGACCAGACTGTAAATAGTATCAGGCCAAAGTGGTATCATTTTACACATATATAGCAGGTTTTGGGGGTTGTCTTCCATATATTTTTGCACCTGTTTGGTACAAGGGACAAGAGTATGAGGTCCAGCAATTGTTTCCCTTTTCTAACACTGGTGATTTCATACTCCTGGTTTTGGCCATTCTCCTGTGGACGTTCTGGAAATAGAAGTACATGTTTGTTTTTAAAGGTTACTGTGTGTTTTATATGTAGATAAATTATATGATCGTAACAGGATTCTAATGTGGATGATACCATTGTAAATTAAAAGTGACACCACTTAAACCAGAGGAATTATTTTGCTAGTCAAATGAAAGCAAGAACGATATTTTATGGTAGAAAAAAGATTCTTCTAAAGAAATGTCAAAATATTACAACTCAATAAAGGTTTAAACCAACACAAATACAAGAAAATGCCTAAGAGTCATACAAATATGTTTGCAGAAGTATTTCCTTTGTATTAGCTTGGTCATGTGTGACTCTTACATGACATGACTTGATTTCTGATTTTGCCAGTAAGCATAGGACTACAAAAACTGTGTCCAATTAATCTTTTGTGAACAGATTGTGCAGAAATCTACAATGACGGCCATAAGCAAAGTGGATTTTATAAAATGAAACCTATCCAGAGTCCGAATGAATTCCTTGCCTTCTGTGACATGTCTGAAGGGGGTGGCTGGACTGTTTTTCAGAGACGTTCTGATGGCAGCCAGAATTTTGATAGGTAGGTACTAGACTTCATCATTAAAACTGGAAACAAAGTGGAGAAACATTGAGTGAGGTGGAGCTAAGTTAAACCTTAACTTTATAATTGTTGTTATCCCAGATAAAAGGGAGGAATGGTTATTTTGTGGGACAGCCTCAAGATGAGATACCACTTCTGGCTCTGGCTCTCTTCTGGGAGACATCTCTTCTAGTCTTTTTCTGACAGCTTGAGCATTTTACATGAGGACACTTCAGTGTCAAATGCATTAACAATTGTTGGAGCAAGAACTCTTAATGACAAATAAAGACTACTGTGTCTTTTGCAAATAGTCAAACCTAAAAATGTAAGCAGTCTGCTTGAACTAAAATACCATCAGCAAACAAGTATGAGAGAAACCCACCACAGAGTCATTTGTAGCTCATTATAAAATGCCTCCAGGAAAGATAAGGTGGGTGACACCTACTCTCCTTGCCTTTGCATTTTTTGGGAAATGTCCACAAGTGAAATTTTTGGTTCTGTGAGACTTGAATATAAAACCCTACAAATATTTACAGATATTAGAAGCAACAAGAATGTTTTTAGAACCTCTGCTTTGCTCAATTTGCTTTTCATGTATCTGTATCCTTCTGTGGATTTGTGTCTTACCTGTGTTTATGATTACTGCAACTAACTTTACAATACCCTTACGAAATAAAGCAGCAGTCCCCAGAGAGGATACAAAACTTCAATCCAGCCAAGAAACTTTGCTATTCTTATTTTATAAAATATGGACAGACAAGCTACAGAAGCAGTCTGTAGCATTTTACAATTGTTCCCACCACACACCACCCATTCTCCCCTGCCAGAGACTGCCCCCTATTTAAGTCACAGAGGCTGCTTTCTCTTATGACTGCCTGTGCACAGCCTAATACTTTCATCCACTGGTTGAAGAATAGTTGCTCTTCATCAAGGAAATAGATATTATTTTTGTCCCCATTAGAATATGTCATGAAAGCAAAACCACTGAGAAACTGTTTCAAAGCCAGTGTTGACAGGGAAAAGATTCAGTGTTTTCAGTATACACATTAACTCTTGAAACTACGCACCAGTGTAAAAGTTCAGAAATTGTTAGAATCTGTCGGTAAGTCCAAGCTGGAAATAGCTAATACCTCAGTTTAAAAAGTTATATATCCAGCTGCAGGGGTTTCACAACCTCATCACGTCATGGAAAATAAAGAAACTACATTTGTGGTAAACCTACACATCCACTTCAATCCCCTGGATTTAACCAGGAAAAATATTTTCACTTCAGGTAAATTGTGCTATGCCAGAGATTGGACTGAGCTAATGTGTTTTCTTCTGGTTTTAAAAATCTGTTAAACCACTCTGAATGTACCTCTTAGGACTACTCTTTAGACTGGGATTCAGTCTTTCACATATGAGAAATAGAAATAATTCTGTGAAGATCAACAATGTAGATAAGATAATAAAGTCTAAAATATTTGTTTGTTAATGTTCTGATATGTAATGAACCTATAGAGTTCAGCAGAGATGATCAAGGGCTGCAGCACTTGCCCTGTGAGGGCAGACTGAGGCTTGTTCAGCTTGGGAAAGAGGCGGCTTCAGAAGAACCTAATAGTAGCCTGCCTGTACCTACAAGGAGGTCACTAGGAAAGGAGAGCAGTTTGAGAGCTCATTGAGTAAACAGGCTCTTCACAGTGGTGTCTGGTGGGAGGATGAGAGACAAAGTACATAAGCTGAAACAAGATGAGTTCAGACTGGATATAAGGAAAACCTTTTTTGCCCTGAGAACAGCCAGCAGGTTGCCCGAAGAGAATGTGCAGTCTCCATCCTGGGAGGTTTTCAAGACCTGCATGGACAAGTCCTTGAGCAACCTTGTCTGATCTCATGGCTGACTGCCTTGAGCAGGAAATTGGACTAGATTACCTCCTGAGGTTCCTTCCAATTGGAATTATTCTGTGATCTATGATTGTATGATAAAATAAACACTCAAGCAAACTTGTTTTTTTTGTAAATTAGTAATTTATACTCTTTTCAGAGTCTGGACTGACTATGAAGAAGGATTTGGAAATTTTGTTTCAAAAAATGGTGAATATTGGCTTGGAAATAAAAATCTTCATTATTTGACTAATCAAGGTAAGATTTGTATTGTAACCATAGTCTTCTATTGTTTCTGTTTCTTTGCTCTTTCCTGGCCACTTTTTGTTACCTGTTTTCTTTGCATAAATCCTGAATTCTGTTGTTAGTCTGCATGGACTTCCCCAAGTTTCAGAACAAAACACATTTGAATACATGTTTGCTTTCTAACGAAAGGTTCAAAACTGTCATTGGGCCAATGTCATGCAGGGAGCCTCAGCAAAACAGGGGACGGTAGACAGGAGTATACCTTAAAAGAATTCTCTTTACCCATTTCACAGTCAGCATCGCTAACAGTCCAGAGCCAGGTAGTATGCTCTACCAGTTCATTTAGTAAGGGCTTTACACGGCTGCATAGGCTATTACATGAAGGTAAATCTGGGTCTGTCAGTTAGGCTAGTCTTAGAAAGCTATTTCCATCTTACTAATAGTCACTCAATTTAAGGTAACTTCCGCTTTGCTGTAGGATGCGCCATATACAAAACTTATGCATTGACTTAGCCAGCGAATTACATGGAAATCAGTGCCACCAGGATGCAGTCCTAGTTTAACTCTTTTATCTTCAGAGTACAAAAATCTAATTTTCTTAGGATTTTTTGTTGTCTAAACTTGAAAATCTGTATTGGAATAATTCTAAAATTTTCTAAGCTGAATCAGGTGAATAAAGACAAAGAATAGCAAGATATGCTTTAATATGCATGAAGAAAGAAGATAAACCCCTCTAAAATCTGCTGTGATGATAGAGATAAGATTCATGATAAATGCCTAGTTAGTATATTAATCTTCTGCTATAATACTGTGTTCTGAAAAGTAGTGAGGTGGAACAGTTTAACCAAAATAATTTGTCTTGTTATTTCTTAAGGGAACTATACTTTAAGAATTGATCTAACTGATTTTGAAGGAGAACGGCGGTTTGCACAATATGCAAGTTTCAGAGTTGCAGATGAAGAGGTAATAAAATGCTGAGTAATGTCTAGAGAGTTTAATGAAAATGTGGATTCTGTAGACAGACAATAGACATACAGGTTCCCTAATTTTCATAAAGGTTTGTGTAGAACCTTATAATATTTTCTTTCTTAGACATGCTTGGAATTTTTAAATATATAATAATAGTGATTGATACATCAGTTTCACACTTTCAGTAACATGTATGAATCATTTTGTTTAGCAGCCATGGATTAAAACAAGGTTTTCTATTTTTGTCAGTATCACCAACAATAATGGTACATGGTGTTCTGACTTGTTCATATGTACTACAAACTAACACTGATATTGTTTTTATTATGTCATTTATGCACATAATAAATGTGCTTACCCCAGTAAGCATCTTTACACCCCTCCATTATCTAGTACACAGTGTTTAAGTGGCATGACGTTTCTGAGCATGAAAATAGTAGCAAATGGAACAGATTAGTTTCCTCTTTGTGGTTTCACTCTCTGACATGCTAAAGGTTAAAGATATATTGGCATTATTTTTTTTTCTTTCTTTTTCACATTTTATTAGTATTCTTATGTGATGAATTGTGGTGAATACTCTGGTACAGCTGGTGATTCCCTTACTGGTGGATTTCATCCTGAAGTAAAATGGTGGGCTGATCATCGAGGAATGAAATTCAGTACTAGAGACAGGGATAATGACAACTATGAAGGGAACTGTGCTGAAGAGGAAAAGGCTGGCTGGTGGTTTAACAGGTATTTTGATTTTGGACTCTTCGTTAGGGACTGTAGTTGTAGGACAAGGGGTAACGGGTTCAAACTTAAACAGGGGAAGTTTAGATTAGATATAAGGAAGAAGTTCTTTACTGTGAAGGTGATGAGGCACTGGAATGGGTTGCCCAAGGAAGTTGTGAATGCTCCATCCCTGGCGGTGTTCAAGGCCAGGTTGGACAGAGCCTTGGGTGACATGATCTAGTGTGAGGTGTCCCTGCCCATTGCAGGGGGGGTTGGAACTAGATGATCTTAAGGTCCTTTCCAACCCTAACTATTCTATGATTTTATATTAATATAGCATTGTCAATTATTCTGCTTCATGTGTATTCATACAGTAATAACATATGGTAGAAGAGAGGACTGGCATTGTTTATTGTATTTGCAATCTGCCCTTGACTCCTAACAGAGATCTCAGTGTTGGTAAGACTGAGGCTGACCTTGGAAGGGACACCACCTACCGCACAGCCCAAGCTAGTCTGTGATAACACTATTTGCCATAGGCTTTGGTCATCTTTGTTATCAGACAGTAAGGAGAAGACAATTCTGTCTCTTTAACCATTTTTTACACAAGTAGGTCAGATATATCCCTGTTGTTTGCAGATGTATCCCTGTTGTACTTCATTCTTGCATTTCTCCTGTATTGCACTAGACCAGATTGGCAGTACCACAGAATATCTGATGAGTTAAGCTAGTGCTGGGTTATTAAACCTCATTTTTTTCACCTCAGTTCACAGCATCTAACTCTTGTTATTCCTTCTATATCAAGATGGGAATGTGTCCACTCTATTTCTGTCAGTGAGCATGGCTGAACTGAGAGGAAGATTTTTTTAAAGAGAGTTCAGTAAACAAATTTTTAAATCATACTTACATGCAAAATACCAACTCAAAAAGAAAGGGTAAACCTGGTAGCCTTAGCACTGTCTGTGTAAGCAGCTATGTTCTTTCCCTTAATTAATTAGATAAGAACAGCCATGAAGAGAAACTATGCAATCTAGCTGAATAATACAGAGATTTAAAACACAAGTCAAGGAAGCATACTACTGTCTCACGGTGATCTCAGCTCACTTGGCAAGAGCTGCCAGGCTGGATCAACTCCATTGTTTCTCTCTGTTGTGTCATCCTTTGTTTCTATTTTTTACTTCCTCATTTTCCAGATTCTGTTTCTGTAAGTAGTCTGAGACCACCGTAGCTGGTACAATGTTGCCATTAACTCAACGTTGCACACTTAATAACTTATTTTAATGCCTTTTAATATATTTGCACAGATAGGGGGTCAGCAGAATGTTTGAGACATAGAAAAAAAACACATGTAGACAAAGTTTTTTGCAGTTCTCACAAAAGCTAAGATATAGAAGGGAAAGGCAACTGTGTTGGAGGCCCTTTTCCCATGGAATCGTAACTTTTGTGGATATAGAGGAATACCTAGACCTCAAGGACCATAAAACTCTGATATCATGCCATGGAGTTCATAAAGAGTGAATCACCAATAAGTGTGGGACAACTGCATGCTTTTTTGGTATTTTAAAAACTTTTGTTGTTGTTGTTGTTAATATTGGATTTGTCTGGGCAAAAGAATGACCCTTTTGCAAAAGTAACTGTATGGCAGACTTGACAGTTATTAATACCTTGTAGTTGGTGCTACATAACTGCTAAAGATAGCTGACTCCTACGAGGCTAGTTCCTATTATGGCTGTGTAGCTAATGCTCTTAAAGTGACAGTATACCTGGATAATGAAAATCAATTACTTATAGTAATTGATTCCACTGCCTTGCTACTGACTTTTTCATGTTAAGCCTAACATCAAACTGAATATTGCAAAATACTAGAAAATTTCAGTATCCTTAAATCCTATCCAAAAGAACAGTAGCGGATCCAAAAGAACAGTATTGGCAGAGAAAGGAAAGCATTCAGAACGTGTATTTGTCATGCACAGATTAGCAAACCTAGAAGGAATTAATGCTCTTGGCTAGTTTGTATAGGAGCTCCCAGCTATGAAGGAATTTTTTATAGCCAGCTCTGTGCTATCTGAACTAATGAAATACAGAAACGCCCAGATGATATGAATACCAAGGGATGTGACACAAGTGAGGCCACATGGAGGTAGCTTAGGTCTAGTTTAAAGCCACTGGCCTTGCTCCAGCTCAGCACTTGTCATCCTGGAGTGCTGCGGAAAAATGACATTCTTTTGTAAGCAAAGTTCTAGAAGAGATTTTCAGCTTGGATGCAAATCCACAGAGCTGGGTACACCCTGGTGCTACACTCAAGTGATAAGCTTTCTTGCATCCAGGGCATTGCAAAGGTCAGTAAGTTCATAACTAGTAAAAGAAGAGCTAACAAGTCTAGTTGGGCATGAGCTTATTCTCTCCCCAGCACTCCCAGTTATAGTTACATCATGCAGGATGATCATGGTGGATCTGCCAGGCATCAAGGTGGGGCCACAGATCTCACTAGCTCAGGCTTCTCGCCTCACCAGTCATCCTGGAGACAGCATAGCTACACCTGTGTGTGGGACCATACTGGAATCATTAAGCCCAGGCAGAATTCAAACAATTCTTCAGAGAACCAACTCCATCTCCATGCATCTGTCATACAGTTAATATATGCCAGATAAAATGTTCATGGATAATTGAGAGTTAACTGTACTTTTGAAACTATTGCAGTAAGTTTTTTACTTTAAAAATTAGCCTATCAGGAAGAAAGGAGGACCATAGGCTAACTTTAAGGAGCTTATTGACTTGTGAATAATGACTGTTGCTTCATAATATCGTATCAATAGTCATATGCCAGTTATTTCTTTAGTATGTCCAGTTACTTCAGGCAGCATCCAGTTGGTTACAGAATACTGTGCCTCCCAGCACTAACTAAGAATTGTTACTGGCTCATGTTGCTGTTGAAAAAATCATGTTTTGCCTGCTTCCATCAAAGGAACTAAAAGGAGGGGTTCAGTTGATCTAGATACCTCTTAGCAGTTATGATTCTTCCAATGAAATCTGTGGTTTGATTCATTTTGGTAGAGTGCCTGCTCAGCGCTGAATTTGTATGGCTAGAAAGATTCTGCCAGCTCTGATACAAGTTTGTCATTCTTAAAACTAAAGTCACTTTTGATATCTGCAGTTTATAAGCTTTCAACTAACACATTACCAAAATTGAGCTTATAAACTGTAAGCAATAAATAAGCATATATATATGCTTATATACATATATATGAGAATTTTCCTATGAGGCTTTTATGACAGTTTTTATTTCAGTTCTCAAAAACTGTTGTTCATGAAGTGTAAGCAAAGCCAAAGAGACCAAGATTTGCCAGTAATAATATCCATAAGGTTAATTTGGGCTGTTTTCTGTTTGCATATGTTCTGAAGTGTGCTTTTGAAATCCAGCATGGTGTTCGACAGCTAGATATTAACAGCACTTACAACTAAATAGTGAATTGGCAGATAAACCAAGCCAATTCATTGCAGTGTGCTGCAGAAGAAACAACCATTTTGCTCTCCATATGGTCACATAAGGATCCAAACTCTCCTGTAGAAACCAAATGTTTATCAAGATGGTGCTGGTAACTAATCAAGCCTTTTGGGTTTTGCTAGGGAGTCTGTTTGTGGGGTTTTATTTGCTTGTTTGTTTTACCACTTTATTTAATAAATTGTAACAGCATTTCCTCAGTGATTAAAGAACACCCCCCCCAAAAAAAAAAGTATTTCGTACAGTCAAATAAAATGCTAGCTCTGATGAGCCAGTGATTTGGTATACATATGTTTATTAGCCGCCAGATTTCATCTATTTGTACACAGAAGTCCACAGATGAAAAGGCAAATTGATGGTAGTATTCAGGTTTTTGTTATACAAAACCCCATGTGGGGTAACTGCAAAACTGAACAACAAAAAGCAGAACAGCATTTCTTTCCCAGACTTTTGTGTGGTGTATGCCTTGCTGCCACCCATGACCTGAAAAAATCTGGAATAATTCTCCACTGGAACAGATTAGCAGGCAGAACTCGGAGAGCTAGTAATGTCAGAAAACATGTGGAAAGAACAAAAAGAACTTTTGTTTCAAAGAAGCTAGTAAGAGCACTTGCAGTTATGCCCTAATTGAACTGTTACTGTTCAGGCGCACTAAAGTCCACAAATGCAAATGTTTGCAGCTGCCAAACTGGGCTGTTGTCAACGTGGCAAAATATTTGACTCACACAGAAAAGACAAATGCAACTTGTCGACAGGAGGCCTTATCTCTTTCCTTTTCCTTTACTTTCCACCAGGTGTCATTCTGCCAACTTGAACGGTTTGTACTACAAGGGCCCCTATACTGCAAAGACAGACAACGGGATCGTTTGGTATACTTGGCACGGGTGGTGGTATTCTCTGAAATCTGCTGTCATGAAGGTCAGACCAGCAGACTTTGAACCTAATATTGTTTAAGTATTTTATTAAGACGATTTATCTGGTTAATCTTTCAGCAAATCAGTCCAAATTAAAACAGATGGGCAGATTTTTGCTTCTCATCTATGCATATATAAATCTGGAATAATTCCTCTGTAACCAGTAGTTTTAGGACATGTAAATGAGAAGAAAATCTGGCTTATGAATCTGTATACAAATACTTGTGCTACCGTGTGTACAGGGTTTTTTAAAATAGGCAAACATTCACCTAGGGATAAGGACATCATCAACATGGAGAATTTTTAGCTTCTGCAGTAACTACAAATCCTTTCACCTTTAAATAAAACAGTATTGTCATGGTGTTGACTCAAAAATTAAAATGAATTGTACTTATTACAACCAAAAAACTATTTAAATGTAAGTGTAAGGCTGGTTTACTCAGTGGGTGGAACATACTTTCTTTGGAACGGTTCAAGGCTTTGGAAGTGAGTTGCCTGTAAATTCCTCTGATTTATTTGTTGCATGTGTTGTGTACATAGCACACACAAAAAGTATAAAGAATGAGGCAGGGAACTGAAGGAAGAGAAGGGATGCTACCAGGCTAGAATCAATTGAATCCAGCCTACAGAAGTGGATTGTCTGTTATTGCTGAACCATTTCTAGGGCTGGTCACATCACTAAAACCTAACATTTTCAGATGGTCAATAATTATGTGTTTCTTCTTCTTGTAACCAATATGCCTGCCTTTTTTTTTTTTTTTTTTTTCTTGGTAACAAAACCTGGCCTTTAAGGAATTGACATTTAGAATTTACTGAAAGGCTAAATAACAAAAGCTGCAATTAATTTTAATGTGACCTACGCTATGAACATAATGCATGTAGAGGGAAGTGAATTTTATGTGCAACTAAAATCTGGCATTTTAGAGGTTCTTAGCGCTTGACTGTATAAATCTTTACTTTCGTTATGCATCTGTCAGACTCCACAACTCTCCAAGTTTAGATGTCTTGTTCAGTCACTTCAAAGTGGTTCTGATTCTAAGTCTATTACCTGCTTCTTTTCCTAGGTCGTTGTCTTGGCTCCCTAGGCTTTTCCCCTTCTCAAGATTTTCTTGTGCAAGTAAAATCCTAACAGAGACTGCCTACCCCTGACTTTTGTGCCTAACACTACAATAGACTGTAATAGCCAATAATAACAAGAATTGCTGGTTAGTGCTTGCTGCCATGGAGAAGATAGGAACTCTCTCTAGAAAGCTGTCTGATGAAATATAATACATTTCTGTTGAGCAGATGCAAACCAAGATTAAAAAAAAAACCCAAATATGGATCTGAGCTAAATTTGGGCATTTTTATTTCCCTGCTTTCCTAAAACAATTTTGCTTTTGTGATTGGACTACCAGTCTCTCTCCCCCAGTCCAAATACAGTTTTTGAACATGGCAACCAGTTTTAGTCAAGTTTAACATAAATAAAACTAACTTTTGGTAATCTATCAGTCAGTTTATAACTACATTGATACAACTACAGGTCAGCTGAATGATAACAATGATCTTAACGGTCCCTGCATGCCCATTTTTCCTTCCAGTTTAATCCTCCAAAATCAAAAGTTTAGTAAGAATCCTTGAAAGAATTGCATTGAATACAAGAGGGAGGATGTGTAGAACAACTAGGGAGAAAAAAGAGAGGTTCATAATGAAACAATCTCATAAATCACATTACACCTAAACAGAAAAGGGGAATTAAGTAGAGAAAAAATGGGGTTCAGGCAGTTAAAGGGACGTTATCACGTAAAAATGGTGCTGATAAATATCTGCAGTATAGACGTTTTGAGGTCTGTATTTTCTCTGGTAACAGCCTTTATTCTAGATAATTCAGTCTTTTTCTTGATGTATCAGCAGATGTTGTGGTCAAGATTTCTAGCCTGCATGAGAGGACCAATGGAAAGCTCTACAACTGCTTATTTGGAACCTTGTTTAATCAATTAAACTAAATTAAATTCTGTATCTGACAGGAAGGCATACCAGCCTATATGTGTGTGTATGTATATATGTATACTTACATACAGACATATATATTCAGCATTCAACATTACAACAAAACATGTGATGTGCATTTTTATCCAATTTTATTACAGAATTTAAAATGGGTTCCCGTGTAACTCTATGAGCAGCTCTGTAGGTATGGGTCATTAATAATACGATGGAAGTTTTGGAGTTTAAAAAGATGTTGTAAGTACAGTATTTCCCATCATGATTTTCAAATTCTTTTGCTACTCTTAAGAGAAGGATTTAATTCTTTGCAAAAACATGGGTGTCATTATGTAGAAATTGCAAAAACATCCTTAGTTTTTCCACAGGAAAGAGGAAAGATTAGCTCATTTATTTGCAGAGTACCAAGACAGATCATATTCCACATAATTAAAATAAAAGACTTGGAGGATTGAAGTACAGCAAAGCTGGATCTCTAGCACACACACACAAAAGACTAAACATGTACAGATTGTGCTTATAAAATCTGCAGCAATTCTTTTTGTTTGCTGCAGCATAAATCCATCCTCTACTTAGGAGAATGCTAATGAAATCTTTCAGCTGAGTTAGGGTGCTTTTGTCATATTCTGACGTAGAATTGGACTCCCTTTCTCTACTGGAAATCATAAATGAAGGAGGATCTAATCTTCATTTTTACATCTTACAATGCATTTATATTCAGCCTAAAGGACTGAATGCTCTTTAGAACAAGGACTTTGATATACTAGCTGTCTGAAATGCATCTGGTATACTGCTAGCAATGTGCAAATACAGTATTCCTGCCACCTTCCTATGGCCTTTCTTTGTGTAATAAATCTTCTTGGCCACGTGAAAAACATTTCAAAATGTTGTAATTCAAAATGGTCACATAATTGTTCTCAAATAGAGAAACCCCTTATTTTCAAAAGGCAAGTTTAAATAGCTACTAGGCAAGAGAGTAGAGCTTGGAAGAGAATTCTTTTTGTTGCATGGCTTGCCTGTTCGTATTAATTTATTTCTTCAACAGGTATGAACATGTTCTAAGGTAGTCTTTATTCTTACAAGATAGCAGAACAAAGGGCAGTTTATTTGTTCAAGCATTAGACAGAACAACATAATAACTCCCAAATAGTTGAGAATTAATACATACCATGTGATATAAATCATGTAATGCAACAGAAGAAGAATAAGAATCAAGGAAGTAACAAGGAAAATATTTATCAGTCATGATTTAATAAAGAACATAATGACAGCTACCAGCAACATGTAATCAAAAATACGTCTTTCTGTAATATTTGTTCAAGGGAAACACCTTTGTGTCTTCAGTTGAGTATTTCTGTTTTCTTCCATTTGCTAAACATACTGGACATTAAAAGAATGGAAACTACAAGCCCAGATGAATTAAATGAGCAGTGAAGGAGCCTTATATGCTACAGCATTTGTTTTCCTAGAATGTCTGGTATGCATTGACAGAGCTGAGGTACTGCAGTCTAGCCTAATGCTTTCCAGTGGAGACTTCTCTTCAGCTCTACTGCCTACTTACAGCCCACCTCTCCCCACCATTCCCAAAACTGTTACTCCTGACACCAATTCTCAGACCCCTTTTACGAGCATAACATTTTGTTCTGTCAAAGCTACTCCTTGCTGTTAGCAAACTGGTGTACCCAGAAAGGGGAATCGAACCACAGCTTCCCAGGGCTGTGAACATTCCTATCATGTTCCTCTAGTTTACTAAAGTCAAAAAGCTCATTAGCTCAAAAAGAATGAAAATACAGCTTTTGCTTCAGTGTAGGTTCTCTTTAGCAGTTGTAAAAGAGGAGAAAGAGCAGAAAAAGTATCCAAGGAAGTATTCTGTGTCTAAATTTTCAAAATTTCCACTTCTATCTTTTAATTGTCTATTAAAAGGTCAACTTAGAAAGCAAAAAACAGAGCTATTCAAACCCAGGAAGTACTTTGAAATGAATATGAGCATATGCTTGCTGTTTTCTCAGAGTAGGTCTGAGAATTGGGAAATCGGCAAGGTTTCAAGCATTCAGCCAAAATCCATATACGTGTGTGTATGCTCAGAGAGAGGAAAGTTACTGTTTTCTGTTTGTTAAAGTGCTCATTCAAAGAGAATGTAACACTTCACACTGATAGTGGCTCTTTGATACTTAATTGGGGTGGGGTGTGTTGAATACATAGTGTTCATCCAAAAATCATCTTTTCCAAGTACCTGAGGGCCATCTTAACCTTTGTTTAGTGCAGGATGAGATCCACCTTCTCATTGCTACATCTTCAGTTAACTAAGACATTTCTCCTTAACCCTGCCTTAACATTAAAAAGATTGCATTAGAAACATAATTTTGATTTCCAAACATTTATTAAACAACCCTTGGACCAAATGTGTATGTTTGTTTGTTTGCAGAAAAAACAAAATATGGCCTTTGCAAAAAAAAAAAATCCCCGTAGCTCACTTTTTCCCATCCTTCAGCAATGCAAAAGTACACTTACAATGTGTGTAAGTTTCTTTTACTTGTCTCCTATAGAATCTAAACTTCTTTCCTCTCTTCTGTTCATTCTCTTCTTAATGACAATGAGATCTTTAATCTTGCCTGTTAGTCGTGTTTGCATACCTGTGAATGCCTGGCTGAAGGAACCTGGGTAGCTCTGAGGTTCTGCAGAAGTTCAGCAAAGGCTCTGAGCAGCAAAGTGGTGTAGTAAGGCACCTAAAATGGCAGTTGGGTCTCTAAATCTATTGCGAGAATCAGCGTCCAACCTAGTTTATAAACAGGCTGTACTGAAATATTTAATGAATATATCACCCAACACTGTGGGCAGGAAGATAAGTAGATTCCTCTTAAAAGCATCTGGTTCTCACAAATGATTACCTGATTTTTAGTGCATCAAGCTTTGTTGTCCCTGCAAAAGGTCCCAAATAATTTTCAATCCATGGAGGCTCATGTAAGTGCAAGATTATCTTGCCACAGGAGCCACCAGGCTGGTACTTTCTGCAACATGATAGTTCATATTAAATTAGCTAAACAAAGTCAAGTGACATTCGAGCAGAAAGGCTTTTATGTTAGTTATATCCTGCACTAGATGGTGCTCTGTACATTTATTTTTTACTCAATACCCTGCTTGTAAACTAGTATAAACATTTGTCGTGATTAGGTTAATTATTAAATGATAGAAAACAAGTCAAAAATGTTTAAGTGAATGTAGTCCTCAACTCACTTTTGAAATCATACATGAGTTCCTAAGGTTACCTAAACCCTATGGAAATTCACAGCTTCTAATTATCTTGAGGTATGGCACATTTAAGCAGTTAAATTGTGGCCTCTTTAAAGAGCCTTGCATTACAACACTAGTTCGTAACTTCTGCTGATTAGCAAACAGAAACAAAACTGTGCAAGTTCCCAACACTACCTCAAGTAACATATCTCCACTACTGTATTCCTGCTATGGTTCCTCTACTGCTCTTTCCTGATAGGATCTCATTCTATTTTTCACAACTACCCTGAAATTCAAGGGAACTTTACTGCAGTGAGGCCCATCTCTGTATCATAACACAAATAAAAAAGCATTTGAATGCTTCTCATCATCAAGAAACTGAGATTTTGTGAGCACTTATGGCACCAGCAGGATGAAATGAGTGCTTATGGCATAGTGAATTCACTGCAGGGAGAGCCGGAAATCCCTTTCCTGCCAAGATGCCATACCCCCATCTGGGAAAAGCACCCTTCCTGGAATTGCTGCGTTATTCATGTGGTACTCAGCAACTGTAAAATTCATGCTGCATTTCATTACTAGAAAGTCTTGCAAGTCTCCCTCTTTAGGCTAGTATCTAAGTTTGAATTACAGCTGCTTGCAAGATGCACAAACATTTTATCTTGTGATGAAGAGGATTTTAATGATTGTAATGCACCTCCTTATTTTCTAAAAACTTCAAATGACTCATCTTAAAGATCCTGTGGAAGTTTTTGAAATAAGATTAATTCAAATTATTCCCATCCTGTGTCACTGAATCCTCTCTACCTCTGTTATGCAGCATACTTAATTAAAGATGTCATCACAGTTCTTATCTGTTCCTCTTACTGAGACTTTCTAACAGGAGCTTAACAGCTTCTGAGTTGGTTTCATTATCCCTCTGAGTACAGAAAAAAAGAAAACAGAAATATCACATCCATCTGGAAGAGCACAAGTCACTCTTAACCTAAAATTTCTAAGCAAAAAGTTCTAGAGTATTGAAGGAAGGGAAGGGCTTCCTTTTTGTGTTTACACAGCTTGGGAAAAAAAATCATTAATAACACAACTTGAAAGAAAAAGTCATTAATATTTGCAGTCCATGACAGTAACTTTAAATTCTACTTTATATTTCTCTTTAAGTCCCCAACACTAAACTAAAGCTCTTGAGCCTCTAAACCTGGCATAAAAGTTTCATATATAAGATACTAATTGGACACTTTCCCAGCTATGTAATTCTCAACTTCCTTCTTTTCTCTCCCCAAAGGAATGAACAAGATTTATCTCATGCAAGCCCACTGAGTCCAGTAAAGTCACATCGGGAATGAATTAAGCATGTCATTTGCTCTTCAAGCAGATCATTTATATTGTATCCCAAAAAACCCCCAGTTTTAACAACAAATCCTTTCTATTATTCTACTTTGTCATTAAGAAGGTATCAGCTGTATTCATTATATAGCATTCTATAGGGAGTGTAGCCCTGTAAGTCTGTATGTGCTCTGTAATTCATCATATACTAATGATCAGCAACCTTCTCCTGTGTTACCAGAACAACAAAACCAGCTGTGCTTGTGTACACCTAGAGCTGGAAAGGGCTAGAGCTAGCAAGCAAGGAAGAGGTTGCCCAGGGCATCTCAGACTTACGTGATGCATGCGATAAGAGGCTATACATCCTGGCAGGGACGTTGGAACTAGATGATCTTTAAGGCACCTTTCAATCCAAACGATTCTATGATTCTATATATAGGTGTCACAATGTCTTTGTCATTTGTACACTAGTTAACGCTCAGACCCAAAATTTGTCCGAAATTAAAACATCCTGCAACTTTTCAAAGAACACCATCACTAAAGATGAGGAAGGAGCATCAGGCTGTCCAACATGGGAAGAGGTCCTGATAAAAATAGTAGTGTTACCAAATTCACTTTTGAGGTCTTCTGGTACATCACGAAGTGACTGTAGGGCAAATATAGACTTCTTTAATGAACAGCACTACCATAATTATTTCAGCAGGTGAAATATAATGTATCTGAATATTTACTTTTGGTTTTTTACTTGATGGGCTGCTCCTTCCTCTAAGACAGCTTTAAAAAAATACTGAACTCTGTATCCTAGACTTTGCTCATGAAAAGCTCTTACCAGAGAATACAAAAGACTGCCTCTTTCACAAGGAAACATGCTGCATTATGGTTCTTTATAATATCACTGAAGATACAGGTATTTGTGAAGAACAGTGGAAGCTGATGCCAGGCAGCTGCCTTGTCTCTGTTATTCACCTCCCCTTTCCTTTTTCTGTTTTTTTTTTTTTACCTACAGTATCTCCTTTCACTTGAGTAGTGCTGGAACCAAAAATGTAAAATGAGACTTGAGAGAAGTCAGCTGCTAATAAAAGGTTCCACTGTCCTTTGTTGCTGACCCACTAATCTAAATGCAAGCAACTCTGATGTGATACCAGAGAAAGCCTTCATTGGGGTGTATTTATGCTTACTCATTAGAAACAAAGAAGTTTCAGTAGAATGCTTCTTGGAAATGTAGTGATATAAATCTTCAGCTACAAATGCATTTCTTAGATTCTTTTAAGCAAAGCCTGTATTATTCTCTGAAAGAAAAAGGTACTACAGTACTCTTTATTTCACTGCCTATTTTACCATGGAGTCCAATCATAGTGCAAAGAGAACAAGTGACCAAAATTAAAACCCCTTCTCTGGGATATACAAATTTGGAAAGGCAAGGAAAATCTGGAACCCTTCAGATTCATGGATCTCATTTTCTTAACATGAAGAAGAATGAAAATCAAATGTATGCATTTTCAGTTTGTGAAGCCTAGAATTCATAATGTAAGAGTGAGAATGTTCTCCCCCATCACCTCTGATTTTTTCTGTATCACGTAGCAAGTCACTGAACTCTTTGGTACGCTCCTCATGTATGAGAGAAACAGGATTTAACCATTTTACAGAGCACTTTGAAACCTCCTCAGGAAACATGTAATTCAGGACTACACTTATTCTGTTCCTAGCCTAGGCTACTAGTTCTCCCTGATCCCTGTCTATAATCCGGAATGCTCAGGTTTTTCACTTGGATGAAATCTTACCAGCAGCATTTCCTAAACTGAATACAACATAGGAAGAGAGGTTAAGGCTTTTGTGCAGTGTCTGCATACTGGTTTAAGGTAGCAGAATGGCTCTGTTTCAGAAGCATTTTTCACAGTGATTAATTCAGTCTCTGGGAGAGATGTCCTGCACAAGTATTTTAGGGTATATTTAAAATGCCCAGAGTTCTCCCTGCAAGATTACCTTTGCTAGCTTACATCCATGCTCTGCATTTAAAGGAAAGAAGTGCTGACTAGAGCAGAAGGCTCCACTATACTTTGCCCTTACTGTCTTCAGTTTCTGGACTGGCATGATTAATTAAGGAAGTCTGCAGCTTCAACTTCCAGAGAGACAGCAGCGCTGAAGAGCAGGAAGTAATCAGCACTAGGCGGCACCACCATCCATTATATGCATATTCACAGAGACAGGATCGGTAACTCTAAATAAAAGCACTGCCTGTTATAGCCATTTTAAACACACTGCAAGCTGCTCATTGTACACGGCAAATGAAATCCAGCAGTACACGTCAATGTGCATAGTATGGTATTTCAGTCAGTTTTCTGTGATACATACAAAGTAGGGAAAAAATCCAGGCATACAAGGATTCCTTGGAGAATTCTAGTAATACATGGGGGCTTAGAAAATGCTATTTGTTGCTGCAGTTTGCATTTCAGATGGTGGAAAATTATAAAAACTGACAAATGCCCACTAATAGGAGGCTGAGCAAGAGATTGTGGTTAAGGAGGGCGCCATGTGGGACAGCAGGGATGAGTACTCTTCCGCTGCACATTCCAGGTCTGACTCAGAAGCTCGTCACAATAGAAAACATACATGTGTTTATACTCCCTTGTGCAAATAAACTGACTTTTGCCTTCAAAAGACCCAACATTGCATCTTAGTGGCTTATCTGCTAGCCTTTAGTTCCGCTAAAAGAAAGCAAGTAGCTAGTGAAGAAAGCAACATGTTTTTTCCTACTCCAATTTAACTTTTCCTCCTACTATCCAGGACTACTGGCCTATCAGAAAAATGAACTGAAGTAAAAACAAAGAAAGAAATAGATTGCCCAGACAATGCTAATGTTAATGATTTTGTAACTTTATATGTTTGACTTTTTTGTTACAGTTCATTATACTTCCAATTATACCTTAAGACTGCACAATAGCCAAAATAACACATGTAAAATATTAATTCAAAATTTATGTTTTATTAATAACTTTATTTACAGTGTCTTTACAGTATGAAATAGCAACAACACATAATTTCATAGATAAATCCTACTGCCTCCCAGGTGAAGAATGCTGTAGACACATAATGCATACATGACCTTTCTCATTTCCCTGCAATTTTCCAACAAAATAACATTGTTCTTATTTCAGATACACGCAATTCAACAGTGATCTTGTCCCATTTGTAAAATTGAGTGGCTTGAACCCTAGACAGGACTAAATCTTCTTATGTAAGGCCTGTCCAGACTTTAAAACTATGCCAAGAACACCACTCATCCAGGCTGTTGCATTTAAGTCGTGGGTTCTTTTCCCTAGCAAAGTTTTTTTGGTCAGTTAGGAAAAGTATTAGAGGGAGCATGAGACCTGCTTTAAGGAAAATAAGAATTGGTTCAGACATGAGTTCATGTAAGACCCCTAAGTGATCTATGCTGCAATGGAAAACATGGACTAAAACATATTAAGTACAAATGAGACACCCCCCCCTCCCCCCATTGGATTATTTTCACTCTATTTTCCATATGTATTTTCTCATCTTCTTCTCTTTGGCATGTGTTACCACCTGGGAGGGAAAATATCCTAAACGTATTTTCATTTTCTTGCTCCCATTGGATGCATACCATTTCTTAAAAATGACATGCAGAAAAGGTTTGTTTTGTGTTTTCTTTACTTGTTTTAGCACTCTTTTCCATTCAGTAACCTTTCATGCATACAGAAGAGCATTCAGTTTGAATCATCAAATCAAAAGCACATGCTGTCCCTTCATCACTGTTGGAATTCATCTGTCCATATTGAGAGAACTGGCAAAGAGAAGAGGAAGGGGTTTCATTCTCTGGTTATCTGACATTAGCAGTTCCCTTTTGAGCAGTAAATGCTAAATCCTGCCATACACTGCTGCAACACAGCTTCCTCACAGCATTGTTTCGTTCCATCCTGGCTCAGTAAGGCTCAGATGGGGACATCTCGTTGCCACACAGAACCAGTTTTGAGCTTTTCCTCTCTATTTTGTCATAGCAAGTTTCTGTTTAGCACCCACTACCTTTATCACAATTATTCTAATTTCTCAGTTGTTTATCCCATTACATATACCATACCTACTTCTACATAGGACAACTCCAGCCAGTGTGAACACTGGCATAACTTGCAATATTAAGGTGCTGTGTGTCTAATGCAATGCACATTCACATTCATGGAGATCTGAAACCCATAGAAGCCTACTGAACAACCAGAAAAATCCAGTTACTGATAGAACAGTAAGCAAAGAGGAGTTTGGAACACTGCATTACACTGTCTTGTGAGCTCAGGAGCACCTATAAACAGCTTACAATGCATTAGCTGGTCTGCAGAAATTGTCAGCATGTATTTATTACTTTGCATTGCTACAGGCAAACCATGTGCAAGTTAGCTTAGCATTCTCTCTTGTCAGAACAAGTCACATCACCATGTATTTGCTGCTGGCTATGAGCCTATTCATCCCCAGGTCCACATCTACCATTGTGCAAATGATACTTGCTGAACCCCGCTAACTTAATCGCACATCCAAGCCTCAGACTGGGGAGATGTTGCAATAGCAATGTGATTTTTATGTTCCTTAATCACAGAAAAGTGACAGAAGCAAATAATCTTCAGCACCATTTAAACAGCTGATCTGCTACAGGTAAGAATGGAATTGGATTTACTTCAGCAAAATTTTATTTCTTCAAAACATTAAGTCTATAGTGAGCTAGTGATGAAACCACTGAAAAGTAGGAAAAGAAGCTGTCTGTGTAACCTTTTCCTTCTATTAGTTTCCTTTAAATAAATCTTAGTGCAAATAATTTTTCTGCAGACTTCTGTTAACTGCTTATATAGCTGAAGGCAAGCGAATCTTGGAGTTGTTGCAGAGGCATAGCCCTTAAAGGTTCAGGAGCACTTTTTTTGTGGCAGAAAACACTTTCAAATAGGTCTGTGCAAGTGTTCTCTTGGAATCTTATCTTCACCTTCATTTCTTTCGCAGATAGTTCCTTGAACAGAAAGATCTTAACAATGACTTTTAGAAGAAAAGGTGTTTTCCTTTAAAGAGAAAAAAAAAAGAAGAAGAAAAAAGCAAAGAAGCAATAGATAATAGAAAAAAAAGTAAGAATGTGTGGTGCTGGCTGCTTTTCATCCTGCACTTGAGACAGGAAGTCTCCATTTTCTGTTCACTGTCTCTAATAGCTAGATTATCTCCCACTCGTTCTCCAGCTTGTCTCATCCGCCAGTGTCTTGTTTGGAGAGCTCCTCCAATGTCTCCTCTAACTTGCTATGGGTGCCACAGAAGTTTGTTGTTAACCATCATCTTTTTTCACGTCAAACAGTCCCACCTGCAGAGACATCCAGCTAGCATCTCTAGGCACTTTTTTCACAGGTCTCTTCCTCTCTCTCTCTCCTCTGACCAAGTCATTCGTCAAATTAGTGCCCTTGTGGTTATTTAAACATTAGCTCCAGTTCAGCATGACTGAAAACCAGGATTCTAATTTTTCTTTCTGTTCAGTCATTTCTTGACATCTACAAAGAACACCACTATGACTCTCTTAGGAAGTGGGCAGGTTTGAATGGAAATCTTCAGATTGTGGCAATATGTGAATCTCTCAAACATCTTCTTCACATGACCTGTGATTTAACCTTCCCTAGCAGCCATCCTCTTAGCCAGTATACTTCTTCAAGGTTTAGCCTCTCCTTTGCTGTACTATCCCTTCCTCATTGCCTTGACAAAGGCAAGTCAATTCTCGATTACAGTTACTTGGATTGAAAGTACTGTTTTAAAGAGAGCTCTGCTGGGCCGTCATGTTCACTGCACAATCTCCTCTTTTTTTCCCTCTCAGAATAGATAAATAGCCATATTTGGTATTTTTGCATAAATCTGCTTCGGAAGTCTTGCTTAGAAAACTGCATATGTGGAAAATACCAAGGGGTAACAACTGTAGATGCAGAACAAAGAAGTTGTCATTCTGTGTATGGCTATGTAAGCTCACTGAAATGACACTGAAGAAGTGGGAAAAATCAGTCAGGTTTTTTTTCTAACCAGAAAAAATAGAAAATTCAATAGTTTAGAAGAACAATATGCATATTCTCAATCACTAATATCAGGAAGGAAAATAAAAACCTCCTATCTAATTTCTCAAAATATCGATAGAAATAAAATGGTTAAAGTGATATCAACTCCATAGAAGATAAAACTTAATGTTTTCCTTACTACTTTTTTGGCATAAGAAAATGCATCCAAAAATTACTGAACAGTCTTTATGAATTGTTAATAGAAACCATGAGCCAATTCTTTAATGTGCATTTAAGAATAATGGAAGGAATTCATAATAAATAATTAATAACACATACAGTGTAAGGGTTTATCTGACAGATAATGGCCCATGAAAGCAGGAGTTTTATTACATTAGGGAATCAAGTGAACTACAGTCTAATATTAAAGCATTAAGAATATTTTCTAGTTCCCCACTTTGAAAGTATAGACTGAACCTTGTTTTAGTGAAAAGCATATGAAAAAAAATTACTTACGGGACTAACTTAGCCCAGAGATCTGTGATCTGTTCACCAATACTTTCTGGGGTGACACCCACAGTCTGTCTGATTCTTTTCTGAACTGTGAAGGAGAAATACCAAGGATTCTTAGGATGATTTAACTTGTAGCCATTACATGTAAAATCACTAGTAAAATTACAGGATCGAGCCCAGGTTACCATCCAAAGAGATTTTCAACATTTTCAGCAGGACTACTCCTAATGATTTTCTCTAGCATACATCATCAGTATGTTGTCAAAGCAGCAAGTATACAGTTTTATTCAGGTAGGCCCTGGGCAGAAAAGAAGTCATATGAATGTGAAGTGTGTGGTAACAAAAATTAAGGAATATTCATTAGTAATTGAGCCTCAGAAGATAATGAAGACTTTCAACTCTAGTGCTATATTTTTCTTCAACCAAAATTGGCACTGGCCTCCAGAAAGGTTTGCTTTATATTATGCAATACTTTAAATGTAGTCTGCATAACCAAACAAAAGGGAACAGTACTTACCACTTGCCAAAGAAATTAAAGGCAGTTATCGGCATCCATTACATGTCTCCACTGGCCCTCTCTCCACCTCAAAAAGAAAAAAATCTCAGCAGCGTACATGAACCTCCAGCCTGCTAGAATTTTATCTGACAGAAGTCGGCCTCCCAATGCCAGAGAATCACCCATGAACACACCGCTGTGTAACATGAACAAATCCACAACATGGTGTTTTCCTAAATACAGCAAAGATAAGACTTATCACAGACTATAAATCCACCACAGGCCAACCTGTTGCAGTGTTCAGAGCTGCAACCCCAAGTTCTGGCACCAGTTTGCTAGCCAGGTGCCCCCACTCTCCACCACACCACAAGCATCAGTATCTTGGACCAAAATCTCTTAACAGCCAGCCTGAGAAGCACCTGAGTTGCCAGTTACTAACACTGCAACTACAACCTTCTTGGCATTTAAAGCATTTAATTATTGAGTAATGCTGGAGCAGGGTCTGCTCTTAGACTTGGGCATTTTTCAAAAGCATAACAGGAGGAAGGAGAGGTCCTCTCAGCAGCTAAACAGGTAGAGCTTAGACATGGAGAGTCCTGAGGACAGGACTGAATCCCTGAATTACCTGGCATTTCCCAGGAAATTCCCTTTGTCACCAGGCTGGAGGCTAGCTGGGAGGAATGCCTTTCATTGTGCCTGCTGAAAGGTTGTTATTCTGAACAAACTAATCCACATTCATTGGGCCAGTGAAGCAAGGCATCGCTCTGCAATGCAACAATTAAGGTACCTAGCTGGGAGCAGGGAAATCTGAATTTCAGTCCCTGTTACAAGACTGCTTTTCTAGCCAATTACCATATAATATTAAAGTACATAAGCAAGCATTAAGAGTCAGGAGCAGCAACTGAGTTCCCTAATAACCTATTCAAAACCATCCATTACCCTGGATACCAACAGGACACAGACTTGGCCATCCTGTGCTGCTGCATTTTTACTGTTACTGATACTCAAGTTACCTGGTACTATTTCAGATTATTTACACCTGCTGCCACCATATCTATTATTAAAGACAGACATACACCTGTCTCAGAGTAAGTTTTCTTTCCAGCCCCTTCAGAGGCATTTGTGGAGCCTACTCCTGACAAACTCCTATTGCCAAGAAACAATATAAAAAACTGTCTGCCACTCCATTTCTTCCATTTCCCACCCATTGTGATACTCACCTCTTGCTTTGGCCTCTCCAATTCTTTCCTGTGCTTTCTTCCTCTTTGTGGTCTTGGTTACCTTCCCCCTTGTCATCCTTTGTCTTCCATGTCTCTTTCTCATCTCAGTTGTTTTGCCTTTCTTCCCTCTTCTCTTTTCCTTCCTTCCTTTTCCAGCACTCAGTGACATGATACTGAAGTCTTCCTCCTACATGTATGAAACTCAAAGTGCATGGACCAGAAGAGCTGAGGAGGAAAAAAAAAAGAAGGCAGAGAAGCAAAAGTCATTTCATGGCTACTTAGCAAGAGAAGAAAGGGCTGTCATGAGGTTTTGATCAGAACAACTGTTTTCTAACAGCTTTTGGTTAGAATCCCAGGAAAGGGACTTCCAAGAGCAAATGATGCAAAACAATGTAAATTATATGGGCCTCAGTGTCCTCTCTAGTTCCTTTTCCTTCCTTGCATGGAGATTATTTGGCCACTTTGAAATCCTGCTTGATGAGATTTGACAAAATTCTCCACCGTGTAATGATTTCAGCTATCACCATCAACCTGAATATCATCTTCCAGGTGGGAACATTTTAAAGGAAAGCCAGTGCAACTGGCATTGAATTCCCTCATTATTATCTCATTTTGAATGAATCCAAGTCTCAGTTTTTTAAGTTGATCTATTCCCTTGATTACTGCTGTATGAAAGGTGTCGACAACAACAAACCCAGGAAAAACGAAAGAGCCATCAGAGTGGAATGGTTGCAGCGAACACTGAATGAACTGCGATCTTTGGTGGGATAAAGATCAAAGTGACACGCTTTCAGCTGTAGCGGTCTCTCGATACTTTCCAGACCATCCCCACAGCGACAAAGAGGCATTTTTAAGTTGTAATTGAGATTAGCCTCGATACATACAGTTGGAGCCATGCCTGTGAACTTTGATAAAAGGCTGGCTATGTAAACTATCTCGCACTCAGTTTCACATGAGCAGTAATCTAATGACACCACAAAACTCTTACGATGTCCCTCACTCCACACGTCCAGCCACAGCCATGGACTCATGCCAGGGTGCTTCAACTGTGCTGCTGAAGGGTTTGCCTCCCGAGGTCTGTGGCACCATACAGACCCTTGCTAAAGATTGGCATGATGCTCAGCCTTATAGCCTGAAAACGCTCTTGCTCTACTCCAGCTCACCAAATGTGCAATCACGTGCTAACTGAAAGCCCATGCATAATACTGGCACGCTTTGGATGAAGCCCATAAAGATGGGCAAGATTGCTTTTCATGGATGGGAATAAAATATTTTGTTTGTTACTACTAAGCTAACCACAGTAAAAATAAATAGTTCTCTTTGATGTGGTGATGAAACAAAGCAATCATGCTATATTCCTTTTTTAATTATTAGGTTGAAAGATGCAGTGTCTTCCTGGCATGTTTAATTCTGAATCACATTCATCATATAATATAAATAGCCAGAAACTGTATATAGTAGTGGAGGGCGGAGGTCAGGGAATTAGCTTGATGTCAAGAAAGCATTTCCTATGGAGTCACCCAATCTGTCCTGGATACAGACTCCTCCAGCAGCACATGAGGAGTCTGAAGGCTGCTGTGCCCTTGCGCACCAGACACACTGGGTAAGTTGTCTCCAACCTTGCCGGCTTATGAAAGCTTCTCCTCTTTGGGCGCCACATAGGCAAAACTTACTTTTGGGGGCTTTGTAAAGATTAGTAAAAGGTTTTCTCTCTCTGCTGCTGGCTATGGGCAGCACCACCCCCTGAGGACATCACTTTAGTGCAGCTACCCCATGGGGTCTGGGAGACTGCCACGAGATGTACTTTCCCCACTGAACCTCCCAAGAGGACAGATCCTGGAAGGAAGCATTGGCTCTACTACCACTCAAATCCAGAATGCTAAGCAAAAAGTGGCAGCTAGTAATACCGTGGACAAAGTGCTAAAAGGCAGTTAAAGTTGTGGCCAGTTGCTACTAAACTCAAACCCTTTGTACGTGGTTTGCATTTGTCAACTATTTTGCACAAACGCAAAGATTACTGTAAGTCTGTCATGCGCAGCTTAGGCCATCAGGAAAATTAAGACAGAACCGCCTGGGGTGTTTTGTTGTTGTACCCTGCACCTTGCCTCGCTGTTGCTGTGTGCCACGATGCTAAACTCAAACCCAAGGCAGCTCTCAGCTGACTTAGCAGGAACAATGTGCGTTTTCCACGCTGTTTTGGATGCAGCAGCGGGGGCAGCCAGCCGCCCTGCAGAAGCCCGGGCAGCCCGGGCCGTGAGGGATCGCACGGGGCCGGTCGGGGGAATGCGGCCCTTCCTGACCTGCTGCTCCCCGGGCTGGTGATTTACCCGAGGCCCGCCCGCCGGCCGCGAAGGCAGCGGCCCAGCCCTCCAGCAACCGCAGCCCTCGGTCTGCTCGCCCCGAGCGCCGTCTGTGAAGCCACACGCCGTTTAAGAACTAAAACAAGGGAAGGTTTTGCCGCCGTAAGCTGTGATTTGAAACGAGTGCACCGTGCCCGGCTGGAGCAAGGTCACCGGCTGCCCGCCGCCACCTGCCCCGGCCAGGCTGCGCGGAGCACCCGCCGTCCGCCGGGCCCCGCTCCGCACCGGCACCGCCGCCATCCCGCGCACGAGCGGCAGCCTCCCCGGCCAGCGCCCGCTCCTGGCTCCCGCGCGGTATTTTTAGTCGCTGACCCAGTTCCCCCGCTCGGCTACCTGCGCCTCCCTCACCGCCCGCCGCAGCGCGGCCGGGCCCCCCCCAGGGCGAGCGGCAGCCCCCGCCGACAAAAGCACCGCCCAGGGGCGGCCCGGCCCCGCGGCCCGGCGCCAGGTGAGGAGAGCGGAGCGCGGGGCCCGCGGCGGGGCAGGTGCGGCGGGAGTGCGGTTGCGGCGTTTCGCTCGGGACGGCCCGACCCGACCCGACTCGACTCGACTCGACTCGACTCGGGAGGGGGCGCGGAGCCGCTGGCGAGGCGGCGGAGGGGCGCAGCTCGGGACGGGGAGTCGGGGGCTGGTGCAGCCGCCCGCCCGGGCGGGCTGGGCGCCGCGCTGCCGGGGCCTCCTGGAGGCGGAGGGGTGCGCGGGGCCGGCGGCGGGCGAGGCACGGCGGCTCGGGGGAGCCTTGCGCTCCATAACGCAGCTACAAGAGAGGGGCGGCGGGTAAGCGCCGGCGTAAGTACCGACTGCTCGTGATAGTTTAAAAGAACTATTAGTGTCGTCGTCCCCCCGTGCGGTGCGCGGGGTCGGCCGAATAACGGGGCGCAGGAGCGGGACCGGGTGTGGGTCGGGAGGTGCGCGGCCGGGACAGCGGTCAGTGCCGGGCTGGGGACGCCGCCGCTCGGCGCTGCTCCTGCTTTCTTTTCTCTGTTTGGCAATGAGCCGCCTGCCACGGCCCCGGCGAGCAGTGCAGGTGCGGCGGCAGCGCGGCCCGAGCCGAGGGACCTTTCCCTCAGCGGAACTTCAGGGGGGCGTTAGTTGTGCGTTTGGGTCTTTTTGTGCTTAAAGATACGGGATTTGTGCATTGCTGGTGGAGCTTTTTAGCTAATTGAGTGCTGACATCGCGTGTGGAACGTCTGCAGTCTGATCGAGCTTGCTCTGGTGCGCCCGGGCTGCTTTGGTCCTTCGGTAGGAGTACCAACGCTCTTGAGGTTTCAGAAGAGTATCTTTAATGCTCGCTCCTCCGCTTGCTGCTATTTATACCACGCAAGGTTCGCAAGGAGAGGAGAGCCAGCATTTGCAAAGGACCTTGAGCTTAAACTTGATACCATTGTTCCAAGGCCAAGGAGAGAGTGCGGATATTTAAAATAAAACGAGGAAAAGCAAACACGCTCCTCTAAACATGCCTTCCTCCCCCCCCTGTTTTTCTACTGTGTGATCAACGCATAGAACTGAGATCCCCTTGTTAGGGATACGTATGGTCTTTACACACGGCTCTGAGGGTCCGCCACCAGGACTGACGCTGTGATTCGGTGGGAGGGTTGGTTTCTTTGCTTTATGCCTGTGATGTGATGGGCAATGTGGATGCTTAAACCCCACACCGGGGGGTGATCCAAAAGGCGAACTCTCGCACTGTGGCAGATATGTGACTTTCACTTAGGCAGGTAAAATAAACCATTCTTGGTCATTACCTGTGCATTGTAAGGTTGGTAACAGTCTAAAAGTAGTTATAATAATACTGAATCTAACAAATTAAGTGATACCTACACTATTGAATAGATACTCATGGTTAATAATTCTTTTCCTTCCTTTTCTAAGTGAATTCAACACACAGTAATGCTTCTGTCTCTAAAGTGTGTGTGTGTGTGGGTGGGGGAAGTGGCAGGGAGAGGTAAGCTTTTAACATGTTTTTTTTGGGAGCAGAAAAGCTTTAACCTGCTTGATTTATATCACTGAGATTTTCAGAGTGGACAGTGGTGAAAAATGTGATGGAGTTCACTGTCTGGATTACTAAATAAGATTGGTATTAAAAACTGTTTATTCCTCATGACATGCACCACACTCCTGTGGAACTACAGGGATGTGTTGTAGCGGCCAGCTTGCATGACTCCATACCAGCCACTGGGCTTAGTTCTCCTAATGCGCATTACTGTGGGTAAGCGATAGGTGGCTTTTTCAGCTCTGTTTTTATGGAGTGTAATTGTACATGTGGTAACAAGGCTGTACTTAAAACTCATGTAGTCACGTTTAAACTATTGCAGCGTTCGGATTTCTGGTTAGATCAGTCTGATTCAGAGCTGTGGCTTAAATAGCAATACTAATCTGGTGACTCTGATGCTAAAACTTTACTTAGCATCATTTTTGATCCAGGGTAGACATGGTTCTGTGTGTAAAGGTTCCATAACTTGAAAATATTTGAAAAAAATGTTAAACTTTAGTAGCTGGCACGTTAAAATGGGTTTCCTGGTATCTTTTTTAGCAATTTAGATTCCATAAATAGCAAGCCTTAGTGTTGGATGCATAACAACTGTTCCTGGTTCTCAGGTGTTTTACTTGGTCAATTCTTGGGTATTAGTTGCAGTTGTGAGCTTAACTCTGCAATAACACAGTGTAAAGGCCTTGACAAAGTCAAGTTTTGACAGAGTAATGACATGCTAAATGCATTTGGGGCTCCTGTCTCTAACTCTTGCATTTTGTGGTTTCAAACTTTTGTGTGCAATCACGTATGGAAGAAGTGGGTTTCTTTTTTAGGAAGAGCCAAGATTCTTGCACAGAGGCGGATTGTTATGGAAAATGACAGCTCTAAGGAGGCTGTTTTATTTATTTATTTTATTTTAACTTGCAGGACTTGGTATTGAGCTGAGATCTAACATGGCAGGTAGCTGAGGATCTCAACAATCTAGCAAAATAATTACTTATAATAGGAACTGTGGAATGCAGATTAGCCAGATGATAGTGTGGGACTGATTTTTATAGATATAAAAAAGAAAAGCATACATATGTTGTATACATGTATATGAATTTCATAAATGTATAAATGTATACATTTTTAATGTATATAAATGTGGCATGTTACATATTCATGTAAGATGCTAAAGTGTGTCACTGCTGTATTGTGATTGATGTTGAGAGATACCTGTGTGAGTGAAAGTGCCGCATGTGGTATGATCCAGCAGAAGCTGCTGAAGTGATTGTCTGCCCCAAAGTCCCTATCTCTGTTATTTGTTCTCTTAATGCAGTTTCATATCCTGAATTACTGTTTAATGGAGAAAATCGAGCCTTTTTAAAGTTGCCTTTGTCCTGTGAATTCAGATGATTACCTAGTGAGCTTGTGGAATGCTCAGTCTGTGCAATAGCTTGAATTAAAGCCGGACAGGGTTAATTATCTTTATTCTGCTTTATTTGATTTCTTGTAGAAAGGGAAACAGGAGTTAGTGCTCTTCAGTGTTTGTGAAGTTTAACTGGCTGTTGTACAGTTTGTTTTAGGCAAACATAAAAGTAACAGCCTAGTTCTTGAGGGAGTACTTGCACTGTGGAGTGTTTTCCTCTTCCTAGTTTGTGTATGAAGATGTTTTTAGGCTCAGCAGTTGCTCTGCTAAAGGTATGGCAAAAGTTGTTTCCTGCTTTCCTATTTTCTCTGTTGTCACAGAGATTATTCCACAGAGTACATTGTCTATGCATAGGTATACTTTCAAGGGATCGTTTGATTGGAAATCATCAAAATTGGACATGCATTTCAGTTTAGGTGCTGTCCCCTCACACACACACCCGCCCCCCGTTCTTTTGCTTATTTTATGAATTTTGGTGTCTCAGATTGTGTTATTTAGTGCCACTTTTCTGTATCTACAGTATTCTTTATTGGTAGTTTTCTCCTATCTGTCTTGACATTAATTAAGACTTTAATTCACCATTTATATTATGAGTCAACTTCATTTAACAGTATCAGGATGTTGTCCTGCTCTTGAATTTCTATGATGTTCATTTGAGGAAAAAATGAAGAATTACTTGAAATTTGGTTTGGAAGACTTAACGCTCATCTCTGCCACAGTCAGTGCTGTTTGGAGTGTCATGTCGTCTGCAGTGATGTCACTTGGAGATTAAACTCTTGTTTTGATAGAGCTTTATGTATCACAAAGCAGGAACTCTCCTGCCAGCTTCATTACTAGGCTTTAAACAGTGCTAAACCTTCTGTGGATTTTTGCTGCTTCTGTTCATACTTGAATAGTGCTCTTTGGGATTAGCAAACCCAAAAGTCACACTTCAGAAAACACAGCTTTTAGTGAGTACTCTTCTATCAATTACATCAGTATATAATTTTCCCAGGAACTGTAATAATTAAATACGATCAAAAATGAACTGTTTCATCTTGATTTGTTGGCCCAGATCTGTCTGAAAGCTGACTTCTGTTTGTGGAAGACCTAGGAATTAAACACACTAAAGCTCAAATAAAACCAAAACCCATTAGGGTGAAAGAACAGGTTGTTTGAACAACCAAATCTTGCATCAAGGTGCATGCGGTAGTAGGGTTTCTACTTTGTGGAATGTAAAACCAAACTTATGTTAATGATCTTCTACCTTCGTTCCTGGGAGTATGTACTACGCACAGCATTGGACTGAAATAGTGAGCTTGGTCAGCTGGTCTAAGAAATTAGCACTGAAATTATCCTCTCATCACAGAGATCTGATCCGGCTCGTTAGAAAATCTTTTCAAGATATGGGACAACTGTGTTTCGTGTGCTTGAGAAAGCCTCTCCTGTTGTCTTTAATGTCACGTACAGTTTGCAGTGTAAAGCACAGTGCAGTTTGCTGCAGGTGTTCCTGTACTTTTTTTGGGGGGGTGAAGGAAAAGAGGAAAAGGAATGCTTGTATTCGGTTGCCTCTGTTCACCTTTTGGGTATCAGTCATTTAGTCCTGTGCATATGTGATTATTTCTGAATCATACCTGAAGGTCTTGGTGGTTCTGTGGTTTTTTTGTTGATGCTGACTGTCTAAGCATGTGAATATTTTCATGTTGATGCTGTCTCCACTGAGTCTATCTCAACAGTGTTGCATGACAGCATAAACCTCTCCTTTGATATTGCTTGTTTATGGGTGTTTGATGCCGGCCGCTTCTAGATGTACTGGCCTAGTGGTTTTTGGCACCATAATCAGGCTTCATCTTGTGCAGCACTCTTTCATCTGATTTGTGCGCTGGTTATTGCTTTCCTCCCATCGGTAGGCAAGGATCTTAAAATCATTACTCCGAGCTTGACTACTATCTAATCTTGGGAAGCCTATTGATTGCAATATTGCACTGTTGCAATGCTACCTAATCGCATGGTTTGTCTGCCAGTTCCACCTCTGCAGGACACCCTTAATGCTGACTCGATAGTTCTATTGCATTGTAGATGTCTAGGAGATGTCTGTAGAAATTTGGTGTTTCTTGATGGTATTTGGACACCTCCCTGTTTCAGGTATGCTCTCTGCCAGATATTTGTAACTGGATGGCCTATAATGGTGTCCATATCATCTCAGTTGTCCTTCAGGTGTAAGTTTGCAGGAGTTAAACTCTACTGCAGATTTCCACTGAAGAGAGTGCTATTTTGTAGATTTGATTTACTTCTCATTTAGTGATACAAGCCAAACTTAACAGCAGTTGATACAAGCCAAACTTAACAGCAGTTTATTCTTTTATCTTTCAAGCAGTGTGGAGCCTGGACTGTTGTTGTCTGTGAAATCTCATCCTTTTCAGGTCTCTATTACCAGTAGCTGACATCAACACTGTGAAAGTACTGGAAGAAAAGCTGCCGGTAGGATTCATAGTTCATAGAGCAGCATGTGTTATCACATAACATGTGGCTCAACTTAAAGAATTTGTTGCCAGCATTGTCTTTCTGAGAAGTAATTTTCCCTCACATAATAGAGTATTTGTAATGCATGTTTTTGGATGCAATGAGGGTCATCTTATTTGGTGCTCAGTTGCAGGTAATTGGACTTCTGTCAAGTTTGTATCTATAGTTGGGTTACTGGAGTTCTTCCTTTGCAAGCTTTCGCTAAGTGAAAGGAATTTTTCACAGATATTTTGGTCTGGTTGTGTCCTTAATTGTGTCTCAGTATAAAAATGTCTCAAAGCTACAGATGTCATATGTATTGCATCTGTGTTTCCTCTGGTTTGTTTCATGCTCGTAAACAGTTCATAGGACCTCTTCAGGAATTGTTATAGCTGAGCATTATGAAACTGAACCGTCAGGGTGTTGTCTTTTACTATAGTAATGTAAATAGCCAGAGCTTTGATGCCAGAAGATAATAATGGCTGGTTCTGCAATTGGCATGGGTTGGTGGCCTTGGGCAGCTGGATGCCTTTAGGTATTTGCACTCTGGCTATCTGCCTAGAAGGATGGCAGAGGCTTGCCAAGCGGTTAGGGAGCTCACTTATTTTAGTGTGCTTGAATCTGTAGTTGCAAAATAAATGTTCTTGCTCTGCACAAACTCATCTAATGAATAGCTGCTTCTGATCATCATTTAGAATTGTGCAGAGCACTGCTTCACCTAAGGTTTCTTTGTCTTTTGTAACTCCTCAATGTACTAACAGCAAGTAGTACAAACCTCATGAGCTTGACAGTTTTCTCAGGAGATTATCAAGGCTCTTGGTCATGCACTTCATTATGTATACCACTTGTGGAAGGAGTTTGTGTATACCTTATTGCACAAACACACAGATGAAGATATCTGAGTTTCTGCCTGTGGTTAGGACTCTTCACTGACTTTCTTTCCTTTCCCTGAACTTACTGGGTTTGTGTGCCTTGGATTTCATGCAATAAAATGTCCTGCTGCTGAGCAAATGGGCTCTGAAGTAAAATACCATAAAGCAAGTCTTTAGTGTCACAGATTTCTCATAGGCTTCATAATGGTTGTATTGGGCATATCTAATATTTATTTGTGCTTCTGTGCTCTAATAGCGCTACATCTCAACACTTAAGATGTTAGTAAATGTGGTTCCAAATTTCAGCCAGCTTGAGCTGGTGGTTCATTTAATAACTTAATTGCAAGGTGATAATTAAATAGCAGCTGTCTTCAATTTCCTAGATGAGGAGGATATATCATTAGATCTTCTGAAGTCTTGCTAAAAGCTGCCTCTGCTGAAAGGCATTGCAGCTTTAGCCTTTACTTTAGCAAGAAGAGTATTGAGTGTGATTTTTATTTCTTGTTGTATTGGACTAGTAGCTTCCCTGCTTGCCCAGTTGCCTGTGGGCTTCAAGCGCTGGGGCTGATGCCTGCCATATAAGTTGAGGTCTCTGGATTTTTTCAACGTGTGGCTTTTTCCACTTGCCCAAGCCTAGTGGCAATCAGTATTGTAATTCTTTCGCTCTGTGTCCAGCTATCTTTATAGCCGTGTCTCCTGTAAGCTGAGCTGTTGGCATCCTGCGGGTCACTGCACTGTTAGGCTGGTGTATAAGCCTTGTTCTACAGTGATGTGTGTCACAAACGTGCATTTGCAAAAATGCATGTTTTAAATAAGCATTGTGGAGCCTTGAGAGGAGTGACTAACATACCCAAAACTGAGAAGAGCAAAGGTGATGAACTGCAGTGGTTAGAACAGCCCTTCTAGCAGAATGCTTGACACTTCAGTGGTGTAGCTTGGCATGTGGGCATGCCTCCAGCCTCTACCCTCATGTGGGGTACCCTGTAGGTAAGTTGTCATCTAAATATAGTAAGCCTAATGGGCTATTTTTGGTGCAAAGTAAGTGGGAAAGCTTTGGCTTCTGTAAAGTCACTCCATCATAGGCTTTCACATACTTTCGGTTGTTTAGCTTTCTTACTGAAGACCATGTGGAAGCTGGGTGGGGGACTTTGGGATCAGCCTTTCTGTAATGGGATGCATATCATTGATAAATAAGTGCGGTTCTGTAGAGGTCATTCCATAGTAGCCACAGAAGTTATATTTAGAACTTGTTTATATCTGATTGGTGTCAGAGTAAAGCTACTGTTACAAACTGATTATTTATAAACACACAGTGAATGCCAGCTTCCTGTACAGGGGCTGCTTAAAACTTTGTTCTGAAAAAAATGATAGGGAAAAAGGTTTGTAGGGAAAAAAAATAAATCAGTTGCAGTGTGTTCTTGATGGCTGTTTTCTTTTGCCAGTCAGTGGCTTCATATAAAAGTGGTTTTATGCTTGTTGATTGTAAATATATCCAGATGCTCTAGGGAAGTAGGTTTCTCAATATCCAGGCTAACCATGGTCTCCAGGTAGCAAAAGGTGGCTTATAAAACAGTTGCAAAAGTACTGTGCTGGCTCCTTCCCTGCACCTCTTTGGCTGATCTTGTTCCTCTCTCCCCCCAAAAAATTAATCTAAAAATGTAGTATTTGTGTTCATCTCATTGACTCACAGCTAAATAAGAAATAATTGTAGTGGTGCACAGAGGTGCCAATTCGTGTGGTTTGTTTTCTGGTTTTGTTTGAGAGATGCACAATTTCAGAGAAATCTTAAATGGCAAATTGAACTTTTTTTGCCTTGAAATAACATTGAATAACAGGGTAATCATACAACCTATGAAGAAGAGTAAGTGTAGCAACCCTGTCCTCGTTCATTCAGCTTTTATTTGTCCATTATTTGTTTTGTAGATGTGAGTGCACTTTTGTGTTTTGTGGTTGGTTTGTTGTTTTGGGGTTTTTTGGGGTTTTTTTTTTTATTATTTCTTTTAAGACCTTGCATTTCTTTCCTTTTTTTTTTTTTTTTTTTAATTTTTTAGTTTTATTTTTTTGTTGTTGTTGTTACCTCATTGTCACAGAAATGCTTCAAGTTTGTAGAATATTGGTTACCACTGTTTGGTAGCTGGGTTTTGATGTGGAATAACCGAAGGAAAACTTGCCTGTGAAATCTTCAAAACTTTTTTGGCTTTCCCAGTGCGAAACAGTAGCGTTTTTAAAGACAGAAGATGACTCTGTAGTGCCAGAAGGGGAGAATGTCACATAATGTGCATCTGTCCATGCTTGAAAAGAAGTCTGTCACTGAAGCGATTATGAATATTCCAGTGACTTTTACATTCTCTCGTATTTCTCCCAGAAATCATTTTCAGAAAGTGGCGAAATGGCCTTTGTACTGAGTGTGCTGCCTGGAGAGCAAATTTAATCTCTCTGGACTAACGGCTCCTTTTCTACAAACCAGTGACTTCGAGGTTAATGTTTAAATATTTAAATGGATTTGGCTTATTGCCACTTAAGTAGAACAGCGTGTGCTTAACCCTGAGACTCACACAGTTCCCTGGGAAGCAAGTAAAAAATTACTCAGTAGTGCAGTGATCTGGTAAACTCAAAGATTATGATTTAAGGCTAATCCCAAACAAGGGTATCCTGAAGGAGAACTTTTGATCCAATTTCCCTATTACCTGAGGGAAAGGGAATTTTTACAGATGCTATCAGAACTTTTTAGATTAAATAGGAGCATTCATTTGTGGGTCCAAGTCCAGCATAAACAAGCTGGTGTAGACTCTGATAAAAGTAAGCCTAAAAGGTACCGATGTACATGAAGGAATTTGAAACTTGTTAAAAACTGGATAACTTGTTCAAATTCAGATAACTTTCTTTTTAGTTCGTTTTGGGTTGGAATGCAGGGGTTAAGCGAAGGTTTGATGACTAAAGCTCAAACGTAATTTGGGAGTCTCCGTAATTATGACTTGAAATGGAAAAAATTAAGAATGCCAAGAGCAATCACACTGGCATTCTTCAGATGTTTAGAGCTCTTTACCTTAATCCAGAGGACTGCATTGCCTGTGTCTGGAAGAGGGGTGAGAGCTTTGACCTTGGGACTGCATCTCTAATCTGGTTTTATTCTGACCTGAAGCTTACCAAGAACTCCACTAAAAGCATCCCTCTTGGGGGAGCGCTTCCCACCTCTTGTGCCAGATGATGCAAACACAAGATCTCTGCCAAGTATCCCAGGTATTTTCTATTAGTGGCCAGGTCTCAGCTGTGCTGCATTGGTGACTGAATGTCCTTTGGAGTTGAGGGAGTGAAGCAGTGTATGAGGTGTGCTGAAATAAGCTTCGCTGGGCAAGGGGAGCCTCAGCTTGCTTTGTTGTACAAATCTCATGTTCAAATCAAATATGTGAATTTTTCAACATATATAGATGTGGAACCTTACACTTAAGAACTCTTAATGAAAATAATTAATCCCATAACTTGAAGCCTATGAAGTAAATATTTGAGGTTGCAACAATTGTATTACAGCACAAAAGTGAAATACTCTTGGCTGGTGTTACAGTTAACTGCTTGAGCTCATGTTTGCATATCCTGAAGAATGGAATGACACAGCACAGAATATGGAATGGTGGAATTGCAATTGCACAGCACAGAAAGGAATGGCCAGCACAGAATTAATACATCACGTATTACCATGTGATTTATGTGGCCTAAAGGGGTGTTGCCTAAGTAAATGATTATGAAATACACACAGTGCCAAAAAGCATGCTCCTGTCACCAGCATGAGTGCTGTAACTCAAACTAGTATGAACACGTTACTCTTTTCTATCATCTGTGTCAATAGTTGGAGACAAAATGTTATGATAATTTAATGTATTTGGGGATTTCATTATAAACAAAATAAATTTCTACTTAAATGGCTGTTTCACTTGCCATCCCAGCATGGGAAAACAGACATGCTTTTGGTTGACCAACCTCTTCATGTCATCATCTGGTGGTTCAGAGGAAAAAGGAAGATCAAACTACAACCATCAGAGTTTACTTTTGAACACCTTACAGATGGATAATACAACACTAAACTGTTGAATCCAAGAAATAAGACACTAAATAGCTCAGCTAAAAACTGTCTGTCCAGGAAGTTTAATCGGTTAACAAAGTATGAATGGATGGGGGTTTTTTGTGGCCTTTTAAGAGACTTCAAGTTGATTTCATCTCTTACAGCTTGAAAACTCAGTTGTTGAACTGAATAAATTAAATGAATGGAGAAAGCTCTGGTTTTGTTCAGAATGAGAAATTATTCTGAAATAGTTAACTCTTCAACTTTGTGTATGCGATGCCAGTGTTCTGTCCGTGTTTAACGTATTGTCAGTGAGCATGTACCACTTGAATGGCTTAATTTGAATGATGAATATGTTACAGTGGAGTTTAATGTAGCTGTCATAATTTCACATTTAAATTGACTTTATTAAAATGTATTTGTTTGTATTTATTGCAATTCTTTTATACCCTGAGGAAAGAAATACTTTCAGAGGGTGAAAAAACCTTAACACTATTCTACATAGGTAGTGTATCCTTGCTGTTCTTTTTATTTCTTTTACTTAATGATAAATTGAGAAGGTTACAGTAAATAGGTGTAACAGCAAATTACACACTTCTAGGGTAAATCTAAGGTGTGGTTAAATTAACTGAGTAAAGGAAAGTCTCCAGCTTTTTGGAAGCACCGTATTCATCTTTCCTTGCCGACAGCAAAAAGGAGTAAGAGACTGCGGTTTATGTCGCTTAAAAAGGTGAGGGAGAACTGTTAGTTCTGTAAGGCAAAAGTGAGTAATTGTTTGATATGTTGCAATATGACTGTTCTGAACAACTGTTCTTTCCCCAGGCTATCTGAAGGTAGGCTAAGATTAAATGTGTGCAAGCTGTTCTGCAGACTTTTTAACATAAGATTGTCTTCTAGAGTAGCTGCATGTTGTAATTTGTGATGCACGGAGAAAGGACGGCGGCAGAGGGGGAGAACACCTGCATGCCCATGTGCATTTCTCTTTGCCACCTGGAGCACAGGGACAGCGTTTGGCCACCCCAGTGCCTGTGTGCTGAACATCCAGCTCCTCGTGGAGCCCTGTGCAGACAGCACAGGTGGCACTGTGCAAAACTCCCGGCACAGTAACTGCTGTGGAGTAAGTGTGTAGCCTGGCTGCACATTTGATTTGTGGTGGCCTACAGCTTTATGAAAACCACAGTTTGTGTTATTTATGAGTCCCTCAGTAACAAAAAGGGGAGTTTGGCAAGTCCATCCTCCTTGTGTGCTAGGCCAGGTAAACTAGTTGCTTACTTTGTTGAACAGAGCTCTTGTCCTTCACTGTAAATAAGGTCTGAAGCACTACAGAAAACAGCTCTTTGCAAGTGTCATCTGTCACATCTGTGAAGTCTTTGTCAAACCTGCTCTTGGGACGTGTTGCTAGCACGCAGGGAGCTTTGAATTCAGTGCTGGCAGAGTCTAAGGAAGATTCTTCAGCCTGAGCCTTTTATTGCTGCGTGGCTGAACTGATCTTTGAAAGATGAAATCTCGTGAGAGGACTCTATACGGTCTGGCTTCTGTGGTTTTTTTTTTTTGGTGTTTATTTCCCCCCCCTTAATCTTGCTGTGATTGCTTGTGCTCTGATGTATGCCACTGAGGAGACCTTTTGATGACTAATCTAACTCACCTCTTTTAAAAGGCCTGTGCTTTGGCTATAGTAAGTAGCTTGTGGTGTGTCTTTCTTTCCCTCATGCCCTAGTGTGAGGTGCTGCTGTATTCCAAGTAACTTTCCAAATATATTGCTTGAAGTTGTTTATCCCATAAATACAGAGGCATGCTCTTATATGTGGCTCTTACAGTTTATCCTCTGCTACTTAGAGGATAAGAAGATTACTTCTAAAGCTGTTTGTCTAAATGTAGTCCAAAATAAACATTTTAGTTGCAAAAGTTATATAGAAGGTGGTAATCTTTGTGAGGGAGGTTTGGCGGCTTCTATCAAATGGTTAACTGCATACTGTTATCGATTTAATGTTCCCTGGTGTTTTAAATTGCACAGCTAAAACAGAAGCATTAGTGACTTCCACAATTAATGCTAAAAACATGCCAGGCTGGGAGAGAAATGCCAGAAAAACCCCTGCAAGTAGTTTCCATATGTTGCTGACACATTATTTCCTGGAAGGCTTATTGACGTGTTGGCAAAACTTCTATATGTATGCCATTTTCTATTAAAGTTTGGGAAGAACAAGCAGTTCTTAAAATGGAGAGCTGGGATGATAAAAGGCCTCCACTTAGTGGGTTTTTTTTTGTATTCTCAGTATTTGAGGTGCTCTTTCATCACTGATCTTTGCATGCCAAGGCATTGCTTTTTTGTCTATTGCTAACTTTAGCTAAGCTACTAAAACAGGAGCTAATAGTATTTGATTTCTAAATAGAGGGGAAAGATCAATCAAACTTTTACAGGTGATAAAGGAAATCTCATGTGTTTCCCCTCATGGGAGGAGAGAACACCTATACCTAGGATAGGAAAAAGTGGGAAAATAATGTAATATTGCAGAATGTATTTAAACCGACACAGTTACTGACTTGAATGTATTATTAAATCATAATAAATACTCTGTCGTAATAGAGCTGAACTTGCAGGTAGGACTAACTAACCTACAGGCGAGCATCCAGTACTCAAGGATGGAGCTCAACAGCAGGGACAGGCAAATCTGGCTGTTTCAAAAGCTGCAGTTCAGGTGGTAGCAGGGTACCTACCTCTTGCTACCACCTCCCTTATTCAGGGTTTGGATCAAGCAACTGGGTAGCCGTGGCTTCACCTTAGCTTTTAGCTCTGCTGTGATTTTTACATTTCTTCCTGACGCAGATATGCAGGGGAAGAGGCTGGATGCAGAAGTCAGACCTGCGTATGGGTAGTAATTTATTTCAAAATAAATCCCAGAAGTAGCTTCTGAAGGATTGTAGTGCAATGGAAATAGCTTAAATTTATGATACTATTTCTTAGGTTATCTTACAACCTTTTAAGAATAGTATCTATTTTCAGTGCCCTCCATTCTAATCCTCAGATATCAGAGGAGGAAGGGAGGAATTAGTTTTAGCTTCATGCCTGTATTTCTATACCTCATGTCTTTACCTGTGGCTTTCTGTTACCATGGAGCGGGACTGGTATTTTAAGCTTTTCAGAAAAGCATTGTTTTTTCTTAATAAAATGTCTGTATCTTATTGCTAATGAGAGGTGAAGAGTATAAGGAAGCATGTGAGGAATAGTGTCTAATACACTTAAGCAGTCAGAGGTGGAAACTGTGGCCGGTGTCAGGTGTCCTGCAGAGCCAGACAGGGTTAGCCTTAGCACAGTGAGCTACCATCTCCAACCAGAAGGTCTGGAAAAATGTATTAAGCTGAATTTGGTGAAACATTTAACAAAATGGGAACTGTAAAACTGCTGCGGGCTCTGACCCTCACCCCTGCCTGTGTGTGAACACAGATACGCTTTTCAAACTGAAACAGTTGTCAGAGCTGACTAACATGCTGCTTTTCATTGCTCTCCAAAACTGATCCTTTCCTCAACAGATGGAGCACAGGCTGTGGAGACAGCAGTGGGGACTGCTCACTTCATTTCCCTTACTATGATATGAGGGAGCACAGGATCTGAAGTGATCACCTAATACTGATGGCTGCTCAGGAATGGGCTTTCATCCATGGGAAAGAAGGAGGAGCAATTGTATGAGCCTTGCACATCTTATCCTGTTCTTGGTGACCCTACTGTAGATGAGACTGTCTGACAACTCATTCGGATGCTTGAAAAGCAAGTGTGTCCACCTGTGTCTTACAACTGAGGCTTCCTGACTTCTAGCTTCACTGCTTTACCAGTGAGGCTTTAGTTGGTGAAAGCAGATGATTTGTATTTGCATTAGTGCTGAGGTTTTTCTTGTGTAGGAAATTGCTGTTGCCACTTAAGCGCTTAACCAATATTGTAAAGCTCGCAAGCACCTTCTACTGGGAGAAGGAGCTAGTGACTGGTATTTCTCTGTATATATTCTTTCTAAATAAGTGTGACAGTACTGACATCTTGTTTCTGAATATGGTAGATATTAAGCAGAAAGTGGTCTTGTGACTCTCATTCACCTCTTTGTTTTCTTTTTCCTAGTCAGTAATCTTTGTCATCTCTAGCATTCTGCTCTGGGAGAGGACTTTTTTTCAGGCACCCTGTTTCAGGATGGGTCTCAAGTTTTTCTTCCTGCTTTGAGTAAAACTTTGGGTTTTTTTCAGGCATCCATAGCTTTCTAAAGGAGTATTTCAACTTTTGGGGGTTTATTCTTGCTGTGGGGAAAATATGTGGCAGCCTGCAGTAAGGAGAGTCTGGTTTTGGGGTGTCCTCCTTATCCTTATGATGATACAGTCCTAGCAGTTGTTGCTCTTTAAGTGAGTGCGCACCTCTGATTGTTGCAGTTGCATCTCTTTAGCTGTTAAAAGCTGCTGAGGTGGTTCCTCTTGTGCTGGATGAGCTGTCAGCTTTCCTGGACCTCAGCTGGCTCTGTGCATCTTGGCAGAGAGGTGGGATGGCATGACAGGGCTGTCAAACTCTAGTGTCTCATGAAATGTGAGATACATGAAACTTGGCAGCCTCAGTTTGAGAGGCCTGGTGGTGAGACCACAGGAATGTTCTCTAACTTGGTATTCTATTTCCCCTTCCATGCGGAATATTTTGAATGTATCGACCTTCTGCGTACGTGCAGGATGAATCTGTCCAGGCCATGTGGTGAATTTATGCAAATACAGAGTCTTGTTCAGTGAGGTGTTGATGCTCATGGTTGCTGGTGCACGGATTTCAGTTTGCACTGCCTGACTTTGACTTTGTTATTAAATTATTTGATTCAGAATAGAAGCAATTTTCCTGTGGTTTGTTTGGGATCCTAATTATTTGCTGATCTGTTGATTTGCATACATATTTCATGTTGAATCCTTAACCTACTAGGGACCTTAGTAAATATATCTTGTGTTACTCAAAGAACTAGCATTTTATAGTTATGTACTAGAACTGATATTTTTTCCTTGTGGAATATGTGAGTTACGCTTAAAGAATAAGGTGGAGATAGGCATCTGATTCATAAAGTTTTAACAGTAAGCTCCAGTGTGTTACTGCACTAAATCTGTGGCTATGATAAATCTTGTGATTGTTTTGTCAAATAGCTTTTAAAACATATTTTTCCATTGTGTGATTGTATGAGCAAACATACAGGTACTTGGCATATAAATAAACCTGAATACCGAGGCTTATTCCATTTTATTTCTGCATGTGGAAGCTAGTGCTGAGTAGGCTTGTTGAAGTAAGCACAGTGGGGTAGTGCTGCATCTTGTGTCCACTCCATTCTGTGCAAAATAGCTGAAACATGCTTTAATGTGATAGGATGAACGTGTAGAAACAGGCTACTAAGCTGGAGTACCAGCATTAGAGCTGAACAGAAACCACTGATAGCTGCAGTGGTTCCTGTGTTAGTAAAGATTACTCTGCTTAAACCAAAATATGCTCTCTAGCTTGTTATGTGAATATCACTTTATTCTCAAGGTTTAAGTTCTTGCAATGGAGTCTCTGGGAACCAAAATAGATTTGAATCTCTCAAATATATTGGAGATAAAAAGCATTCTCGTGTAGTATCCCAAATGCTGCTTCTCTCATATAGCACATGCTTGGCTTGGGTTTGGTTTGTAGTGCCACCTGGTATGTGAAATCACAGTCTCCTTGTAGTACATGGAATTAATGGTTTGTATACCTAAAATAATTTTTAGGAATGTGTAGTTTATCCATAGCACTTAAATTTGTTAGTTGCCAACTTTTGGCCTTTGGATGGGAATAATTGAACCCCCCAAATTCTCAATCCTAGTATACAAACTTGGAATTCGGGGACACAGTGAGAAGAAACACAAAACAGATTTTGTTAAAGTAAGACAGAGATGGGTGGTAAACTAGTAAGACTTTTAAAACTGTTAGAAACTGAACTTAAGAGGCATTTGCTTTTGCTTCCCCCTTGGGTGGGGAGAGGAAGACTGTGAAACAATTAAGGAAACAATTCAAGATACTTCAGAACAGTTACTTCTGCTACCTTTCACATCTGCTGTTCTCTTTAATACAGTGACTCATGAAGAAAACAGTCAAAGGACTCAGTCTTAACAGCTTTTATTGATGTGGAAGGCTTGATTGTCTGACATACAACTCGGTTTTTAGACTGATATGTATGCCTCAGTAGAAGCTTATGACCTGCCATGTGATCATTTGAGCATATACATTTTGATCCTTTCTGCTTAAAAAAAAAAAAAAAAAAAAAGACTCTGGAGGTCTGGTTTTTCTGTAAGACCTTCTCAGTGGTCACAAATGAAGTGCCCAAGCCACCAGTTGGTCTGTGATGTGGAAGATCAGAAAAACAGAACTGACTTGAGTACTTGCTACTTGTAGGCAAATTAAACCTTGGCCTTCTGCATGGCAGTTGTCCTAGTTGCTGGGGACCATCCCTCCTTCTGACTTTTGGCATATACCTAGTTTTGACTGGGAACTTCTTTGTAGGTGCAAGAAATCCATCCCAAGGAAGCACGTTACACCCAGTGTATTCCTAGATCTATTTTGTGGACTGCTGTTCCTCTATTTTTTTCAGAAGACTTTTGAATAATTTTATGTCTAACCACCAAATACTGCTTTGCCACCCTGAAGGCTTAGTAATACATGGACTTTGCAGAGTACTGAAGCAAGCGGTTTCCAGGTACCAGTCCCTTCCACCCCTGCTTCTTGTGAGGCAGTTTCCTCTGGAGAAAGTTCATAATGCAGCACTAATTGCTGGCAGTTGACGTTTCAGAGCAAATGACTTGTGAAAACGCCTCTGGTATGTTTAACTTGGCCCAGAGAAAACAGAACCCCAGTGGTGTATTTGAAGGGAAAACATCACGGTAGAAACAGTTTCCTTTTCCAAGAGCATCCCCCAATACCTGATGAAGGAGAGAGAGAGCACTCTAATAGATACTCTCTAAAATTAGAGAAATGGAAACATGGGGTCTGGGTATTGGAGATCTCTTGTGGATTCTTCCTGGATGGTCTACCTCAGCTCTGCTTTTTTTCCTCAGCATTCAGCAGTTTGGGCCGTTTTCCTAGCAAGCTTCATGACTTTTCCCCCTATTTATTTTCTCGGATTACTCAGCAACGGGTGTGTGTCTGTGGTTTGGGGTTTTTCTGTTTTGTTGGGTTTTTTTCTTTCCTCCCCCCCCTTGCCTAGGCAACCCTCTCTCAATTCAGGCTGCTCCAGCATTCTGTGATTTCGTTTACTAGGGAACTTGTATCAATGAACTGTACATTTGGAGTCCTGATTGAGCAGGACATTAGGATCCTTGTTTGTGCACTTGGAATTAGTGGATTTCTAGATGCAAATCTATAAACAGCAACACTGTTAACATGCTTTGGTGAACTTGATGATGGTAGATGAAATCTGTCATGCAAACTTAAACTTGCTGATACTGCTTTGATAAAAAAAGCTGGTTACCCTTCACAGGACAGTATTCAGTTATGCAAGTTCAATTAACTTTTACTAGGTACCTAAGCAACTTATTTTAACGGAGTTTCTTCCTTATTCCCCCAACTCCCCCACTTATACTCTGTGCAGCCTAAATAGCTTTCCCAATGTTTTCTTGCTTCTTTAAGCTGAAACACAGGAGGCAGAGTTGCTTATCCATGTCCCAAATTAACTTCAACTGTATGAAGTTATCGAAGTACACTTATTTGTGTCAGCATGTGTTCTTTAATTGGTAAGTACAACATCTTCAGAATGAAGTTCTGCTGTGATGCTGTTGCTGTGCAAAAGGACAGTCCTAACTCAGTGGTAGAGTTCCTTGTACAGTAAGTGGAAACTGTTCTTGGCTGGCTATATTCTTTTCTTTTTTCTTCCATTTTGAATGAATGCCCATTTGTGCACAGCAAGCATCTTTGAGTCCACAAAAACTGTGAGCTGATTAAACTTCTGACCTGGTTAACATGAGAAATCCTAAGCATCTTGATTAATTCCTCAATTTGTACTGCAAAAAGATATCATGGAAGAGATCTTTTTCAGTTGTTAGAGACCCTGTTGATCTGCTTTTTCAGATAAATTAATCAAGTTATAGATTTGTTACACAGAATAATCTGCTAGAGCTAAGTAATACTGCTGTACTTACTGTATCTTGCTTCACTAGAGATTATATTGAGAGAACTCCAAATGATCTGTAAACCAGTTCATATTATATGTTGGTGTTAAATATAGCTAGTTGCTGAACGGTTTTAGGTGGGGACCTGAAAGGACACAGGAGCAGATGATTCTTTCTGAGGCCTTAACTATCTGATTACATCAATGCAGTCACTACACTAGCCAGAATACTGATAGTGTCAGCTACATGTTGTGTAGCACTCATGCTAGAGCTGGGGGCACAGATGCTTCATAAAATAGTTCACGAAGACAGAAAGTTTTGAATCAGCACATAACCTTAGGTAGTCTCGCTGTATGCTGCCTAGCCCATTGTGGTATATTTGTTTGGCATTAAAACTTGATTTGTAAAGGCAAATATTTAATGCAGGAATTATTTCAGTGGTAATGGTTAAAGCCATCTCTGCTCTGACTTGCCAAATGAATGACTAAGTTGTGGCTCACTTAGGACACAAGAACTATTTTTTTTTTTTCTCCCCCCCCCCCCCCCAACGTTACAACTGGTATTTTAGCCACCACCTTGCAGCACGGTGCTGCTTCTGCAGAGTATTTCTGCCATTTTTGTGCTTTCTGTTTTGTGAAAGCCTTGTACTTGTCAATCAAGAGGAGATTAGCAGCAGACAAAAAGTTTTCACTTAATTGTCTGTAGACCTAATACTCAGAGGCCATATTTTAAAACAAAATGTAAAAAAAAAAAACAAACCCAAAAACCAGGGGGGAAAAAAAACCAAACCCAAAAAACAAACCCAAAAGGACAAAACCCCCAAAACACCAGCAGCAATACCCATTTTTCTTGAGAATCCAAGGTGTAATGACTATTCTGTGCTGCTTCCCTGTGTACTTGCTTCTATACTAGTTTTGACTTCAGCTAGGATGAGAAGCAAGTAAAGAATATGGAGCAATTTAAGAGGATTGACAGCGAGGAGGAACATGTAACGGAGAGTATAGAGGTTGCTGAGAGGACTGACAAGTTATTTCCGGACAGGTCAGCCCAACTTCTACTTTGAATATTTGAAGGTTATTCAAAGGAAGATCGGCAGCAAAGGTGCTGACGGCTGAAATTTCCTTAAAGAATGAGAAATGACAGTAAAGAATGTACAATGAGAGACCTCGTGAAAGCTGATAGGTATCTGAAGACTGTCATGAAACTTGAGGATGTTCTTGAAGAGCAGAAACCTTATTTGCTCAGCTTTAAAGTTTTGCTTACTTGGTGTATGCGTGTGGCTAGCACACAATTCACAAAGCTTTTTTGTTCTTTGTAATCTGTTACCACTGTTCTTCCTACATCGATAGTAGATCTTAGAGGGAAAATTCCTGTCAGTAATCCTGGTTCGCTGTTTCTTAACTTGAAGATACCAAAATGCATAAATGTACCCTTTGAGTGGTAGTAATGGAGAAAATCAGTTTAACTGAATTCCAGGAAATGGAGAAAGTGAACAATATTTGTAACCCTATCTAGTCAAGCTAGATACACTTGGTACACTTAAACTTGAACACTGATTAGGCTTGTTGAACATAGGCCTCTGACAGTCTCAGTCTTGTTTGTGCTTAGCTATTCAGTCTTCCAGAACGAAGGACTTTAATCTTGACCTTCCAAGGAAGTGGCATAATAAGTGTGCTATTGTTTGGTTTTGTTTGTTTGTTTTTTTTTTTAAGGTCCAGCTCCTTACTGTCATTTTGACCTGAAAGTTTATCCTTCTTTGTACAAGAACATAGGCTTCTGCTAAACAATTTAGTTGTGATAAAATAGCTACCCCCCTGCCTAACAAATCAAACATAAGACAACCCCAAAGCATCTTCTTGAAAAGTTGATGGCTAACAAGGAAGTAATAACTTAATGTCATTCATACAAGTTCCTAAAAAGTGACAGATTGAATATTGATCTCATGGAAAACTATGCACAGCCATTGTTTATGCTGGCAATGGATAAAGGAACGATAACAGAGTATATAACTGACCATGTGTGCAGTTATGTTCTGCACCATACTTTGAAACCCCTGTGAGTGGTCTGTGCCACTTTCAGCAATGAATGTGGTCTTAATGAAGCTACAAATGAGAGCCTGATTAAGTCATAAGAGAGTTTAGATATTAGGAAAAATTCCTTCACGAAAAGGGTGATCAGGCATTGGAACAGGCTGCCCAGGCAAGTGGTAGAATCACTGTCCTTGGAAGTGTTCAAAAACCGTGTAGACGAGGCCCTTAGTGACATGGTTTAGTGGTGGCCTTGGCAGTGCTGGGTTAAAGGTTGGACTTGATGATCTTAAAGGTCTTTTCTAACCAAGCTGATTCTCTGATTCTATGCTGGAATATCTAAGTGAAGTGTGAGTCTTGTTGGTATTCTCATCTGCACAAATAGGTGGTTTTGGTTTTATTTGATCATGCATTTAATCTCAAATAATAAAGTATATGTGTTTACTTGCACTGTCTTAATAGCTGGAATTTCTCACTGGCTTGTGTATGCTTATCTTTATTACTTCCCTGAGTTTCATCTTGTCAGTTGCTGTAAAAGAGAGTAGAGGAAAGGCATGTGCCTTTGCAGAACTTCCTGGTCTAGGGTGTTGCACTTCCATATCCCGAAAATACTAGATGCCATTTCTAGCCACTGTTTTCAACTATCTTTATTATGTAAGTAAAAGATGGACTTAATTAGCTTGTAAGAGAAGTCCCTGGACCAGTCTTCCACTTCTGAATATGGAGTTCTGCTGGAATTTACCTTATAATAAAAATCATAAGCTGGCAATTATTAAAGGAAGAAAAATTGTGTTCCCAAGACACTGAATAAATCCATTGGAATGTCTGAGTGTATTAAGTGCTTACAAATAATAGTCTGAGCTTGGAGATGGAGGCAACAGCCTAACATACTTAAACACAGGCTAAGAAGGATGGCCAGGGTTTATGAACAATTAAATAGATAAGGAATCTTCATCTTAGGAAAGCGATGACTACGGGCAAGGAGAAGAAGGGTCCAAAAGCAGCTGAAGCTTTCCAGTGAATCAGTGCTCTGAGGAGACTACAATGACTGGAGGCCATGAGTCTGGGGAAAGTGCTAGCATTGCTCTCTCTAAACACCCATTTAGTCACTAGTAGGAGCAAACTACTAGGGTAGGTGTACCTGTTGGCATCAGGTTGTATGCTTTAGTGTAGTCTGATAGTATTGTGTCATAGTTTGAACTCCTTATGGGAAGTCAGCACCTCTTGCGCAACTTTAGGATGTCTGATTTCTGCAGCTGTATGCTCAACAGCCTTTCCACTTCTTTCATACCTTAGTGCCAAGATTTAGTATTCATGCTCCTTTGTTAATATCACTTGTATGTTATGCTGGTGCTCCAGTCTTGAAGCAAGCTGGCAAATAACCAAGTAGGAGGCAAGACCTGATGGTCCATGCCAGTGAAAATGATACTACTCCTTCAGTCAAATGTGCCTGCATGATCGCTTGCAGATGTAACTTGCACATAATTTCTGCTTACCATAGCAAGTGTCTCACATTGATCCTGTTTTTTAAAATACGCTTTGAGTAAAGCACATAGATGTTACTTAGCTACCCTGTGGTGTTGGAGTTTTTTGTTATAAACACAGCACCTTCACAGTGCCAGCACTAATGATACTGTGTGTTCTTAAGCAAGCAATGCCATTAGCACATGAGCACTTCTAGGAGTATGGTGTACTTGTAATGTTATAAATGCTTGGGAGATGTTTATTTTAGGAGCTTAACTCGTCCTCTCTTCAAATAGCTTGAATTCGCTTGGCAACAGGCTTGTTCGCATCAGGATGTGGCATTACTGAGGCTGTACAGTGAGCTCTGAAATTGTGATTCTGTGCAAATGCAGTGTTACCTGAAATCACGTGTTTTCCCAGTCCTTGCTGATGGAACCACATGTGAGCAACACTGGACAGAGCATGTTGGGAGGGATGCCTGGTCATGACAGACTCCCTCTATGCTGGATTCTGCTATCTCCGCCTTCAGGTGTATGTCTGAAAAGGTCGGACTTGTGTGATTGTGTCATGTTCCAGAACATGATCAGGTAAACTGGTTGTAGTGTAATGCACGTTGTTGGACATATGAAGTGCCTTAAATGATTTCTGACTTCAATGACTGTGCTAATCCTGGCTATGTGATACTGTTTTCTGCTGAAATATGGATGCTGATAATGCATTTTGTCTGGTATCAAAGCGTGTTCAGTTATTAGAGCTCTTTTAGACTGCTTTCCTGCATGTCTGGGCACACCCTCCCCTTTCAGATTTATTCCCTATCCACCCTCCTTTATACAGGCTGCACAAACATAGCTGATGGGTTTGAGTAAATGCCATCTGATGGTGTGCGTGAAAGAACTGAGTGGGGCACCAGGAAAAGCGTAAATTATTACTGTCTACATTGTGACATTAACACAAACTGACTTGCATTCTTGTAGTAACTTGTAAACTTGTAGCTTGGATTATCGATTGTAATTGATATGGGTTTGATTCCTGTTTACCCAGTACTGAATGAGTCATTGTCCTGCCCTTTTACAGTACATCCCCGGGTGCCCCTTGTAGGTTAGTGTAAGTGACAAGATCTTGCTCTGAGCCCAGTTCTGCGTGTTGTGGAGTATTTCTCCTGGATTTGGGGCTGCTGGCAGCTGACCTCTTCTCCTTTTAGAAGAATCTGCTTGACAAGCTCCTTTCCCTTTTTTCCATCATATTTCTGTTACCCCAAGCTCATATAGCTGTTGAGGAGGAGGCAAGCTTAGACCTCTGATAATGAAAACTTCTTTTGCAATGTGTGAGCACTTGAAACATGCAACTGAAATTTGGCAAGTTGAGCTTTACTGAAGGCACAAAATAGCTGAACTCTTTCGTGCTGGACTGCAGGGTGTTGTGGAGGCCAGGCATGCATAATGCTTGTTGATGTAAGACAAGCTCAAAATGAGTTTATTAGTACTATTAGAGACTTGCAAGTCATTATTTGCCAGGAACAGTGTATTCTTGGGAAGGAATGTTCTTGGGAAGGGTGACAGGTTTGTGCATCTGCTACTGGCCTCTCCTGTGGAGGAGATGCTGGCTGAGATTAACTTTTCATTCAGCCTCCTATGGCAGATCTTAAATCTAAAGAATTTCTCATTGCCAGGAAAAGTTCTCATAAGCCTGATGAACATATTAGTATCTGTAAAGTTACAGAATGTAAGTTTTTGAGGACTAATGTTCATCTATGTTCTAGATTTTTATATGCTATCATTAACCCTTAGGAATACCTCACTTTTTATGCAGGACACAGGACTCTAAATGTGGATGTGAAGCTGTATTTTTAGCTAGTTTAGTTGCTCATGAAAGTATTGATTACTAAAGTGAAAATTTGTTTTAAAAATAGCTGAATGAGTTGTTTATTACTATATGTGCTCTGGTTATGTCACAGTCCAGAGCACTGAGTGAGCAGACTTCCATATGTACATGTACACATTTGTATGTGCAACTGTAACACATTCTGCATTCCTCTACTCGAGTCTCAGAACGAGTTTTATTTTTCTTGGAGTTTCTTCAGTGTTGATTGGATCAACGTTTGTTTAGCTGCTTTTGTTGTTGTTGAAAATTTTGGCATTATCAGCTGTGAATGCTGTAAGCTAACATGTCATTCTTTAAATTCTTGGGATCTCAGTCTCACTAAGTCTTGCCATATTGAAGTTCCCTGTTTACTGTAGTGAGAAAGCTCTTGAAAGAGGCAAGACTGCTGGTTGGATCTAAGCTAATGCTGAATCAGAATGTAGTCTTTAACTTTTTGTTGCATGACTATGTGAGCAAGCTGTGCTATGGGCTAGTCTCCGGACAAGTAGAAACCAGTTTTAATGTGTCAAAACAACAGTGAAAGCAAAGTTTGCAAATATTTTTCAGCAGTTGATTCTGTGATTGACTTAAATCAATGGAAAATTATTTAGGCCAGGTTCTTGCCCTGCCTTCAGGGAAGACTTTCTTGGAAGAACTCTTGAATCTGCCTGAAGTTTCCTAATGGAAGTACCCTCATATTCGAGGGTACTGAAATTGTTCATGCTTCTTTAGGGACTGAATAATAGTGGGTAGGAAAAGGATGTAGACCAGCCTTAAGGAACCAGGAGATTTAAGGTAGCAAAGCTGTTTCATCCCAGGGGAGGAGGAAGGTGCTGTCTGATCTTGGTAGTTTGTTGGTTCCTTGTTTCATGATCTTTTTATCCTCAGTCTGAAGCAGATGTTTGGAGTCGCATGTGAAGACAAGGTCGTGGGCCAGAAGCCACTCTGTGTTTGGCCCATCATGAGCATGCAAATTCCTGCAGTTCTAGAACTGTCTTGAGTGCTGCTTTTATACTCAAAACTGTTTACAGGCTGTGCAGCCTCTCTGGAAGGCGCTATACTTTTCACTGATATGAGACAGGATTTATTTTGAATGCTGTGTTTCCAGCTGAAGAAAATAAGGTTTAAGGAAGAATGTCAGCTTTTCAAAGGATGCATTCTTCCTTCTAGTAACTTACCTTTCACCTTTTAGTGTGCTGGATTTATTTTACACTTTCCAAAGTATTTGTTGCTAAGAGTTTGTTTTCTTTCCCCTGCTGTAGTTTTCAAAATGGTTTATATGGTTTCTGTGAGGATTGAAATTTCTTTGTTAGACAACAAATCAAGAGTTACTTCTCAAAAGTAAAGTTCTTCCCAAAGCAGTCACTGATTCCTGTACAAAAATATGGTCAGGGAATTATTCTTCAGTGCGTCTAATCAACATCAAGATAGCAGAAATCTTTTCTTTCCCCCTTTGATCTTGTAGCTTCCTCGGCCTGTCTCAGGGTACTGCAACAAGTATTGTCACCCTGGTTGAGAAGGTTGATAGTGCAGATCAAATATTCTGTTTTTGTCAGCTCTGGATTTTTAGTCTTTAGGAACTCTGATACTCATTGTGGTTAACTTGCAGTCAAATCATTTCAGACTTTAGCATGCATATTAGTGTGCATTATTCTGTCCACCCTGTGTATTTAATTTTGATGTTCATGTCCTGCTGCTTTCTTCCTACCAAATTTCAAATATGTCATTATATCAGTATCCTCATTTGAGAATGTCACACTCTGGTGTCTGCATTCTAGTTAAACACCAGTGACCTGTTTGCTCATTGGTTTTGATGGTAAGTGTCCTCCTTCTTCCCATTTTTTGTTTGGACAAGTGTTGAACACCACGACACATCTGGAGTGATGGATTCAGTTCTACAGTTTCCCTGTTCTTTGGTTGGGAACCTGACCTTTGTCAATGAACATATCTTCAGCCTGATTCCCTTGTTGGATCCAGTGAACTCTGTCCCTCCCATTTAGACTTGCTCTCAAAGTGACCCTTCTTCCTGCCAGATCAGAAGTTCTTTATAACTCTGGTCTCATTTGTGGTACTAGGAGCCTTTCATGTGGAGTCGTTCTATAGAGGTCATCTAGCTGCCTTGGACAGTTTGGATCTTCTCTCTTATTCATGTCCTTGTGGTTTTGGTACCTGGGTACAGTCTTTGTGCTTGTTAGGAACTTGTCCTTATATGTTGCAAGGGCTCTTTGTTTAGTTGTTTGGGTTTTTTTGGTTTTGTTTTGTTTTTTCTGTTTGGTTTGGTTGCTTGGGGTTTTTTTGACTGTGGTTTTTTTGGGTTTTTTTTTTTTTTTCTTGTTGTTTTGGTTGGTTGGTTGTTTTTTTTTGGGGGGGGGAGTGGTGGTGGTGGTATGCTGCTGTTATCTCCATGCCCCTTCCTGCTTATGTAGGGGTTTGGGTGAGGATATGTGGCTCTGCTCTGCTGGAGAGGACACTGCAATTAGTTCCCCACTTGGCTAATCTTCTGTCTTCTTTATAGAAGATAGAGGCTGTTGCTCTGTAGAGAATTGTCCTCCAGTGGCTCTAAAAGGTGCAACGTGCATTTACCTATTGGCTATCCCAGTGGCACAAGGATATTGTACTGATGTAACCTCAGAGCTGATTATGAACCTCACCATCTTTTACTTATTTCAGCTCAGATGTCTTAAGACAACTCTTTAAAGAGTTTGGGATGCCTCTGCTGTGTATTGCTTCCTCAAAAGTCAAGAAAAAGGCCTTCAGTGCAGAGAAGAACTGCTGTCTGAGGTTGTTACTGCACTTTGCTATGTGCATCAAGTGATGAGTACTGAAATTTTTCTTCACTAGTGTTCTTAGTATTGCTCCTATGTTTTCGTTCTGGTGTCTGTTCTAGACCTGAGCTTATTTAACTATTACTGCAAGTTAGATCTCTCAATTTCCTGTCTCCATGCAAACTTCTACATAAGAACAGTGTCAGCCTGAAGATGCACCTAATGCTGTGTCCTGTCTCCAGCAGTAATGAGGGCCAAATGCTGAGTGAAGAGTGTAATAAGAGGATGAGTGTGTGCTGATTCTTCTCTAGAGTTCTCCAAACTGCTTGCAGCTTGTGGCTGAGAGCTTCTGGAGTCAGTTTGGTATTCAAGTGGAGAGATTGTTTTTACATGGCTCTTACCTGCTTGTGTTTCAGCCTGTGTAAGCTTTTGGCTTCCAAGCACCATGCAGTAAGAAGCTTCATAGCTTGACTATCTACTGTGTGAGGACCCATACCCTTTTGTTGGGTACCTGCTATTGGAAGAGAGAAAATTAGTGGTTCATTCTGTCATGTAGTTTCTCAAAGAACTTTTTTCCTGTTGAAGAGCCAACTCTTTTGGGTGGTTCTTTTGTTTGTGTGGAAGCCAAGCAAGCCAAGTAGCTGAGAATGCAACCCTAAAGTGACATTTAATTGCAACTGACCAGAGGGTTCAAAAGTTGCTCGGCAGTCAGGGAAGCAGAAATGACTTGTGAAAGTTAGCATGCATGGACAGCATCGTTGTAAAAGCCTAATTTGCTTAAGGGGGTTGGTCAAAATGGCTGCACTTGATTCAAAAACTAGTAGCTTAATAATGCTTGCAATCTTAAAATCTTGGTTTAGCTAATAGTTTTTAATTTAACTTTTTTTTTTTTTTTTTTAATTCCAGAATTTTTGAATCCTCTTGGGAAACATGGAAACAAAGATCTACTTTTTAAATATCTTTCAGGACACTTGACATGTTCCAGAGAAAAGCTGTTTTTGAGGGGTTTTTTGTTGGGTTTTTTTTCCTTCAAAGTTCAGAAGAATCTGTATTCTCTGGGATTTTAAATAAGTATAAAATGAAAACAGTTTAAAGTTTAGCCTTCAAAATGAATGTTGAAAAGTCTGATGACAAAGCAGAGAATGGCTTGAAGTCTTCCTTACTTAGAAGGGATGAAAATGGAAATAACTACGCATATCACAGAGCTGCACCTTCTGCAAAGAATTGTGCCACCGAGACAGACAGGAATTCAACTGACCAAAATACAGTGACTGAGCATGAAGATGATACCATCATTCTTGAAAATAAGAGTGACTTCAAAAGTATTCTTTTAAAACAGCAAGGTATTGAAACACTTCATCTGCAGAAGACACCTGGTGAATGCAACCGTACAGGAGCTCTGTTGGGAGATGCAGCTGCTGCATGCAAGTCTTCCATGACTGAACAGACTTGTGAGTGCCCTTTGAACTGTGACTTGAAAGAAGCAACAAACTTGCTGAAAGGTAATGTTGCTGTGGCAAAAATGCAAAATCAGAGTATCAAACAATTGGTGCCTTACAGTCAGGCTGACTCTAAGTGTGTATTACCTCCTCCTTTTTCAGAACAGAACACGCAGTCCCTGATAAATGACAGGGTATGCTGCCACCTGAGCATGTTGGATGTTACTAATGTTATAGGTGAAACTCTGGGAACTGATCAAAATGATGACATGTACCCGAGAGAAACACTAATCTCTTCTGAAGTATGCATGAGAGAGAAACCTGATAGAACCAGCTCGGAAAGAATTAATTTCCCCTCTACGATAGTGGCTTCAGAAAGCCCAGATGCCTGTTCAGAACCTGAAGTTTATCGTTCTTCCCCTGCAGGCATCAAGCACTATCTAAATAACACTGACAAGCCTGATAAAGAATCACAGGAAACAGAAGCAGAGTCTGTAAAACTAGCTTCTGGATGTATTGATCCTTATAGGCAAGATGCATTATCACGTGTTAATATTAATGAAGATGACCAAGTGAAATCCTCTCAGGATACGCCTGACCACAGTGAAACTGGGAATTCCAGTGCTGAAACATGCACGGATAGTCCTGAAAATAATGTGCCCCTTCTCCCACTAGCTAAAATGGATGAAGAACAAGTATCAAAGAAAAGCAGTGAACTCTTAACCAAAGAACAAGGTATCTCTGGAAATGCTGCTCTTCAGGATACGTGCAACACCTCTTTCGTGTCTTGCAGTGTACCAAAATTAAAGAGGGCTGTTACACCTGATCTGAAATGTGAAGCAACTTTTGTAGTCTTCAGTCCTATGGTTGATGAAAGCGATCCAGCTCTATGTACTTCAACCCCTAAAGAACTATCAAAAAATACAACTTTTTCTGTTCCAGCTTTGGTGGAACTTGGAGACAAGTCTCCCAAACTGAGACCAAATGAGGCATTTGTAGGAGGGCATAATAGGCAGCCTTCACGTAAGGCTAGTTCAGGTCAAACTGCAGGAAAAACAGTGGGCAGGTCTCCTATTACGTCAACAATAACCAAAGCAAAGAAATCTGAGATTGTTAGTTTTCCCAGGCCTAATTTCAAAAACGTTAAGCCAAAGGTTATGTCCAGACCTTCGCTACAGTCAAGAGACAGTGCAGCCTTAAAACAGTCTCCCCAGTCCCCCCAACTATTAGCTGTCTCCTCGCCCTCACTGGTTGCTTCCCCGAGGCAATTGTCCCCCTCTATAAAAGTGCTGAAAAAAAAAATAGATCTAGCTAAAGATAGTGCAGTGGAATTGCCTGTGAATAAGCCCCATAAGCTACATCTTAACAAACACCTCTTCACTAGCCAAGTCGTACATGCCACAACACATCCCAGAAACGCTTCCCACAAGGCTTCAAAGACACCTCTGTTAAAACAGAGTCCGGAAGACACTGGCAAAGCAACCTCTACCCATTCGGCATGCTCCTCTGTTTCTGCTGTGCTTCCAGCATGTGTAGAGAACTCAAAAGAAATGCTGAATGATAAAATGGAAAGTTCAAACTCCTTAATGCAGCCCTGCGCTCAGAACACCTACCTGACCAGAGGTGAAAAAGAGCAAAGCAGCAGCATGGGAATTCTTCTGGAAGCAGCCTTGTTAAACGATGTGGCAAATGAAACATTTGACCTGCACTCTGTTCCTTTGGTAAGCTTTTTTTCTTTACATAATTATACGTTTTGCACACTTCGTAAAAGGGAATTCTGCATTGCACAGTGCTGAATGGAAATTGGGGAATGGGTTTTGTGTCCATAATTGTAACTGTAGTGTTGATTTCTGAGGTGAAGGCTCTCCCTAATAAAGTAAGTGAAGAAATGTGGTTTTTACAAACTGGTTGCACTCAAGTGCAAATTAGTGTCTTCAGCTTTCTTCTTATTCCACGGTATAAATGGTTTTTGTGGTAAATTCTTTTTAAGACATTGCAGTTGTTAAGATTTCTAATAAAAGCAAACAAGTCTTAATTTAGTCAAACTGGTAAAATTGCATAGCAGAACTTGGTAAAGTTTTTTGAAATATGCCTTTTAATATGCACATTCATCAAGGTATTTCTAGTGGTGCTGTAACTTTAAATAGATGTTAAAGATAAATTGCTGGTTTCAGTATTCTCTTTCAAAACATGCTTTAGAACTAAATTACGCTTTTTAAATATACTTACAGAAATGTTGTGCCTATATTAACAATAATATGAAGTCACATAAAACCTGAAGACCAACAAGTTGATCAAGCGTTTTATTTGTAATATCTGAATTTAACTGTCTGCTTTGAATAATTTGGGAGGTTGTTTATTTAAAGGAGAACTGGGACTCATTAGAATAGTTAAGAGTAGTCAGGAAATATTTCCCATGCAGAGGGCATATACCTGGTTTTGGGCAGTCAGCCAGCTGGAAGGTGCAAACTTCCTGGCCGGGAGGTATGCGTGTGCTGGTTGGTTGGGAAATATTTTGGGATGAGTCAGCTGCCCGTCAGAAGAAACGTGCTGCTTCCAAATACTCTGAAAGAAGCTTAAAAGAAAAGGAACTGTGGGAAAGAGGCAAAGAGCTTCAGGATTGCGCTGACTGAGATCTCAGGAGGCATGGTAGGGACACAGAGGTGGAGTCCTGATGCTGTATGGAGTCCCTCCTGTTTGCTTGTGTATGCAACAGCTTCTATTAACTCAGCTGTTACTGGTAAAACAGGAGTTGTCTGAATTTTTGTCAGGCTTTACTGATTTGCCAGAAAAACTTCAGTAAAGCTCAGTATATGGAGGAAGCTACTTCAGGTAAAACAGAAGCAGCTATCTATTTTTGAAACATTACAGAAGAAATTAATAGTATTTTAACTTGAAAACATAAATGAACATGGAAGCAAGGATGGTCTATTTAATTCTAAAATCTTTCAGAGCTTGGATTCTGCTTCACTTCTTCCTTGTGGTGCTGAGGGTTGGAAAGAATGCTTTTTAATTCACTCCCTTTCCAAGATGGAAACCTTTGTAATATTAATTGTTCTTCTGGTACCTGGAAAAATCAATAGACCAAATTCTATAAAATGTGCAGTAGACCAATCAGCTGGACTAAACTTAATAAATGGTCTTCTCGAAAGTACAGATTAACTTCTGAAAAAGAAGTTGAGGATTGAAGTCAGAAGTGGAAAGTGCATTCATATAACCAAAGTGCTGCATATCAGCTTGAGTCACAAAAAAGCATATGAACAGCTGTACATTTTTATAAGTTTACCAGTATAAGCTTAACTTTAGAGCATGAATGGTCATGAATTAGTGCCTATATAAAATGGAGCAAGAATTCTGTATGAAATGTAGAGGAATGCTACATGTAAACAGGTTATTTTAAACCTGCCCTGGGTCCACTCCTGAATTTGTTCTATCTATGGCACCTGAATGTGAAAGTTTTTAACCTGTTTTTGTGTTGTAACATAAGACCTAGACTAAGAAACCTGTTGTAAAGGCTGTGACATTTCAGGTAGTACAGGACAACTATCTTGTTAGTGCATTAACTTGCATAGTTGCTTGGTAAAGAATTCATCTTGAGATTGGGTGCAGTCATGTAATTGAATGGCTTAATTGGAGTATGGGGAGGAAGAAATTCTGATGTAAAATAGCCTCTGTAACCTCTTTAGTGTGTTTGTCATTAGCAGTGATTAGCTTCAAACTAATAGTTTCGTGTTGCTGAAGGCCACTCAGGGGATGATATTTGAGGTTTTGAACTGCGGATGTGGATGATGTGACAGCAAACAGCTAGGCATATCCCTTACCTGTGTTGTCAGTATTTCCTCACAGATACTGGAAAGGGAGATCTTCAGCTTCTCACAGTGGTGGTGTGTGGGTTTTTTGTTGTTGCATTTTTTGGGTTTAGGTTTTCATTTGTTTTTTAAAAAACAGATGCCTTCTGTGAAGGATGGGACAACACAAGGGAAAAGCATACCGAAGAAAGGTCCAGTCACACTACGGAGTGCATCAGCTCCCAAGGTTAAAATGGTGCCATCTGTGTTGCCCTTGAAGAGAGGATGTGAAAACAAAACTATCAGCGCAGTTAAAACACCTTCTCACAAAGGAGCTGTTCAGTCATCAAGCTCTGGTAAGAGAGTTTTTCACTGGAATATTAACACTTAACCAGTTTCTTAAAATTAGGATATCGTATTAAATGCTCTTTTAGAATGCTACGGAGCTGTATTTTTGGTGCTACATACTATTCTGTCTAAATAGCAAATTGCTAGTACAGGGGGTGAGGTGAAAAAAGGCTGGAGACACCTCATCAGTGTAAAATCTCATCTTGTATTTAGGAGAGTATGGTACTAATAAAAGAAACAGTATTTAAATATTATTTATAGTTTGGTTATATAACAGAACTTTGCAGAATTACAACTAGAATTATTTGAAAGATGTAGAACTGAAGAGGAGAAAATACAGGGCTCGGGTACAAAGCATTTACGTTAAGCAATTGTATGCTGTCTCAACGGGAATGAGCCCTTATTTCAGGACATATTTTGTTCAACCTAATTTTAGTACAGCTCTATGTCCTCCCCTTTCTAGAAATATAATTGAAATAGAGACTAGTGCTTGAGCTGCTAATTAAGCTCAGACTGATTAATACCAAGGGTGTGGGGGGGATCTTATATCTAGTCTGTAGGCTGCTGTTTAAATCTGGTAACTGGAAAATACGTTCCATAACTGCATTGTAGAGTCAGAATGCTCTTCTAGGTTATGTGCCTTTTTTAACCCAGCATGGCAATATTGTTAATGGCAAAGGTAGCCTGGCTATGAGCGACTACACTACAATACACTGTAATTTGGAAAGTGTGCACACCCAGCTATACCCAGTAAAACCTGTTTGGTTTTTTTTTAACCTACTCAATCTAAGATTATAAAACAGTCCAGACTACTCCTCCTAATTATGTACAGGTGGTGAAGCATGATAAAATCTGTATCAGTAGTCCTTTATGGGATGAGTCCCTTAAAGAAAGTGGATGTAGGCTATTCACTGAATTGCGACTTGCTCGGTGAACTAGGTACCTGCCTGTAAGCCACCAATTTCTTGGAAGACTCGTCACCTCTCTAAATACCAGTTTATAGAGTTTTCCTATCTGTAATTATAGTCTTAGAAGAGTTGAGATGGATATAGATACAGATGTATATTTGTCCCTTAGCTTATTAATCCAGAGTAGACTTATGATACTATCACTAGAAATAAATATAAGCATGGCTGGGTTATAGGAATAACTTCTTCCTTTGTAAAAACCAACCAACCAACCAAAAACCAGATGCACTTTCAGAAGAAGTAGAAGGCATTCACTGTTGAAAAGAAAAACCTCTACTCCCCAAATTTCTTTAGCTAAACCTGTCCCTTTTTAACTTATGTTGAAATTACAGTAGTCAGTAGAATACCTTCCAAATTTTTCCTATTGGAAAAAGGCTACTTAAGGTAAAAGCATGAAGCAGCACCTCAACATGTCAAATTTGTGGTATGATCTATGAGACTGGAATTCTAATGCTGCACATGAGACTAATTTTTATCCTCCTTGCTCTCTCCCCAGCCCTGCTGCCAGTGTGCAACGTTCCTAGCACATCCTACTCTCCATTTTGCTTATGCAGTGTTTTGGTGCTGCAGAGTAGAATTTGATGCATTAAACTGTGTCAGGTTAAGTTCACATCTCTTGCTAAGGGAATTCTTAAACATGGTTCCTTGCTCCCTGGTAAACCTAGTACTGGCACAAATGAGAAGATGGCCGTGCAGGGTGGGAGAAGCAAGGATGGCTGAAAGGAAGGAGTTACTTGGTATTGCTACCAAAGCCCCGCTGTATTATGTGGCCACACCTTTTAGGTAAAACCCTGTCTGTTGCTCCCTGCCCCATCTGTTTCTGAAGATTCTTGAAGTAGAACTGTACATATGCTGACTGTGGCCAAGCAGCAGCTTGTAAACCAAACCCAGTTGCCCGTTTTAGCTACAGCCTTGCTGTGGGGAATAACTGTTTCTTCCAGTTAAGTAATTTGAAGACTTTGGCATTAAACTCGTGTGTTGGTATAATTCCAGCAGCCCAGAAAAATAACTCGGTAGCTGTACAGTTGTTTGCTCTCAGGATTTCTTCAGTCTACAGAGAGACTAGCTGAATCCAGGATGGAAAGGACTTCTCAAGGTCACCTAGTCCAGCCCCCCCTGCCTGTAACTGGGTCAGTACTGAATTCAGACTAGGTTGCTTAGGTATTTGTCAATCTGAGTCTTAAAAATGTCCAAATCCTAACGACCTCATTGCTTCCTGAGGTGCTAACATATTTGTATCTAATTCTTAACCAGTTGCTGGCTGTATTTGGATTGCTAGGGAGGAAGAAAAATCAGTGTACTGAGTCCATTAAATACTCCGATTGTATAGCTCTATGTCATCTCTCATATGTGTATGTTGAGGGAGAGAAGCAGTCCGTCTGTCCAAAATGTATTAGTATATGTATTATTCCCAGCATAATCATGAGCTTGTGAGCAGTGGATTGTGTCATGTACTATCATTTCAAGGGGGAAGTGGAAACTTCCCTACAACCAAGAAATAAAAGAAAAAATGCCCTGTATAAAACACTAATTATAAAATCCTTGCAACTTGGCAGGATTTGAGATTCTGGTAACATTTTTTTCCCTTGTAGATATAAACCTTAAAGATTTTCAGTGGTAATGCACTAACCAATAGGAAGCACATCTAAGGAAATTCCCTGATTCTCTTCTGAACAAAAGACAGTAGAAGGAGAGGAAAACTCATATCTCAAGTCTTATATTTTCTTGAGGTTCTTTGCAAAGCATATTAAGCTACAAATAACTTTTTATTTATTTCAAAATGGTTGCTGACTGCTTTTCGCCAGCATTGGTGTATCTTGGCTGGAACTTGGGAGTTTTTTTCTGAATTAGAGATGGGTTCTCTAAAGGGTGAGCCTGACTTGATTCAGTGTACTGAAGTGGTTTCTGAAATGGCAAAGTCTAGAAATCACGTCACAGTTGTGAGATGCATCAAAATTATCTCTGTAACTATTTCTCCATAATGTGTAGATTTCTGTAATACTGGATGGCAAACAGTGCCTTTTGCTATGTTACTTTTCTGTTGGTGGAAACATTTATTAGAATTCAAGACGCATAATAAGGTGTTTGAGTTACCTGGTTTTTACTGGAAGGCGTATGTAATTTTAGAACCCTGGTTCAGGACTTTGAACCAGTCCTGAAATGAAAGCAACTACAGGTTTTGTTCCCAGCAAACACACACAGCCTTCTAATTGGATGTACATAACCACTGTGGAGGAGTAATACCCAGATAATGGTTGTGGTATTATGGTTTGGGAAGAGTGATGTCCTTCACTTGAAGTGGAAGGGGACTGGAGAAGCCAAGGAGCTTTGGTGGTCCCATGGAACATCACTCAAGTTCTGCTGTCAGCCTGCCCCAGCAACTGCATGTTACCACCCATGCAGCTGAGTGGAATTACTGTGACAGTTTGAGCCACAGGAAATTGATTTGTGTTTGAACAGCATAAAATAGGGATATAAATTATTTACTTTAGATCTAAAAATGTGAATGCTCACCACTGCTGTGTTTTCTCCTATTGCTGATTACAACCTACCTGTAAGTATGTAAAGGAAAGGAGCTTTACCAGCAAGTAAGAGTTCTGATATGCTATAACTTCACCTACACTTCTGCCTTAAAATTATACCATTGCTTGAAATTACTTCCCACTGTATGAAACTTCACATTGTTATTTAATCTTAGCTATGAGAGCTCTGTCAAGCCTTATGTGTAACTGAAACTATTTGGGAATATGAACACATCAAAAATACTATTCCTCTATTTACTGTTAAAGACTTCCAGAAATTAATGGAAGCCACGTAAATCATCATTGTAACCAAAATGTCTTTCACTGTCTGACAATTACTTCTGACATTTTGGGTACCGGTTTGTCTCTGACTTAAGTCACTGATACCCAATTAGCGGAGTTATGGCCCTGTGCTTTCCTTATCTTTTCCATGTGCCTAATCCAGTGGTACTCCCTTCTTTCTCTTGCTAGTATTTTCGTAGAATTTAACTAGAGTAATGAAAGCTTGGATAGCGAGAAGCTTGACATCTGTTCTGAGTTTCCTTGAAGATTTTAGACAACTGAGACCTTGTGAAAAGTTGATGGTACTGAAGGACTTTCTCCAGCGTTTTGCAACTAACTAAAGCAAGGGAAAAATAATTCCCCATATGCTATAGGAAATGTGTTTTAAGTTGGGTTAGACCACAGCAGGGTTAGTGATACTTTGAAATACTGATTTGCTTGTTAATTCATAATTGCAGAATTCCTTTGGTTGAATTTTGGCTTGATCTTACCCTTAAATGTGTAATTTGGAGAAGCTTCCAAAGCTGAAACTAGAACAAGCCGTGACAGATTAAGACTGTGTTCATTATTCAGTGCTGTTGCTGTTTATTGCACAAAGGCAGACTTCTCATATGGAAAATTGAAACCACATGGTTTCAATGGGTTTTCATACAGCTGGAAATGTATATAAACTTAGTAATTCAGGACTTTTTGGTATAGCCTTTTGCAATACTAGTGAAGCAGAACCAAAACAATTCAGTTCCAGTAAGCATTCCCACAATCCTTGAGTCTCTGTTCTGACACTGAACCAGGAGCTAAACCAAACATGGTTACTGCAAATCACTTTTCACCTTGTATTATTCCTGCTATCTACCATGTGACTCTTTAAAGTTGGATTGACATACTGCCAAGAGGAGGAAGCAAAGTATTTTAAAAGGCAAACATAACTTCCGGGTTCTCTGGCCTGAAACAGTCAGAACTTTTCTCAAAATGCTGGAGTATGGAGTTACTTATAAGGCTATCCATATACTTTTCTCATGAACAAATCTGAAATGCACCAGGCTTAAAATTTAGTTTCAACCAGTCTTTTTATGCCTTCTGCCCCCCCCCCACCCCCCCCTTTTTTTTCTTTTGCAGGACAGCTGGTTTGTTTTATGGATCCTAAAGGCAGGTTTCTTATATGCAAACTTATCCAAGATTATTATTTATCCTTTTATTATTTTTCCAGATTATATGGTCCCCTTTTCATTTTCTGTACTGCATATGTAGGGGTTCATTACAGTAATTAAAGCCTGTGTTAAAAGTGAGCATGAAGCTCCCATATTCCCCTTCAGAGGTGCAGGAAGGAGGAAACCAATATATGGGTCTCCATGGAGCATAAGGTCTGTAGTCTATCATATGACATAAAGCTTGTCTATCATCCCTCTTTGGTCATCTTCACCCAGATCGCTCCAGTGCATAGTGACTATGTATCTCATAACCAGTTCTCTTCTATTGTCTTCTAATTTGCAGTACGAGGTGGGGAAAAACTTACCCTGTGTGTCTGAAAGCACTTTTCTCTAGCTGATTAGTTTGTAAGAGTTCAGAAAACAACGTAAGTTGTGAGGGGTTAGGAGCCTTGCAGGTCATCCTTTCTCTAATTGCTTGAGTTGGACTTCCTGGTGATGTTTCCGCTCTATTTTGCCATCTCTTCCTGACCATCCTCAACAGGAATGGTTTGCTGGAAGCTGCCTGGAGCTGTGTACATCCTTGTGCCAAGTATTGACCTCTAAGCCTCTGCCCCAGGTGTGGGTCATTCAGGTACAAAATGGTCAATTCACAATTTGAAGCCAGAAAGGAGCTCTAAAATTATGTAATCTAAACTCAGTCAATTTGCTTTTGGTTTTGGCTACATGCGCTAGTAGAAAAACTTGCTACATCTTTGTCACCAATTTTCTTTTATTATTTTTCATTAACAAGGAGCTCATATCATGGGACAGATACTGCTCGTGTTTTGCAAGCCTTAGGGTTCAGTATAAACACACCCATTTGGAATAAACTATTTCCTATTTAGTTTTAGAAATCATATTGACCATGGGAAGTGAGTAAAAGCGGAAGGGTTGTTGTGTGTGAGGTAATATGGGATCTGTTATAATGAATGATTTCAAAGCAAGTTGATTGGTTTGTCTTTGATTTGGTATCCTTGGGTGTGGTCTTCTGAGGTCTGGAGGAAGGGGAATAGGAGGGTGGTGGTGGAAATATTTGAAGATGAACTTAAATGATCTTTATTCCAAAGTCTGTGGTATTTCCAGTATTCTGTTGACTTCCAGCTTGCAGAATCATAGAATGGTTTGGGTTGGAAGGGACCTTAAAGACCATCTAGTTCCAACCCCTCTGCCATGGGCAGGGACACCACACACTAGAGCAGGTTGCTCCAAGCCCTGTCCAGCCTGGCCTTGAACGCTGCCAGGGATGGGGCAGCAACAGCTTCTCTGGGCAACCTGTGCCAGTGTCTCACCACCATTATAGTGAAGAATTTCTTCCTAATGTCTAATCTAATCTACCATCTTTCCACTTAAAGGCATTTCCCTCTTGTCCTATCACTACATGCTGTCCCTCTCCAGATTTCTTTGAGACCCCTTTAGGCACTGGAAGCTGCTCTAAGGTCTCCCTGGAGTCTTCTCCAGACTGAACAACCCCAGCTCTCTCAGCCTGTCTCCATAGCAGAGGTGCTCCAGCCTTCTGATCATCTTCATGGCCCTCCTCTGGACTCTGGGAGCATTTCATCCTGTCAGCTTTGTTTCTGGTGCCATCAGTGGCCATTCTTGAGGAATTAGTTTTCACTGTTCCTAGACTTTTTACAGGTGATTTGTGACTAACGCCATTGGGGTTTTAATGTGTTATACCTGTAGTAAGAAGCATGATCATGCTTTCAGAGGCTTATAGTAACAGTCAACATATCAATGCTGTCAGAAATGTGGATGCATCTATAAGAATATTCTCTTTAAGGAGTGAGGTGTGCACTATTTCCCTGCAGGGAAATTTCTTGGTACTTCGTCATTTACTTGCAGGGACATGCTGGTCTGTCTTCAAATAACTCTTCACCTGTATTGGTTAGTTCTGAATTCTCTGAGGGAAGAGGTTAAGGAGGAGAGAAATAGGAATCCTTGTCTTCCTGAATTGTATTTATGTTTTGCTACAGGGAGGTTTTTCCTTCGTGCAAGGAATGCCCAAACTCTTGCAATAGAAAACTCAAAATATTTATAGATAAAATGGGTAGAAAAGCTGCAAACTATCAAAAAATTCTCAGTGTATAACATGAAGGGGTGTGTGGTACGAAGAGCTGGACAATAATGAAAAGCATAATAGGATGCAGTTGGTGGTTTACTTTTGCCTCAGCTTTTCCCATAGTATGTTGATTTGACTTCTTGTGCCCACTATTCCTGAGCAAACAGAGCTTTCCAATAGCTTTGTAAAGCTAGCGGCTGGGGGGGTTGTTTGTTTAAGTTGGGATGCAAACAGCTTACGACAGACTCCTGCCAAAGCCGGCATGGGCAATTTTGCCACCACTGTGCAGCTGCCTGGGAAGCTGGTGTAAAGCTCCTGTCTGGAGACTGGCTTTGCCTGGGGTCGTAGGGGTTATCAGTGTGACTGTGCAGGCGTGGTCTCTCATGGGGCTGCTCTAGTTCAGCCTACAGAAACAAAAACCTAAAATTGAGTCAATCCAGCAGGCAATATGGTGGCAGACAGTACTGGAGGTGGGAGAGCAGGCATGAGTTTGGACTTGAGGCTGGGAAGGAGAAAGGCTATTTCCAGGTGCTGGAGAGGTTACATGCAGGGAGTCGAGCCTGAGGGAAGACAGGGAAGGGAAGAGTCTCTCAGATAGTGAAAGGATTTAACTGGGAGGAAGTCTGCCATGTTTCAAAAATGGGACAATAGGAAGGGAAAAAGTCAAGTTCGACAGTAGACGTACATGAATGTTGTTCTCTCCCTCTGATTGAAAAAACCCTGATTACTCTTCTGACAGCAGGAGTGTATAAGAGAATGAAAAGGGTTGGTTTGGTGGTTGTTAGCTAATATAATGCACTGATGATCAATTTTCCAGTTTTAGTCCAAGAATATTGAGCTGCAATAGGAGGAATATCAATACCTACCCACATGGCTGCTGGCAGCCCAGTTATTTGGCACTAGCCTGCTGCTGGTTCCTTGATATCTGTGCCAAAGAGGAGCACTTTCCTAAGGATTGTAGGTGAATGGAAACAATACTGTGGAAGTCTGCACCAGATGCAGAATTGAGTCTTGCCTCACTATGGAAACTGTTCTCTGGTCAGCTGTTATCCCCTAAACAAATCTCTTTCATCTAAATATTTCAAGACCCAGCACTTGAACTCCATGTCTTTGTACATGTTTATGTTTAGCAGTTGAGGCATTACTAGCAACATGACATAACTGTGTCCTGCCTTTTCTTCGGTGATTTTGGTTGTAGTTTGAGACTTCGAAAGGGAGAGATAACTAGAAAGGGATTATTTGTATATCTTTAGTAGAATTATGAAATGTGCTGTAACCTCTCTTTATTCCTCGAATGAACAGTGATGTATATATATTTAGCATAATACAGTAAAACTAATATAGCTGAATGGCTAATCAGGCAACCTGGGGAGCTTGCAGCCATCAGGAATCTGTTAGTATTGAGCTTTACACTGCTCAAGATAGCAACCATAAATGCTCTTACAACTATGTTAGGATCGGTCTGCTGGAAACAATACTGAAGTCTAGTTTGTCATGCGATGATTTATTGCTCCTTTCAATAGATCCAAAAAATCATGTTTTCTTGAAGGTTTACTCCCCTTGCTTTACAAAGACCTTGTACTGTAGGTTTAGACTGGGCTTTTTCATTATGCTTGAAATTATTTTTTTTTTTAAAAACTACAAAGTTTAGCACTTCTAAAGTAAAGCACTCTGGATTTTTAAACTTGCAGGGAAAATCAGAAAAACACAAGGCACCACTATTAGCATATGTTTATACTCTCAATTTGATATTTTTATTTTTTTTTTAGACTCCAGTGCTATTGAAGGAAGCCTTAAGTTATTCTTGACAATAACCACCTATGAGAGGGGTTCATATGAGAGGATGACTATTTGAGTGAGGGTATGAAATCTGACTTCAGAGCCTCTTGAAAAATGAGCTTTGTTCTTTGTTTATTTCCATTCCAATACAAGAGATATTTTAACATACTTGAAGTAATGTGGCTGTTGCATAGAGACTTTTTTTTCTAAAGAATTGCCAACTCATTACTTCACTGTAGAGGAATGTGATATTTCTAGTATTCCACTTCAGTGACTAGATTAAATAACTGATGAAAGCCTGCTACTTTGATGCTATTGCTTGTTGTCTTCATAATAATGGTTCACTAAATATCCTGGTTTTGTGCTAGTTTCCAGTCCTTTTGTTTATATCCCATATTTTCCTGCTTCTGTCTTCAAAACCTTTGCATTTAATTCTATGTGACTCCTTTGTTAGGGAATGATACTTAAAAAAATACTTTGTAAAACCAAAGTAACACTTGGAGTAGTTGCTTAATGATCTTGTGTCATGACTTAAAAGAAATTCTCCCTCAAGCTGGACTTTTGAAAAGTGTGTTTGAGTACTTGAAGTAATTACTTTAATAGAAGTGTTATAGAAGAGCACCGAGCAGTAGAAGAATTAAGTAAAGAGCAAAGGTCATCTGTTTGACTGCTTCTGAAATTGGTCATCCTAGAGTGTGCTGTGCTCGCTGGATGGGTTTGAGTTCACAGCTGGCTTACAGCACTGCTGCGTTCCTGCGTCTGCAGAGAAGACAGGCTGGCTGCAAGTCATATATAGAGATCACACTGTACAAGAAGAGATTGAGCGTTTTCACATGCTTGTTCACTGTGAACAAAACAGGATTTTGTTCCTGTACCTTTTGAACTGGATGAACAAGTCCAGCACAATAGCAATCAAGCATGCTACCCTCGTCTTTAAACAATAAAATGCAGCTGATAAGCTACCTTTGTTCCTTTAGCTGCCTTTTGAAATGTAAAGCTTTAAATTGCGAGGTTGAACTTAACATGCATCATTTGTACAGCAGCCCCTTTTTTGTTTGCTTGGTTGTTTGGTTTTGTCTCTTTTTCCCTTGTTCTGTTTGTTTGTTTTGAGGGAGTGAAGTTTGTTTGGGTTTTGCACCTTGTTTTGCTGAGAGGCTATTCAGGAAAGGAATTTCTGCCTGCTCTGGATTACTTACTTTATGTTAATCCATTAATGAAATAAGGTGTTATAAAACAATATGGAAAGTTTTATAAAACTGTCAGATTTGTTGTATGAAGTTCAGATGTCACAGAAATAATTTTGGTCAAAGACAAGTTATTTTATCAAATGTCACAGAAATTTTTTATTTTGGTCAAATATAAGCTATTTCAGGTATGTTGTCTGGAGCACTGTGTTAGAGACATGTTTTCAGTCAGGGTGAGTTTGGTGTTCTCGTACCGCGGCAAAGGCTGGATGCTTTTCAGTGAGTTGGATATATTCAAGGGTCTATTGCAGTAACTTACAAAAAATTCTAAAACATAGTTAGTAACTTTGTCTTGAAGATCTACAGTAAAGCCATATACAGAGTCACAGCTCTACATAGTAATGCCACACAACTGGTAAAAGTGCACCTCAGAAGTGAGGTCTGACATAAAGCATGTAGAATGACTCACTGAAGTTTGTGTATTGTGTTCAGTGACTAGTACTATATCATATCCTAATACATGTTTAGTATGTAGGACTTTTCTCTCATTACTGAGTTGATCTGAACTAGGAAATAGTTTGGACATACCTTCCTTTTACTGGTACTGTTCCTGGTTTTGCATAATGTATGTTTTGAGACAAGTTATCTAATCCTGTCACACCACCTACTGTTGAAAAGCAGACATCGGGCCTAAGTGTTTTTCTTGCCTGAATCTTAATGTGATGCCCTAATGTCACGCTTTCTTGGCCTTAGTGCAAAGTGATTGTTTCTTGGTCTTTGGTATTTAGGAGGTCCTGCAGCAAAACTGATGTTGAATAAAGTGGAATTGCTAGCTAATTTTGTTGTATTTCAACAGTCTCTTACATAGCTAAAGTAAAATTGAAATGTGGCTTATAGTGACAGGAATAAAGGGAAGGGTGTGCCCTTTAAATAAAAACTTGATTTTTCTAAGTCAAATCTGAAACACTCTAGTTGTCTTTCCAAGTAAGAAATTATATCTGTCAGTCTTTAAAATGGCAGTAACATCACAAGTTTTGTAAAATATCTTTTGTTACCAAAAATAACAGAATACTTAAAAATTCTGTCTTCCATATGTCTGTTTTTGTACAAAATTGAAAACCACTTCCATAGTTATTCAGAGGACTGTAGAAAAAACCTTGATGTTAGAGCTGACAGGAGCCAACTCGTTGCTGGCAAGATAGGTCTGTGCGTACATAACTTCCTTTGGGCCACTATAGTTTTAGTCTGGGTGCACAATTTTCTGAAATAAACTAAAAGCTTATTTTAACTAAGCAAATTTTCTTGCAGAAAGTGTACTTGTGTCGTTAGTATTACAAGAGCAAGCTCCCATCTGAAGATGGCACACTGGCCTCATATAAATACGCTTTGTATTGGATTAATTTAGCTATTGGGCATTTGTATTCAACAAGCTCAAATGAAAACAGCATTTAATGCAAAAATGCGCACCAGTTGGCCACTAAGAACTTGGTCCTGGAGGGTGCTGTTTAACTAGTCCTGCAGAACTAGTCAGTTTTCAGTGTATTACGTGAGTACAGCACAATTTGATACTCTTGTGCTGTTTGTCCTTGAAAGGAGGGAATCTCTGGTTTGGGGTTGGGAACAAATGAAATAGTCTTTCTTGGATTGTCTTTGAGCTAGAGATTATATTCTTATGGAATCGCTAATACATCTAACCATAATACACAGAGGTACGAGAATGCAGGAAAAACTTTGTGCATGCATATTTCTGCCTTGAAGGCTGGTCTTTAAAGCTCTTGACTTGTTCCTGAGGTCAATATGCAGGTAAAATGGGATTCTTTAAATCCCTGGAACTGTTTTTCTGCATTTACAACATATTTTTACCATGTCAATATGATGTAGATTAAGCCTTTTTACATGTATTTTTAATGCGTAAATATCTTTGCTGCTTCTATATATATGACAAGTAATTTTTTAAGATTCTTTCCAACTACTTTTGTTCTTTTCTCTCCCTACCCCTTCCCCTGCAATTGACAAGTATAGGATCTTTGCCAAGAGAGAGGCATGCCTCCATGAAAAATTCTCCAGTCTCCTGGGCTAGCTCCGGTAAACTGCTCGCCAAATCCAAAGTGCCTGTCAAAAGATCAGTGCTTGAGAGAACTCCTAGCATCTCATCAGTCAGCAGCACTCAGAGTGAGCCAAGTCTTTTCAGCAGTAACTGTAAGTATCCATCAGGGTTATATGAGTTTTAACTGATAGTCAGCATCAACTGCTTGTTGAAAAGAAAACAAAAATAATCTCTTTGAAGGGAGTCCTGTCTGACAAAAGGCCTGTGTTAATTCTAGTTGTACTACATAATAGCTCTAGATCTTAGACTTTTTGCCTCTTACCTTACAAATTTCCTTCTTGAGATACGCCACTTGAAGGAACTTTGAGCCTTGGGTTTTGGTTTGGTGGCTAGAGGTTACACTAGAGCTTCTCTTCCATCCTGAAACATTACAAAAACAGCGAGGCTTGTGTTCAGTGAAAGCCTCCTTGTGTTTACATGTAGTGTACTAAGTGGATGGTGTGAATGGATTACCTGTCATAATAAAGCATGTTACAGGTTTTTGATACTACATGCTCTTTTTGGAGTAGATTTTATCTGCTTTCAGAGTTTTAAGACAAAATATGTAGATGAAATCAAAAGCAGGGTAAGTCAAACTCCTTTTAGAATGTTAGATTTTTGCATGTGTAGACTTCTATAATTTCTAAGGTAACTGTAAGCATTGGTGTATGACCTGAACCAATTCCATTTTGATTAAAAGTAGGGAGAAAAATAACAGAACTTGTTTTACTTTGAAGCTCTACAAAGGGTCTGTACCAGCAGTTGTGGGAGTTCTAGGGCCAAAAATATGAAGGACATAACACACAACTGACTATCAGATGTAGTAGTATTCCCTGCTATACATATTCAAATGAGTACATTTAAATATTCTGTCCATCTGCATCATCTGTTATATCTTAGAGACTGGGTGAAGGCCTTTACTTTGTGCCGGATGACGTTTAAATCTGTCTTCAATGGACTGAAAAAAGGGAATGGTGATATAACCTATGTCTGTAGTTTATGTATGCGCATATGCATACATAACTAAATTTTCTCTTGGTTTTTGAGTTTTGGGGGTTTTTTGCCCTTTTGTTTTTCTTTCCCCTGGAGTGCCTTCATTAAAAAACTAAGATTTAACGTATTCCTCAAAGGAATAAGAGTGTGTAATAAAGCATGCATTGCATATTCCTGTGTAATCAGGTCGGTTCGGTTACTGTGACAGCCATGTTGACTTTTGCTGTTCAGGTTTAGGATTGTATCTGGAATTCCTAAGCAGCTTTGTTCTCTCTTCATTTTACTCCCTCGTGTAACAAAGGAAAGGGTCATCGCTTCATAACAAAGAAGTGTATTCAGATTAAGTATCCAAACAGATGACTCTCTATTTAGCCTTACTTGGTAGCTGGTTTAATCTGTTTTGTCCACTGCCTTCCAGCTTACAGTTTTTCCACTCCGATTCACAAAGAGCAAGCAAGAGCAATATGAGCTGTTGAACATGGCTGCAGGTTCTCTGGCTTTAAGCTTGCTTTGATCTTTTTTAAATGACTATACCAGGAGGACTCCGCAGTTGCACAGAAACTAATTTTTCTCCTGTTATTTTCATCAATTCTACACTAACACCACCGACTGATTCAGGAAGCCACTTTGATATTACCTTACTGACATTGCTGGTAGTGGGATCTTACAGCTTTTGTATTATTCCTTTGTTAGCCACGTTCACTGGGAAAAGAAGTAGGTTGTATTCCTTTTTATTTCTATTTTAAAGCATGTGTTTTATGGAGGTTGGTAAATGTATGCAATGTTTTGACTTGCTGATTTTCTGTGAGATGATTTTTCTTTAGTTAATTTCTTACGCTTGAGAATGATTTATGTCTGATGGTCACGTTTTGTGAGTATGAGTTTAGGTTACATATAATTTATAGGCTAATAAAGTGAAGTTTTTGAGTTTGAATTAAATTGGAAAGAACTCACGAATTTACCTCATACTCTAATATTAGAGTACAGTGCTGTTCTTGTTTTTTATACTTTTATTTACTCTACTATACAGTAATGTCAGGAAAAATAAATCTGTATTTGTAAACCTAAAATGTTTTTATTGGATTGGTGGGACACATAAAGATCAAGATGGGAGCCTTATGCTGTGAATGTCATGAAATTTGTGACTAACTATTGGGGTCCTGTCAACAGTATTAAATTTACAAAGTTGCTTGGCTTGTTTTGCTTAAGGAGTTTGCCTTGCATTAGCAGGGAAAAAAATACAAAAGAGAGCATTTCTCCTGCTGTGTCAGCTCAGCCCTTTGTTATGGGATGTCCATGGATTAGTATTTTCTTGTGTCAGCATTAGGGTTTTTGGTTTTGGTTTTTTTTGTCTAATGAGCACTTGAGTTTTATGATTTTTTTTTTAATTTTTTTTTTTGTCTAAAAAGACTTACTATTTGAGAAGTTTGGAAATCATGGAGTCTGACATGCTGTGTTAATAGAAGTGTATTTTGGACACAAGCTGTCAGTTCAAGCATTGAAAAATTCTTTTTTTTTAACAGCAGACAAATCTCAATTGCAGTGCTGAGTTGAAAGTACTGTATTTTGAACATACTGAAATGTTTAAACTCTGAGGTTAAGAACAAGAATCCAGATATGAATTGCATTGGTATAATTGCATGAAAAGGAAATAGTGTTTCAGAAGTTAAAAAACTGATCCTAGCAATTGACCTGGAGCTGCATTTCTGTGCAGTCAATACGTGACTAAATTCTATTAAGAAGTTGAGTTTTTAAACCCTTTAGATTTTAGCTGTGGTGAGATCACTTCATACCTGTCCATCTTTCATCAAGATTGCACTAGTTACTCCTAATTCTATGAATAACCATCTTTGAATCATACAGTGGCCAAACTTTGCAAGTTTGCCTTTTTTTTTCTGCACTCAGCCTGGTTAGCTGATCCCAGAGCTCATAACAGGACAAAACAGTGCCCTAACTAGTCCTGGGCACTGGACTAGTTAGGTGTCCAGTGTGTGATCACTTACCCAATGTGTTACTTATATGTCATGCTTCTCAGTTAGAAGTAGCACAGCAGTTTGTAGGCAGTTGTTAGCTCCTTGCAGTGAACTCTAAGCAAAAATCCTTCAGTGATTTACAGAAAGAGTTAAGGACTGTTTCAGGCCTCACGCTTCACTAAAATGAATTGGTTTGAATCCTCTGATGTTGATGAGGATCAGACACCCACAGAATAACTGTGTAATCGATGTGTTACACCAATTGTTCCTAATGTATATATTTTTTTGCAAGTATTTAGCTTCTGTGCTTTTAGAGAGGCTCCAGCTCTATTTAAAAAAAATAAATGAGGAGGACTTCAGTTGCATATGTTTCTAAAAGGGAAATTAGTTCTGTCCCTCTTTTAGGTTGAAAATACATTGATTAGTGGCCAAAAAGCATCTTTTTGAAGCAGGTGTCTTATGTGGCTTATGCTAGTGCATTTAAAGATGCTAAAATTATCTCAAGACTGTAAGTTCCATCTTTCAGTGAACAGTATAGGGTATCTAGTTCACATTACCTTTATAAAAAACAGCCTCATTAGAACACTAATCTGAGGCAAACCTGATATGACCCCACTCTCTTTTTCTTTAAACAACTACAGAAATAAGCAACAGTGCGACAAACTATTCCAGTGTAACTTAGTTTTTGTTTGTCTTTGGTAAATGCAATGTCAATTTCTTACTCTTTACTGTGTCAGTATACATAATTTTTTAGTACCTGAACCGAAGTGTTCTCAATCTATACTTACTTTAGAAGAATTTTTCCCCCCTCAGAAAAATAAAACGATGCTTTCCCCAAAATTGTTTTCTTTTTTTCTAGGAAAAAATCTTCATGGTGACAGTAAGCCCAAATCTCTCTCATGTTCTTTTGAAATGGAACCAAACGTCTTCTGTAGCTACTGCTCTGTTAATTAGAAACCCAATTTTGACATGAGGTAGCAATTGGTTATTCTCTCACCTTTCCCAGTTTGGGCATGTCTGCCTGTTTTTGTAGGGAGTACTTTGCTGTGTGACTTCAGTGCTCTCGGGGATGGACAGTCTTCTGAGGTCAGCTGTCACTGAGGAGGTCACTGTTACGAAGAGAGTCTACAGGAACCTTTCTCAAAACTTGTTTAGTAGCTGGCAAGGACAGTTGGGTTCACGCTGGTTTAGTGCCCTCCAAAGAGGATGGAAGGGATGCAGAGTCCGCTGGTGGTTTGTGCACCATCATTAAAACGGCAGGCTCACCTTGAATGTGAGAGAACAGGGAAGGTGTTGCGTGAGGAAGTTGGCTGAGTTTTAATTGGGTTTTATGATTTTTAACAGTCAGTTCTCTGGCCAGAATGTTTTTGTGTACTGTTGATACTTTTTCTTGGCTTAAACTGAAATGTGTTTTGTATTTGCTTTGTACAGCAAGATCAGACTTCCTGTTATGTATCTTGATCAAAGACTTTCATATATATTCACTCCTTAAGCATAGTTCAAAGCTGTATGTCAAGTTCTGAGAAGTGTTTGTAACAGTCACAGACTGATCTGTTACAGTTCATCAGTCTGTACTGGATGTATTGGAGGTGGTAGTTACGTTTTTATTCCAACTTTATCTCCTAACTTTAGCCTTGGGTAAAATGGGCTTGTTTAAGGATTTAATTTTCCTAAAACTAGATACTGCCTAGAGCAAATTCTTTGTCATTCTGTGTTGCAGCTGCAAGTGCCACAGTCATTATCAAGAATGGAGAATGGCCTAAAAAAACAGCCTGTCAGAATGGTACTTCTGCTCCTGTCCCTTTGAAAGCAGTACCAAGACCTAGGTTACACTCGTTGAAGTCAACCCCAAAAGGTACATGGGACTTCTTGTAAATAGAATGAAACTGTAGTTACTACTGTTAAGCTACTACACTGTGGCTGCTGGTGTTTTGCAGGGCAGACCTGTCCTGAATTTATCCTGACTATATGGTTGCCCATGTCCTCATGCAGACTTGCATTACCTTCATCCCTTTCAGGACAGAAAGTACCTTGGGGGATGGGGATGTTTTTTTAAATATAGTATTGGATGAAGTATCTTCTTTCGTAGATGGACAACACTGTCCTATCTTTCCAAGGGAAGAGTCCCAGAAACAGCTTAGCTCTTCATGCAGCTTTTTCTTGATATTCTTTTTACTGGCTGAAGTGGAAGCAGGTTTGCTCTAATTTTTAATGGACATAAGACAATTGTGTTTCATCACCTGGTGCTAAAGGAAACATTAATTTACCTGTGCTTCCTGGCTTTGTATTAAACACTATTATAGTTCCTATTCCTATTTGAGCTAGGACCCCTCAATCGGCCAGCAGTGCTTCTTCATTCAAGCTAGAAACAGCAGTTGACAACTCATTCTCTGGCCAAAATTAAAGACACAACAGGAGCAGATAAATAAGCTTGCTGTCTCTCTCTCATAAATCCTAGTTATAATCAGCTTGCTTCTGACCGTCTTTGTGGTGAACTGGTTATTGTAATTGGATAAACCTAATTAAACACAATGCTCCTGCTTTAGGCTTAAGTCTTAAGCTGGTATCTGACATAATTGAGAATAAATAGAAGAGATGCCTGCCAAATGTCATGATTTAAAATGGTAAACTCTCAAAAGAAACAGAGTTTGCCACAAACTATAGATCACTTTGAAACAAACACAAATTATATGGATGTCTGACAAGCTGGTGCTTTCTTTTAAGATCTAGCACATGCAACACAACTGTGTTGTGTTGCATGTACTCAACATCTGAAGTGATCGGGGTTCTAGAAATGTGTCTTCAGCACCTGCAGGAGCAGTGTGGCCAGAAGAATCTGGTATTCCTCCCTTGGCTCAGTATTACTTGAACTACTCTGGTATTTTGAGGCCTTCCCAGTTCAGCAGGATTATTTTGAAGCAGGAGACTTAAGAAAATGATTAGGGTCTCTGGCCATGTGACCTGGGAGAAGAGGTTGAGGGAGCTGAGCTTGTGTAGTCGGATAAAACGGAGAGTAAGGGGAGATATTGTTAACAGTCTGCAATAACTTGAAAAGGACAGCTACAGAGGTGATGGTGCCAAACTCTTTTCAGTAGCGCCATATGTTGCGGCAGTGGGAAATGATTGCAAATTGCCGAGTGGGAGATGAAGCACTGCCCAGCAGGGCTGTAGAGCATCCCTTCCTGGAGGTTTGCAAGGTTCATCTAGACAAAAGCACGGTCAACTGATCTTGTCTTGGTGGTGGCCCTGCTCTGAATGGGAGGCTGGATAGCTGGCCTCTGGAGGTCCCTTTCAGACAATCTTTATGTAGCTGTGTTGTATTTGCTGCTGTTTGGAGGCTTAATTCAATCTTACTGTGAAGTGAAATCTACTAATGTTTTCTTCTGCTTAGAAGCTTTATTAAAGCTATGTCTTTCTTTCTTCCAGTGTGAGTTGTGATAAAGTTAAATATAGCTTAAATTTTCTAGGTAGTATCTCTGAGTAGATTTGTGCATCTTTTGCTTAACTGCAAGTATGTAATATTTGGCATGTCTTTAACTGCTGACATAGTTATACTGTTAAACCTGATCTAAGCTTCTACTTCTAGGAGCCAAGGCCAGGTCTGTTTCACTGAACCAGTGCACATCAAAATCATCTGGGTCACTGTACTCAGCAAGGAAAGTCAGTGAGACTAGAGGTAATCGGCTGTTGGGTAAAGTCAGTTTTTCACTTACATTCTTGAATCTGTCTGTTTTGAGAAAGAGTAGCTGTGCTTTTATGACTTCAGAGTAATTGAGATAGTAGTCTGCTCTTTTTCCTTGTTCAAAGTATTGGAGACTGGATCTGCGAAGTATACCTTATGTATTTATATCCTTATGTATCGGGTCGGGCGTATGTGTGGAAATCAGGGCATTCATTGTCCACTATCTGCTTTAAACTTGCATCCCATGAGGATTCGGAATACTTGATATGTCTGTTAAATGATCTGTCACCTGCTTTATAAGATCATATACTTGCAAGACAACCCAGACTAGATTTCCCAAGTTTGTGTTTAATTTAAGGAAGACTCTTGTGAGAGCATGTTGATCAGGTTTGGCTGTTGAGGATAATATTTATCTGTATCAGATGCTTGTTTTATCTTCAACTTTCAATTGAAATTAGTAATTTTTACCAGAGTGAATCAAAAGAATAGATAAAAATCTTGGGGCAGGCTTTGTAAGATAAAATGTTCACATTGGGAGCAAAGTTACATATGTGTGGCTGAGGTGAGGGAAACAAGTATGGAGCAGAACAAAGCAGGTTGTTTGCTATTGAAACGTCTGTTAGAGGACCACACACTATTTGTAAAGTGTGAAGAAAGTTGATAGGTGTTGTCAACAAATCTTTTACAAACTTCTGCACATGGCTTTTGCACTTAGACCTAGCAGTCTGAAAGTGCTTTAATTTAACTAATAGTCTTGAAATGAGGTTCTTAAATCAGTTTTCATATGACTCTAAAACAATACAGTAAGGGTAGATTAACCTCCTCGGTGCTTTCATTTATATCTAACTTGACTGACAGCACATTTGAGAGTGCTGCTGTTTTATTTGTATAAAGGAGGTATAAATTATCTGGAGTGTATAAGTGGAAAAAAGTTACTATGATGCCAGTATAGACAATTGTGTTTTATTATCTGTGGTCCTCTATGAATGAGTAGAATAAAACAGTGCTGCTTGTCTTAAATGAAGTATGATAATTGTAATTGAAAGAAAATGTTTGGCTTATTGGGAATTCATCATGCATTTTCCAAGTAGTTTAACTTTACAATGCTAAATCTTGCTGTTGAAAATGCCATCAGCCATCTCAAGAAAGAAACTGAAATAGTCAAGTTTGAGGAGCTTATGTGGAACTGTCCCTTACTGGCTTCGAGTGTAATTCCCTCTTTTTTATTTTATTTTCTTTTTTTTCCCTTCCCCTAAATATCATAGGCACTCCTGGAAGAAATGGACACCAAAGCCTATCTTGCTTGGGTTCTGGTGAGTTTTCTTAACACATTTTTACATTTTCTGTGTTGCAACTTAAATTAGGTTTATACATTGTATTAGTATATTGGTTCTTTTCTTGGAAGAACAGTTTTGCAATTAGTAATTCCATAAACCATCACTGGTTTCAGTTTTAAGGGGTATGGAGAAAAGTCTTGGGGGTTTTTCTACTTACTGTGTTTGGGCTAACCAGCTCTTAGAATATGCAGTCTGTGCTGTCACTCTCTCTGTTTCCACTAAAGCATATGGAGGTTTTAATTGTAACAAAAAAAGTATGGCAGTGACTCTTGGATGTAGTTTTTGTTGTTTATCCACGCTGAGGTAAGTAATGATTAAAGCTCATATGTTTTGGCTTTAAAAAAATAAATAGAAGAATCATGCAGCATAACAGGTTTTTCTGGAAGGTTCACAGTAGGTACACTTTTTGGTGTGAGCTATCTGTGTGTCACTGCAGACTACACTTGCATAAGAAGTTGAAATTATCGGAGTGTGTTGATGTGTGTGTCTGCTTGTATGGCAGAGGGAGGAATCACAGCTGATTAAGCGGCAGATGGCATTCCAAAATCTGGCAGAGTTTTAAGGACTTCATATTGGGTTTGTTTTTGGTGTTTATGCCAGTCAGGACACCTGGTGCTAGTTTTTATCTGGCAGGAGACAGAAAAGTCTTCGGGTGATGTTGCTCCTTGCAGCAATTTCCAGGTCTTTTCAAGCGAGCTGGCAGTCTAAATTAGTTGCTTGAGCATCAGTGTGTATTTGCTGAATTAAAAGCTGCTTGTACTTAATTACTCATTGAAAAGCCCTCTTTTGAAAGATACTGAAGACCACTGGAAAGCCTTGTGTCCCCTGAGTGAATAGCAGATGTCTTTCTGAAAGAGGTGCTGTAGCCAAGCAGATGTTACAAGTTTGAGTCTGGAATTACTGGGTAAATGGGTTCTGACCTGTAACTCTGGTACTGTGGCAGTATGTTTTTAATTTCCTGTAGTCAGAACATTGAGTCCAATGCTTTTGCCTTTTAACTCTCTCGGGTGTCAAATGTCTACATATTAATTGTGGCTGAGTAGTTTGCTCGATATCTTGTGTTAAGAGTCAGGGCTTCTGTTGTACAGCAAGCATAAGACTTTGCACAAAGTGCTTATTCTGTTTGGCTGAACTAATGTTAGTTTAGGTATAGCCTGACACCAAGTATCATGAGCTCATGTGTAATGCATTAAGTAAGGGTGTAGAGGATGCTGCAGCTAGCAACATAATGTCTTAATTAGCTCAGTTGAGGAAACTCACGATAAGCAACAAAGTCCATTTCTGCACTAGAAACAGAGAATTAAATTCCTATTCCGCTTGCTTATGATAGTCTTAAAATATAACTTTATTTTCCCCTAAATTTAGCGTGGCACTTCCTCTGTTTTCCATCCAAAAAAGTAATTACTATTCCCTCCCCTTTTTACTAGTTTAATGTAAGTTTTCTTGTGATTCATCTTTTCCAGCCTAATAAAGAATGTTGCTACATAGCCTTACAATATTATATTCAATATAAAAAAATGCTGTCAAAACACAGCTACAAACTCCAAATTAGCTGTAATATTTAGTGATTCTTTAGCAAATGGTCTTTAGCAGCATACTTTTGCCAGTTGAATAGCTGTGTTTCAGTGTTTGTCTTAAGCCTGAACTGTTCCTTGTACTGAGTCAGCTTCCAAAATTGGATGGTAAGTTAGACTTTCAACTTAATACTTTCTAACTTGTACAGAGTATTAGTATAATTTCCCATTTATGAATGTAAAGCTTTCTGATGGAGTACTTTTTCTTTTTTAAGAAAGATTTTTTTTCCATCTTCAGTTGCAGATAGTTCTTACAGAATAAAAATATTGTGTGGCTGCTTGAATGTTCTGCAGTACAATCAATGTCTTACATTTTAAGAAAAGACAAATGATCTTTTTGAAATGAACTGAAATAATGCCAGCTGGTACCATGTAGAATGGGGCCTTCTTTTTTTTTAGTGGACTTGATATTATAGTGAAGCTTTTGTTCTGGTGATTTTAGCTACTTTAAAGCTTTTGTTCTTTTATTTCAGTGCCACAGTTAACTCTACAGTTTTTAGCCTTATTCAGTGAGGAGGTCTAACCCAACTTCTATTTCTTACCCATGTGCTCTGTCTGAAGTCATGACTAATTTAATGCAATAGGACTCTGATAATTGATTACAATATTAAGGCATTAATTGTCTGCTTAGTTGTTAATGTTGCATTTTTGCATTACTTCAAGGATGGAAAAATAACAGGCGTTTCTAGGGTATGGTCTTTGTTCTCTGACTGTGGTCTTTATCCATTTTCCATTCACTTACAGCAGTGATGCAAAGCCAGAATCTGGTTGACAAAGCAAGGCAAAGCATACTTTTAGTATGCCTGTAAAATTGGAGAGACTTACGTATTTGCAGCTGTTCATGTTAAAACATTCACAAAGCTCCATTTTGTGATTTCTGTATTTTTCACGGGTGCTATTCCAGTGGATCAAGTAATTTCTACAAATTCTGTGGTCTATTGCTTCAGCACTGGCTTTAAAAGCTAGGGCAAAATTAACTTACTGGGCATAATATATTTTATTATACTTCTTAACTTGCTAACTTAGAATAAGAATGTACATGTGTACTTGCTGTAAAGTGTTAATTTAAATAGGACTGAAAACGTCGTTGCTTGAGAGATGTAATTTTGAACTAAATGCAAAAATGCCCCTACAAATGGTGGAAGGGAATGTCCTATAAGGAGCAACTAAGGACTTTGAGCTTGTCTTGTTTGGAGAGAAGGAGGTTGAGGAGTAACCTCATTGCTCTCTACAGCTTCCTGGGAAGGGCAAGTAGAGAGGAGGTGCTGAGCTATTCTCCCTGATGTCCAGTGATAGGACACATGGAAATGGTCCAAAGCTGCACCAGACTAAACCTCCCCTGGGTATTAGGAAGCATTCCTTTACTAAGAGGGTGGTCAAACACTGGAACAGGCTTCCTAGAGAGGTGGTCAATGCCCCAAGCCTGTCAGTGTTTAAGGGGCTTTTGGACAATAACCTTAACAACATGTTTTAACTTTTGGTCAGCCCTGAACTGTTCAGGCAGTTATACTAGGTGATTGTGGTAGGTCCCTTTCAACTGAAATAGTTTATTCCATTCTAACACAAGTGCTGATATGATTGATCACAGAGCAGGTGGGACTGGGGAGTTCATGTAAGTTAAAAACAAGTCAGGAAGAATAGTTCTTTGGTGGCAGTTCTAGCCCAGGTCATAAAACTGAGGCTAGCAACATGCAGAAGATGGAGCAAGCTGCTTCTTTCTCAGCATTTTGAATGTTCTTTGATGGCACTGTTGTAGTATTCATTTTTAACACATTTTTCTACTATATATCAAACATAATTAGATTGTTGCTAGAGAATATAGATGGCTCTTGTTTTTCTTCCGTACCTATCTTTCCAAGGTTATTAAATGTAAAATTAATTTTCTTCAGGTAAGAATGAATGTCCGTTCACATAAAAAAGAAATCCCCCCCAGAACCTCAACAATTCTGCTAAAGAATACATGTTGCAAAGCTCTATGTGAGAGTTTTTGAACAAACAGTATGTCAATATTGTCTAAACAGTAATTTTTAGATTTCATGTATCCATTAAAAAAATGCATCATATGGTAGTTTGTGGAATTTTCCCATGCAGTAAAACTTCTCCTGTTGTTGAACCAACTCTGCTTTTCTTTCAGCGTCCTCTAAAAATGTACTCCGCAGCTCATGGGAAATAAATTCCCTTAAGAATCATACAGGAAACAGTTTGATGGGTAAATAGCTTAAGTATTTTAAAGCTCTTTCCTGTTCTGCAGTGGAATAAACTAGGTACCTTCTGCGGTGAAGTTAAAACCAGGAGGAAGATTTCACTTCTTAACAGCTAATAGTTTGTCCCGTGCTTAAAGCACTCCGGGTGTAGAAAAGCAGTGTTTAACTGCTTGTTAAAACTGGGCTGTGCAGGGAGGATTTCGGTCCAGGTCCTCCATGCTGCAAAAGTAGCATCTCTGACTAGTTCTAACTAGGAATTTCAATATGGATGTGCTGAGACTGAATTCTCAGTGTCTCGCATTCAGAGCTTCATCTTTTGAAGATGACTTGGGTTTGCCGGCTTTTTCTGTCTCTACCCCTCTCTCCAAAAGAAAAGCCTAGAAACTTTGCAGAAAAACTTGAACAGTTTTGTGACGCAGGAACAAAAGGAGATTCAATATTAGTTCAATGTAGTTAATACTTTATATGTTGGAACTTCTATGAGTTCAATAGCATAAATTAGTCTTTTTTCCTTATTTCTTGAAAAGAAACAAAAAGGTCGGGCTTTAACTTCTTTTCACAGATGTAGTACTGTGCATTGGACTATTTTGTTGCCTTTCTAGCTGTAATAAAAAAAGCCAGCTATAGTCTTTTTTCAGATGGGGTTTTTGGGGTTTTTTTTTTTCCATCCATGTGAACTGTGAGGACTGTCTGAATGATTTGTCTCATGTGATCTAGCCTTAGAATACCTTCAGGCTAGTAAGGAATGTTGTTATAAACAGGCAGCAAAGCTGCTTAAGCGGTGTAGCTATTACGTGTGAACCAGCTATAAAAGTAGGTCTTCATTTTGCCATTTCTATATAAATAAATGCAAACTTAATCTGAATCTGTGTGAATTTGACTTTCTTAATGAATACATTCATTAGAGAGATGTGATGATTTTTTGATTTTGAAGGGTTAAGGGAATATCTGTAAACCTGCGATAACCTTTGAAACCCAATAGCTGTTAACTTTCTTGGCCAGATTTTTCCAGCATTACCAAATAAAATAGGATCTGACAGCTGGATCTCAGGATTTAATTCCTTGGGTGAGAACTACTATGCTCCAGAAGTTTTCAAAGTGAAAAGGCTGGTGCTGATGTTCAGAGAATGCCACCCTAAATTCCGAAGTCGTCTGTTTTGGGTGGTTTGGGATGTGTGTTTGTTTTTATCATTTTGTTTTGGTTTTAATAACTGGTGTTTTCCTGCGATAGCATGTTTGTCAGACTAGAGACTAGGATGCAAAAACCTGAGATGCATGACAACACAGTTTTAGTGTATTCCAGATTGGTCCCTATAGCTGTCAAGTGTATCAGTGTATTTCCATGCATGTTTCTATGTTCTTCCCAAACTTGATCTTCTGAAAATTAACACTTCGAGAGGTTGTCTCTTGTTCCGTGCTGAAAATCAGCACTGCTCCGTGTGCCTTCAATAGATACCTTACGAAAAACAATGAATTTTGAGACCTCAGGGTTTGCTATGGAGTAACACATGGGCCATCTCTGTTCAAATGGTGGTATTCTGTTGGCAATTTCTCAAATCAATGATCTGCAAATGTTGGGATTATCTTTACAACCTCAGCAATGAGGACTTTATGTGGATTCTGTCAGTTTTCCTACAGCAACAGTGTCATTCATTAAGGCCTTTTGTAGCATAACCCAAATGGTTTTTACACTACAAGGTCTGTTTCTTCTGTTAACGCTTTAAAGGAAGGATCTGTTTTCTGGAATGTAAATCAGATATTTCAGAAATGTTTGTTATTATTTAATTCCAAACTTCCGTGAGAATCTTGCTCCCCAGCTCCATACAGCCCTACTCCAAACTCTTGGTGACGCAGAAGTATGCAGACTTTCCATGGAGGGACAGTTTGTAGTTCACTTCTGTGGTGTTTATTCTGATGTTGGGAGGAATGTCTGTAGTTCTCTTCCATGGTATTTATACTGATGTTTCACAATAACAAGCCACACAGGAGGAGAACACAGAGCTGTGGTTTTCTCACACTTGTGTAAACATTAAATAGGCCAACCTCTGCATGAGTAGAAGGGGCAGCTGGAATGAATATCCACAAATGGTATCAGCTCAATCCAAGGGATGCTTAAAGAAAATTTCCCAGTGTTGAGAGCTGGAGTTCGAGGCTTTTCTAGCATGGAAGTCTGCCCTAATAGTTTTAAATGATAGGCTGCATTGTTAGGATTAGCTAGAATTTTAAAATACCTACATTCTCACTTCCCTCCTACCCCCCAGTAACTAACAGAGCAGTAAGTTCTTATTTTATTAAGACACTTGGGAGCTTTGGCTGACCGTCAGTCATGTACCTATAGCAAACTATTTTTATTATTCCAAAGTGAGTTGCTGTATGTAATGCCAAATTGTATCACGTTCTTGAAAATGCCATCCTGGTACTTGGTTCTTTCTCTACTATCTTCTTGTTCCTTCCTTCTTCAGTTAAACCTAGATATGGATCTTTTCTGATGTTCTTAGACTTGTTTATTTTGTTTGACTCTCTGGAGTTCCTTAGGTTGTACACAGAACAATGTTCTATGTGTTTGCAGTAAACAGTGAGTAATGGGGTGTCATTCTGCTGGAGTTCTTCCTTAACTTTGAGGTGTATGAGGTATCCCAAAGCTGACTCTTAATATCCTTTTATAATATTTTGTTATTTTGAAGTCATCTGACTTGTTCCACCTAGCTTTCTTTAAGGCCTTTCTTTCCCCATATTTCTTAAGATATTTTTCAGCAGACATAATAGCTGCCCATATTTTTGTCATTGACCCCTGTTAGGGAGATCAGTTGATGTAATACTTGACAGACCATGGAAATGTCCCAGAGACATGTTACTCATGGAACTTGTGTCTAAGATGGTTAAACAGCTCGTAACACTTATTTTACCTCTTGAGGCCTGAACTCACAAGGGCTTATGTATACACCCAGCCTGTTGATACCTCGTATTTTGGATGGGGCTTAGAGCAACCTGGTCTGGTGTAAGGTATCCCTGGCCATGGCAGGGGGGTTGGAACTGTATGATCTTTAAGGTCCCTTCCAACCCAGACCACTCTGTGATTTTATGGTATTTTAAGGCATGTTACCCTAATGCTAATGACATTATTCACTGCTGTGGAGTAGCAGGGGTTTTTTCAAAGCACTGTTGGATTTAGACAGAGGTAGTCTTGACAAAAATGCCATTTTGGAGGGGACATCCTACACGTGGAAAATAACTTGCTGCTCCCTTAAGCTGGAAATTAAAAACTATTCTTGCGGTGTTTTGTGGCTGCTCTCAATTCTGCAAGAGTAAATGCCACCATTGTTGTGTGAGAGACACACAGGTAAGCCTAATTCCTGTAGCTGTTTGCCTGGGAATCTGCTGCAGCATCACCTTCTGTTTTACAGGCTGCTAAACTTATAATGATTAAAAGCTTCTGTGCCCTAGAAGAAAATTAGATTATTTAGGATTTTAGTTCCTGCTCTGCAACAGTAAGAGGTTTGCTTTTTTCTTCAGCTGAGGATTGGAGCTTAAGTCCCGAAGCTGCAGGCTGCACTGGGCATGGCAATGGGTACTGTTGCCTGCAGGAAGGTTAGCTTTTCAAACTGTCACACTGGCTAGAGCAAGGTGGTCACAGGAAAGTGGAGAGAGCACAGTCATCTTCCAGAAATAAAACCGAGGACACAGGTGACCCTTTGGCTCTTAGTAGGCTCCTGCTTCTCACATAATCTCTTTGCATAAGCAATCACATATCAGTTCTTCCTGAAGTAAAGCATGCCAGTAAAATCCATCTGCTCTGCACTGCCCTTGCTGTCTTATGACACAGAGACAGGTGTCCTCTACGTGGGCTTCTCAGATCTAAAGATCTAGCCTCTGATTTAGACTTATTTGCAGTGAGACACTTAACTGTGCTCTGATGGCTTCCTTTGTGATTGTTGGATGTGGAAAGAGGGACAGAGACAGCAGAAACACATACAGATACTGCAGACTTGGCCTCACAAGGCTGAATTGGAGAGCCTACAGATGCCAGTGCCCTTTGCTCCTTTTTTGTCACATTGCTAATGTTCCCAGGGAGTGGCAGATGCACTAAATCTTCTGGGGTTAAAATAGGTCTAGGCCCACCATCAATCTGATGCTGTGGTGTCATCAGGTATTGATGCATTTAGCAACCCAGGCTGAATTACATGGTCATGACAGGATAGAGCCCCTCTGTCTATGTTGATCACAGATTTTGCCCTTGGAGAAAAGCCAGCAATAAGGTGCTAGTAAATAAAATCTGTGAGTCCTTTTGTTCTCTGGGCTGTATATCACTTCTTATTTTATCCTGCTCCTTTCTGGTGCTATTTTCCATCACTCTTATCCAATGTCAAGATAGAAAAAGACCTCTCTGATCCTCATGTTATGCAGGAAATGTAGACAGTGCATGTTCCTGGCAGGCTATGCTAAGATCCCATGAATTATTTCCTGGCTTTGTACCCTGCCAACACAAGGCACTTGATGGTCATCGTAGGAGTACAGACATGGACCTGGAGGTGCTTTTTTCCTGAGCCAAGGAAAGAACAGATGCACAGCCACCACAATGGAGTATGCAGTGGTGTAACACAGGGCTCTGGAACAGCTACATTGGAGGAACCTCCCTGTGAGTTAAATCTCTTCGGAAGCTATTCAGATAGGGATGGGCAGTCCTCTTGCTGGCTGCTGTCAGTCCTCTCTGAGTGCTGGGTGCTACATGAGGCTGACATGCATTTATTGCTTTTTATTAGTGCTGTCAGGTCTACCTCTGCATAAAGCAGACATTTTAGGTTTCTGGGGTTTAGCAGGATTCCAATCCTAGAAGCTAGAAAGGCATTTTCCTCAAATCAGAAGTTTTTTAGAAAGAGATACTGTGATGTATCTGTTTCTTCATGGCCTATTTCCACCCAAAAAGGGTGGGAAAGAGGAGGCAGTGTAAGTATTGTTTGTGTATCTCCGTAAGAAGAGTTTTGGTCTCTGCTACAAGGATTTTGATGTCCATATAGTGACTTTATCTGCTTATATTTTGCCTTGTGATTCATTCGTTCCTCAGTCTCCAGAGTGGTTCATTACATCACATTTGCCCTCTAGAGATTCTTTGTTCTGCTTCTATTTCTAGGAAGGAAGTTTTGATTTCAGTGCGTACTTCAGCTTCTCTGGTTTTACAGGGTAAGGAAATGTTTTTACCTTTCTCCCAGGCACTATTGCAAGGATGGGGAAAGGGGAGGGGTTGCTTTTTGGGTATGGGTTTTGTTTGGGTTTTTTTTTGTTGGTTTGTGTGGGGTTTTTTGATGGGGTGTTTTTTGGTTTGGGGTTGGGGTTTTTTTGTGTGTGTGTTGTTGCTTTTGATTTTGGTTTTTTTCTTTATTTCCCCCTGAACCTAGCTGGACTGTTTCTGTCTTTGTGAGAGCATCAAATTGGGATGGTGTGAGAACACTTACTCACAGAGCAGTTCCTCCCTTGGAGAGCTGTGAGGGACAGAAGGAAAACCAAAGGGAGTTCCTGTGGGTGCCCTGGCAGAAGGGTAAAACCTGGTATGGCTGGGCATTGAATGGTGTTTGATGGCTGGCTGTAGGCCCAGTCAAAATCTCAAGATGGTTTCATTAAGAGAGCATTCGACAATAGTGATCTAATATTTGAGGAGATGGGCTAATGAACTAGGCTGAATACACAAGGGTACCCCAGTGTGCTGTAACAAGCCTTCTATTTACTGCTGAGCATGGTTTCCAAGTCTCATAATCTTCCAGCTCAGAAAAGAGGTGGTGTCTTTGATAGTGGTGTTGGACTGGGAAAGGGTCTGGATCTGCAGGCTGTTGGAAATACAGATCAACACATGTTGCTAGTGCCAAACCTCTTCAGACTAGAAGGAATAGGATTTTGTAGCACTAATGACATGCATGCCCTCCTGTGTGCATAGGCTGCCCTGGGAACCAAACAAAAAAGCTAATTTACTGTCTTTGTACTTATTTTGAATGGCTTTGTGCGGTCTGAAGACATATTGTAGTACTTCAGAGTTGGTGGTACCTCACTGTGCATGGAAATAAATATTTTGGTACATGATCGTAAAACATTCAGCAGTATTCTCCCACAGTACACTGTGGAGGTTGGCTTAACGGGTCTGACAGTCTTGATGCTGAGCTGCAGCTCTTTTGCTGCTCTTACAATGAACTGCTTTATTGTCACTATCTTGTGTAATGTTAGGGATACCCAGAGACCAGGATAAAGAGACAAATGCTATTTTCAGTTGTAGCTGATGTGGTAAGTAAGCACTAGAGAATTTAAAATGTTACACATCTTAAGCAAGAAAGACATGCTATTAAAATAGAATAGATTTGTGGTAAGCAGAGGACAGGTAAGGCACCTCTGGGATGAGACCTGTCAGTGTGATTACGTTTGCTTTGGGTTATACCTACTTCAGAGCAAGTTGGGCTAATTGTTTCTAGAAAAAATGTCAGAGGGACAGGTGCTAGAGAGCATTAACTGGAGTTTGGTGAAATGGTAGAAGTGCAGAATCACTGGAAAAGTACCTAATTTTGTTGTCCCTAAAAAGATACAAAAGCTTTGGAGGGCAGCTCTTCAAGCAACCGAACAGAAGGTATGAGCTGCTACTGCCTTGTCTCCTGCATTGGCTGTGAGATACCTCGGGGGTCCCTGCTCCTATGGCTGCCTGGCAAGGCAAAATGGTGAAATGTTTCTTTCCACACAGGAAGGTGGACAGTGCGTATATTTATAGTCATGGTTATATGTGAAGAATGTGACATTTTCTAATACTTGTAAAACAGTTATTCCTCTATTTTTTAGTTTCTAAATCTACTTTTCTGTTTTCTAGTTTCTAACTGTCCTTTCATTTTATTCTTGCTAGTGGCATTTGAAAGGGACCAAGGTATATGTAAAACTTTTGAACTCATTAAATAGCAAGAAGAAACATTTTTAAGAGGGTTAATTAGATATGGAGAGAGCATCTAGGAACTCCTTCACCCCTGCTTGTTTGCTGCAACGTTTGGGTGCCTTCAAAACCCAGCTGGCAGAGATGTGTTTTAATATGAAATTGATGCCCGATTCCTTGCTCCTCTTCTCATAAATGGAAGCATCTGCAGTGTTGAGCTGCCAAGCTAAATAGTATTTCCCTTCAGCAGATGTTGAAAACTGAATTGTATTTAGAGAATAGATGTGTTTCTAGATTTGTTAAGACTTTTAAATGTTGACATAATATTTAATGCAAAAAAAAAACCCCACAACAAACCTTTGTTAAAAAATGTTAGCTAATAAATCTTTTGATAAATTCATGTCAATCGAAAGAAACTGTTTAAAAAAAAAAAAAAAAGTCATCCTGAAAGGATTCTTGGAGAGGAGAGCTGAACTATGCCTCCAGGAATATTCAAATAATCTCCTTAATGTCTCCAAAGAACAATTACATGGTCTGTGACATTGCTGGATGATATATTCAGCTGGGGAGACCACCCACTTCCTCCTCCTCCTTCCTCATCCTCCTCCTCCCTTTTCTCCTTTTCTAGCTCCCACAGAGTCCCATAGCAGATTAAGCATCAACACGGTGATGTAATTTAGAGGCTGTTGGTTTTCTGAATCACTAAGTCGGTTTTATTCTGAGGACAAGCTTTGTTTCCACAACATCTGGTGAGGAGAAGCTGCCAGCAGCATTTACGCTGTGGATATCTGCCTGTGCTGATTTTTTTGCTTGTCTGTGCATAAGGAATGAGAGCAAAGGAATGGAGACTTGACTACTTCTTCAAGCCTGTTCTCTTTAGCAAGAACTGCTTACTTCTACTAGTAGTGATTTAAAAACATACTATGTGACAGTACATGGATGCTATTTCTTGCTTGTTTATCTTCCAATTGCACTGAAGACATGTTATGGTCCCCGAAATTTTCCTTATCCAACATGCGTGTAAGGCTGACAGCAAAGGGGTTGCTCCGAAACATTCGTCTACCTTCTGGCTACAAGAAAAGCACTGTTATATTCCATACAGGTTTGTGTTTTTTTAATATGATGATTAGAGCATGCATTGAGGGAATATCTTCTTTACTTCAACAGCAGCAAGTGGGCATGAAAGTTTTTGAATTTCATAGAGAAGCCTGACTTTTGAGCAGAGTAGTTTCATGTTCTAAGTCTGTGTGTTCGTGCACTCATGCTGAGCTGCTCATTTGGAAGCTGGTTATTCTGTTTATGAAATGCTAATTGGAATTTGCTCTTTCTTCTCACAAGTCCAAAAATAGTATCAGGAAGTCTGTGCTATTAAATATTTATCTAATCGTTTTAATGATTTTCTGCTGGGAACGCTGTCTTCTGTACCTTGATTGGGGGGGGTGGGCAGTGGAATGAATACAGGGGCTGTTGTGATGTGGCGTTCTGTCTGTGAGAAATATTTGAATACTTGTAGATATCTGTTACAGTACATGTCATGTTAAATGCATCTTATTTGCAAGTAGGACAAGCAAACTTTAATGCTCACTTGCGTTGGTATAAACCTAGAAATTATGGAGTGTTAGAGACATTCAAAAGAAGTGTGTGTTTAAACATCCCCCCTCAAAAAAACCAAAACGAAAAACCACCCAAACAAACAAACAAAAAAAACCCAACAAAAAACCCACCCGGAAAAAAAAAAGAAACAACATCATCATAACCTACAAAACCAAGCCAACAGCAAAATCACCACAAAATTCTCAGCTGCATCTGACCTGATTTTCATCTTCAGTGGCAGGTAAAGCAAATAAAGCAAGTATCTGGAGTGGAAACAAGACTATGGAAGCTGAGGTTTTTTTCCAGGACATACATGGTTTTGATAGAGGGTGGCAGTTGTTTGTTGTTAGTTTGTTTTAGCTAAGATACACAATGTCTAAAGAAACTAGTGGCAGCCTTCGTATTACATAAGGTGTTTTCTGTACTGCACTATTTGTAATTTTCTGTCATTTTCTTAGGGAGGAGCAAGCAGCTACATAAACTAGTTTAGCAGAAACTCTTCCTCTCAGGCATTTCCTCTCTCTCTCTCTCTCCTGAACGCCACCCTTTTTGCTTTTATTTTATTTGGAGTTCAGGTCTACCAGTCAGCTTTCCTTCCTGTCCTGGCATTTCATACAGCAGCTTGAACCATTTGCCTTATTACTTATCCCTGGCAAAGTAAATCTGGTGTCCGAGTTCCTCCTGGATGATAAATTCAGTTATGAACATAATATAGGCCAACTATGGAACATAATATAGGCTTCTGTTTGCAGCTTGCTTGCGTGGCTTTAAGCTAGGATTAAAATACCTTAATGCTAAAAATCCTTATATAAGGGAGTCTGTGCATATACCTATATCCTTTATGTTGCTAACAGTGTGAAATATCCACATAGTACATATTCCAGGGGCAAAAAGCCTAAAAGATAAGGGGAGGAGATAACGTTTAGTCTTACAAATGTTCATTAACTGCTACTTAAATTTGTATAATTTTGGAAAACTAAATATCAGTGCATGTATCAAGGGAATTTTACGATTATAAGAATCCATTTGTGGTTTTATTTCGTTTGAGCGGATGTGAAAGCAAAACCTGCCTGCAGGATGCCTCTGTTAAATACAGCATGTAAAATAGATTGCTAGCCCTGTGTTCTAGTTAAGCAGCACTTCACCAAATAAGAAGTGCTGAATAGACCATCTGTGTGTTTTCTCCATGTGCAATATGACAGGCTAATGGTACAGCATTGAAAGCTTAGAGGGGTTTTTGGCTGGTCTGCCCCTTCTGCTTTGCTGTCCCTATGTCTTGTAGGAAGTCAGCGTGTTAGTGGAAAGCTGACCAATGTTTAGCTAGAGCTGAATATTACAAGCAAGTAGGGCGTCTGAAAACCAGGTCATACTCTAGTGCACAGTGCAAGTACATATAGATACACTGTGGGTTTAGACACAGTGGAATGCATCGAAGCTTGTTAGTGATTATTTCGGGTTCATAACTCCGCAACAGTAGATCAGGCAATGTCAATGTATAGCATAGGCGTAAAAGGTTCTTGGTTTTGTTTAACAAATGCCAGGAGGAGCCATATTTGGTTTTGCAGCACCAGTGTATCTCTTCTTGCAGTGGTTTAGTTGGATTAAAATGATGTGATGACATGCGGCTTCTTTCCAAGGTCACATAAGCAATGAGAAATAGAATATATTGGGGACTGTGTCAACAAATAAGGGACAGAGTAATTGAAAAAAGGAATTTTGGGGTCCACGTAGGAATGTGAATATGTATGAGTGTTATGTAAGCAACATTCAGTTCTGGTTTTGGTGTAGATTGCACTTTTAATAGGCATTGTCATTGTTCATCTGTTGCTGGCTTTCATAATAGCATAGACAAACTGCCTTGTATGGCTGCAAAGCATCCTTGAGGTACTTAGGGCAGATGTTGAAACGTACAGTTTTAAAGTAGTCTAGAGTACAGGTCAAGTTGGCTTTTTCTGTTACCATGTCCTAGCTGACAGTTTGAGGTGCAGTAACTTGGTGAAGAGTTAGGATGTAAGCACTATTGGGAGGAAGAGGATGGAACTCCCTCTTGCAAGGTTCAAAATACCCTCTTTTGCAAGTTGCAAAATACCCTTTGACTTGAGGGTATTTTGTAGCAGCCTGCTGCAGTTTCTTCACAGTGTATAGTACAGCTCGATGTACGGTTACTTGCACTGGTGTTAAGTTAGTCTAGATTAGTCATTGCATTTATAGTTAAATGGATCCTTTACCTGAAGTGCCTTTGCACTTCTTACATCTTGTCCATGTGGAGATGTCAGAGTAACCGGAGTAATTATGTCTTGGAGCATAAGCATACAGCTTGTTCAGGGGAAACCACATAGTTTTCTTTTCCCCTATGAATGAAATCCAGAGGAAACTTGCTGTAAAATTTAAAGTGGTTTTTTTTTTTGTTTTTTGGTTTTTTTTTTTGTTTGTTTGTTTTGTTTGTTTGCCATCATTCAGCTTGTTGCCTTATGTCTAACTTCCATCACTGTGTGCTCTACACTGCCTCAAGGTCATCATATCCAGAGGTTTCTTCTCCCTTTAAATGTAGGCAGACATGGAAGTGCCATTTTTCTCAGCTACTAGAAGAGTAGTACACCTGCATTGTTAGCTGTGTATAATGAATATCCTCTTCAGCAAAACCAAAAACATTGAAATTGTTCAGGAAATACTTTATTTGCCTGTCCTGTAACTTGTTAACACTTCTTTGCGCCAAGTAACTGCAACTAAAATCTCAATGCTTCAGAACTGCATAAACATGATAGATGTGAGTTAAGCATGAACCAGTGTCTTTCAGTGATGAGATAAAACATTTGCTTCCTTTATCAAACCATTAAAAATTTTTACTGAAGAGTGACTAAAGTGCTCTTATGCTCTTCATGCATCAGTGGTGTGCCAGAGTAAATCACCATCTCTGTGTGATTCTGTATCAACTGCCAGAGAAAGACATTATTTTATGAATGATTCAAAACATTCATTTTGAGTTACTAGTGTGTTCTTTTGCATGAAGATAAAATTCTAGACAAGGAACTGGTTTTGCAAATGGAGGTCAAAGCTTTTGTACCTTTTATTCAGAGTTTTTCAAGGATTGTATACTGAACTGTACTGATGCTTTTGTGGTAAACTGTTTCCATCCAGCCCTTCATGCTGCTCTTCCTTTCTCTTTTTTCTTTCCCGAAGCAAACTGTACTTAGTGCTCTTATCTTGCTGGTGACTTCCATTGCTTTCTAAACCTAGTTACTATCTTACTACCATGAGAGTCAGAGGTGTCTCAGGACAAACAGTAGGCAATGTTATTTCACAATACCAATTTAAAAAATTTCCTTCTTGCTTTGCTAGTAACGAGAAAACATTACACACCTGTTTATTTAAGCAGATGACATCCTTTCCCAATATGATGCCTTCCCTAAATCCTGCTTCAGATCACATTGGGAACTATGAAATTACTTTTGCGTTGCAAAGTAGGGCTCTTAAAGGAGGATTCTGAAAGCCTCAAGTGTCACATGTTGCATAACTGTTCATATGCCTTTCCTGCCCACCTCAGAAGAATAACTGAAATGCTGCTCAACGTCTGACACTACAGTTTAATATAGAACTGTAGAAGGATACTCAACATACTCAACCCTAGTAAGTATTCTAAATCTAAAAACCTGCTGGAGAGATTTGATACAGGTCAAGCATGTTAAATATTTGTGTCACCTACCAAGGAAAAATAGAGTTCAGAAGTAAAGCCAGCTTATCTATTCTGAGCAAAAGAAGTTGAATAACTGGAAACCATTCGTCATGGGAGATTCTGGATTTAATCATGTTCCTGTTGAAGTCAGTGAGACTCTCTGCTCGTGACTTAATCTGTTGAAGACTGGGTTCTAAATGACTTGCCTGATGTGCTTGATTTCAATCTTAACAGGTCATAGCTTCAGTAAGCATGTAGGTGATAGCTAAATGGAGGTTCTTATTTTCAGGTGGCAGGGCTCTGTATTTTGGAGCTTGTAAGTATAGTTTGTACTCTATACCAGTCTCATCCAGTTATTGCATTTACAGTAGGTATAAAATGAAAATAACAGTAGTTCTTGGATAGCAGAAAGAAGCTGCTAAAAAAAAAAAGACAAACCCAAAACAACCCAAACCAAAAAGAAGCCCCACAAAAAACCTGTCAAAAACCACAAACCACCAAACCCCACACCAAAGTCAAAAGAATAACTTCTCTGTGATTTTAACACTTAAATTGTGCATATATTTAATAAAGCATGAAAATGAACGTAAATGAGAAGCTTTGCTTAAAAAAAATCTTTGAAGAAAGAAGAGTTGGAGTGCTGTGAAAAGCAGATGGATGGCAACTTTTGCAGTCTGGTTTCACTGTAGTGAGCGATGCTGGATTTTTATTCCTTCACTTAAAAGAGATTAATTATGTGTGAAGGATGCCTCAAGTATTTGTCAACATGAAATAAGTAGAATTGCTGCTTCAAACTCAACTTCATAGAAGAATAGTTAATTGGCAAGTAAATATTAAAGACCTAGCAAATTATCTCTGCTAATATCATTTCATATTCTAAGTGTGTATTTGTTCCCACTTGATATGCCTAACAGATGAAAAGAGTCTGGCTGCAACCTGTATTGCTGTGAAGTAGATTGGGGTTTGAAAGTGTCAGGCAGCTGTAATTACACTTAAAAACCTGAATAGCTTTTAAATTACTTCAGGGGATTTCCAGTGCGGTAAAACTGGATTTAAAACTTGTCAGAGCTGCCTCTACCAGTTTTGCAACTTTTGCAAATGAATCTGTTACTATAGTAGAAATGGCTTGCAACATCTAGACAAATAAAGTGTTACTACTTATTCAGTCCTTTTAATTTGATCTTTTTAAGGCATAAGGCAGTAGCTTTTTTGAGGAAAAGAATGCCATGGAATTTCAGTGCTAGAATGCAGTGTTTTCAGTATTTGCAGCCCATTGGCTGACTGGTTTGTGTCACTCTTATTTCTTTGTTGGCACAGAAAACTCTGATGTGGGTGGGGGGTGGAAGGCAAAAAAGTTTCTTGTGTCTTCAATTAGTCAAATATAATCATATGTTAATTACTATGAAGTCAGTACTATATAGATTGGGACTGCACTTAGCACTCTCATTGCAGTCAATGGCAAGCAATAACAATTTCTGTTTATAGATTGGCTGTTAATTTAGTGTCCTGTAATGAAGCAGTGTCTTCACTGTTTTTTAGTATTTTAAAAAATTCTATTCCTTGAGTGGCATGATGCAATGGAAGAACCTGGGTCCAAAGCTGATAGATTTGATGCCCTTAGAAAAAGTGTGATGTTTCAAACACCTCTTGGCTGGTTCACCAGATGTGGTACCAAACCTACCTTGTTTGGAAAATTATTTGGAAGCAGATCCCATCTCTCTTGACTTGTCTTCCTGCAGAACAAAATTCAGTGAAGGCTGCACTGGTCAAGCTGGCTAGCTTGGTGAGTTCACCTGTATGTCTGTCTGTTCTTCTCTAGACACATCTGCTGTCTGTGGTGCAATAGAGTAGTGGTGTTGTCAGAAAGGTTTTGTTTTTAAGAGGAGGTTTAGCTATTACTTTTAATGTGGTAATGTGGTAAACTAGTGCTGCAGAATTATTAATGAGTTAGGTTAATGATTTAGATTACAGTTAATATCACTAGCACCTTTCTAACCATGTCTACCAACAGTGCTCTTTCCCATTCCATTGCCTTTTCCTGGTCAGGGAGTAGTTTTTCCATTCTCCATCCTACAGGGAAAAGAAAATAGCATTTGATCTTCTGAGAAATGAAAAATATCCACAGTATAACTTACATAGAATCATAGAATGGTTCAGGTTGGAAAGGACCTTAAGATCATCTAGTTCCAACCCTTGTGCCATATTTAAATCTACTCTAAAAAAAAAAAAAAAAAAAAAAAAAAAAAAAATCCTATTCAGTTTAGCTGCCCACATACTCAAATGTAGAAATAACCCACCTTAAATAACCTGCCTTCTATCTGGCTGAGATGTTTTTCTTTACAGTTGCTATTTATGAACCTTCCATTGGTATCATCTTTACTGATGTCTGGTGCATGTAGCAAGGGCATTAATAACACTATGTCCTGTGTTAAACTCCTGGTTAAATTTATTTTTGCTGCTTCTTGTCATGGTAGTATGCTGCATATGCATTTGTGGCAACTAAACTTCTTCCTCAAGATGCTGGTGTAAACAGTTTGTGATGTTGTGGAAAAACTTCAAGTTAGGCAGGAAGTAGGACAGCTGGGAACATCTGTGGTGAAATTCTTCTAACAAAACCTCATCCTTTTCTTAAAGAGAACTAGCAGTCCAGTAGAAAATTTGTGAAAGTGTTACAAATAGTACTTGTTAATGAATTCACTTCTTTGATATTTTTAGACTCATATTTTGGTGGTCTTTGGTTTTTTTCTATGTTTGATATCGCTAATATCAAGCACTTAGGTTATTAAAAATTTTATGTTTGTATTTATTACAGGAATAGACTTTGTGCTAAGCCTTTTCAAATATTTGAAGTAGTAAACAGGAATATTGGAAATGCTTCCAGCAGAAGAATGAGTGAATTTACCTATTAACCCAATTGCAAATTACTCCTAATAGAAGGCTAGAAAGCTTTGCTTTTCTTAGGCGTAAGCATGGGCTACTTGCTGTATAATCAATATAAAATCAAGGCTCACTTATTTCCACAAATCTTACTGTATAGCACCTTCTTAACTTGCTTATCGAACTAAGAAATTTTGCCACCTAAAAGAAGGGAAATCTAATACGAAATGAGTAGCATAACCCTATTAAACCTACATTTCTGTGTCTCGGAAGGACCTCTCAACTAGGACTTAGGGTCAAGGAAGACAAGATGCATATGTAATGTGCAGTGACAATTTTTCTTGCTGCATTTGTTAATGGCACAAGTAGAGGTGTTTGTAGCTAGAGATCCTTCATGGGGATTAACCTCACATATGGGGTTTTGGTCTTTTTGGTAAGTTATGGGCATACCCCAGTTTACCTGAGATATCTGCTCCTCAAGAATATTTCTGTAGTCATTTTTACTTCTCTCCCTGCCCACCACCCAATTACGCAAAAATATCACTCTACCATCCTTGTAGTTCTTTGTTAGCTTAAAGAGAAGAGACTCGGGGGAACATTGAATGCAAAGAATGATGTGATTAATGTTTTAAATATCCTCCACAGGAACTGCTTGGTCTCCACAGTAGGCATGGCAAGCAATCGCTCCTTGAGGGGAGCACTGGTATCTGTTGGGCAGCCTTTGCCAAAGTAATCTTTAGTTGCACAGTTTGGGTAGGAGTCATTGGGAAGAGAAGTCCCTTAACTTCCAGGTGCCATCAGCAGGTCAGGCAGCGGAAGGACTGTGCGCCTCTCCAAGGGTGGAGGCATATTACATCTTGTGGCTAATAGAAGTGCTGGGTGCTGCCCTGTTCTCTGTTTTGTTTTCAGCTTGGCAAGATGTTTTCATGTGAGCTCCACAAGATTGTGCTCAGGTTGTTCCTGAAACAATGGTGTGCAATGTTCTAGGCACGTCCCTGGGGAGACATCTTTGCTGCTTAATAACAGGAAAGCTGTTCAACATAACAGGAAATACACAAAGAGGTACTTAACTATGATGTGGTGACTGCCAGGAATTGTGTAAGTGCATTTTGTGTGTCTCTTTAAAAGGGGATGTTCCAGTAGCACTTAGAGCTGGTATGTGGCACTTAAGATGCCACATTTTCTGTCTTGCAGTTGCACTGAAGCATGGAAGGTTGAGTTCACATGGATGATTTTAACCAGCAGCAACTGAAGTGGTTCTATTAAGATGCTGTTTTATTTTGTTGACCAGCAAATTGTGCTTCACAGCTAGGGTAGCTTTAAAGTACTATTTCAAGGTTAATTTTAGACATGTGTTCAACTATGCTGGTATTCCTTGAAACATGCTATGCAGCTGCCTCCTAAAACGCGTTTTCCTGAAGTTGTGATCTTGTCTCTAATTTTGGTGGCTGCTTAAATTTTCCTTCATTCTGCAGAGACTTTACTTCATGTTAACTGTGGTGATAAGTGTAATCAAAAGGATGAAGAGCACCGGTGGATGATCCCATAGTGAACAATGTTGAAGATGCTCTATTAGCATTTTCTACATGGCTACTAAGAGTTCTAGGACTGATTTTTTAAAGGGATTTGGGCAGTTGAACATTTTAAACTTTTAACTTTTCTCAGTTTGTTTCCAACCTAAAAGCTTAATCACTTGACCTATAAGCTTCATCACTGAAGGTTGGGGTTTTTTTTAATCCACAGGCAAAATTCATGTACTAGCTTGGCCTCTGAATTGCTTTATACTTTATTTCATACTCAGAAATTTGTGACTTCTCTGAACAGTGTTAGCTGTTTATTTTATAACTTGCAATTGCAAACTGCCGTCATCTATTTTTGGAGGAAAATGTTGGAATTGAACTTTTTAGTGATTTTTGTTAAAGTAGTAGTATTATGGATAACTTACACTGATTATAGTGCTTCCTACATTCTTAGGAGTGCTATCACCTCACATTTTAAAGAACAACCTCAGAGAATTTGAGTCTAATCTGAATTTTTGTCTTTAAATGGATGTGGAGTTTCCTAAACACAGGAAGCTGTGGTTGGGTACGTTTAGAAACAGTTTTGGCACAAGTGCAATAATACAAAATTATTAAAAAAAAAAAAAAAAAAATACAACTGAGGCTCTTTAAATTCCTACTGCCTGCCCTACTTTTTCTCCCATAATATCCTTTAGGCAGCATTTCAGTGCCACGCTGAAGTCAGTGACATTTGTTACAGTCATATAAGATCAGCTCGCACTAGTGTGATTGAATAAATAGCTTCTGAGTTCAAACTAAAAGCCACTCTGTCCTCTCCATCCAAGACAGCTGCAGATACTGTAGAATAAATGATGCATATTAATGTTCTAGTCTTGTGGTCAAAAATGTGTTTTACAGGTTTCTTTTGTACAGTTGTTTTCAGAAAGATTATGGTTCCTTGCAAATTACTGAGCTTTACATAGACTCTTACTGTGAAAGACTTTGAGTAGTTCAGGAAAAAAGAAAAATACTAAATTCTTGAATCTAATATTAAGCTGAGCTAATATATGTTCTGGCAGTTAACTAATCATGTGTGGGTTGTGCAGGAAGAATTGCTTCATTGATTTAGAGGCAGGCATAATTGATGAAGTGAAGTTCAGTGATTCAGTTAAAGTTCCAGATAAGTTCTGGGTCAGTCGGTTGTGATTTTCTTTGCCTTTATTGCAACAAAGTGGACCTCCACAGTAAATAAGCAGAATGTGACTTTCAAACTTAAAAGCTTAATTCAATATGCTACAAGAATCCTGTTTGGATTTGTTTGGAGTTCTTCCTAATCTTAGCTGTTAAAACCTAGGGTTGTTGGAGCCAAGTTTGATACATAGATCTAGAATAAATTTATCATGCAAAAAAATAAGCTGCTAACTTTCTCTTACTCGAACTTGTGAGCAACAATGTTTCTCCCAGTTCCTTGATGTTTATCCCTAACATATTTATAATGCTTGCTAGCCCTTTTGGAAAGAAGCATGTTAAAAAATAGTTGGAAAATAGTTAGACTGTATACATATCTGACTTCCCAGAATGTAGGAGACTGCAGTGCATGTGAGAGAGCAGCTTCTCAGCTAGCCTGTTAATATCTGGATAAAATATGTGTCATGCAGAGAGATTATAGTCAATGATTTTATCTGTGTGAATTCAGATCAGGCTTGGGCTGGAAGAAAAGGTATAATAAAAAAATGCAGGGGGGTGTATTGTGGTAATACTTGAAACAGTTGAGCAGTCTGGTGAAATGCCTTTTATGTCTAGGTAGTGCTTACCTTGCCTCAATAAGGAGTGATGTAAATGGTTTCTGGAGGCTTCTTCCAGCCCTGTGTTCCTGATGCTGAGCAGGGTTGGCTGGACTATAGTATTAAGGAAAGAATGAGTTCAAGCATTGCAACTCGGACAGCTTCTTCCTTTTTGACGGTGTTTCAGCCATTTCACCCCTGATTGCATGCAAAAGCTGGGATCTTCAGAAAGGCTGGAAAAGGAGGAAGGTTGTCTTGACGTCATTCTGCTTGCTGGTGTTGTGTGAGGGTTTTCCACACGTGTGTGGATATATAGCGGGCTTTTTCCTGTAACACCACACACGAACACAGACACTGTCCCTCCTGAAAGTCTTTTCCTGGATGTGATGATACCCTGCATCTAAGTATCTGCAAACAGGGAAATGGGTAGCCCTGAGTGTATTCAAGAAGGATGTAGGGGTAAGGAGGGAGGGATTAGGATTTGCACTGCGGAGGCAATTAGCGGGATCTGGAAAGGGCTTGCAGATGGTATGAACTAACCATGATGGAATTCCCTGTTCAACTCAACTCTGTGTCCTGACTTTGTAGACATAGGCTGCAGAGCAATGGGAAAAAATATGTGATGTCCTGTATTTGTGATGAAGCAGTAGAGGGCACCAGACAACAAGGAGCAACTTCTTGTACAGGAGGTGGAAATGAAGAGAAAAGACAGAGGAGAGGAAATAGGAGCAGAGAGGAGTGACAAACATAAGTCTTCAACATCACTCTGTGCTTGGTTCTTTGGGCAGGCGTGTATTTCGGGGATGACAAGGCACAGCTGCAACTGTAAGAAGGTATGCAGAAAAAAACAGGAGTGCTTCAGATGTCTGTTTGCTTACTCAGAGCAATACCTGAACTGGAAACTTCAATGTAAACCCCCTAGGTAAACAGAATTGCTAACTTCCAGTATAGCAATTTTTTTTTCATTGAAAATCTAGGGAATTCAAAGATTTAAAGTTGCCTGCGGTATATATAATGAACTGATGTAGCAAAATTCAAATACCTAAACCAAAGATAATAGATTGAGATGCAGTTCACAAACTTTAACTCAGTCCTTATTGGCCAAGGCATCAACACACTGTAACACATCCTCATGCAATTTATTTTCCATCCTGTCATTTGTGTCCTTAAAAATGGATGACTTGCTGCAGTGGGGTTTTTTTTAAGGTGGATGAAGAGTTGTTTCGTTAGGGTGCATATGGCCAATCCATCTCATGTCAAAACATCCATGCACTAGGCTTGACGTTATTAGTACAATAAACTAGTTCTACTGTCTTCTTCCTGCTTTGCTTTCCCCTCAGAGGTAAGTATCGCTGTATGGTTAACTGGCATGTGTCAGGCTTTGTCCTATTTCATAATGAGCTAAGAAATCAAGCATCAATATTGTTCTTGGTTGTTGAGAAAATAACCAGAACAACCCTGATCCACTGGCAGTCTCGCTGGTGAATGTTAGACTTGCCTTCTGTAAATTGCATAGCATTTCAAATTTGATTTAGTTTGCAGTCATATCTGAGTGTAGAGAGGATTTACTAATTTTTTTTGTATCTTTGTAGTTGACGTGTGGCTCATTCACGCTTGATATGTACTAGCTAGATGAAAACCCAATTCAATTCTAGGTGTTACAGTTCCAGTAAACTTGACTAATATATTGTGAATGCAGTTTTAAAACAAAATCACTTTGTATGCTAAGTGTTCAAAACTCAAATAGTGCTTCTGTAAGGTAGTCGTGTGGCACATAAGGTAAGAAGTGTTATGGGCACAATGCTGAGATTTCAGAGTATTAGGCTTGCATGTGTACTACACATTTAACAGGCAGACATCTATCTGATAAGTTTATTATACACTTAATGTTCAAGTCTGGGACTCCTTTAAGTCCTTTGTAAAACATGACTTGTAAAGATTATCCCTTCCAACCTTCTGATCTGCTAGAAATTTTGGACATTGCTATTTTGAAGTTTTTGGGGGTTTTTGGGGGGGGGGGGGGGGGGGGAGGTTTTTGGGGTTTTGGTGGGAGGTGTTTTTTTTGTTGTTTTTTGTTCGTTTTTTTTGGTAATTCTTTCCTGCCATCATCATGGACTTTGCCAATGCACCGCTACTCAGGTTGACAAAACGCATGGCCATTTGATATCATCTCACCTGACACTAACTTTGTCATCATTAAGACTGGAAAAGAAACAGTTACTGGTGAAATGACAGAGAAATATGTAGCACAAAGACAGTGTAGGGCACAGTTCAAGAGAGTCTTGATCACCAGGCTGTCCTCCAAAACTTGCTCTTTAAAAAATGCACAGGCTGGTTGATCAGCCAGTTGCACCAATGACGCGAGTTGGGCCAACACTTGTCTTTGTGCTTTTATTTGGAAAGCCATCAGCACTTTAGAAGGTAATGCATTTTCTCAGATGTGGTTTAGGTATCTTTAGAAACATTATAGTCGTAACTCCTTGCAAAGCTTCGGTGTGAGGTTAATGTAGGTTTTAAAACAGAAATTATAATCTTCAGAAATGTGAGTAAGGCTAATGCAACATGGAGATTCTGTATGCTTAATCGGTACATGAGCAGAACATGCCAAAGTAATGGCAAACGAAAATGTGTCGTTAACATGCTTCCTCTAGGGGGAAAACCACTGTGTTCTGGGCAGTCGTTTTGACAATGTGCTAAAACAGTTGTATAAGCTCGAGAGCCGTATACCATAGCACAGGTGACATCTTAGGGAAACAAAGACATATCAGTGTTTAAACAGAAGGCATGTTTTTGGTTGAGAAATACTGATGTTTTACTGGATAGTTCGTTTTAATGGTCATGTACCCTCAGGAAGCCCACTTCAAAGGCCGTATGTGGGTAAGAGTCTGGGGTAGGAACGGAAAGGATGATATACTGTGGCTTATCTAGGAGCCTTAGTGCAATGTTGCGCTTGGATTTTTGGTATTTTGCTTGCCTCGGATTCATGGATGCCCTCAGTGTCTCTTCATGCAGGGAGAATGCTCTGTCTCTCATCAAAAGATGGCAGGGGCATGCTCGTAACCCAACAGAAAGTCCAGACCATCACACTGTCGGGCAGAGGGCTTGCTACAGCCTGTGGGTTACCAATTCAGAGCCTGAAGGAGTACAAAGTATGTGTCAGATTGACTGGCAAGGAGTAGGCTAGCACCTGTCTTCAGAGGAGCCCTTGTACAGGGTTCTTCTGAAGGACTGCTTGTACTTGCTGAGCCTTTTGTGGAGATAGTGTAAAAGTACTTTGTGGTCCAGAGAAGAGCCACAAAGATGATCAAACAACTGGGAAGCCTGCCATATGAGGAAAGGTTGGGAGAACTGGGTTTGTTCAGCCTTGAGAAAAGAAGGCTCAGGGGAGACCTTATGACCACATTCCAGTATTTGTAGCCAACCTTTGAAGAAGATTGTAGGGAGGCTTGAGTTTTATATGGAGTCATATGGAAAAGATGAGGCATAACGGGTACAAGTTAATCCTGGGGACATTCTGATTAGACACAAGAGGGAAACTTTTCACAATTTTCACTATCAGCCATTGTAATAATCTCCCCAGGAAGTGGTGGGCTTCCCAGTGTTGGATGCTTTTAAGATTCAGCTGGACAGGGTGACAGGACATCTTGTCTAGGCCATGTTTTTGCCAAGAAAAGTTGGACCAGATTATTTTTGAGGTCACTTCCAACCTGGTATTCTGTGATTTTGTTCAGAACAACTTGAGGATTTGATGACAGCTAAAATAACTGGATGTTCTGGGCCGGGGCTAGTGCCTGACCATAAAGAAGGGAGACTCAAGGGATTACAGGAAGAATAAAGGAAAGGGAGAGCTGCTGTGCTGGTTTAGGAAGCATTTACTTGTCTTGGGCTTCAGACCATGTTGGTGCAGGGGGAGATGCAAGATGAGAAGTGCTGTTAATCTTCCCCAAGCTGCTTTGAGACAAGACCAGCTAAGTAAGTAGCTATAAAAGTTCCTGAGATACAGCATTCTCTTAAGCATTTCAGTTGGGCAATTTTTTCAGGCAGAACTCTGAAAAATGAAGTCACTTTGCTGAGGACTAGAACTGACTCATGACTGGTGTGCTTGAGGTGTGAACAGAGCAAGTTGGGGCTGTCTGCACCAGCTTAAACAGACCGGCCTGAGGCACAGCTTAGAATCAAAACATCACTCCTTCAAGAGTCTGCATTTGTATAGTCATCAGCCTGGGCTCAGAGAGGCACAGCAGGAGGTGTGTGTTTGCCACTTACCAAACTGGATGATGTAGGCAAAAATTACAGTTGCCCAAGCTGTGGAGCAGCTGGGAAGGCTGGAAGACTTGCATCCAAGTCTAGTCTGTCAGACACCGTTAATATAGTTTTGTGACTGCTTTCCCTATATATTTGTGTGAAACTGCTTCCTGCATTTATAGCCCAGAGCAGGAGCTTTGGAAGAATTTAGGGTGGTGATTTACAGCTAGCCAAATTTCCAGGTCCTCTCAAAGATAACGTATGTACTGCTTCAGACAAAACCTAACAGCTTCCTTATTTGTATGGATGTTCTTAAGTTTCCCTCTCCGAAGTGCTGTAGCTTATCATAAGGCAAACTTTAAAATCAAAACCATGAGATTAAATTGTTGATCAGTCTTTCTGTTGCATTGCTCGAATAGCTTGTATGCATTGTGGCAGGAGGCAAGGCAGCAAGGGAGGGTGGCAGGAGAATTGTAGAGCCTTGGTGAGGCTTTAGAATTAGCTGTGTAAAGATTAACATACAAGGCAAAGTTAAGTACTCGCTTAAGGGCTGGTTCACATGTGAAACTGAGATTTGATAACTCCTGAAGGAAAAACCCCAGAATCAGACCCATGGGTCACACATTACTGCATTAAAAGGACGAGCTTGCTTAGAGGAGGAAAAGATAAACACATCCAGAGCAGAGGTCAGCAGTATAGGTCCGTGTTCTTCAGGCTCTAATAAAAGCAGGTGGACTTTCAAATTTACTTTAGTATTTATTGGTGTATTTGAAGAAATTTGATCAAGCTTAAAACTCCACTGAACACATTTAATTATAAGCGTTTCATGACTGTTAATCCTTTAGAGGATACACGTTTTGTAATGCTTGCCATAACTTGGTTCAGTGTGTGTTGTGGGATGTGTTGGCAGCAGTTCCCTTAGTTCAGTATTTTAGTTGTAGCTTGACTGATTTCATAAATATGAGTATATATCTAGTTTCAAGGATATACTCTTATCCAAGTGTTCTCTCCTTTTATATGTAGCAAGTACTCTGTTCTGTAGCCTTCTCTAGTTTTTACTCTTGTTTTCGTTTTTAATTTGGTCTTTCTCCTTAGTTCTCAAACTCTTTGCCAGCTTAATGCCAGGAAGTTCAAGGGGTGATACTTGGGTGGTTATTATGGTTTGTCAGACCAGTTTGTTTTTTTTTAACTAAGGGAGTGTGTTCAGCTACCAATTATAATTAGATGTAAAACAGATGTTTTGAAAAAGAGGAAAGTTAGTACATAGGTGCAACTAGATGCTTCCTCTTTCGTGTTTGGGAAGTGAAAATATCTGGTTGCTGTTTTAAGTCTGACCCCAGTCCTAGTTGTATGAACTGGTCAACCTCACAGAACATGAAACCACCCGAAAGTCAAAGTAATGGACTCTTTTTGTATGATTGACTGTAAGCTTTGTGTAGATTCTTTTGGTTTATATTTCAAATGTGCTGTATTACTTAACGCTGTAAAACAAAACTGTTACTATGGTTTAGCGAGTTTCTGTGCTGACTTCAAAACTGTGCATGGTACTTTTCTCTGGATGGCATCCCTTCCTTCCAGCGTATCAACCAAACCACACAGCTTTGTGTCATCAGCAAACTTGCTGAGGACGCAGTCAATCCCACTGTCCATGTCAGCGACAAACATGTTGAACAAGATCGGTCCCAGCACCGACTCTGGAGGGGTACTACATGTTACCTGTCTCCAGGTGGACATTGAGCCGTTGACCACAACTCATTTGCTGCCAGGAAGTGTCTGACGGGGTCTTTGCAAGTGCTTCATCTCTGTTGCTAAGATTTTTAGCAACCACTAAGGTATGGTTAAGGTTGGAATGAAGATTAATACCACTGAGTTGAATTACTGCGGGTGTTGTTCTAGGCATGCAGAAGTACTTCTGCTAGTGCTCATACCTGGCTCTCTTCACCTACCTAAATATTTTGTCACAGATGTTACCTTGAGACTTCAGATAATGCTTCTTCAGTCTGTTTTGTATACTGGTCTTCAGTGGTGACTGTATGTGAATAATAGTGCTTAGGAGCTCTTGGGATAGCTATCCAGCTAGAAATGGGGCAAAAGGCTGAGGGGGGAAGAACCACACCTGTGCCTAGTAGTTGTGCTGGGGAAATCCCATCAGAAGGCCCATGTCTGGCCTTCTGGCAGGTGACAGAGACTTGGAAAAAAGCTTCACCAACAGTGTTGTGCCCTCCAGGGGCTGTTACAACCTCTGCAATGGCAGGACAGTCAGGGGATACCTGGAAGCTGTGAGGTGCTGTGCATGGAGGGATGCATCTCTGATACCTTCCTGGTCCTATGAGTATGCCTGGACTAGTGCAGAGGGTGAACTGGCAAGTGAACAAGTAAACTGATTGCAAGTGGGACTCCCCAGTTTGGCTTGTTGGCCAGCAGCACTGTGGTGAGCTGGAAATCCTGCATCTGTGCATGCATGGACTATTGGTGTTCTTAGTGATGCTTCCCAGCCCAAACCAGTGCTGATAGAGATTACTGTGGTTTTGGATGGATAGTATGGGTCCTTTGCTCTGGGGTGTTTGTAGGATCGTCACTGCTTCCAAAAGCATCTTGGAGTCATGACAAGGCCAAAGGTGTGTTGTAAAAGCTCTCCTGAGCTCAAACCTGGGTGCTGCTCCAAGTCCTGCTCTGCTGGGTGTTGTGCTGAGTACCAGCTCACCTCTTTGAAGGCAGAGACTGACGCCTTCTGTAGACCAAGATCTACATTGTGTTGGTCACTTTTTTTCCAACTGAATCCAATGATGGGGTAATTAAATTGCATGTAACAAAACAGCTAAGAGCCTGGTGTCATTAATCTACCTGGTTTTACATGAAGCCTACACCTTTTATGAGTTCTGTGCTTAAATGTAAGAAGCCTTAGCTTTTCTCTGTAAAAGTTAAGACTCAGCCCTGGTAGCTAAAAGGCTTATCCTCCTTAGCCTGCCAAAAAACCACCTCATTAGTCAGTTTTCCCATATTGCTCTGGTAACTGTTTATTGTTTGCGCACTAGAGGGCTTCCTCAGTATCTGGGTTCTTCAGAGGCTGCTGAAAAAGCATTGCTAGCTGGGGGAATGAGGAAGGCGTTCAATGAGAGCGAGGCAGTGTCCAGCATGCTTACAAGTGTACTCCTGAACTCTCACTGCAAACATTAGCAGAAGGACAGGTGCACAATCACCTTGATGAATATACAATTGAAATAACTAAGCCCTGTCAAACTGTTTGTCTTTCAGCTCCTGCAGGCAATTCAGGCTCCTCTTGAGCCTTTGTGTTGGAAAGGAAAGGCTGGCTGCGTTCTCGCAGATTGTATGGCTGTGTCGCAACAAACCTGGTTACTGATGCCCAGGCATACTTTGATTGATGCACAGATCAAGTGACTGTTGGGAGTGGCTTTTGGGGTGACGTTCCATGTACAGTGATGTCAGCAAATGATTTTAAAAAATTCAGGTGTGGCATAATCTGCCAATTAAACTGATTAGTGCTCTGGCTGAGGCCTGAGAAGGAGTTCTGCTTCAGAGCTGTGCTTATTGAACTCTTTTACTTACTGCCTTTGTCTCGCCTTGTACTAGACTTTTACCTGCAGCATGCTGTAAACTGAGGCAGAATACCACACCAAGAGCTATATGCTAGCTCTCTTGCTGTCTGGGAAATCTGCTACCAGCTCACCAATGTCCCTGACCACTTGGAAGCTGTGACGCTGGAAGAAGACCTGTGACTCCTGTGGGATTAGGATGGAGTGCCTCGCGGCTCTGCTGGCAGAGCTGAAAGCTAGCCAGGAGGCGATGCAGGCTGGACAGAAAGAGCTAAAGCATGATGTGGAAACATCCCAGAAGGAAATCAGAACAGTGTTAGCACTGCAGAGGAGCCAGCAACAGGTGAAAGAAGATCTCCAAGCGGAGGTGAAGTCCAGTCACTTGGATATAAGAACTGTGCTTGAGGAAATCCAGCGAGTAAGAGAAGAAATGGAAGCTCGATTAAATACTCAGGCTGATCTGGTCTTACTGATCAAAGAAGTGAGCACCAATTTAACATGTGTAGACAAGGCTTTCCAGAAAATGGAGGAGAGGCAGAAAGTTTTTACCAGCCTGCATCTTCCTACGAGAGAAAATGTTGAGGAAGGATTTTTCTTTGAAAAATGCTTATACAACTCACACATGGGTTTTGAAAAACCTGTGGAAGCTAACAGTTTGGATGAGGAATGTGAAAAGAAAGTGCTTAGGGGTAAGGCAATGGTGACTGCAAAAGTGTGGGGAGAGAAATGAGGTGGTTCCTACTTGTTCTTGTCGAGTAGTTTGTTCAGGCTATTGGGAATGCTTTTAAGAAATGTTATTTTTTAGAAATTTAATCTCTTGCTTAAAAAAAAATAATTGTAGCTAGTGTAGACACTACTATACAGATCTTCCTAGTACATGGTAACAAAGGAAGGCTTCAATTTGGCTCTGCAAACCAAAAAGTGGTTGATAGATGGTTCGTCTAGTAATCCAGTAACAGTGCAAAAGATAGGCTTAGGAAACCAGTGGTACCAGGCAAGCCCTGAGATAGTCAAGTACAATGTCAAGTACTGGGGCAATACCCCAGCACTTAAACATAACTTTAATGAAACACACCCTAATGGACAGACAGTTGTGTATTTCTTGCTTCTGAATGCCTATTAACTAGAGAGCTGTTTATGGGAAACAGTTTGCTTTATGGAAAAGCTTGGGATGGGTCTAGTGTTCTCCCCAAAGAACTAGAGTTGGCTGCTGCCATCTCCATAGTGACTGTAGAGGGGGTGGGAGGATTTTTGGACCTTTTCCAAGGTCATGGGTTATTCTTTTTGCCAGCGAGGTATCGAATCTTCTGTGAATGATTCAGTGATCAAAAGGCTTTGCAAAATCACTGCTGATTTTTGTTTTGGTGATTCTTTCCAGTTACTGTGCTATATGTGGTACTTGCAAATCTGATTGCAGTCTTCAGAAACTGAACATTTCAGCTAGATTTGGTACAGTGTTTTCAAGCCTGGAGAGGAGTCCAACTGAAGGGTGGAAATTGTTTTGCTTTACAAGTCTGACTGTATAAAGGTGGCAAGTAAAAAGGCCAGCATGAGGAGGACTTGGGCTGGTAACCGGTACTGTCTTTAATTTAGAGTTCATCGCTGATGTGTTGTATCAGTAATTAGACTCATGATGCTTTTGTTTTAATGAAAGCATGGCTTTTGTTTTGGCATGACAGCATGCCTTCTATACAAATCTGGAAACACTCTGTCATTGCCCAGAGGTACATAGGACATAAATAAGCATTGGAGTGTCACTGGTGTTAATCTGTAGAGGCAGCTCATGCTACAGAGCGTTCATGCTAGCATAGAAATGCTTTTCAACATTTGAAGTGGCTGTGTGTAGCACATGTCTATGATAAATTGCTAACAGGAATGTCACTGAATTTCTCTAGTGCCTGTTTTTTGTTCAGCTTTTTTTAGTATAGTATCCAGGGCTGGCTTGGTTGGATGTTTGAATGAGCTTCTAGGAAAGGATTGAGTAGTCTGGGCACCTTGATAAAAGCAGTGGTATGAAACTGGCAAACTGATAAAGGCTGGCTGAATGCTGGAAACAGTGGATATCTGGAGTCTTGTGTCATTTGTGGTTAGCTGTTTTATCACTGTATTTATTTAAATAACTTTATTAGGTGTGATAGGTATGATGTAATATTTTTCCAGAATAAAAATTGTCTGCAAACATCTGTTCAGGTTTAATGCAGCTCTGTCAAGAGTCCTACAAATGGATGTAAAAGCCATTTCATACAGTTAATTAAATGATGACATTAGCATCTGTATCAGTGAATTTACCCAGTACCCTTAAATCAAGAAGAGTGCTCTAGTTCTCCACTTATTTTGAGTGGAGCATTCAGGAAGGGAGGTGGAATAAATGAGAGAGTAGGAGTATGTGAGCCAGGAGGGCAGGGAAGGACTGACTGTACATGTTTATTCTCTAGTCCCTGCTGTTTTCCCTCTCTCCTTGATTGTCTCTTGTGATTTTTGAAGGAGCTTCAGAAGGTAACCAGTATTTTCCTAGACACAGTATCCTCCACAAGACTGCTGGAGATCTGACATGATTACTCTCAAATGTGAACTGTCGTTCATTTAAAGAGGTCTACTCAACGGGCATTACGTCTGCACTGTGAGAAAAGAAGTGCTCACATTAGTTAAAATGGTGGTAAAAATAGCTAACTAGAACTGACAGCCAAGCTTGATCTTTTTCACCTACAGATTTGTATTTTGATTTGGGTTATCATGTTGATATACCTTTTAACAGCTCTACTTTCAAACTGCAAGATGGTATTTTTCTAATTGATAATATAACAGTCAGCATCTCTGAGCAGAAGTGTAGTGAAATCTCCGAGAACACAAGAGCATCTGGACATGATAAAGCTGACAGTTCCCTAACTACGAGGGATGACAGAAAATCTTGCCTAGAGAGGATGTATTTGGAAAATTAATAGGATCAGGAGGCACTTCATACCTGGTTCGATAAGAGAGGCACAGAGAACATAAGTATTTTGAACAGGAAACTTGTTTTCAAATGCTTTGAAAACAAGTGAAGACTGTGCAAGACTGATGCAATGGGTGATGTGTCAGTCAGGCTAACATTAACTGAGAAGGAAAGCTTTTGTTGTTAATACTGTCTCCAGTTGTGTGATTGAACCTTACACTACTGAGACTATTCCAGAGTCACTTGACAACCTTCAAGTGCTTGGGCTTCAGAAAGTATTCAGGAGTAGCTACTTCTAGTTGGTTAGTTTGTCCCCCTTCTTTTCCACACATTCCTATGGTTCTTTTCTCTAAATCTCACCTCTCAGGTTTTTTCACTTTATCTTGAAGAAATCTTGTTAAGCTGAAACTGTACAAAGTAATCTGCTTAGATGTTTTCATTAAATTGCCAAGGGATATTTATGTGTTGCATCAGCCTTTTATTGCAAAAGTGTTTGCTCGTTCCCTGTGTGATCAAATGGGGAAGATGGGGCCTATCTGCACAGCAATACTGTACTCCCTTTCCAGTCTGAAGGCAACAGAGAAGCCTGTAACCTCTGTGATGTTTACAAGTCAAGTGCTGGATTATGTGATGTGGTTTGCTCTGACATGAGGTGATTGTGTACTGTGAAGGGATTGAGGTTGCAACATAAGTAGGAATATTAAATCAGCGATGTAATTCTTGGACCGTGAATAGTTGCAGTGAAAACTTGAAATACATTGCATTTTAGAGCATCCTTAAAAGTCTCATCCTTGTGGCTGAAATCGCTGACACTGAGAAATGCTGCAAGACTTCTAGTTAATAGAGCTCAAACGTGAGCTGCAGAGAGGGGAGTTTTTATAATGAAAATGTTGAAAGCAAGAAAAAGATCAAGTAAATGTAGGGAAAATGTTTTGGTTTCTATTCACCAATACTTCAGAGTGAAGGAGATACTGCATTTTGCAAACAAACGTGGTCAACTCTTACATTAGGAATAGATTACTGGTTAGGTACAATGATGGAGATCTTGCATTTTATGACAATATTCAGAGCACAGTGTGACGAGTATGCTGAAAAGTAAGCCACAGAATATATGAAGGTGAGAATGAGCTGCAGAACATTGTATAGAAGATTATGGTGCTAGGAATTAACCTGGCAGATGACAGCACTCTGCAGTGCTACTGAAATAACCCTTTCTCCAAGTTAGTGTTTCAGGAAGTGTTTATAAGGATTTCTAACTAGTTTCTTTTGCACTTGTGTTTTAAGCGTTGGTGAGACTTCAACATGAAGTGTGTATTAATTAGTTATTGTTGGTTTTTCAGTTGATAAGGGCAAGCAGCGGAGTCCCAGGAGCTCATACATACAGACTCAAGCCTCCTCAGATGTGCATTCGCCTGGCACAAAAGCAGCCGAGCTGACACAGTACAAAACAAAATGTGAGACTCAAAGTGGAATCATCCTGCAGCTGAAAAGATTCCTGACAAGCAGCAACCAGAAGTTCGAAGCATTAACAGTTGTGATCCAGCACCTGCAGTCTGAGGTAAAAACTCACAGCTAAGCAATTTTGGCTTTAATTTTTTGAACTCTTCTCAACAAGGGCTTCTGAAAATGTTAATGTACCGATACAGAACATCTGTGTTTCCGTTCCAGTGATTTCTGTTTTCCTGTGGAGGTAGCAGTAAACCTGCTTCTGGCATCAGTTGGATAGAAAAAAACCCCCCGACACTGGGGTTTATGTCCTCTTTGCAGCTTCACATCCTTTTTAAAAGATGAGGTTTTGAATGTTTGCAGTCATAGGGTCCTTCAGGCTTGAGTGTCATTCCAAGTATATACTTCAAGTTCTGCCCTTATAGGAAAGACTAGTTTCAACAGGTAATCTACATGACCTTGCTTTGTTATCCGTCATTGGATAGAAGAGTGTACAAGGGGTAGATATGTTTTTGAGCTATTCAGAATAAAGCATGAGTTATAATGGTTTTATTTATTGAATCCAGTGTTTCTGCTGGTGTCTTAAAATTGTCAACATTTCATTAAAAAAAAATAAAATTAGAAATGCACCTGGAATTAGGGTGGAATTAATCTGATCTTGTTTAATGTTTATTTGTTCTAGTCTGCTTGACATGCATAATGACCGTATGGGTTTGATATTATACTAGAAACTTTTGGTCTGCTTTGAAAACCTTTGAGAGAAGAAAACTATGAAGTTAAGGAGATTATAACAGCTATGGATTTATACGGCAAGTGTTGATGCAGGCTTTAATAGCAGTTTCTCTTGCATTTACAACTAATGTTCCAAGATTGGTATCAATTTTATTCCAGCTGTTCTGATATATGGTGAGTTTTATAGTCTGGTATATTAAAGGATGGAGTTGTCTTAGTGTACTGCTAGAAGTGTAACATTCTCCTTTTGTGGGATAATATCTGCTTGTTCTCATATAAAAATACTGCATTTAAGCCCAAGTCCAGTTCAACTCTAAGAACAGTGACTCTTAGCCAGATTTGTGAGTTTGGTTTGGTTGGGTTTTTTAAACTCTTGAATGGAACACCTTTCTCTGCTAAGGAACTAGTTTAAGATCTTCAAAGCAATTTGATACAGGGTATTTGGATGCTTGTCATCTGATATGAAATTGTGAAATTTATATGTGAAATTCTCACTGCTAACCTGTGCAATCTTCTAATTACTGTATAATAAGCACCTTGAATAATGGGAATGGTTATTTAAAAGGGGGGGGTGAAGTGTTGAGATGAAGGGAAGAGAACTACATACAGGAAACTAGTCATTTTGCTCTTCTTCCTCTTCATTATTCCTTTGAAGGTGGAAATAAAAAAGAAATTGTATTTCTATCAAATTGTGTAAAATTAGTAATCTTAGAGTTAAGTCTAAGCAAATGAAGCTGGGCTAAATATGACACATTGATGTATTTTTATACCTGTTATTGGTATTAAGGATTTCTCTCCTTTCCCAGGGTAAGACAACACTTGTTGAAGAGTCACTGTCTTGTGTACTTACTATAGAGCTGAGAAGGACTCTTCTGCCATGGTGGTACAACAAATTCTCAGAATCTGTTGGTTAGCTGGGGGGAACATCCTGTAGGATTTCAGTGTCTCAGGGAACACTGAAGAGTTGGTTTTGTGGCTTGTAATGGTTTTGCTTGTTGGGATTTTTTCCTTTATGGTGATGTGTGGAGTCTGGTATAGCTAACTTAATCTCAACTGGCCATGCATTTATTTTTCTGGAGTATCTCTTGGGGACCCCTTCAATGTAGTTTTCAAACTCTTTGGGTAAACTCAGGGAGAAACTTGGAGTTAGGTTTTAGCTCGTAAGGCAGGGGCTCATAACTACTGCAGAGCCAACTGAAAGTAGCTTCAGCTTTTCTGATTAAAAATACAATAAAATCATGCTTAGCTGATTACATCAAGAACGGAGCTGTGCTTCCATTTCTCCCAGTAGAACAAGCATGAAGTGACATAATGCAGTGTAAGCTGGTGAAACAGCTTGCTTGCTGTAACCAGGGAGAGGTCCTGCCCTGGACTCCCCAGAGCGAGAGAATTTCCTTAGTAGATTAGTGATATAGGCTGTCCTAATGCGTGGTCAGAGCCAGTTTGAGGGTGAGATGGGGTCAAGGACAGGCCGCCTGGCCAAATGGAAAGGAGAGCTGGAGTGAACTGTCAGGTCACTTTGAGGCTGTGCAGCGCAGCCCAAGCTTCTTGGTAAGACCTGCCCCAGCCTCTCCTGCTTTCCCTGCAAAGCTGAAGTTACCGGGAGGTGATTCAGCTGTTGGGTTTATTTGGGTTTGCTTTCCTTTTTTCCCCAAGATGTCCCAATGCATCCCAACTGCACAAATTTGAAGTTTAAAATTGCTTCTTACGAGCTCATTTGAAATGAGATAGAGCTGTGAACGAAATCAGGGCTTGCTGGCAGCGACTTGTGTCAAGAATGCGGCTAGCCCATCTGGAGTGAAGTCGATAGGCTGCTGTTGAAGGGTTAAAGGAGATTAAGCAATGCTGCTGTGCTTTTTCTAGCCGAGCAGGAATCTCTCACAAAACTCTGCCTGGGCTCAAACCTGTTTGTTACAAGCATTATCTTGGAGCTGTCAATATTAACAGCTGCGTCTGATAATACCTTCACAGTCAAGCTGTCAGGCTTTGTCCAGGGGGTTTCTGTGCTTAGCTACCTTTACCACGAATAAATCTAAAAATTTAGAAATTAAAATTTCTTCTGAATTTAAATATCCTAAAAACCTGGTTACTACATCACAGGAGCTACTGAGACACTGGTTGAAAAGCTGCCTTGGCATCCAGAATACTTGATGGCAATGAATGGTGTGTGGCTGATGAGAACACCATGCTGTACTGAGTTTTTCTGTTTAGACAGCTGTATGTGCACGGGCAGTGTAAGAACCATGTGTGAAACTGGGCAAATCACAAAAGCAAGCCTAGTCTTTTTACACTACTGCACTCCCGCTCAGCCCCTGGTAATTCCCGTGACTTCATAACTGTTTTCCTGTTTGTTGAGTTCACATGAGAAAGGAAAAGTGGCAGTACAGAGGAAATGGTGAAATCAGCCTTCATGCATGAAGTGCCAAGGAAAGCTGTCTTCCGCTTGCACCACTGCATTTGAGTTGATCTTTTAGCAACCCTTGTATTCATTTCGCATATGAATTTTGAATGTATTTCTCATCCCTTCAGTAACAGATGTGTTCACAGAGACTTTAAATACATGGTTTAGCCTATGTGTGCAAAGTCAGGCTGTGGATGCACTGCTACAGCCTTGCCCTCTCTTCTATGGCCCTCATGTCTGCATGGGCTGGTGCTTGCCTGGCCTTGAGGAGCCAGTTTAGGCATCAAGTTGGGAAGAAGAAATGATGATGGGTCTAGTTTTATAGGTCTGTCCCTACCCAAAGTGTTATGGGTTATGCCCCTGCGCAGTGCTTCACTGTGGGAGTGAGGAGCCACCAGCGCTGGGGTGGCAACATGTACCTCAGAGGTCTGCAGCTGTGGGTAGAAGTCAGATGCTCCCTTGGGAAGGAAAATCCCAAACTGAAGGTTTTTGTGATGTTTTGCAAAAGTACATCACCCGCCGTGGCAACTCCTTCATGAGCCCCTGCTTCTGCCTCCTGAGTGGTGCCCTGCCTCAGGGCTGCTGCCTGCGAGGCTCTGTGACCGCTGCAGCTGGTAAGCCTCAATGTCTAGCTTACTGCCATATAGAAACTCTTACATGTTTGGGGGTGGAGGGTGTTAGTTTTAGCAGCGCAGTATCTGCTTGGTTTATATCTGGTTTTGACTGTTTAAGGGAGGTTCAGCTTTACGGTGAAATGGTAATGTATGGTTAGTGTGACACAAACAGATTTGTGACTGTTCAGAGTGTGAATTGACAATATTGACAGGTAGTATGACAATACTACCTTTTCATCCTCTCATTTTAATGCATAAATTGCCACATTCAGAACTACTCAGGCAGTTTAGATGGTACAGTGTTTAATTACCATAAACACCCATTTCTGTTCTTCTAGTTTAATAAATGAATCTAATTAAGTGTTTTGAGAGCTCTCATCAGATTCTGCTGTAGAAATGAGCTTCAAATTTGTGTCTGTGCCACAGGGTGCTAGAGAGATGAACAGAAAGTAAGAGTTTCTAGGAAACTAAGAAGCACGCTTGGAGTTGTGCTTCTCTTGGTATGGTTATGGGAAGACTGATATTTACAGTTCAAACTACTTTGGAAGTACTGTGGTGACATCTTCAAGAAGTTTCCTTCATAAATGCCATTTGAGAGGATATCAAGTCTTGACAATAATGCAGATACCACTAATTGTGGATGTGACACAGGAATGTGTTAGAAATTGTGTGGCTGGAACAGGCTTCAGTATTCTAGGTGGAAATAGGAATTAACCATTAGTGTATGAACTGCTATAACTGGTATTTCCTGACACGTGGATGACTGCAAGAGTTGAGACAGTAGCTTTCTTGGGAACTTCTTAGCACTTTAAAGAGGGGATTTTATCCATCATGGAATACATGGTCACATGTATCAGAAAAATTTGTCCTGGCCTTTGCAGAAGTTCAGCAGAAAATATTTATCAAATAAGAAATGCAAATCTAGCTTAAGGAGCAGACAAGTACCCATTGCATCACTAACCCCAAAACCATTTACAGTGAAAGGAAGAGGTTTGGAACAGTCAAATTTTTGGCCTATAAATCCAAAATATACTGGCAAGCCTATTGTTTAGGGCAGCTGGCTTTAACTTATATTTGTAGTTTTGATTTTCTAGAACCTAACATCAAACTTGGCCGGTTGTCATTGGGATTTTCATCCAAAGTGTACTTCTCCTCTTTAAATCTGGCCTCCCAAAATATGGATGTAATGTTTTACAAGAGAGAATAAGGATATTTAATTTTTGTTCAGATTTAAAAAATAAACCACAAGTCAAAAGAATTTCAGGAATCCAACTATTCTCTATTCAGTAAAGGAGAGTATTTCAGTAGTAACACAGTAGCTTCCCCCTGTAAAGCAAAACCTAGGCTGTGGCAGCTTGCATCTGACACGTAGCTGTTGGTAAGCAAGGAAGCTTCTAATGATTCTCAAGGTCCCTACAACATGTGGCTGCTGCTGGACAAGAGTCTTTCTGGCAACAGGTTGAAGATTTGTGAGTTCTAACATCACAAAAAGATTTTAATCCATTAATTACTGTGAAACTAGGCTCTGTTGGAAATAACTTTTTAGAAGACGCCTCAGTTAAGCCATATATCGGGTGCATTTGGGTATTCAGGGTGGATAACAGCTGGAGAGGCTCAGGAGTCCCTGTGGATAGCTACTTCTAGCAAAAGGTGTCATGAGAAAAGACATCTTTGAAACAAACTTGGCATTTCAGGCGACCAGCGTTGCTTTCCATGGAGAAGTTGATCCTTGTGACTGCCTTCTTATTTCTCTTTTTTTCTTCTTTTTTTTCTCTCCAAGAAGATGCAGAATTAATGACAGTAGCAAACTGGATGTATCTGTTACAACATCCAAATTAAAGGGAGTAGTTAGTGGAAGAAAGAAAGGAGCATCTTTGCTTCTTGTTTCCCTCTTTAGTGTTGTACCGCCTTTTATGATTAAACTTTAAACAGCCTTAAACATGGAATGACATAAAGAAAATACAGTAATATGCTGAAGCATAAGATATCATTCTAAGATTTCATTGAACTTTATAAAGATAATTATAATTTTATAGACACGAGAAGCTAAGTTATGACAGTATAACTTGTCAAGGCTGCATGGTAACTGATGGAGACTGTGTAATAACTCAGATGAGATGAACAGAGACAAAAAAATTAGAAAATACTAAGTAGTAAGCAGTTGGTAGGGTAAACTTATTTATTATGAGATTGGAATTTTTATAGGGAAGGAAGAAGTCATTCTATTTGACAACTTGTAAAGCTGTTGCATGAAGGTGGACATCACTTCTAAATGGGAAAACAAAGATCCCATGTGAGTATAAGATCCTATAAAAAGCTTGTAAAAGCATAAAGAGCCTGCAAGTATACAGCTCGCATTAAATATATAGTGACTCATAGGAATCCTGTTTGGCTGGTTCTCTGCTTTAGTGTTTCACATACTAAGCATCAGGGAATAAACATCTCACTCTCCATAAATGTATCTAGCCAATAAAATATTAGAAATAACAGCGAGTCTCTATCAGCTGATCACGTAAGTGTTGTATTCTGAGGCTTAATTGAATTCTTTTGAAATAATAAGTGAAGGTGAAAACTGACTGCTGATTTCATTTGGTAAGGAGGCACTGCATAACCCTAACAAGGCCAAGAGTAATTTGGAAGTAGTCATTTCACTGTATATTTATTGATTTGAGATGGTTAATGATACTTTCACTTTATTGCAGTAATAGTCTGCTGCTCCTTTCAAAAACATACATGGAGCAGAGGATGCCTGTTGTTGGGCCACTTCCTTGGCTCAGAATCTGGTAGTTATCTAGCTCATTTCTTTAGCTTGCTTTTGCATCTAAGTGATGCGAAAGAAATGACATTTCAGAGGGTTTTTAAGTGGAGTGAGGGACAGGTGAGTTTAAAAAAGGAAAACATTCTAAAATTGCTGACTTCTAATTAGAAGATTTCTTTAGAGGATTGTTTTTTGCCAGCAAAGAAGGAACAGGGTCTGGTAGGAATAAAGTGGTATAAGGACCAAAATAAGTGAAGTAAATGTCATACTGCAAAGCGGATATGAATGGCCCTTTTGTTACCCCTCATGATTACTTCCAGGATATAGCTGATGATACACGAGTTACTGGATTTTATGCAAAGATGTGACTCAGTTTCTACATTGTATCCAATGGTGATGCTCATCTTTTCATGACTGGTGCAGCACAAGGATGGAGTAGACTCCAATTTCTAATGCTGTTCTGTAAGAGCAATACCTCTTCAGATGAGAAAGCCTCATCCTGTATTGACACCTGTTGACAACTGGGACTGTACCAGTATTAATCAATATTTAAATGATAATCTTTTCTTCCATACAAACTAAGTTTATCTTCTGTAAGGTCTAAGCACACATTAGAGGAGTGCTTGCAAATAACCACAATTTATTATTATGTTTTTTAAATGCTCAGTATTTCTCTCTAAGTTTGATTTTAGGAGTAAGTGCTTGTGGTTTGACAGCACATGGCTTTCAAATATCAGGCTTTCCTTTCGCAGAGTAAAATTAATTTGGCCCTGTATATGACTGTAAAACACGTTTAAGTAAAACACATTTAAGTGTTTCCGTTCTTTGCTGCGCTGATAAATTTCTGGTTTACGTGCTTTGAAGAAAGTTTATTTAGTCTGGTCTAATGAAATGCTTCATAAGAAAGCATTGCAATGTTTTTATATTTAACACTTAATGTTCTCCTCCTCTGAGTTTTGGCTTTTGAAATTACTTATCTACAAAGCGTATTGCTGATAAAACTAGAAGGCTGATTTACAGCCTTCCAGTTCAGACGTGTTTCCACCTGCCAGTTCTGCCTGTGACAGGTACAGTTGCTGCCCTTTGCATGAGACTTGGAGCTGCCTGCCCGCATGCCATGGAGTGCTTGGTACCAGCATTGTCTGGGCCTTTCCCCACCTTCTCTGGCAGGGACCATGTCACATCCCAGCGTTAAGAGGGAAATGTTCCAGTATGGCTGCTGTGTGTTTGTGTCATGGGAAAGTCCCATGACACAACCTGATTCCCTGGGATATTTCATGACTTAGAAGAGGGTTGTATCTGTTCCATTGCCACGTACCAGTGCTTTGCAGTTTTTGGTTCCAGCAATGCCTAATGCTTATTCTGAACCTGTTAATGGCTAGAAAATACAAGGCTTCAAATGAGTACAATTTTGAGGAAGATCTGTAAAAACTAATTTGAGAATGAAAAATGGAGTGAGAGCATTTTGTGAAATGACAGAAGCTTGCTAAGAAGTTTGGAATGTCAGAGAGCTCCTGGAGGAGGTGATAGGTTGCATGGTGTAGACTGGGCAACTTAGGTTGTGATAGGTAGCTTATCACATAGATATTGGTGTGACATAGCTGCTTGAAATTAAAACCAACCAAACAAAAAACTAAACAAACCCATATTTTGGTATATAAATGCAAACTTTTCAGTGTTGGTTTTTGTGAATTCTTCCTTCTTTAGTACAACTCCAAAACAGTAGACCTTTTGTTTCCAGAAGGAGTGTGGTGGTTTAAAATGCGAATGGGGATGTCTGGCTAATTACTATCAGATGGGTGGTAGCTTATTTGGCCACACATACTGAAACCCCACTTTCTGCCATGGTTTTGCTCTTTTACATTCAGTAGGTGTTGAAGGACTTGTTGAAGGAAGCTCTTAACATGGAGGCAAAACTTGCAGAATAGGGTGCTTTAGCCAGGCAGGGCCTATCTGTAGCTCTCAAAGCCCTGACTTGCAGGCAGAGCGTGGGGCCCCCACAGCTCCTGGATTTGGGTTCTGCAAAGGAGCTGTGGGGTGCTTGAGTAATAACCACCCATTCCAGCTTGAGAACTGCTCATAACCTGAGCTCTCAGAGGTATCTTGTGTCTTACTCGTGAAGATTTGGTATAGGTACATAGCCAGGAAGGTTGGTTGCTTACATGCTTGGTAGAAATACCCTTTTTGTTCATTCTAGGATGTGGACTTCCCATAGAGCTTCCTGCTTTCAAAGCACCGTGATGGAAACTTTTCAGACATTGATGTGTCTTCACCCTCATTATCTAAAGTGACCCTAGGCTGGTCTGTTTGAATCTCAAGAGGTAGCAAAACCAGCTGGTTGCCAGGAAAAATACTCTTAAGCCTGTATCTAGGCTACATAACTGCCAGTAACACAAACATGAATGACAAATTCCGTAATTTATTCCATTCCTGACTTGGTCATTTATGTGATCTTGAAACTTCTGTGTTCTCTAAGCCCCTACCTTGGACCTCATCTGTTTCCATCCAGTTGTAGTGGAGCATACCTCACCTTTTCAAGTGTCCTTGCTGTGGGCACACATCCCTCTGGACTTATTTGTCAGAGTTTCAAAACTGCCTCATCTTTCTCAGAACGAGAAATGTCCAATCTCCTTTGTGCTGAGAATTTTTCTGTAGCATGTGATAGCAGAGGTGTGCACCACTCCAATACTGCCTGTGGCAAGGCTTTTGTCCTCAGCCTTTGTTCTTGTTCCTTCCTACAGCTTCCATGTTTATGGTGGTGGGAAAGTTTTGGCTAAAACTCAACCGGATTTCTTGTGCTCCTACAATAGAGTCTTTTAAATTAAGAAAAACAGCTACCCAGTAATCTACATGATCTTGGCATAAGCTCCTAAATTGTGCTAGAAACAGCTTTAAAATTGTATGAAGACCTTCCTTGGGTCTCTGACAGCTAAAGGAGGATGAACCCTTTTGTCAGACTTATCTGGATAAGTGAATAATGCCAAAATTGCTCGATCCTGTATGCGCCCACCTGGTTCTGCTCCTTCAATTTCTGGTATTGATTTTTCAACTAGAACCTGGTAAAGGATAAACTAGAAGGTTGCTTGATTGTCCTGGGTTCAGCTATAGCAGTCATTTTTCTCCTGCTTAGTAGCTGGTGCAGTGCTGTGTTTTTTAACTTTCAGCCTGGGAACAACGCTGATAACACCGATGTTTTTAGTTGTTGCTAAGTAATGTTTATTCCAACCAAGGACTTTCTCAGTCTCATGCTTTGCCAGGGAGGAGGGGAAGCCGGGAGGAAGCAGAGACAGGACACCTGACCCAAACTAGCCAAAGGGGTATTCCATACCACAGCACGTCATGCCCAGTATATAAACCGGGGGGAGTTACCCGGAAGGCCCAGATCACTGCTCGGGTCGGGCTGGGTATCGGTCGGCGGGTGGTGAGCAATTGTATCCTCTCCCCTTGTTATTTCACTAATCGTTATTATCATTGGTGGTAGCAGTAGTGGTTTTGTGTTATACCTTAGTTGCGGGACTGCTCTTATCTCAACCCGTGGGAGTTGCGTTCTTCCCATTCTCCTCCCCATCCCTCCGGGAGCGGGGGGAGGAAGAAGGGGGGGGGGAGTGAGCGAGCGGCTGTGTGGTTCTGAGTTACCGGCTGGGCTCAAACCACGACACTTGATATTCCAGCCCAAGGAACATGCATACCCATCTTTAAATACTGAGGATGCCCCTTACTGGATTATTCAAGTGGGCTTTGGTATTTCACTGTATTTCAAGTCTTGGAAACGTTCCTGTTTTCTTGCGGAGACCCCCATACCTGGAGGTTCAGTTTTCTCCCATAAAAGTGTGCTAAATGAGCTGCTAGTCAGTCTGACTACTTCATATGGTTGCTTAACCATACGAGCAACTTATTTAAGGCTGGCAGTCTCTATGGCTAGCTCTTTCTGAATATATTCTTTCGTAGGAGGTGATGATAACAAGTCTGTCTGGATTTCTTGATTTGCAGAACTATGAATGGACAAGCTGGAAGTTGAGGCACAAGGTTAAACAGCACCAGTAAAAAGCAACAAGGCTAAGAGCAGCAGAAAGCAATAAACATTAGAAACAATATACTAAGGCAACATTATTTGATTTTTATTTTATGTTTTTAGTCTCAGCCTCTGTCAGTCCTTAGTATATTCTTATCTCATGTGCCCTTTTCTCATCAAATTGCTTTAACTACAAACAAATACAAAATGTGTGGATTGTGAAGTGGGTCTTGTGGAAACACTAAGTAAAACCATCAGTGTTTCCAAAAGGCCTGCAGTGTGGTCCAGCCGCTGGGCTGAGGGGGTGAAATTTGAGTTGTTTTATTAACAGAGCGGGCTGGAAGTAATAATGTTCAAGGATGACTTTTTGAGAATTAGAATAAAGAATGAATATGCAAACCAAGGGGAGGGTGAACATAAAATCTCCTACGTGTTGTTTGCACACTACTTTGGTAATAGACAAAGTTACTATAAAAGCTTTGGGAAATCCCATCAGGAGCCCACAGCATGAAAATGAAAGTGCTTTGGTAGTTACCTCGCTTGCACATCTACTATGTGGTTGTGTCCTGGCGTGCTAGGATGTAGCTCTAATCCCCACTGCAGCTTTCGGGTTTTCATCAGTGGATGCTGTGTCCGTAGCAGGAGCTGGTGATGAGTAGGAGCGAGATGACTCATCTCTCCTTCCTGACCAGGGGAGAACAGGGCGAGTCCTTTCCATAGCTGAGCTCTCTGCTCTCCTGAGGATTTGCTGTGGAGGGGAGGCGTGGTTTTCAGTCTTAGCCCTCTGCCACTGCAGAAAGCATCCAAGTGCTTAATGTAAAACTGCAACGCAGCTACTTAGTACCCCTACCAGTGTGTCAGTGTCCAAATAACTGTTAAGACTGCTTAAACTGAAGTATTAAAAGGGGATCTTTCCCCACACAAGGTCAAAAAGAAGTATTTCTGTTAAAGGTCTTGCCCTTTCTTCTAACCAGCCTTTTCAGCTGCAGAATAATTTCCTATAACTTGCAGCAGATGAGAGCACATAGCATAAAAATTTCTCATTTTGATTAGTATTATGTCAGATCTTACTACATCACTGGTTTCTGGGTGCTCATTCCTTCTATTTTTTTCTTATGAATGATGCATTTGACTGCTTTATTTGCTCTGCAGGCATGCAGTGAGTATTGCCTACCTCCAGGACAGGGTGCTTTTAAGATGTTAGCCTGGGGTCAGGCTGTCGCCAGAGTGATGTGGGGCAAATGGGGAATCTGCGGTAAAGGTGAGATTTTCCCTGAGGAAAACCAGGTGCAGGCATGGCCGTGCCAATGTGCAAACTCATCTGTTGTGGTCAGTGGTGGAAGAGTCCACGTGATGTTGGGGCCAGCACATTGTTATTGTTTTTCTCTAATGTATCCTAGCTGAAGGAGAAGCATGCAAAGTGAGTTTCAAGCTCTTTGCCTGCGCCGGGGCTGTGAACGTGAGCGGGGGCATTGACAGCAGCAGAGCTGCTGTATCTGTGGCTCTCCCATTCAGCTCGGGCCTCCCGTGGCTTATTTTTGCATCAATAAATTAAGTGTGAAAGCAGCGTATAGCAAGATTGGAACGGCTAAAAATAAGGTCCATTATCTACAGAGAAGGGCAGCATTCCCTTTTGCGATCCCGGCTGCCGTTCGAGCAAGAGGAGATCGATCAGTGTAATGTCTGGGGCTCGCCTTCTATAAAAGAAGGGCTGTGGCTTTAAGTAAGCGCTGGCTGCCTGTGCCAATTGCAGAAGCTGCAGTATCTGCCGCTGCCGGAGCCATCGGCACGGAAGCGGGATAACCTGCGGAGGCAAGGTCCAGCCTCGCCGCTCGGCCGCAGCCGGACCCAGCCCCGCTGCCGGTGCCGCCACCTGCGCGTCGCCTATGAGGGGCGGGGGGCTGCCGGCGCTGGAAGATGGGCTGCTCTAGCAGCAAACTGTGCCTCTATTCCCAGTGTGCTGCAGCAAGGGTAATCGGGGTTTGTTTCGCAGTGCTTTTCCCATGGCAGGGAGCTGGACGGGAGCGTGGAGTGAGTGAGCAAGGTGAACGCGCCCTGGCCGCGGGAAGCCCGGACCTTGTCACCTCCGTGCTGTGGCCGTGGGTGCGAGGTGCTGGTCGCCGAGTCGCGGAGCGGCTCTGCTGTCGCCGTGCCCGAGCCGCAACCTGCGGTGCGGGTCTGGGGGCAGAGGGGCCTGGCGGCCGCCTTCCCCCGGCTGGGGGCAGCTTCTAGGCAGAGCAGGGAGATGGGTGCTTCTGCGTGTGCTGAGCACAGATTTGCAATGATTCTCTCAGTATAAAAACCATCATCTATCTTAAGAACTGCCAGCAGTGGGCTGGGTTGTATTCAACTTTGCACAGGGCTGTGCCTTTGCTTCATGGAAGGCTGAGCATTTAGCAAAGTTCTTGGGTTTGTGTTTGAGTAAGCCTAAGATAAATATTTAATGCATGCCTCTTTCACATATACCATAGTTTTGTGCCCTTGACATCTATCAGTTGATTTGTTCTGGAGGCTTATATTGCTACACCCATCATAAAATATATAATTAATTGCTGCAAAGTGATTGCAGTGTTATCCTGGAAAAAGCTATTCTTTGTTTCAAAGTGTAACTTCCTTAACAACAGGAGAACATCTGTGTATTTTGTAACAGCAGAGCTGTTAAATGATTCATTTCTTGGCTGCTTGCTCCTCCTGTTTTCCTACAGAAGACATGTAAGTTAATTACTGGAAGGTGCCCTGCTCAGATCACTAGTAACTCATTTTGGGTTTGTGTTTTTTTCCTCTGCAGAGGGAGGAAGCACTGAAACAGCGCAAAGAGTTATCTCAAGAACTGGTTAACCTTCGAGGAGAACTAGGTAAGAGTTTATTTTTGTACCCTTCATGAGAACAGAAATGCAGCAAAACAGAGCTGCAGAAAGACAGATGCCCTGGTATTGTAATGGCAGTCATTTAATTCCCTGCCTGAGTTCTTCTCAGATGCATTTCTCTGGGGCCTGACAGTGTGACCCCAGGTTCACCGGATTCCTGGCACTGATCTGACAGCGCCTAGCGGGGCCTCCTTGAAAAACACACATCTGATGACCAAAGCACTCACTTCCTTAAGAATGGGAGGATGGCTGACAGTACATGCACTTCTGTTAATCCCTAACTTATTTGCATGCTGTCATCTAGAGAATTGTTGGCAAAAATCCATAAACCTGTAAAATATGCTGTGCAAAATCTACATTTTGCCTTAATGGCTTGTAGGTGAATGAGTGTAAAATTAACAGAAGGAAATGCTATCAGGCTAATGAGATTCAATCTTTGAACTCATCCTACTGGACAGCTGTAATGTGAAATTAAGCTATTATGTGCAGGGGCTGGTTGTGCCAACTTTGAAGCTTGATTTAACTGCATTTAATGGTAACTTCACGTATCTTGTTTGACCTCAAAGCAGAATCATCTTGTGGAGTGCAAAAAGTCACTGGGTTGAAAATGATAGCACTTGAAAGTGAAGTTGGCATTTTTCAAAAGCTTCTGTTATGATGAAGCCCCTTTAAAAAAGAGAGAAAGAAAAGAAAGCTTTGAAAGCAGAAGTAATACATGTGGAGCAGTTTCAGATATGTCACTTGTTACTGAAAAGTTGAAAGTGTTTATTTTCACATGCTTTGGAAGTTGAGTGTTGCCTCAGCCAAACTTGAATGTGAATGTAGGTCTTGTTACATGCAGGTGGTGTATTTAATGCTCAGATTTATTTTTTAGCCCTGGTTAAAGCGGGCATTCCCTGGCAACTACTCAGAGTTGGAAGCATGGTGGGGAGGGAGAGGTCTTCACTTCCCCACAGCTGAAGCAATGAGTACAGCTTCTCTACTTGCCACTGTCACCCAATTTAGAGGGTGATGTTAAAATGCAGCTTTTGGGGAGCTTTATTTGGTGCTGCACAAAATTGCAAATGTGTGAATGGGGAGTATGACAAGCAGAGAAAGCCTTACAGCCTGAGTAGGTAGATGAGAGTACCAAAGATACTGGAGGAATGTGTAGCATTTTCTTTCTCAGAAGCATAGTACTAAATAGTACTAAAAGGCTGAGGCTTTTCTGGAGGTTGGTGCAGTCTGGCATCTATCAAGCTGCAGCTTTTAACTTTCTTACTGATGAAGCACCTGGCTTACTGCTCTGCAGTAGTTGACAGGTTTTGGTAGTGGTGGCTTTGAAGGAGCCTGGCCTTCCTCTGCCTTTGCATCCATCTGTCCTGCCCTGTGCCAGCCCTGCTGCCTGGGCAGCTGTGCGCCCAGCTGTGCGGTGAGCTGCCTGGGGACCTGAGCCAGCTGAAAACTGGTGGCTCGAAGAGCTGTTTTGCCAAAGCTGCCTGGCCTGGCTCACAGTGGGGCTGGAGGAGCACTGGTATTGGAGCAGGAAAAGGGGGAGAAGCAGCAGGATGGAGGGTCGTATCCACCATCATCTGCAGCCAACACTTCTTTCACCCTGAAGCGATGACAGAACCAGAATCTTAGTGTGGAAACAGGCTTCTTGCATTCCCACAAGCTTGTGTTATAAACATTATAAACTAGATTTATTTTATATGTGCATACATGTGACTTTCTGGGCAAACCCGTTTGTTTACATTATAATGAAAATGACTTCACAAGGGTTGCTGTAGAGCAAGAAGCTCTTTATCCTTCCATGTGCATCTTCAGTATTATTTTTCCTTTATCAACTTAGGTACGATGTTTAGCATTTACTAGGAAAGGGAAAATTCAGCTTAGATGGGCAGACCAACTTGGGTTTGGGTTTTTTGTTTGTTTGGTTTTGAAAGCTTAGTTCTTTCCAAGGGTGCCTCTCTCTTAAATGAGCTTCCTGCAGACTTGTTACCTTCCTGCTTTGATTAATAGCCCATATATGAGACTCCCGATGGTAAAATATGCCATCCAGTAGGTAGATAACTAGAAAAAAACCCTTCAAATGCAACAGAGCTTGATGGATGTGTGATCCCCGAGTGCACAGAGCTGTCAGCCAGGGATGCTGGCTGTCATGCTGCTGGACGAGGTCATCAGCCGTTCCCCTCACAGAGCGGATCTTACTGGGTCAGCTCCGCAGGAGCATCGGAATGGCAGCCTCGGGCTCACTTCCCTTTGTGAGCTTTCCAGACCATGGTTTCACTGAAGCATTTATCTTCATGCAGCTCTTTTGTCTTAACCACGTCACATGTCTAGCCTGTCTGTACTTCTGAGCTTGTAAAGGGAGTGGATTTAATCACAGAAATTAAAGAATATACAGGTCTTCAGTTCTGTCTTGCTTTAAAAAGATTTGTTTTGGGGTTTTTAAAGTTAAAAAACAAACCGAAACAAATTCATCCAGCCAGACCCCATTCGTTGACAAGGCGTGGGAAAAGCATTCTTGTAATGATAGCTTTAGCTAAAAATAATCTGTTTAAATACACACCTGCTAATCAGCTTTCTGTTGCCACTGTTAAATGGATATAGCTGAACTTAAGGTTTCCATGGGGTATTTTGATGGAAGTACTGTGAATTTTGATTCACAGTATTATCTAGGCATAGATTGGCTCAAAGTTAAGTACCTTTAGAATCTTATTTTGGCCATGCGGACATGCATACATGTTCCATGGGGTCCCGACTGCTGTGTTGTTAATGCCTGATGGTTTGCAGCTTGGGAACAAGCCAGTGTAGGAATAGGAACCAGGCATGCCCAGCTCAGTGTAATGTGTGTCCTGTGCGTTGCTGAGTTTGAGAGGAATGTGAACTCACCTGCAGCTTGCACCCTGCACAGTTTGGACTCCTCAGTTTCCAAAGCTCCTTGATTTACCTTGCAAAACCAAACTGGCCTGCTGTCAAAGTGTCTCTTTTGCTGGGTTATTGTCAATGGCCGTTTCTGCCAAAATGCCTTTTTGTTTAATGATTTAAATATGCATTACGATCCCAGAATCTGCCGTTTGCAGCGTGTGGCTGTGCAGAGCGCGAGGTGGATGGTTAACAGGCACTGCTTTCTGCTATCAGCAGCTGGAAGCATGTGCAAGGATTAGCAATGATAATGGTTTGGGCATGGGCTTTTCCAGAGTTCACATTCGTTAGCAGGGGGGTTCTGAACTTGGGTTTCCTTAAAATCTGCAGCCACAAAGACTGTACTTTGCGGTTTGAATGTAAACACCTTAATTCTGAGAGCCTGGAGTAGGTACAGATGTCGTGTTTGTCACCTGTTTCCCTTCGTAATTAAGATGCAAGCTAATGTGTAAATCATTTCTGGTTACTTGTTTAATTGCCTAAGTAGAGATTGCAAGAGCTGCATGGTTCTGGAGAGGTACGGAATGACTCCTCTAAACTAATTGTGCTCCAAACTGTTTGAGAGCCTCTTTGGAACCGCGCTGGATGTGATCCAGCTCAGTGCTGCTACGGAACTGCAGGTGCAAAGCTGGCTCTGAAAATTGCCGTTTGTGAGCCTTTTCCGGTGGGCTGGAGAGGCTTGCATGTACCCAGTGCAGCCAGCCACGTGCCCGACCTCTCTCTCTCCCCTACGTTTTCTGCGTTGCCATTTGTAAGCAATATTTCTTTCAGAATACCTTCACGACATTTTTATTAATAAATGACCTTTAAAATGTTTTGGAGGTTGGGTTAAAAGAGACTCTTGTGATTTACGGACAGATGGAGTGAGTGTGATTTGGTTTTCAGGTTTTGGCAATCCCTAAAAACACTTAATAGAAGGTAGACATTTCTATCGATTATTTGAGGCAGTGCCTAACTTGCCACAAGTTGTACACTCGCCTGCCTGCTGGCACTGTAGTGTTTGCAGCATTAGAGGATAGGAGCTTACTTCCTGGCAGGTGTGTGAATGTTTCACACATGCATTCAACCATACCCACTTTAGTGTAGCTTACGGCATGCTTTTTTTGGTCTACCTGCCTCTTTTCAACTTGCCCAAGAACAAAACCATGAAATGTGGCTTAACATCCTGTACCGTTAGTCTCATTATAAAAATAACACCAAGAGAAACTTGGTCATAAACTTGAAAGCCTCTTTTGGTAGAAGAATTTCCAATACTGAGAATCTGCCAAAAACATCAATTAATTGCTAGATAACAATAAAAAAAAAAAAATGTAGAGAAGGAAATGAGCCTTCGTGTCTATAGTAGACTCAGTGATCAGTGGAACATACACAATAGATCTTGCAGTGTGAAATAACAAAGGTAGAGCAATAAAGTAACACCATGCTAAATACTTGATGTTTTCTGGTAATTACCCCTTTTCACATCCTCCACATCTATTAAAATGCTGCTAGTTTACTGTTCTAGTGACTTCTATTTCAAAATCTCAGACAGTCTAATGGCTTTTCATAAATCATAACTAGAGCAATGAGTGAACTAGACCATTTTATGAAGATAGCTATTGTTTCAAAACAATTTAATTCAGGATTCAAGCAAAAAAGATCCATTGTGGTTTATCTTCTTAGAGCTATGGTTATGGTGACCTTTAGGGAATTCAGGTTGAAAAATGTTTTTATGTAAGCAGTTTAGCCATAGGGACTGAATTAGATGATGAATGTTTTATAGCTAGAATAAGAAAAAAGCTAAGTATTGTGAGAAGGAGGTACTGCACAATTGTAAGGTCTTGTCTCTTGGCTACTTCTAGTGAAAATATGAAATAGGTTTCTTGGGGATACTAAGGCAACTCTTGCAGTCTTGTCCTTGAGCTGGTGCTACTGTTCATGTGGTTTGGATCTGCTGCCATTTGCACAGTTGCAGGGAGTTGCCACATGCCTGGTTCTCCACACTTCTCTTTCACAGGCATTTGGTTTTATGGTTTGGCACTTAGAATGCTTTGCAATGAAATGCCCAAGATGCAGGTGGCCACTGCCAACTACTACAGGTGAATGTTAGTTTTGCACGTCAAAACCAGCACTTCTGATCTGAAGATACGCTATTACCAAATGTCAGAAACTTCCTGTGATGGCCAGAGGCCGTGGTTCTGCCCAAAGACCGAGGCTCTTCATTTATAATAAGCAGGTGTTAGGAAGTTTAAAATCACAAATTAATATTGCTCCCTGTTGTAATAATATAGGGAGAGACAGTGTTGTCTGACTGGGAGGAGAGGCCAGGACAACCAAGCGGAGGAAAAATATTAATGGCTTTGCTATTTGAAAAAAGTAAATCTTGCTTCTGGCTGCCACGTACTCCATTGCATGTGCTCTGTCTTCAGAGCATAAAACTGTTTAGTGTTACAGATGACATTGAACAACTTAACAGATAAATGATGGCACATCTCTTCATCTTTATGGCTTGATTTTTCTCTCAAGTGCTCTTGGACCACTTGTCTCCTGTTGGGGTTTTTTGCTCAAGTTCTGTGGTCTGTTCTAATGCGTGGCATAATGTAGATGTGGAATTGCTGAGGGAAGCACTTTAAGAAGGGAAAGGAAGCACAGTAGTTGTGTACACAAACTCTGAAGTGTGCCCTTCACTTGTCTCTGAAGTTGAAACAGAGATTTTGTGTGTTCTGTTGGGAAAGCACATGTTCCAGTTACAGATTTTTCTTCAGAATTAAGCACCAGTTCAATGAGAAAACTCTTGAGTAGCCATCGAGGTTCGTTAGTCAAGAGTTTTGCAGCATCTCCTTGCAGTGGATGGCTTGCCAAACTAAGGAATTAGTTGTCTTTTTCATGGCTTGTCCCTCTGTTATAACAAGGCAATGTACAGTCATAAAATATGTGATTTGGTCTGGAAAATCATAGGGCTGTGCGAAGTATTTGCTGCAGACACTCGAATCTCAACTATGGGGCAAACTTTGGTTTACTTCTCATGATTTCAAATTGACAGTTCTTCAGTGGGTGCTTTTGCTGAAGCGTCACATGTGCAGTTTCTTGCACTACCATAGTAGCAGGGGCTCACTGGTTGTGTAGAGAGGTTCTGCTCCTTGTGTGGATGGCAGGGATTCAAGTCAGGCTTGCAATGTGCAAGGAAGCACTGGAGCCACCAGCCCTGTGGAGGCCAGGCGTTACCCTCAAGGTAACCCGACATTCAACTGCCAGTGCCAGTGTTAAAAGTTTTTGTTTGCCTTTGTAACGTTAGTGTTCTCATGAATGTAAACTGCGAACTGGCCGAACAAGAACTGATGTGTCTGTTTTCTTTGACAAAGGCGTGGTTTGCTATTTGCTTTTTCATGAAGTGTTTTGCATCATCTGAAGTTCTGCATGCTGGTGTTTGAAGATAAGACATAGGCAGCACATCATTTTGGCTAAATAGAGGCAAAGGAATAGCTCTGGCTTTACAAATAAAGAATTGGATGCTTGCTTCTTCCTTTCTTGGTTTTAAAGTGGATCACTTGAAGCATTTTGCTACAGTTATCACAAATGAGGCATATGAGTTGCCTGCTTCCCAGCTATACTACTCTTACTTGGCTCAGAAAGTAAGGGTCAGATGCATTCTGCATGTGGTTGGCTGTATAATACCTGTTTGGCTCGCTGCCTGTTTCCTTGCATCGTAAAATAATTTCCCCTATGACATTTCCTCTTCCCCAAAACGTGACAATGTGGAGTAATAGGTTCAGTAACTTTAAGCCATTGCAATGTGATAAAGTGAATGCTAATTTTTTAAATTTATTTTTCCCCAAAGGCAGCAGCTATTCATTTGTGGAAGGAGTACAGACAGGGCAATAAAACCCTTTCTTGATGCTGGTATAGGAAGTATAGAAAACTCTGTGATCTGCGTGGCTCGCACAGAATGTTGTGGTACATTTCACTTGAGCCTTTAGTTGCATTGTTGCCAGTCATGGGATGAGCAGCTTGGCTCAAATCTGTCCTGATCAGCAGCGCTCTCACACAGACCTAGAGCAGAGCTAAGCCTGCTGTTATAACTAACTCAGGTAGACACACACACAGATTGATCCCCATGCAGTCCAGCTCACGCTTGTGCACTCTCTAGGTCAACTGCAGGTTCGGAGTGATGGCAGGAGGGCCAAGACTTCATTACAGTTTCCTTAAAAGAGAGTGCCACTATCATTCATCAAGTTACTTGCACTTAATGAGCCGTAGCAAAGAAGGAATCCAACACGTGTAACTTGAGGCACTCTGCAGGGGCAGGCTGCTTTCCCTAGAGCTCAGCCCAGTGCTGCTTTGGGAATCAGTCCTTGAAGACGCTGTGATTTATGTATGTTAAGGTTCAGACACAGCTGTAATGAGAACTTACTGTACTGCCTGTACAAAAATCCTTGAATCTTCCCATGCTTTTACACAGAGTTTGTATTTGGACTGTTCAGGCAGTGTGCCAAGCTGCTATAAAGTGCATGTACACATGACTTGTCCCCTATTTGACTAAAGATCAAGTTAATGTTTGAGTTGATTTTTCTCTTAAGTAGACTTTCATCAGACTAAGTTATTTTCAGCCCAAGCACTACAGTTTATATAGAAGCAGTTTTGCATAAGCTCAGTGACCCCACACTCGTGTTGGAGGTCCTGCTCCACCTTGCTTCCAGGCTTTGGGTGCAGTTGGAACTGCATGAGGCGCTTGGTCCAGTCATATTAAGAGTAGGAAAGTGACTCCTCCTATTTGGGCCTGTCTGGCTGGAGTTGGGAATGCTACATTTCAAACTTGAAAGTACAAGTTACTAACTTATGTTTTGTCTTGTAATCAGCTGCAAATCTGTGGGGACAAACCCAGGCAGTCGTCTTAGCTGGCCTGTGTTAATATAAATGTAAAGAGAATTACACAGCATTTCTTTCTCTTGATACTCTTGCACTTTCCGCCTGAAACTGTTCTGTATCTCACATATTTAAATCTCTCAGGCACATGCATGTTAGCACGTTTCAGATTGGCAGTTCTGTATCGGGCAGCCCAGGTCAGGCTAGAATTGCTTCTCTGCCACACGTCTGAGTGTAGCATGTTGAGTGGATGGTCTTCAGGACATTAAGACTTTCAAATCTAGCTAAGTGGTTTATATATCAAAAAGTGAAGTACTCTGATAAATATGCTTCTGAAATGGGATCAAATTAGGTGAAGTAGGAAATCCAATTAAATTTTTACTGGAGCACTCCAGTGTCTCCTGAGACATTCATTCCTCTTTGTCATAACAAACCATCACACTTGTGCTTTCTGTATGAGTTCCTGGCTTAACTAAATTCAATTAATTCTCAGCATAAGAAACACTGAATTCAGTATTTTTGCAACGATCTTTCCATGTGTCCTTGGAGGAGGCACTGATTTCATGGATAAATTATACTTGTCTATGTATAACCATGTTGCTGTGCAGTGTTCACTATCCTTAATACTTGTATCGAAGATGGTGAAATTAGCATTGAACTTGATCCAGTTACTTTTTTCTTTTTTGATGTCTTTAGTAACCACTTCTGCAGCTTGTGAGAAATTGGAGAGAGACAGGAATGAACTGCAAGTTGCTTATGAAGGGTTTCTGCAGAAGTTAAACGAGCAACATCACAATGATTTGGCTGAGCTGGAGGAGAGGCTTAAGCAGTTCTACACCGCAGAATGTGAGAAACTCCAAAGTATATGCATTGAAGAAGCTGAAAAGTACAAAGCGCAACTCCAGGAGCAGGTTTGTAACTTTTGAAGTAGAAGTGTCCTCTAGCAATTGCTTTCTGCTATACACGAGCCTTCACAGAATGCTGGGTTTGCCAATAATGGAGTTATTTTTAATCTAATGTGAAACTCCACTTTGTTGCAACTATGACTGTATTACTGCACTAAGCTGTCCAGATCTTAAGCTTGAGTTTAAATGTGGTGGAGATTCCTTGTGTTCTGCAAACTTCAGTGACTTACAGACCTCCACTAGATACATGAGGCAGCTTGAGTTTTAAGACTTACAGAAACACACCTGGCCTGGACCTGGCTTTGCAACAACTCCATGTGTGCAACAGATGCATATATCAACCTGTTGGTAGTGGTAAACTGTAAGGTATGGTTCTCACCTATTAAGTGTTGTATGTGGCTTAGCTTCTCCTGTGACCATCTATTAAGTGCTTCCTAGATCACTTAAAATGTACGCAACGTATTGCAAAAGTCTTAGGAACAATACTTTAAATGAGGGTTAAGTTGACACATGTAAGGGAAAAAAAATCATGTTGTCATGTTGCAGGTGGACAATTTAAATATCACACATGAAAACTTTAAGCTGGAACTTGAAAAGAGCCACTCAGAAAAAGTAGAGGAGCTGAAAAAGGAGTATGAATCCTCTTTCTCAGGCAAGTATTTAGCATTCAAATATATATGCTGTAGTACTGCTAGTCACAAACAGAAATATTCAGGCTTTTCCATCAATATGTCCACTTCATTGTTCTTGGCAGTCAGCTATCTTTAAAAGCCCTGGCTGAATTCCTTCATTTGGAACTCAGCAAGTCTCATTTTACACACAGAAATAACCATGACCCCACTGTAGATGAATGAAACTTTGAAAACGGTTTAAGAGTGGAGATGACTTTTTCTTTCAGAAATAGGTGTCTGAATCTGAGTCTGCTCTCAAAATCTCACCCCCTAAGTTCTAGAAGGAGCACCTCTGAATTTAAGTTGAGAATAAGTAGTGTTGTGTGCTTTCCAGACTGACTTGGGAATGTTGAGAAATACTACGCACTGCTTACAGTCTACTGGGGCAAAGGTGGTTTATCAGGGAGGGGGTGGTGAGCGTGCTCAGTGTTAAATGGCATTGCATCTAATTGATGCTTTCCATCCTCCCTCCAACTCCACTGATAGCCAAGTTTCCAGTGATACTTTTGCATCATCAAAACTGGTGATGCTTCCACTGCAGCCACAGAGCAAACACCTCTGCGTGGCACCTCCAGAGCGGGAAAGGAAATGTTTTACTAGAAGCTTGCAGGAAGGCAGTTTAAGCTTTTGCTGTGTTTCCCTTAAGAAACTCAGCTTTTGTCAGATGTGGCTCCTGCTGAATGCATGGAGCCAAACGCTTTCAGCATTGACACACTGTCAGCTAATGAAATAGATATTCAAGGGGGCAATCAACAAATGGGAAGCAGCAATAAATCTGATACTTTGTACATGCTTTGGATGAGTGGATGATAAATGGCCTTTCCGTGCTGTCACTGACTGCATCTGTGCATATGTGTATTGGCTGGCTTTTCAACAAGAATCTTCGTGTCTTACATGGTATTAAAAATCTGCAAATTTGTTGCATTTGTTGCAGAGCTCAAGAGTGCTCATGAATCCGAAAGGAAGTCGCTTGAAGATTCCTTTACGAAGAAGCAGGAATCGCTAGAGGTTTGTTAAGGGTTGGGGTCATTGCAGTGGTCTGAAACTGAAGAGGCGGTTTGGAGATGTGCACTGAGTTCTTGCCCTAACTATACCCTGTCTTCTCATTTCAGAAAAAAATCGATGAATTAAAATGTGAAAATGACTCCCTGAGTGAGAAGTTGAAATTAGAAGAGCAAAAACAAGTAGCCAAAGAAAAAGCCAATCTTGTAAGTCTTGATCTTCAAAAGTAATGCAGATGAGCAGATCTCGCAAGGCTGGGTTTATTTGATTGCATGTGAAAGGTTTTGCAATCAAAGACTTATGGGGCACCCATACTTCATTTTCTGTAGATGGCTCACCTGCCAGAAGTTTTTCTCAAGCACTACAATGTTGGGTATGAACTTTACCATTATAAATCTGTGAAGCTGTTAGTCAGTGGTATAGTTATAGCCCAAGTTAAATTGGAGACCTACACGCACACAGAACCATAGCTTTCTTCTGGGCAGTCGTTAAATGTTCTAACAGCGCTATGCCAGTGTGTGGGTTTATATCACTATGACAAAACTCACCTCTTGTGCTTGAGTCTTTAATGCATTTATTCAAACATTGGTTCATTGCTGATTTATCCTTCACGTAAAATTTCATTTTGTCCCGCCTTTCCTCCCAAGGCTGCTGTTTTCTGTGATGCTCCTGGGTTTGCAGTGTACTCTGAGAGAGCTTTCTCATGCACTGGGAGGGTTAGACACAAACATGCTTATCTTTCTAGTTACCTGGAAATAACTGGAATACCAGTAGTATTGCTTATCGCACCAAGAGAAATTCCATGCATAAAAACTCACTCAGAATGCTGCTAGTAGAAGCTGCGCTAGTTTTCTCTGGAATTTATCTTTTTCCTCTCTAACCGTTTATTCTAGTGGCAGGATAGAGCTGCTGCAGGAAGAATCTGCAACCATGTTATGTTGCTGTAGTTGGGCAAGATGATACCAAAGAGACCCTGTTGTACGCTGCATTTGGGAGTTTGAACTGTATTCCGTAGGCATGCTCAGATGTTATTTAATTAAAGGAGCAATAGTCAAGAGCCTTCACATACCTGCAAATGCACTTAGCCTCCTGATGGCATCATAAGCTTGAGGCTTCTCTATGGAAAAATACCGATTTGACCCAGTATTCTTCTGTACTAAACACAAATGCTGCACTATCACAATTCCCATGAGCCCTTGGAAGGCAGAGGTGTGTTTCCAGCTCTCCAGTCTTATTTAGTGTCACTGGATATTCCCAGCTTTTGTGCTAAAATCTTAGGTAGGCCTTTCAGTCTTTTCTTCAGGCTCTGTGTTCTACTGCGAGTAGCTAAATGGGGTGGCTCAAATTTAACTTTAAAAAGACATCTTAAGACCACTGGGGCAGCAGAGAAAGAAAAAAATAACTTCAGAACATACTGTAAGCTGCATTTAAACTTCTCAGGATGGTTTTTTTTTTTGTTTTTGCTAGCTTCTAGATTCCATGTAAAGCCACAAAAGGGAGGAACGAACTTCAAGTTGTCTGCTTCCTCCTGAAGGCAGCACAGCACACCCCACCCTCACCCACGCTTCTGTTCAGAAGCAGAAACTGAACAAGATCACTAATGCTGCAGTCCTTAAAAACAGGCAGGGGAATGAAGTGTGTAGGCGATGAGGCCTTGTTACCTGTGAGAGGTGCTGGTCCTGTCCTGGTGAGACTGTGCCCCACAAAACCACAGGCACTGCCCTCCCAGCCTTGGGTTTCTGACACAGCAGTGAAGCTGTTACTCAGCGTGGTACACCAATATTCTTACCCAAATATGCTGAAACAAGTTCTGTTTGTTTTTAAAGATAAACTCAGTTACACAACACACTTAATCACTGGTTAATTTCTCTTTGTATTCCACTACCTGGAAATGGACTGACACTTGCTTTATTTCTCTTAATTTCCTAATTTTTGCCTGTGACTTTGCCTTTGAAATGTAGAGAATGTTGTTTACTCTGCAGTGTTTGAATGGGTCCTTACTCTGGAAAAGAGGTCCTTGAGGAAACCAGATCTGACCCTGCCCTGTCCCCCTTCTCCTCCCAGAAAACAAAAAAAAAATAGGGAAAATAAAAAAGTCTGGAGTTTCTGTACTGTGCAGTACATGGACGTACAGCAGGGCAATTGCATTGCTGGGCTTTAAGAAGAATGCAAACCCAAGAATTTTCAATTTCCACTTACGAACCAGCTATCTTCAGACTCAAACCAGGGAAAATCACCTGCAGTCAAGTCCACAGCTCTCAGTTTCTAGTGCTTTTTGAACTATTCCAGTGTCTGAAAACTCTTCAAATGTTTATTCGTAATTACTTCTTGGGATGTGTTATGAGTAATATGAAATAGATTTTGGAACTCCTAGCCTTCAAGGGAGCCTTGGGGCACTCCTGCAGAACACGTTTTGCTGTGACAGCTTTAGTGCCTGGCTTTGACTTACAAGGGTTTCCATGTTTGTGCATGAAGTGTTTTCTGAAGAGCACCTATGGAGAACTGCAGCCGTCCACCTACACTGAAGGATGCAAAATCAGAGGAGAAAGTGATACCAGATCTTTTTTATTCTGAACTGTTTCATTGATTTTGCGTGGAACAAGTAACTGTTGTTACTGTATTTATTTTCTTGCTCTTTCTAAATAGCAGCGAAACGCTTAAATTGTTCCTGAAATCCAGGGTACTAAGCAAACTCTGTGTAAACCTTTCAGAAAAACCCACAGATTATGTACCTGGAACAGGAGCTTGAGAGTCTGAAAGCAGTGCTGGAGATCAAGAATGAGAAACTCCACCAGCAGGATATAAAGCTAATGAAGATGGAGAAACTGGTGAGTTTTCATTGGGGTACCATGTCTGAGTTGTGTTTGGTAATGAACTCGGGTTGGTCAGGCTTATGAGCAAGCATCAATTCCTTTGTTTAAAAGGAAACATGAAACGATGGGACATGTTCACACTGCATATTGTTCAATGACATCTGCATCGGGCTGTAGGGTGAAGAGGGGGAAGGAATCACCAGATGCTGTAAATGACCTTTTAGACTCAAGGCAACTACTAGTTTGCATAAACTATTGCTAGGTTAGTCCAGGATTATCTGGGAGCCTCTTCCACATCTCCTTTCCTCTTCCCTCTCTTCTCCTCCATCCCCTAGGGAAAAAAATCCTTACCTACTATGTTTGCTTGAGTGGTATGGGAGATAGATTGCACTGTCAGGAAAACATTAACATGGAAATGATCCTCATTAAAGATGAAGAGGTCAAATATGAAACAGAATGTTTTTATCTAGAGTTAATTAGCTTCATTAAGGTCAATCATTTTAGCTGTTATCTTTAAGCCATTTGTTTGTCTGTGTGGATTTGCTCCTGACGTGCATAATTCCACATGAAAATCAATTTTGGGGGCAGAACATGTAATTAATTACGTGGCATGCTCTAGTTTGTGGCAGGACAGGGTCCTTACCCTGGAAAGGGCCATTGAACACTGCCGTAATGCTTGCTTAAACAGGATTTTAATGGAGAAGTACAGAAAGACTTTTGGACAAGTAGGAATATGTTCATGTCAGTTGTTTGGTATTGTACAGCATTATATGTTGCCCTGGTCTACAGTTCCCAGTACATCACTAGTAAACCTTCATCTTCTCTGACAGATGCTGGTCACAGTATGTGAAAGCCCTTGGACCATCCAACCATTTAATCACTGTTTGTTCCTCTACTTTTGATAACATCCTGCAGCAATGAAGTGGAATCAGGAGAGCAGCCAGGAGAGCTGTTTCCACAGGGGAGCTGTTGAATTTGTCAGATTAGCACGTGGGTTCTCGACAGTCTTCTGCCTGCAGCAGCTTCTAAAACTGCTGCCCGCTGCTGGCAAAGGTTTCTAGAACGTGCTGGTTAACTAGTAGATCCCTCATCCAACCCTCCTTTGCTGCCATCTGATCAGCACAAGGCGCGAAATGCCAGTGTTATGCAAGGATCAGGTATGCAGGATCTGTTTGACTGTTACAGAACATGAAGCCACGATAGCAGGTCTGCCTCACATTATGCCAGGCTTTTGCACTTACTGTAACAAGATCTGCAAGCTCCAGATTATGAACATCTGTGATAGCTCAGTCGCTATCTGAGTGCATGTATGAGTTTTATTTTAAACTGTGACCTTTTTTCCTAAGCTGGAGAACAACACAATCTTAATGGATAAATTAAAGAAGGTTCAGCAAGAAAACGAAGAATTAAAAGCTCGGATGGACAAACACATGGAGCTTTCAAGGTGAAAAATATCTGTGAACTTTAAGATGTTGTTATGAACCAGGAGAAGGTGTTTCTGTGACTAGAGAGAAAATTCTGTTTAATTAGTGACTGGGATTTTGTGGTACTCTGTAAAAGAACACATCCCTTTCTTCCCCACTTGTATCTGCACATGTGCATGCCTATGTAGAAGAGGCAGGAACAGATCTTATGGGTTAAAGGCTTGCTATGTTCTTCAGTGCCCCAAACCAGTATTTTGGGGAAGAAAAGTCAACTCAAAATATCATCTTACCATGGATTGGCTCTTTAAGTATTACAGGCTTGTGAGCTAAACCTGCTTTTATTTTTAACCGTGCCAGTTGAGTGGTATGTATGTCCCCAGTTTGGATCAGTGAAAAGACCGGTGTGTTTTATTAGCAATAATAGGAATATCTGACATGAATGAGTCCAGTGTTCTCCCAGCTTCACCTACTGCTTAAATGGATGGGCAAACTCTTCCAGTTTGAAGGCAACTACGGAAATGCAGCCTCTATGTAGAGCTGAGCCTGCAACAAGACCTGAAGGCTCCAGGATGGCCATTTAAAAGCATCTGTCCTTGCAAGTAGGACATGTCTTGCTTTTCAGATGCTTTTTCTGGCCTTTAGGGATGTTTCTTATTGGGATTTTCTCCTGCTTTCTGCAAGCTACCAGTTTAAATCCAGCAAGGATGAGAACAAGGTAAATCCTCCTTTTAAGGAAGTAAAGTAGTTGTAAGCCAAGCAGGAGTCTATGCAGTTTCAAACCTTTCTTTAGCACATAAGTTCGATACCGTAAGCTCCAACTTGGGTTCTGTGTTCTGATGTAAATCTTATGTTTGCAGGCAACTCTCTACAGAGCAAGCTGTTTTACAGGAGTCACTAGAGAAAGAATCAAAAGTGAACAAGCGCCTGTCAATGGAAAATGAAGAACTGCTGTGGAAGTTGCACAATGGTGACCTATGCAGCCCCAGAAAACTGTCTCCCAGTTCTCCATCTGTGCCTCTTCAGTCCCCACGGAATTCTGGTAACTTCTCTAGTCCTACAGTATCACCGAGATGACATCTCTTGAGAGAAAGAGGGGATTGCATTTCATTTGTGATCTGCAGAACCAATCCTCACTTCAATCACAAGAGCTGTATTAGCCAAGTATGGCAACTAAACATAACTGGAAACTATTTGGTGCAGAAGTGGCGGTAAGAGACTGAGAATATGGGAGTAAGACATTCATGTTGCTCTTCCCAAAAGACTTGTTTATGACCTCTATGGACATTGTTGCACAAAGCACTTACAGAGCAAGGAAAGACTTGTTCATTGCCTTTTCACCTAACTATAAGGAAAAGCTCAGGGGCTTAGAGATAAAGATCACCACCTTTATAATACGTTCCTTATTACAGACACTTTTTTTTAAGGCTGTGTGTATGCGTGTGTGCGTGCGTGTGCCGTGGGTGGAACGGATGTAACACACTGTGCGTGTGTCTAATGCTGCCTTCTTTGCTGTGTACGTAATAAAGGATAAAAGCTGAAGACTATACATTGATGTGTACTTCCTTAACGCTGTTGTCAGTATGCATGCTTTTAGCAGAGAGTACCCTCACCTCGGAATGAGGAGAAACTGCCACTAGTACTTAGGTTAGTTTCCTTCATCTTTCTGGCTTTGGCTCAGTAAGAAAAAGGCCTGAAAAGCTTTGTCAAATTAGCGTCTTGGCTGACCTGAGTATGCAACTCTGAATTAATTTTAAAACCAAACTGAACTGCAGCCGTATTTTGCATGGATTCTCAGTTTAATATCCATGCACAACTCTGCCATTTACAAGGAGATTTTTTTTTCCAGAATACAGTGGATTTTGGCTTTCAAGCCACAGGGTTATAGTCAGAACCATGGTAGCCCTCAAGGTCAGAAGTTACCAGTTGAGTTGCAGGTTTAGAAACCTAGATCTTTAATTGTACCTGCTGAAAAGGAATCACGTATTTCCCCAAAACAGCATGTCTGCTGCTGAGGCAGTCTGCTGAGGATAAACTAGATGATATAGATTTGAAAGCCAAAGAGAAAAATGCAATAATTGTCACTAGGCATATTCTTAAATCAGTTCTCAAGAAGAATCTGAAGTAATGTGTGAGTTCCAATATATCTGGTAACACACTTTGCCTTTTTAAGCATTAGCATTTATATTAACATTCTTCAGGGTTTGCTAAGTTCACCTGACGAGAAGGGGGAAGTGATAGCCATGTATTTAGCTTGCTAATTCTGCCATAGCTTCCCTTTTAGATTGCAGGATATCAGTGTGTTGCCAGTTCATGTGGCAAAAGATCCTATACAAGAGATCCTGTAGAGAAAAAAATTGTCCGGGCTGCTGGAACTGGAGGCTGAGAGTGTCAGCACTTCAGGAAATGTGCTCAGCTTCAGCTTCAACAAGGTAATCACGTAGCCTTGCTACACCCTTAGTCAGACCTGTTTAAGATGTCTACATTATACCTACTAAACACAGGTTCGACTTCAAATTAGTATTACAAAACAACATCTTACAAGCTTACAGTAGCTTGGGGTTTACAGCACCACTTCCAGGACCATTGGTACATGACTGCTTAGCTAATGCTGTTAGCCAGCTCTGCTAGTAACTGTTCTGGTAAATGGCATCTGCTGTGTTTCCCTCCTTTTCAGCAGCTTGGGGACAGAAATGAAGGGGGTGGAAAGTGTTTGGGTAACTCAGCTGGAGAACCACTTCAAACAATTTTGCCCAAGACTTGAAAAATCTTGGCTAGTAATGAGGAACACAAAGATATAAACAAGACTGTTAACAGTGCTCATACAGTAAAACTTGTACTATACTTAAACTTGTGATTGACTATTTAATCATTAAATTTACTTAATTTTCCATAATGTGCAAGCTGAGGGTGCCATTTCTATGGAACGTTATGCTCTCTTTTAATCCTCTGTAAGGCACTATACAGTACCACTTGTTAGTGGTGTCAGTACTTAAAATGTTTTCTAGGGGTTTCAAATTTAACGATGAAGATCCTCTGCGGGCTACAACTGGGCTTAAAGTGTATCTTGGAACATTCTTATTTTCTATGGTCAAAGAGATTTGATTAATTACATGTATTTGAGCTGAATGCTTAAATAAATTTTTTGTACCGATTGAAGGGTTTTTCTCCTGCTTCTGTTAATCACAGGATCTTTGATGTAAGGAGGAGGAATGTTCCTCCAAGTACTAACAAACAGTACCTGCTCAGCACAGCGGAACACCAACAGTGAAGTGTCACTGCACAAATTATTAATGTTCAGCTAACCCTTAGAAAAATTTAACTCTACCCTTGCAAATCTAATGTAAGCAGAAGTTACATAGAGCTTGCTTGTGATTATTAGCAACTCAAAACGAGCTGGGTATTAAAAAAAATAAAAGGACAATGCAGGTAGCATTACAGAATTAAGTGATAATAAAATACTTGAGTACAGTTGGCTTAATATAGGGACCTAATGTGCATCTGCCTGGTAAAGATATCCTACAGGACTTGATATTAAAATGCTCACCTTATTCAGGATTTTGTTTTATGTGAGAAGCCACACAGAGTTCAGCAGTTGAACAGCTCATGTCACAAGAACAGTTGTCTAGCCATATGTAAGATCTTTATTTTCTTGGTTGTGATGTTAGTGCCTCAAATGAAACATGCAAGGAGATTGCATATGAATGTTTGAAGATCAAATACAGTGTGCCCCTTCCTGAAACAGCAGGGGAAAGCTTATCCTGCCTACTAGCACAGAAAAGTAAGTGTGTCACGGTAAATAATACCAAGACTGGTAATTTGTTGATATAGTTTTCTCCGTGATACAGGAGCCTCTTCACCTCTAAACCTCTTGCAAGTAGAATCTTCAATGGTCTGACAAAGAAAAGAAGAATCCCTTTATACAGGAATCAGACTGCAGAATACATGGTTAGTGTTTGTCCTGTTGGTTCAAAAGAATTAAATAATTCTGTTCATCTGTAAGCACCACTTCAGTATTTTTCTCAGTTTGAGTATTAATATGTCAAGCTTTAACTTAAATACCATTTGTTAGCAAAGGCTGTGTTTGATCCAGTAACTTGTACGTAGTTCTTGATAATTTCTTTAGCATAAAGTTTCCTTCAAGGAAACACTAGAAACCTGCTACCATAAATATATGCCAAAGTTCTAGTGCTAGTCAAGCAATTAAACAAGGGATTATCTTCAGGTACTAAGCCATACTAGTAGTTCCCACTGTAATACTACATTTCAAAGTAAGTTGGTTACATTTATATCTGTCTGCACCAAATAGCGCCTAGCCATTCAAACTATTCATAATATAGTTCAGTACTTTTCTTTAAAGGTTTTGCAGTTAGTTAAAATTTGAGGTGAATCATTTCCTTATGCTAACTGAAAACTTGAAGCTTCCCATTACAAAGACACTTGCAGGAAATTCCTTCTAGACAGCGAGTAACCACTGGTCTTTAAAACTGTAGTTGCCTGACAGCCAGGAAATCATTGAGGGCTGAGCTGGAGGTAGAGGTCATCAGAAAGTTGGAATAATCATTGAGCCCTTAAGAAACAAATACCTGTTGTCCCTTGCTGCTACACCTTACCTTAGCAGAGCGGTGACCAAGGTATGGAAGTAGTAGAAGTAATAGTGGCAGGTTTAGGCACATGACTTTGACAAGTCACTTCATTTCTAGGGCTTCATTCTCTTCCCTTGTGTCACGGTTCACTTATGTGGAAATATGTAATTGCATCAATGTAAAAAAGAATCAGGCCTGCCCAGGAGGCTATTAGTAAAATAAGAACTATGTAAAATACACAGTAAACTAATTTTTATTGTTTACAATTATGAACATTATTTTGATGTTTGCAGGGGGGAAACCAAACACCAAAAATTCTTCCTTAAAGGCATTGCTTCTGTAGCTGTAATCAATCAGTGTTGAGAACTGGTTGTGATCAGTACATGTAACTATTACACCCGAGGGTCACTACTCAAGCAATGATGCAACAATGCATTTGCATCAGCTTTTCCTCTCCTGCTGAACTGTCACCAAGGAAGTGATGCTACCCCATGATCCGCTCTGCTGTTGAACCAGCCTGAACAGGTGACACATCTCCCACTTGTCAGCTATTTTGAAGGAAATCAGTTATTGATTTGATAGTATTGGAAGTTGTATCTTACACGGAGTCCGTACTTGAGGCTAGGAAGAAAAAACATTGCCAAAACGTCCAATAACATTGTTACCAGGTTCTTACCTCTTCTCTGGAAAGTCTCTTTCCTCACGTTGATAACTAAACCCAGGATGAGGGCAGCAGTTGCTTTTTTATCCAGATGTAGTTCTGTGTAAATGAAACATCTTTTTTTTTTTTTCCTAAGAAACATCAGTTTGCTAAGTAAATTAAATACAATCAAGTTACACTTGTTATTAACCTGAGAAGAGATTCTGTTGTGTAATCAAACATTATTCTAATGTTGTATTTGTTGTTTATTTGGGGTTTTTTCTGTATATGATACTATATAAATAAATGCAAGTTTTACCTTCAGCAAACTCCTTGCTACATTATTAGTAAGCATAACACCATACATCTGTTGAGGAGTGAATTCTCAGTAAGCTACATAGTGTGAGGTTGTAAGAATGCAACAACATAAGAAAAATCCACCATAGCCAATCACTTACAAGACTCTGGAAGCGCCCTCTAACACCTTAATATGTATTTGGTATTAATCTTCCCCAGGAATGAGAATTCTGTGTGTTTGTCTTTATACGTATATGAAATGCAAACACACACACACACATTTATGTTTTCATAATATTCAGAAATTTAATTAATCTTGCAAAATAAACATTTGCTATTGGCTAATTCTGTAACAAGAGGTGTTTTTTGTTTGGTTTTCTTTTGTTGTTTTAAACATGTACAGTACTCTCAACTGTAAAATTGCACAGCATCAGAAGAGCTAGACCTGCTTGGTGAATTTTTGAGGATATTTAATATCCTCTCAGTTCTCACATACACAAAAAAAGCACAAACCATACAGCAGGTTAACCTTAGGAAAGAGTTTGAAGAGTAAAAGACCGTATGCAAAGGAAAGCCCAAGAGCACCTATTCCTAAATATAGTAAGCCCTGTGCATGTTCAGGCTTAAACTTTAATGCTTCACCGTAGGTTTATTAACTCACTATTGCTGGATGTAGGAAACTCGGTTTTGGCCTGTCAAGCTACTGAATATGGAATGCATTGACAACACATGAAAAAAAGAGACAGGGATAGAGAAAAATGTCATTTAAACATTAGTAAAGAAAATGAATGGCTATAATGTCAAATAACATACAGTTCATTCCATGTCCAGAAGCCCTTTGGATCAATTTAGTTCAACTTTAGTAGCTACTGTTGTTTCTCCTTGGAGGTTCTGAGCTATACAAATGTAGTTTCCAGCATCTCTGGCTTCAAAACCCTCAACAAGAAGAATGCTCTTTGAGATTCTTGTGGTATGTCCAATTCCTCTGTTTATCAATCTCCAGAAGTTTTGGATAATCACAGGCCTCTCAGACTGTTCAAAAGAAACAAACACACACAACCAACCACATAAGAAAATACATGCTTCTGCAAAGTGCATTTAGTGACACTTATCAAACCCTGAACCAAGAGAGAGCAGAAGCCTATAGCCAGAAGTCAGCCTTAAGTGAGGAAACTGAAGGCAATTGCAGCAACATTCCTGCATTAAATATTTACCTACCACTAAGTTAGTTACACCAAATAAGGCTAAATACAGGGGCTCTTCCACTCAGGTGCAGATACTGTGTATCTTTAGATTAGCAATGGCCTGCCAAAGCTCTGCCTGGAGTATATAAACGGACTTGGTTGCAGTTGTGGGCCACTTACTTACTAGGGTTGCCTTTGGGTACTTGATCAAATGGGCAAGGTATCCTGGGGGAGACATCAGGAAAGAAAGAAGTGTGAGCTTATTTTCAGAGTGAATTTCAGCATGTCTCAAAAAGGAAAACAGCAGCAGCATCAGTTGACCAAGCTTTACCTAGTTCTCTTTTAGCACAGATAATAGCTTTAGATCATCTGTTGCAAACTAATTCCTCCACCTCTAGTTTCAGAAATGCTGTATTAGGTAACATACAAGCAAACAGTAACAATTCACAAATCCTTCTATATTAATCCTCACATTACGCTTTCAAGAATGTGTAACTTCAAAGCCAAAAATACAAATAAGGATGCTTAGAAAGATGTTTTTTATATTGTAGTAGTGTTACATATAACTGGTACTCCCCCACTCTCCCCACCCCCTTCTAAAAGGGAATTCTCTGATGGACTGTTTATCAGGTCACATTCCCTGGCATCTCACAAATTTGCAAAGGCCTGCATGAGAAAAACTGGCCCAAAGAATAAGACAGTCTTTCTTCCAAACTCCATCATGCTAGTCAGCAGCTTCTATCAGTAACCTGGATAAAACTGGTGAGAGAGGCTTCTGCTGGGAAACCATCTCCTCTTGCTTCATGAAATAGATGGTTTAGCTGTTTACCAATATGAATGCTACAAGGCTTAAGCTAATAGTAGCAAAAGGGTAAACTAGACGCTTATCTAGTGCCAGAGCGACAATCTCACACTTGCAAAATGACCAATCCAGGAGAACCTGCCAGTCTTTGTGAAGCTCAGGGGATGCCTAAGAAGTGACACACATTTACAACTAGCAAGAACTTCTTTTGATAACAATGGTCATCTCACCCAGAAATTCTTAACCCTTTAGAAGAACGCAAAACACTCAGCAGAGCTCTACCCAGCAGAGCACTAACCTGTTCCCAGCCTGAAAATCAAGTGCTACCTCACACATAATTCAAGCCTAAGTTAGTTCTTAGCCAAAGCAAGTGTCCCTAGTAAAAGCGAAGGTAGAGGCCACGTAAGGCAGATGCTATTTGCCAGGTTGGGCTCTTGCTAGCCCAGTTTTTGTCAAACTAATTGCCTTCTGCTTTGAAGCTAGTTTCAGGGAATCATATTAAGGAAGTGGATTGGTATGCATCAGTAAGCATGTACAGCAGGGGAACAAGCAAACGCAGTTGTCAGGGAGTGGCAAGGAAAAAAAAAAAGTACACGGGAGAGGTTAGTGACTACAGAGACAAGACAGGGATCTCTCCAATGTAATGTACCTAGGAGCAAACAGAGATTAAAGTGCTGCTTCTGCTCACGGATCAAGTGGTAGGTGACAGCCCAGGTGCTGGGGAACAAAAACTATCAATCACTGAGCTCCCTGCACTGAAAGCAGCCACAATGAAAGGAAACATCCAGTATATCTCAGAACTTTGCCAGTCTCTTTCCTTGCACAAAAGAAGGTCTTTCTCACCAGCACAACTGATGGTCTTCTCTCTCTTCTCCCTCCAACCCTACCTTTGCAGCATGTGACCAGTTCCTTAATAAATGCTAAGTCGCCAACATGCATCCAGTGCTTCTACTCTGCCATTTACTTAATCATTTTGCAGAAACGGGGCAGAAACCCAAACACAACTCATCCCTCCCTATCCCCAGGCACAGCTGGAGCTGAGACTGTTCACTCCAGTGGATAAGCAGATGAGTCCTTCCCAGGGCAGAGGCAGGTCACAGGCCAGAGCCTCTCTCAGCCACCACAGGTGGGAGGTGGGCAGTCGGAGGGTATAGTCCTCTGTGGATAGTACATGTGCCCTGCACCGCAGCATGCACTGCACACTGCATGTGTTTAGCTGTTCAGTCAGTGCTATAGTCTCTATCTTAACAACTACAGCAACTCTGGGGATTTAGATTTGAATTTTCTCAAGCCTAGGAAGCACTAAAGTCCAACCACGCACTTAAGCAGTTACCTCTGCTGTTAACCTACTTAATTCTTTGCTGCCTTAGGAACACCAGTACTGATACAAGGACCTCCTTAGCAAGTTCTGCATGGTCCCTTGACAACCCAGCACCAGGAGGGCTGGCAAGTGGAATATAATGCAAACCTTCAGGTCCTAGAGGATCCCTTTCCTCTGGTGAAGGGTTCCACCTTCCAGCAGTCCTTTCTTTGCTCCTGGACTGCTTAGGATAAACAGCAGCAGAATGAGGCTGGTTAAGAAACAAGTCCCTACTGTAACTGGTCAGGGTGGGTAGAGGGAGAAGAGAGGGGATCACCAATGAAGCCAGTCAGATACACCTAAAGATGCCAGTCAGATATAACTTCTGTTCAAGAAAAAGGACTAAAGTTTTAAGATTCACTGGCTGTTTCCAATGGGTTCTTTCAGATGAGGCTGGGCAGAAGCAGATTTCTGTGCTTCTGGATGTGGGCAGCAATTAAGCTTAAAAGATTCTGTGCTGTGATGATTCATGTGCCTGAGCCACAGAGATGGAAGGTATATCAAATGCAGAAGCATCAGTGAGGATTTATGGCTTGCTCTAGAATAGCTTCCTGACGCTGGCTGGCTCTGACCCTGTCTGAGGCTTTTCTTTGTAAATGCTGCCAGAGGCCAAGTGTCTCTGGAATGGAAACCTGAGGGAGGAGTGAGCTTTGGTGAGCTTGATCTTTACTAACATGGGCAGAGCTCTCCAGCTTTGTTCCTGTGCTAATTCAAGGCTCTCAGGAAAGACAAGCTGAAATTCAAAAGGAATGTGCTACCTCCTCCTGCCAGCAAGCCCAAGCTAGCAAGAGGCAGACACCACAATCTGAAGGAATCTTTACTCCAACTCTAGACACTGACTGGCATTGAAAACGTTGCCTTTAGGAAGCACACGCCATTTCAGCCAGGGCATACATCTCTTACCTCTTGCCCTGGGAACTGCCACCTGAAGTTCACATCTACATCCGGCTCACCAAGGACTGTGCAGATTACATGAATGCTGTCACTGACGTCTGCTCTATTGGATGATGCTGAAATTGTGGTTGAGGGCGGGCCCTTGGGAACTGAGAGAAAGACAGTGTTTAGAAGCAGAAAATTAGTTTCTGAAGTTAAATACACTGATAAAACTTAAGAGTCAATTTTTGCCTCAGCTTGCTTATTGCTACAGGTAAGTGATGTACACCTGCAACTCTCCCCTCTACACTGGGAAACTGCTGGAATTTAAACCTACAGTTTTATCACATATACTTCTAATCAAGATTTTAAAATTCTGTGATTACTTAATTTTTTTTTATTGTTTTCTAAACAATGCCAGTAGAATGTCAGTGTAAGCATACAGAAAACTGCACCTTACCTTCCACATACAGTAGGTGATACTTGATGGAAATCTGAGGTGCTCCCTGCGACTCTGCTTTGCAGTAGACAATACCCTTATGATCAGAAGTAGGGTGCTGGTAGACAAAACCCTTCTTCACATCATAAACAATATTAGTTCCATCTGTTTCAATTTCTTCTGCTGGAAATTCCCTGTGCAGAGTTACTTTTGCTGAAGGAGTAGTAACACGACATGGGATGACTGCAGGTTTATCTGGGTTCAGGTATACAATCTCAAAATAACTGGGAGTAGGTACAAAAAGTTCCTCTTTATCTGTGCAGAAGAGTTGATACAGTTAGAATAATATATACATCTTGGTTTAACAGAAGAGAAAGTACACATGACAAGTGAAAATAGCTACAAGTAACATTAAAAATTACCCGATGCTTTTTGCTTTAAATATGCACACACACAAGAAAAAAAATAGCAACTTTTCTAACCTGTGAGTATATATTTACATAGCTTGCATTAAAAACATTAAATCAAGAAGAAAAGCGAAGTATTCTTCATGTAATCAGATTTTTTTAATCTTAAGAAAATCTTTGGAATTCCTTTTCAGTAAGTTTCCAAATACTCATGTGGATCTAATTCTGCTCAATCGCCCACTTTTAAAGGGTAACACACATAAAAACACCACCACCACTGGTAAGATAAGCACTACTAGAAAGAGACATTCTTTGGAGCTACAGCCTTTTCATATATACAACTTTAGGCAAATATTTGATTTACTTCTCTAAGTAGCTGAAATAGTGCTTTTAGAATGGAAGTTAAAGAGTACTTCCATATTTGGCATGCTGCTTAGAAATATAAAGCTGAAATTCCTCTTTCTAGCATGAGCATTTATATAACAACTTGACTGGAAAGTTCATTCCAGCCTTTCTAAAGGAATGTATCCTCAGAACATTAAGCACTTCTGATCAATGGCTTCTGCAGAGTCTCATGGCCTAACTTAGCTCCAAAACATATCACAAACAATCCTAGCTTAGGATTTTGTACTAAAATATTTGCTAGCCAAGAATGGTTTTGCTCTGATCAGGCAGCAAAGGTTGTTTTACCACTCAGAATGTTCTCCATGAGAAGGACAAGTGAACCATTTGATTACAGCTCTGATGTACCATGTAGCAGTAAACTCTGCACAGTCACCTACTACGACCCTATCCATGCAGTGTTAGGGCTACAGTCAACCTCAAGCTCTGTGGGACAACATATATACTTAAAGAGTGTTTTGCCTCTCAACATGTTACAAAGACTCTTGGGAGAAACTGTGACCTTACCAAGGTCAATGAGGTCAAGATTTTTAAGTCACTGCAGGTAACTGGAAGTGGGGGGGGAGGGGGAAGAGTACATGTGGTCATCCGAACACTGTGACAAGATTAATCATCTGCACAGATTTATTTTCTTCATCCAGACATATTTTCAAAAATTAAGCATTTTTTAATTCAATTAATTTTGTAGAAGATCCTCAGAACGTGTTCGTATTTCCAAAAGTATTTGCTTTCCATTGCATTATACATTATTTTGGGTACACATTTAGCATAATCCATAGGGAAAACAGACTCATTAATCACACTAAGCAAGTAATCTTCTGCTCACCAGCACTGTCTTCCTTAGCAACCACTAAAACTGTGGAAGAAAAATCCTGACAGTGAAATCACTGATGTAGCTTTATTCCTTACTAGCAAATATATTTCCATTAATAATCCCCCAGTGAGTTAATTACCTGTGAAAAAGATGTATGTTGAGCCTGTTTTAGTCTCATCCTTCCTGCATTTGTTACCATTGCACAGCTGAAGCCAGCAGCTATATTCACCTGTGTCTGCTGCAGTGGAGTTTGCGAGGATCAGCTGACCGTACCTGTCAAGCTGCTTTATACTGGAGAGAAGAAAAACAAAAGGCACAGAAAAGCACAAATATATTTCCTCGTACAGTTCTACTTTATTTTTTTATTCCTACTCTGCAACTGACCCACCTTTCACTTCCAGAGCTATGTTGAAACTTCCCCTTTTGCTCAGCAAATACCTGCTTACATGAATAGTTCTATTGATTTCAACTACACACAAGCACTTGCTAGCACTTGTCTTAGTTCATTCTTGAATTTCTTGCAGTCCCCATTTTGAAACTGGGCTGCGACTGCTATGACGATATGTTCATCTATGTTTTAGCTCCATTTGTCCAAATATAGCCTGTATTTTCATGCTGCAAGTTAACCTGCAAGCATTCCAGTCCTTTTTTGATACCGTTAACCGTAGCACTGCTTCAATAGTATATAACAAAGATAACTCAGGAGCAGTAAGTAGCAGGTACGTTAGTATGAGTTTGATGATTTATGCCTGCTTTCAGTGTGGATGCTTTCCCATCTTTAACATACTTTTCCAAGTTTCCACTTGCAAACACCATCATAAAGAGCTTCTAGCCAAGCTTGCATTTGTTCTGCAAGTCATCCATTTCTCATTGCCTACTCCTTTGCCCTAAGCCAGCTCACTGACATACTCTCACTGCAGTTTCCTCATCACCCCTCAGCTACTACAGAGCATGACCCTGAGAACTGCCGGAGGCATATTGGCAGTGTCATCATGTATCTACACAAAATACAGCCTATGTGATTATTTCAGACTTGATTTGCTTTCTTCTCCTTCTCCTGAATTTCCCAGATGCATCTCTCAGAGAACTGACATTTACAGATGTGCAACTATTTCTAAATATGTAGATATATGTAACGTAGGTACTGACAATGTTTCTAAGGGTCAACGGTCCTCTGTATGAAATCCAGCAGGTACAGTCTCATTTGTTCTTTTTCATTTTAAGGTTTGCTTTCCTGACTCTTTCTTGCCAGATGGTGTTACAGTTGGTAGTCTGATGTGCTGCCTTTTGATGGACTGCAAAAGCAATGGACCAACAGTACCAGTTCTCAGGGAACCCTGTCAGAACAGCCACACAGCAGTACTGATGCACTTTACTGCTGCTCTGACCCTTAAAAAGGTTATTTTCAACCAACTGCTTTTACATGGTAGCACATCCAGAACATGAAGGCTTCCCTACTTTCCTTTGCAAGATATCTAGTTACAAGGCCATTTCTGTTCTAACCAAGTCAGGAGAGATCTTTCCAGTTTTAGGCATCTGATAGCAAAATTCTTTTCAGTGTTTCAAACAGGATCTGGACAAATACACAACTTGCATGAAGGCTGAACAGCTCCTATACGCTCATTCAGCTGTGGATTCTCTGAATATTTGTTACTCTCTGAATACTTGTTATTCTTCTACTTCTTTTTATTAATGTGGCACTCTATAAGGCAGACACCCAACTGAATCCTTTGGTTTGGGGATTAGCATGCTTTGAAGAAATTCTTATCCTCTAAAACACCCTGTTGCTGCTTAAGAGCGTACTATAGACATCCCTGACTGTCCTGTATGCTCTAAATGCCATGTTTTGTTTACATCTGCATTGCAGGCAGAATAACTGCTTAAACAGAGAGGCCACTACTTCCAGCTGCATGCACTTCCCAGACTTCCAACCCCCTGAGCGTTCTGCAAGCAGTTTGCACTAGTTCCAGCAATCATAAGCAACGGTTTGTGCAACCCAACGTTCGGCCTCCAGCCAAGGCCAGTAGCTTAGAAATGAAACACACACCAAATACACAGCCTAAACAGGGCTAACTGAGAATTCTCTTTTCCATTAAAGCCCTCGGACAGCATCAATACACTCAGCCACTGTGGGGCAGTTTTGAAGCCTCCCTAAGGAAACAAGCAAATCATGTTTCCTACTTGCTAATGTGTTTCCTACATGACCTTGTCCACTTCCGCTTTTTAGAATCATGTAATTATGGAGTAGTAGCATTATCATTTTTAATATATACACTACCGTGCATTATAAATTATCTTCAGTTTTTGGATAAGCTTTGAGAGATTCCTATTCATGCAAGAGATCATGTTGTGTATCATAACCAACAGGAAGAGAAATCCAAAACATGTCCTAGTCTGTATTATTACTTAGTTTCACAGTTCACATTTGATAGGCTATATGACTATATTAGTATAAAATATTTTGCAGGTATTCAGTACTAAATGTCAACACTACATAGATATCATTATACCAGGACATTTTTCCCCTCCAACCATTAACGCAGACACTGAGCTATAGCTCAAAATCTCAATAGACAGAAAAATAAGGTCAGAGTTAATTAATTATTGTACAGTGTGTGCTACTTAACTGAGAACTTGCTATCCAGTAATCAATGGAAATAGCCTAGCGAGGTAGTCATCCACAAGCATGCACTAACAAAACCTGGGAACTGAGAGCTGAAGTGATGAAACTTGTGACATGACCATATTAAGCAGACAAAACAGGCCATATGAAGTAAATTATAAATGGTAAATCCTGCAGCTGACCAATACTTCCAGGATAACTTTTATTTCATTAGTATTTTAGGTGCTGGGAAATCTGACTCAAAAGCCAAAACTCCGCTGTGCTCTACATATCATGAAGTAAAAACCTTGCACATACAAACATTTCAACACTGTTTAAATAAACTAGAAAACTACCCCAAAATCCTATTCCACATATTCACTTTATTAAGCTTTAGGTATTTGAAGTTTGAAAGATCTTTGCCAGAAAAACTATGCCAAGTTTTGAAGCTTTAAAAAAAAATTATATAAAGACAGAAATCAGTGTACACAGCATTACTTGAAGAGCATCTAGCAAACTCCTCTCAAGCAGCTGTGTTCATACTGACAAAATAGAGCTTATCTCAAACACAGCTCACTAGGAGAGGACATAACATCTTGCTGTTTAACACCAAAAAAACAAACCTTAGCTTTCAGACTTCAGAGCACATGGAACAAAATGCAATTCACTTATACACATGAGCATAAGTTATGTCCCACTAAGCCAGGAGGAGCCCGCATTCACTGAAAGCAGTCTAATTTTGCCCTCTGCAACATCCAGGTTCCTCAATACTTGTGAGAGTGCTCCTGCCCATACATCCCCTGCACACACACTATGATGCACACCCAGCTCTTGCCCCAGCTTCTTCCACTGGAGCAGTTCCATTTCACATGAGTTTATTTATCAGGTGAAGTTCTGTGATAAATACAGCTGGTCTTCATCAAGGAAGAGACCCAAACTCCAGGTCAGGCAGAGCAGAGACTGTATGAAGTTAGACTGCCACCATCTAGAGCAGCTTTTTGCTATAACGCATGTTAAAAGGAAAATGTGCTTGCCCTTATTTTTCTTTCATCCCTCTCAGTTTCTGATCCTTCTCATACATTGCAGATCCAGTTTCTGGCTGAGCCTACTGTCGCTAATTTGTTATGCAGAGTCTTACAAAACAGCATTCCAGCCCTTCTGTTTTGGAGGTGCATGAGCTATCTCTGACTGTTAACAGCCCCCAGATTTTTCACCAATTCAGCCAGTACACAAAATTTTCAGACCAGAAGTTATCTGCAGGGTGTATTTATGCTGTACAAGACAGCATTATAGATAATAAGCTAGTCCTGAATCAAGCTGCTGTGCATCCTTAACTCAGAAGCCAAGTTTGCATGATTCTAGCTTCCTCCCCAGAGTTGCACTGCATGCTACAGTCTCTAAAGCAAAGTAAATAATTTCAGTGTGTACTGTTGTTTGCTCCAGTTAGGACAGTGAAAGAGGATTTCTCTTCTGGCTCAAAAAGAAACAGCCAAACTACCTTCTCCTCCTTTCACTCAGCATCTTTTCCTCCACCCATATGATAATTCTAGTATGTTAACAGCTACAGACCTATTAAAACCTGAGACTCTCTGGTACAGCAAGCAAAAATCTCTTATTTAACAGGTTGTAAAGTACACTCACAAAGACCAAATCAAAGAAAACATAGCCACTAATACCACAGAAATGGCTTTTCTAATAATAATCTCTTCCTTCTTTGAAAAGTCATATGGCCCTCCAGGCTGCTGTATTCTCCTTACCATATGGATGAGTAAAAAACATGATAAGCATGGCATGGAAACAAAACATCTGGCTTTTATCCCTACTTCTTTTTGCAACCACCCATAGGAAATACATTATGTGGGTGCTAAACTTAACTATTTGCAAACCAAAACACCCTCTTATCCCACAGCTACAGACAGGAAAACAGAACACAGTAAGCCTCTTCAGTGTCAGCTCCTGCCTTGGAACTCTGCTGTTAACAAACCCTCCAATCAACTAAGCTACAAATTCCCTCACTGCCCTGAACCTTAAAAGGTCTCTTCCTCCTCCCGTAATTGCAATTCTGTTACATGTCAAGGTCCTTAAAGCCTCCTCTCTAGTAGCAGCTAGGGGACATTAGCACTTCCCAGGAGATATAAAAACCCTTGCTTATTGTTAAAATTCCCACTGGACCAGTTGAATCTGTGCATCCCTCCTCTTATTTAAAGGAAACCCAGGTATCCACCTGAGCACCTGTTGCTATAGAGACAACAAAAGAATCACAGTCCTTAGTCCACAGCAATTGCATGGGCCTCATCACCAGTGTCCCTTCTCCACACTTATCCTCTGGGCCCAGCAACAGGCTCCTTGACTTTCCATTAGCACCTCAGACCTCAACCACTTCCCCCCTGCTGCTGTCACCAACTCTGGTTTGCACCAGTGCCCCAACTCCAGCAAGACCAGCATGGAAACACAAGGTAAAAGTAGTTAATTTTTTAGCCTAGTTAATTTCACCCCACACCTAATTGGTAACAAAGGCATTACCTTACAGTTGGTCTTTATGCACTCAAAAAATGTTAGAAGATACAGGACATAGATATATCTAGATGATTAAGCCATTTTTGCGGTAGGTTACTCGCTAGTATTTTTTCCGATTTCCCCCCCCTTTGCCTTACATTCAGCTTTGTGTTTTTTAAATAATGAATGTAATTTCACATTTTGCCTATTCCAGTTGGTTCTTTGTGCATGGTCTTGTACGCTGAGTTACATCTGAGCTCCTCTGAGTTAACCTCTGCTGCTGCCAATACACTTACCAACTGAGCTAACTAAATAACATGCTCTCTTTATGACATTTCTAGTTAAATTCAAATGAAAGCTTTCTAAACCCACAGAATACAGATTTCACATTCTATAAAGCAGACTTTGTTTCACATCCTGGGATAATTACCAGTCATGCTAAAAATGTGACAAAGCTATAACTGCACATGATTCTGCGGTCAGTGTCGCCATAAATTATCACTATTCTGTGACTTTGAAGTGTGCTACTCATCTATGCTTTCAATTTCTCAAGTTAATTACAGGACCTTCTGCTTACATCTAAAATTGATGATTCAGTCTACACTTACTGCCTCAGTAACTTATTTCAAAATATTTCTTCTAAAACAAAGATCATCATATTTCAATATAGACCCTTAAGCCTAGCATACTTCTAAAAGAAAATACTTAGGCAAGATATAGCCACCCGGCCAAAATGTTTTATAGCATTTTTTTTGCATGACATTATTAATTTCTGTAATATGGTTTAAAAATTACAAATACTGTGAACATGACTGAGAGCAGAAAAGGTAAATTGCTGAGGCAACAGAACCCCAAACTACTTCAAACTACAAAATGCTAAATGACACAATTAAGACAATGCACATCTTCCCCCGCCCCCCCCCAAACTACCTTAAATCCTTAAATACTTGTATTTTGTCCCATTTGCATCACTAGAATAGTACTTTATTTTGCAAGAGAGGACTAGACAGTCAAATAATGAAGTAGCATTCAGATTCCTCTCCAAAAATGTGAATACTTGCCTTGCCTTTGCGAGTGCCAGATGCTAATACTCAGACAGCATGACCTGCTATATATACAGGACCAAATCATGCCACCGACCTATTTGCAAATGCACAAAACATAAGACACTTGAAAACAACAAGAACCAGCACACACGCAGCTCCTGTTGATGTTACTTTGCAGGTTCAGCTTTGGCTTGCTGAAGGCCAGGTCTGTCCTGCAGCTGATAAACGCCACCTACTGGAATACATCCAGATAAAACATTGCAAAAGAAAAAGCAATAGTTGTTTAAAACAGGCCACAAGATCTTCTGAGAGATGCTGCTGCAATTAGCCCTCAGAAGAAACAGGCTTGCTGCTGTAACTTACTATGACAGAAGCCTTGCACTAGCTACAGAGGTTTATTCAGCCAGGGTAGCTCTTGAACTCCTCAGCCGTCAGGGGACAAGCAAATAAACACTCAAGAGAAAAACAGGCTTATGAATGTCAGAAGGACATGCAAGAAAACCCAGTGTATAACTGCCAATCTTCAACACTCCTTAAAAGAGAATTGGAAAGTTGAAGAATATATCTGAAAAATTAATTAACTGGGTGTGATTGTAAAGTAGCATCATACCTGTAAATAAGCAAAATGGATCACAGAGATTCACATAACCTCAATCAGTTATTTACAGAAAGCATACACACTTTTACTTAATTTAGGAACAACAGGACAATAGGAGTTGATTTCCTCATACCTCTGTGCCTTTCTCACCTAATAATGAAAGAAAAGCTCCTTACAGTTCATTTTTAGGGCATCATTCCCAGTGCTCCACAGTCTCCTCACTACTTGTCTTTCATCTTTAAGGAGGTGATCCTGTCTCTCTACTCTGCTCTCGTGAGACCCCACTTGGAGTACTGTGTGCAGTTCTGGTGCCCTCAACATAAGGACATGGAACTGTTGGAGCAAGTCCAGAGGAGGGCCACAAAGATGATAAGGGAGCTCTAACAACTATTTATGCAGTTTCCATTAAGATGTCACTAGATGGAAGAAAAAGCCTTCCTAATCCCAAGACAACTACCTTCAGCATTAAACTCTGCCACACCACAAACCTCACAATCCCTCTTTTTTTTTTTTTTTGCATACAAAGATAACTCTGACTGAAAAAGTGAATACTACTCTTACTTGCTCCTTATCATGGTGGTTGGTGTATGTTTTTGCTAGTTGAGAGATTCAGATGCTACAAGAGTATCATGTTTGAGCCTCTTCAGAAAATTAATCTTACTGCCTCAGGCGGTAGCTACATTGGCAATCAGTATAGGCCACCAGTAGCAGGTGTAGTAGAGTCACAGAGTTGGTAGTGAGTACCTGACATCACATATATTGAGAGCTTTACTTTGGACTGGCTCTAATACAGTTCCCTGTCCATGGCTGGAGCACACTGGTGTCCTGCTGGACCACATCTTCTATTTCGGATCCATCTGAAGGAAACCTAGTTCACACATACAACACTATTCCACAGTGTGGATCACAGGGCAGTGACTGGTGAAGACTGAAAGATGCTCATCTTTTTCTGTTGATGTTAGAAACCACGAGATGGAATACCTTGATTGTAAAAATGTAAATAAACAAACAAAAACCCCAATGGGGTTGGAAGGAGGCGGGGGGGGGGGGGGGGGGAAGTTCTGGATTTCCCCCCAGCCCCTCAAAAAATGAAAAACAGCTTACCTGAGTCTGGAGTCTTTAAAGGTGTCTAAGTATGAAGGATAGTTCCAAGTAACATTACTCCCCTTACACCGCAGTTCTATGCTTTGTCCTGCAGACAGGCTTAAAGTGGGAGCTAGTTTCTGGAAGTGACCTTTATCCATCACCTGTGTCAATATGGACTGGGACTTCAAAGAGGAGTCAGCAGATTCTCTCTCCTTTGCTTTAGAAGTTTTGGGTTTTACTTTTTTGTTAACAGGCTTAATTTTGTTTTCCCCAGGTTCTTTTGGATGCTTACTCTTCACAGGCTGTCCAATAACTAGTAAAATAAAGAAAAGGTAGCAATGTTACTGATTAGGAAAAGGTTACATAGTCTTTTTTCACAAAGAAATCTTCCTTATCACAGAGAATAACTAAACTTTGTTCTTCCTATAAAGCATTCATAAAAAATGAGTAAGAGTTAATTTCCATAAGTTTTTGAAGTCTCTGGCATGACCCATTTTCCTGAGGAAAAAGGAAAAAAAAAACCCCAGCTTTCAACAACATGTGGAAAATCTATACTTAATAGTTGACATGAGCAGACAAATATGTAAGGTATGAGAACTTGACAAATGGGAAGGAAAGAAATACAGCATTTCTGTCTTCAGTTACTTTTGTCATTTCTACCTCATGTCATTGCCATTTAGTGCACGACACTACACAAGTTCTCCACCTTCATAAGGATGTCATACCCCCATCAATTCTGCATGGCCTTTTCACACACCATGCTACCAAATGAAACACATGAAGAGAAACTTGCAAGTGTGGAACTTCATGATTATTTATAAAACACTGATAGCGATGTAGTTTTTTTCTTCTCAGTTAAGTACTGCGAAAATACAAATTGCACTTAAGTCACTTAGAGGTAGTATTTAATTGATCACCTCTCTGCAACAGCCGTTTATTTTCACAGTCCAGATGAAAACGGAACCTTATTTAGAGGCAAAAAGTAAGATTTCATTACCTGCTGGAGACAACAGGGATGCCCAACTGCCTTTAAAAACAAAGCAAGGGAAATGGGAAGGAAAAGTGAGGTATCGCTAACTCAAGAAAGGTAAAATACAACTCCCACTTCAACTGACAGCAGGAAGCACAGATCTTCTGCAAGATGAGTATAAAACTGCTGTTCCCAGACACCAAAAACTCCACTAACTCCCTCACAGCTAATTCACATTGAACACTGCTTTTCCACATGAAAATGCCTGGGTATTTTATTGTAGAAATCAATCCAAAAACCCCCTCTGGAATTAAAACCAGCCCTGCTGTATACTAAGTTGGCATGAATTAAAACTGGTACTGGCTGCAGTACAAACAGCAGCACTTCCAGACTCCTGCCACTGATGGCTCCCATGACGCTTCCCATACCCTGCCTAGATATCTTGTGCTGCTTCAGCCTTCCACTTCTCTAAGTCCAGGCTGAGGTACACCACATCTCTTTTAAATGGCACAGAGCCTTATGAGCACAAATTTTAAAACCAGGAAATTCAATCAACATAAGAAAACACATTTCACAGTGAGGGTGATCAAGCACTGGCACAGGTTGCCTGGAGAGGTAGTGGAGTACCCATGGAGATACTCAAAACCCAACCAGACAGGGCCTTAGGCACCCTGCTCAAGCAGGGGTTGGACTCGATGATCCCAAGAGGTCTCTTCCAATCTCAGCCATCCTGTGACTCCAGGATCCCAGCACACAGATACAGTAAGGCTGCCTGTGTAGGAGCGGTTGTCTTCTGGTCTCACACCAAGTAGAAAATAAACTGGAAGACAGCAATGCTGTAGTCATCGTGGTTTGCCCAATGCATTCTGAGCTCTGACTCTCATGTGATAATTATTTTTGAGAGGCACACATCCAGTTACTAAGGTACTTCTCTCCCCGATACACAAACATTTTCTACATTATGAGTATTGGTGAGGTTGATCACAAAGATGCCTCGCCACCTTAAAATGAGCCACAAGCTGAAGTGATCAAACAGAAATGCCCTCCAAAAATCATGACATAGTAAGGCAAAGAGTAACGTTTTATAGTTTCCGTAAGGGAGAGTGAAACAAATATTTATGCTTCTCCCAACTTATCTTCTCACCTGTGATGCCACTGGCCATGCAAAATTGACAGGCTTGGGGGAATGATGGTAGCAAAGGACAATTTCGGAGAGTGGTTGCTGTCTCCCACGGCAGACCATGAAGTAGGGTTTTTCTAGTCACTCAGAGCACATTGCCCTAGCGAGTGACACAGTGCATATACTACAGGGGCAAACAGTTGGTGCAGGAGCATTTATTCCTGCATTACATTAGAGAGGCTACAGTGGGTCAGAACAAATGCCTGTCTAGCCAACACCTTTGCACTGACACCGCCCAGCGTCAAATGTCAACCAAGGAACAGGGCAACCAACTCTGCTCCTTTCACACTAGTCTCCTACCTTCCAAGAGCCTTTAGCTTAAGGGATCTGTGAACTGCAGTTGCCACCGTTTTGTTGTCTTTGGTGCATTCTTCCTTCATTGATTAGACTGGTCAATTTTCAAAGCTACATAAATTATACATAAATATTAGATGCCTCCTAGGTTTTGTACTAAATGAATAAATATCCATTGTTTCTCCAATAACTTTCTCTGCAGCATTTGTACTTTAGCAGAATTTTAAGTGTCTTTTAAACATACCCCGCCTGGATTGACAAGTCCTACTCATTTTCCCTATGAAGAATACACATCTGACAACAGTTCAGTTACATCATGAAAAGACAAAAGCAGACTGCACACCAGATTCAAGATACAGTCAAATCACTGTTGTACATATTAGTGGTGTCTTCTTTCCTGTCTAAAGAGCTCAATACTTTTAAAGAAAGCAATATTAGAAGCTGACTTTCTCTAGAATAATCCAGTGTATCTCCAAGATCACTTTCTTAAGTAGTAATCATTGGTTAGAATTCCTAAGTAGAAAACCATCAATGTGTATATGAAGTTCGAACCATTTGTGTTACTCTGCATCTACCAACACAATTTCCACTGCCCAGTCTTTCAAAATAGAGTAATCCTTCTGTAGCTCTTCACTGAGAGTTTTCTTTTCTTTTAGCAGATTTATGAATATGCTGAAGAGCATGTGCCATCCCTGTGAAATTCAACTGGATAAAAACAATTCTATGCTCACATTGCAAAACCTGAAGATTAACTCCTACTCTTTGTTTTCTATTAGTTATTACTCCACTAGAGGTCTTCCCTTGTCTTGCAGCACCTTTATTCTCACGGAGCCTTTAGCAACAGGCTTATCAAAAGCCTTTGAGAATCCAAGTACATCAACCAACTCATCCATGGCCACACACTGTAACTATAAGGTCCTTCAGAAAACTTCAGCAGACCTGCAAAACAAAACATGCTTCCAAAGGGCGGGAGGTGGACAGCCATATAAAGCCATACCGATTTCTGTACTTCATTTATTTATTCATGAGTTCAATTTACAGAATACAGAGATCTGACTTGTGCCTGTACCTCCCTCAAAAATCTTAAAATACTGGCATATTTCCATTTCCCTGGAAAGGAACAGTTACATGATGGGTTATGCATCAGAGTTAAGACTTTGGCAATTTCAGATTCAAATTTCTTTCAAGTCTCAGGTGTGTATCACCAAATCATGGCACTTAAACACTGTTCATGTCGTTGATTTTCTCTAAAGCCAATTATTTTGGCATATTAACGAGAAATGTCCTCTAGTGATTCTCCCTGAAGGCAAAGATTCAGAAATTCTCAGGCAAAGATTCTCAGAGCCTCCTATTACAGTGCTCAGTAGGACACTGCACTCAAGGTTTCCACTATGCTTATCATGCCACCATTTTCCATTAAAACCTCCCTAAGCATCTCCATGGGTGTACACAAACAATTAAGTCTTTCAGTTTCACTTGTTTCACTTTCTGCAGGTGTTTTCTTATCCCCTGTTCCTACCAGCCTTACAAATTCTGGGGTCATCTCTCCCTGCCTGACCCCAGCACATCAGAAAAAGGGAAGGATTTATGGCTGGCTTTATCCCTTGTGCAAGCTGTTTCCCACACTCTTTTCATCTGCCTTATTCTGGTTTTTATATTTAACCCATATGTGAGTTAATGAGCCTCCTCATCTTATGCAATTCCCCCTTCCAAAATTAAATGCATCAGTTGTTTCTTTGGCTTTTATTATTCCTGCAAGAATATTAAAACCACAGCCTGGCTGTTCTAAAGCAACATCTGAATCCAATTACCCAAGCACTGCTCCAGATCAAGTCAAGAACTGCTGCTTTTCTCAGGGGTTTCCCAAAATCATCATTCGTGGCATCTAAACCATTGCACTCGGCATCAAACCAGACATGTGTGATCCAACCTACACAAGGGTAAGTAATTCTTTCTTTTGCTTTTCTATCCAGTCATTCCTGCCCCTCTGATTTTCCTTAACAGTCATTCCCCCCATCACATTGGGTAGTCAGTTACCACATTAGTTGTTCTCCACAGAGCTGGTATTTCAAGTCCAGATGACTTTTACTGATCAAACCCACCAGGAATCAGATTTAACGCTAAAGCTTTCTTCAACACATACTGCCACTTCTTCCTTGGATTGAGCTATTCCATCTTTCCTGTGTAATTTGTGTCCTAGTATTAGAAGGTCCCACTGACAGACCTGATACACAGATAAGCATCCCCATTTCAAACTGGCTGTTTCAGTTCCCTGTTGTGCTTGCCAAATCTGTTAGAAGCACATAAGCTTTGGTCCAGCCATCCATTTATTTTTACCTCAAACCCTACTGAAATGGGACTATTTGTTTAAACTGCTCTTTGCCATCTCTACTGCATCCCACCAACCTCAATCCTGACACTTGTTTGAAGGCACATGGATTTTAAAACCTCACCCCTAGCAAACACATCAGCCCAAACTGTGTGCTCTTCCACACCTGACACTCTGCCTTTAAGAAACTGCTAAGGACTCCGCTATGAAAGCTTTTCAATTTTAAGTGCCAGAAGCCTGGTTTTGATTTTCTCTAGACGAAGGGTTTCCTTTCTGCACAAGCTCCCTCTGTTCCACGCTTCTGTAGCTCCCAGTGAGTCTGAACACCTTCCTCCTACACCACACTCCCAGCCACACAGTGAGACTCTTGTCTGTCTGACCTTGTACTTCCCTGCAGGTGACAGCAGCGGCATTTCAGGAAACGCCATTGGAGGAGCTTTTACATTCCTACACAGAAAACCTAGTTCTGCTTCTCTGCTGTACCTTCTGGAGAGGTGAGTTTCCAAACAAGCCGTGACCATGCTCCTCCCCAACACTCCCTGTAAGCCTGTCCAGATATCTACTGACAGCACCACTTCTGTACCTCACAACCCTGACTGCTATCATCACTCAATTGATAAATACCAACAAACAAACTGGTACATAGTCTATCAACTATGATAAAGAGGACACACAATCAAATCCCTCCAGGAATACAAAACTCACCACCGATTCCTCCATTTCTTTACCCAAACTGCAACACTTTCCCAGGGGAGGGAACAAACTCAACAAGCCTATTTATGTAAGTACATGTTTGGGATACTTCATCGTCTCACTAGATATATGTGCAAAGCCCTCGGTGTTTTAATCCAGCAAAAGCAATTCTTATTAAAAAAAAAAAATAATAAGACTTAGTAGAAAAATATTGAGAAAAGTCCTCCTTTCAACCTCTGATCAGCTCATAATGTCAGTTCTAAGATGCACTGTACTGATTTCCTCTGCAGCAGTACATTCAGGGTCCCTGTTAACACAGCCTCTAAAGCAGGAGACTGCATTGATACATCACAGAAATACACTACACAGCACTTCTGCTCCTGGTTCACAGTATTCCACTCATCCTAGCCTTTACTGTTTGCTGCCCCTTGTTCTCACAAGGGGCAGCACACGCATATATCACACTCAAGAGATATCACACACACAACAATCCCCAAATGAGTGTTAGTCCTAAAAAGCATCCAGTTTAGACTTCAGACAGACATCACCTATGTCCACATGCATGTTCCACCAGTTTCACAGCTGCACATGTTCTAACTCAATAAGGCCCCTGATCTTATTCAGGTGCCCACCTAGAGAACTGCAGAAGAACAGAATGAGCAAGGTCTCCCACAGGGACAAAGGAATCGTGTTCACTGTCTGCCAGACCTACCATTCCATGCAGCATGCCCCATGCTACATCTTGGCAGCATCAGAAACGTTTCAACTTTCGTTAATACTGATTAATTCTTTCTTGAAAAAAGCAGTAATAAATCAAGTGTGAAGTTACCATAAAGAATAATTTTTAACCACCAGGATTAAGATGAGAGGCAAGAGCCTTTGTGATTACAACTAATGTAACAAAACAGGTTGGACACATGTCTAATTGTGGTACTTCAAATGAAAAGCTAATCATCCAAACACTCAAATGGACAATAGACGGTGACGCATCAACACGCATACGGACAAACTGGAGGGGCATATTTCACTGTTCATTAACAATACAAGCTAACTTAGGATGGCTATTTTGAAATCACAATGTCTACATGAGGACATACACCTCTGGCTTTAGCCAAGGAACTGACATTAAACACCCCAGGTTAATTTCTCCTGTAGCTAAGCTCCTGGACGACATAATGGGAACCACTCAGTCAAACCTTAACACAAACCAGACAAACTAAGAACATAGGCCTGGGAAATCTTTTGCCCGAGTTACAACCCATTTCTCATTCTGTGTTTTTATTGTCTATTTCTCAAATAGGAAACACTTTTCTTGATGTGGTAGTGCATACCCAGTGAGTGGATCTTTCAGCAGAAATCATCTCCTGCGCCACTCTGGTCTGGAGTTCAATTCCTTTGCACTTAACTCGTAAGAAGAATGGGGCTAGAAGGACTTCTGGAAGTCCCTTCCTGCCCCTGTCCAGTTGCTCAGAGCCTTGTCCAACTATCCCAAAGCTAGAGACCCTACAGCCTCCCCTAATAACTTCTTTCAGTGCTTAACAGTTCTCAGGGTGAAGGACTTATGTTCTTACAAGAACTTTTTCCTGATGACCTCCCGGGCTGCTTGTGGTAATTACCTTTCCTCTGCCTCTCACCATGCACCTCAGAGCCCGCCTCAGATTTCTCTACAATCCCTTCCACGGGCTGCACAGGCCTTCTGTGGTGAGAAACAAGGGGATTTTTATTCATTCTAAATATGTTTTAGTAAGTTTATTTGCATTTTGCAAGATAGAAACAGCCTCTCTCTTGCCTAGTTAAAAGGAAGAGACTGTCCTTTTAAGTTGCGACTGTCCCTTCCCAGTCAGAAACTTGCCTCTTTCCCCACCACGATTTCATCACAACCTGAAACTGAGTTACAAGTAGAGCCTGGTTCTCTCTACAACCCAACAACCGTGCACAAAACCATTTCATTTACTGTTTAAACCCAAGCACCTCATCCAGCACTGACCCTCCTCCGGCTCTGCACAGGGATTCAAGCATAGACTCAAACGTCGACCCTGAAGAGAAAGGGCGGTGGGGGACGGCCAGTGTGGCGGCGAACGCCTCTCCCCATAACTTCAGCACGGACTGAAGCCACATCTTCAGTCTCCAGCGCGAGCCTCGGCGGCTCGCTGGCCGCAGACCAAGCGCCAGCCGCCTTCCCCCCGCCTCTGCCCAGCAGGACGGCAGCCCCGCCGCCCCCGAGATGGCTCTGGCCCAGCCCCAGGGGCTGGCATGGCCCAAGGCGGGCAGGGGCGGCCGCGCTGAGTGCGAGGGAGAGTGCCCGGCTGCAAGGAAAGCCCAAGGCGGCTCACGAAGCGGGGGAACCCGGCGGGGCAGCGGGGGTCGCGGCTCACCGTGCGGCAGCATTTCCTGCAGCAGCAGCAGGCTGAGGAGCACCCAGAGCCGCATGGCGGGACTGGCCGGGGCTCTGGGCTGAGGCGAGGCTGGAGCGGCAGTGGGAAGCGACCCCGTGGCGCCTCGACGGGCCGCAGCGCGGGGAGGAGCCGGCCGGGGCCGGGCAGGGCGTGTCGCCGCCGTGCTGCCCCAGGGCGCGCCCGCCGCCCGCGCTGCTCGGCGGCGGGAGGGAGGGAAGAGGGATCTGCGACGCCTCAGTGGCGAGCCGGGCTCCCCGCGAGTCGGGGCACCTGCTGCCGCGCTTCCCCGGTCACTCCTGGGCTCCTTGTGTCAGCGTCCTCCTTCTGCAGCTCCACCTCTGCCACAGCTCCTCACCCGGCAGTGGAGGACACTAACACAGCCTACCCTCAGCACCATCAGCCCCAGCACCCTCACACAGGCCTGCATCCCAAATAATCGTGACCCCAGGGACAGCTGTGGAGGTTTATTGCTGGAATTAGCTCATCGGTGGCAGCTGCTGTTTGCCATACGCAGCCTTGCACAGGTGGAAGCTGTTTGTCTTTGGGGCTGTAGCTGGACCTGCAGAGACGAGCAGAGAACTACATAGGTTATATGGCACTGGTGACCCTAGGGGTGGAGAGCAGGCACAGGTCAGTGCTGGCCTAAGACAGCAAAAGTACAGTCAAACTATTGCACTTATTCCAGCCTGCCACAGCAAAGAGATTTCCAGATGCTTGCTCAGGAAAAATGGAAAACCAGAAGTATCTGTGCATTGCTAGTTGTGGTCCATAGTCCATGATAGAGTTTTCATGTACCATATCTCTTCATTGCTAAGAGATGAACATGGCAAACTTGACATTTGCTGCATGTGTGTTTATGCCCACAGTGAGCTGTCAAAAGCTGTTTATCGAAATCTGAGGGTTTCCTTGGAGAAGAGAGGTGGAAATGTGACTGGAGAGGCCTCAAAGGTAGATGCAGGGCAGGATGAAGACACTGGACTGAGAGGAAGAAAAATAATGGCTGACAGAAGTCACAGGCAGATCCCATAGCAGACAAGACCACAGTTCAGTGCAGATAAAGTACATGGGGAATGGTGTCCCTGGCCCCAGTTCCAGGTCCATAGCAGATTTAAGAGTAGAACATTTACAGATCTTAAAGGAATTCTGGGCTTTATCTGCATCCGTAATAAAAAAAATTAGCAAGAGTATACATAATGCTTCCCTACCCTCATAAATACATACACATGTAGAGTTCCAGACCTGCTTGCCTGAGCCTGCTCCAAGACTTCACCCTGGGGTACCTGGTTAGCAGAAAAACAGCCAGCAGGGCCCAGGTGTGGAGTAAAATGATGACATGTCATCATTCATGTAATTCTACAGCTCTATTACAATTCTGCCTAGAACTTCTCAGGGGTTTTACGCAATGACCTGAGTACACATCAGCATAACCTAAACATGTCATCAGTTACCTGTAACAAATTAAGCAAAATGATATTTTTGTTGTTACAAGGTATTTAAAGTCTTTCCTACTTTAAACAGAATAGCACTGTTATATTTTGAAAAGAGTGGGTTTTTTCCCCGTCACCCGCAAAACTGCTAGTTAGAATTCTTGTGTGCCTTCCTAGGTAAAATTTCCCTTTTCCTTTCATACACATGGTAGGTCAATGATCTAATGATGACTGAGCTCCAAATATTAGTATATTTTGGAAAATGTGGTAATAGCACTTTGAAATAGCACTCCGACTGCATTCATTTTAAGACATATTTAAGCTGGCAACCTTTTTCCTATATAGATATGTATCATGAAGAAATAAAGTGATTTTTACGAATTTTAAGTTTCCTACTTTTAAATGGGTGTGCACAAAAAAAGAGTTAGTCCCATCGGAGCTAATGTAAACCTACTTGTAATGACCCTAACTCTCCCCATGAATAAAGTGATAGCTTAGATACATCTTTTCAGGCCAATGCTTTAAATGTGACACTTGCAGAATGACTCTCATTTTCATTTAAATCAGTGGCCCTATTACCACTGCTTCATGGGATCAAGATTTTCAAGATCAGTCTTAGTAAATCTATGTGTACAATCATTAATCATTCGAAATCTTTGTAAGGAATTAGATAAGAGTTGCAGTATACTCATAGAATAGTTAGGGTTGGAAAGAACCTAAAGATCATCTAGTTCTAGTTCATGCTTTTATTCTCCCGATATACCCACACTACTATTCAAAGTTGAGGAAGTTCTTTTCTTTTTCTTCACCTCCCTCCCCCCAAAAAAGAGAAAAAGGAGACAACAGGTTTTTTATCCATCCAACTCTGAGATTGGATGCCGCCAGGACAAGGCTTGGTGCTTCAGAAAGTTGAGCACCATGAATGCTGAGGACTATTCACTCTCTCTGGAAATCAAACCTGTCATCATCTCTGGTTTGGCACTATAAGAAACAGTGCCCAAATCAAAGGGTGTTATTCTCCATTTCAGTCACTTTCTGAGGTCTTGAAAGCAAGTATGAAACAAATGCTGCTACTATCCCCATCTCCAGAATACTGCAAAAATAAGATTTAAACACAAAACATGTTTTTTTCTCCTCTATAAAAATCAGATGAGCTATCATGTTATTTATTTTAAATGAGTTATGGTTTGTATGATATTATGACATTAGGTATCTGACATACTAATGATCATTTTAGTGTTTACTAAAACTGCAGTGGTGGTTATAGTTAGAGAGTTAGGTTACAGCATGAAGTACAAGTAATATTCGGCTTTATTTAAAAAATATGGAACAAATGCACAATCGTTGTCCCATGAAGCACATTTTACAGTAAATGAAGAGCAATGTAATTTCCATCAGAATTTGGAGTAAAGGTAACTAAAAATATCAGTGATTACAATTGTATTGTAAAAGTGAAAAAACAAGCACCATATTCTTAAATATAAGCATTTTTACATTCATAAAAATTCAAGACTTTTCATTTTGGTAGAGCACATCAATGAAATATGAATTTGTACCTTAAGTTGCATCATAATCATTCTATCTGCATTTTATATGCTCAGCAGCATATAATACAGAAATAATCACTACAATGTACATATGAACAAAGAGAAAAGTTAAAATGGATATGAGCACTACTGTTTCTTAAAACATAACTACTCTTAAAGATATGTAACACGTTTCATGCTTTACTTTCTGGTAACACAAAAGAAAAAAATCCCTCCTAAACATTCAAATCCTTTTATCTTTTGTCCTGACTCCAACTAAACTTGGTGAAGCTGGAGTTTACTTGGCACCAGGCTCAATGAAAACATACAAAGACAACAGAACTTGTCCAACTGACAATAAAAATAAAGATATATATACACATAGTTCTTTGTAATGCATGTCTATGCAGAAAAATCCTTCAACTTAGCTAATGTTTCCAAAATTTCTAAAACTTGAATGGAAAACTGATCAGGAGATGGTAAAGGCATTATATTTAGCTTTGGCAAGGTCCAACTACTAAAAATGCAGAGGTCCTCAAAACATATACCAGAAAGAAATACTAAAGGCACAGGAAATTAAATACAAGAATCCTACATTATATGAAATTCCACCTGCTCTTTCTTTACCTAACACTGAGTAATCTCAGTGCTTTCAATGAGCAGACTGCAAGTGGTACAGACTTCCTGGCAAGTCTAGGAAGAATTAGGGCCCAAGAGCATTAAAAGGTGCTTTTAGTTTCTGTTGTCTGTAATCAAGTAACACATGCCAGCTGTCATGTGAATTAAATTCTTATTGTACAAAATGCACCTCCATATCAAAGGCATCACACCTGATTAAAACAATTGCACAGTCCCACACAGATTTCTTGCACTGTCATGGATTTCACCCAGGTTGTTCCGCTTTCGATATCTCAGGATGCTTATGGCACATTTGATATTGGCACTTATTAAAACCTCCATGAAAACAGTATGCCTTTTATTTCTTAAATATATATATCTCTCTGCATTAATTTTAGTGGGAAGGTAGCTAGAGTTGTACATTTATAATCTAATAAAATATAGAATATATATTTAAGCTTTACCATGTTTTGATTCTAAATTTGTTGTATAATTTTAAGTTTCTGGATGGCACCGTTAAATTCATAAGTAAGTACATAAGTTACTCTCTATCACTATTATTGACATTTATTACTGATAACACTCTAACAGCAGGTAATATAAATGGATTTAACACCTTGTGACATAAACATTATACACAGATTTCAGGAATCTAACCAGCATTTGTTGTGCAGGAAAAAACATACTATTATTAACAGAACAGTTTTATCCAGGGTAACAGACAGTGAAATCTAAGATACCTTATAAAATTTCCTATTGCAGGATTAGGACTGGAATACCAGAAGATCGCCTAGTTAACATGAATTATACAGAAATGCTTTATTACTCTTATCCCTTAGAACAAAAAGATTTGTTCTCCCTTAAATATGCTTTGGCTTACTTAAATCCAACTGGAGAAGAATAATTCCTCTATCTAAAGGCACATCCAGAATGTACCAATACAAGTAATGTTTTTGGAGGATTTTTTCTACAAAAGAACAAAACCCCAGTAAGCTACCTCCAATAACAGATATTTTGAATTAATACATACCATTATTATCTGTACAGAACAATTTACAGTATGAACAACCATGTTAAAAAATAACAACAATCATTTAATTCCACTGGACTCGTGCTTTCAGCTGCTCTTTCTGAAAATAAAGACATACAGTAAACGCAAGAACAAAATCAGAATTTGTTTCATACACAGCTCCTGTGTAAGGACTATCATGCCATGTCCTTTGCTCCTGCAAAGTCCCACTGAAGCATCTGGAATTTCAAGACTGCACAGATTTCTGGCTTGTCATGTTCTTACTCAGCCACTGCCTAATAATGACTTTAGCTATACACAGATATAAATAAGCTGTGCACGGTTGAAGCATCTGAAAATACCCAATGAATTTCCTTTTATATCTTATTAGTTAAGTGGGTAGTTCCCATGCTGCAGCTGCTCGCATCTCCCTTAACAACATTTGTACAGGCCCATTCTTTTATTTTCATGTAATTAATTTCTCTAACTGGGGCAGGGGGTGGTAAAATATTCATACAGATGAAAGGGGGAACTGTCAATACACAAAGTGCTGATGCATCCATTAGGTAAATAAGCTAGACAAGGTATTTTATTTAATTATCTCCAGAAGCCTTAGCTAATAGTCAATGTTTGTTATATTGACAGAATCCCTTCAAAGGAAAATTCCAGTGCAGTATAGAACTTATTTTAACCAGTACACCAAAAAAACTATGGGATAATATCAGACAGATACAAACACGTGGACAGGCATGCAAACAGATATTCTATATGTTGGCCTTGGGTGCGAATGGGGTCTCACTTGCACATCACAGAACAGCAGCAGTTTGCATCTTGGAAGCCTGGCTCGCTTGCTCTGCAGCATCAGCAGCCATAGGAAAAAGTAGGTCTCTGCTTCCCACATGCTGAGATGTGTAAGGAATTTTAAAAGAGCTGTGTTTCACTGTAGGCTTGTAAAGACATCATGCAAAAGCTTTACCTGAGCACTGCTGGCTCACTCCCACAGCAATGGCATTTTTTGCAGCTGAGGATTTGAGAGTACTGGGCAAGGCAAGTTAATAATGTCCTCCAAAGTGTAACAACTGAAGAGGCCATGCCCAACAGAGTTGCAGCTGATGAGGAAAAGCATCAGCTTCTCTATTTCAGATACTTGTCAGATTAAAAACAACAGAACATACATTCATTTAATTAATTTTCTGGTTACTTATAAATAAAACCTTTGTTTTGACATATCTAAGAATTACTACATTGGGTTCCTTTCAAGAGCCTGGAAAGTCTTACATTTCTACTATTTCAAGCAAAAGCATACAGTTCTTTTGTCATTTTTGGCATAAAAATGGGCCCCAGTTGAGAAGTACAATGAAAACTAAAACAGCAGATCCAACTGACATAGACAGCTCTTTCAGTTACTGAATAGAGGCATTGAAAATTATCAATAGCTCTATGAACTGCCCTGAGAATTCCTGCCCTTTTCTATCAACCAAATATTTGCATAGCATATCATCTATTTGTATTAGTCAAATATGAGATTTGAGTCTTTCTTTAATGGCATTTGTAAAGCGATAATCAGTTGTGAAAAGAAGCAGCTGTAACTTATGATCAATTCTGGATGGATTAGGATATATTAAAAAGCAGTATCCCGTTGCCACCTACCCTATAGTTTCTTCTTATCCACTGTGCCACATCCATTTTTGAGGACCACCAATAGCAACGGGCCTTAGGACAACAGCAGCTGCAGTTAGAGGATGTATATGCTGGAAACTCAGTTAAGATGCCTCTTGTATTTTCCTATTTCTACTCCTAATGCTATGTAGCCAGTAGAGGCCACTGCTGCAACAGCACACATCCATCCACTGGCTGCCGCCAGCACTGCAAGACCCTCTGCTCCCAGTATAAGCTGAGAAGGGAGGCATCAGTCTGAAAACCTCAGACTCACTCCACGGTGGGATACCAGCCCATTGCAGGGTTTTCTATCAAGAAGCATTTCTTCTGCCCTTCAGCGTTTAGGCATACTACTCTTTTACAAAACAGAAGTTGTTTTAAGATTAAAAAGTGTTAATCTACTGCTGTGAAAAAGAACGGGAGAAAGACAGAAGCAGCTTAACTATCTTCTTTTTCTTGATTTTTTCCTTTTTTTTTTTTTTTTTTTTAATTCCAGCTATTTTAAAAAGGTACTTTTCATTCTCAGCCAACATAGCTCTCATGGCATCTAAAGTTTTTATAGCTAACAATAGAGATTAATACCAATGATGAGTACCGGCAACAGATGGCCACTCTCCATGAGAAAGTCCAAGACAGTTCGTGCTTCAGGGAGTAATTTTTACAAATACAGTCTTGCAAAATAACATCATATTGTGGAATCCTTCATTGGACTTGAGACTACTACTAACTGACTGAGAAAAAGTGTTAAAATATCTGTGTGCCTTTGGTAGGTAGAGATCAACCTAAGTTGATCAACCTAAGAGATCAACCTAAGTTGAAAGAAGGTTGAAAGAAGGTTGAAAGAAGAACAGTTTCATTTTCACCAACTTTAAAATAATTTTTCACCCAGGTGCAACAATTTGGATATTCTACCCACATGAATGGATCTGTGGATGTAGGCTTGGCTCACGAAAAACTGCTGTGCTAACATACGCTAAAGGCTTCATGAAGCACTGAAATACTGTTTTGACAAGGATTTTTTCCAAAGCCTGGTCCGGTGTTTCTATCTGAAAGGAAGGCTGGGATTTTGTTCATTAATTTTGCTTGAGGAGAAGCAATGTGTAACAACTAATCTCAGAAATATCAGCTCTGGCACATGATAAAGGAGAAGAGAATATACAGGAATAAGTGAGTAGTAAGGAAGAAAACTTGACAACTGCTGTATGTCAGTACCAAATCACATAGTCAGGGATAAAATCCTGGCCCTTTGGAAATCAAAAGCACAATACTTGCTAAATCACATACGAATGTCACTGTCAATACTGTGACCAATACATTATTTCCCAGATGCTTTTGCAGAAAAAAAAAAAAAAAAACCCACATAGGTCCTCTTGGGAGTATTATTTTATACACACAGCATCTCTGAAAGGAAAGGAATTCATATAAGTAGAAATCTGGAATACTATTTAGAGTGACTCAAAGCCTTTGAAGTACCTTTACCATTTGAGTTCTCTATGACTACTGATTAGTAAAGGTAAGCAATTATTTCTTTTTACATATATATAGGATCTTCTACTTTTTGCAAACTATCAGATCTGTACAATTACCATTCATTTTGCAAATACTTTCCAGGCTTGTCTGGAATTTGTCTCCCATGAGAATTACTTCTGTAGAAAGAAGAGAGCTATCAGATTGCGACCAAAACATGTAACAGACATAAGGAGAAGGCACGAAAGGCACTTCAGTTCACAGTGCAGTGTCAAATATTCAGAACTTCTTCCAGGCAGTTCTAAAATTCTTTGTATTTTATGATTGCCAGTGATTTTGGATGACAGTTCAAACAATACATCCAAAAATTTTGCTTGCCAAATGGTATTTCTTTTTTTTTTCCTTTTTTTAGTTTAAATATTAATCTCCATGCTGTCAGCTTTGAAATGGTGAAGATGGATTAGCAGCTTGTCCAAAATATCAGACAGGCCTTGTAGTAAACACTTTGAAGAGGCGCAACATTGGCAGAAAGCTTTTGAAATTTCAGTCCACAAGTAAAATGTCAATGAAAGGTTTAAAAGACTTGCATGCTGCATAGATTAACATTCACTTGTCCTTTCATGTGCAAGAAATTGATCACTTTCATTTGCATTTTCAGGTTCATCCACTTCTTCTACAGGGTTCTTTTCTTGCAACCCACTATTTTCGGAACAAGATTCATCATCTCCATTGCTACGATGACCTTCAAGACTGTGTCTGATACCATAAGCAAAGTAAATGAGGAAGCCTTCCAAAAGGGATTAAAAAAAAAAAAACAAAAAAAAAAAACCAACCCACGTTAATAGGGTTTTCAGGCAAGTAGCATATCAAGAAGTAGTTAGTTATTACTCTCTGGCTGAATATATTTTCCAAAACAAGTTTCTTCAGGTATCGGAATCAGAGCTCATGCTTCAGATCTTTTCTGTTTCTATGGAAATTCCAGTGCATCATCTTTGCAAAATTAAATGCTCTAGTAGGTCATGGAAACTACTGTCTCTAATTTATATCTAGATTGAATTAATACAATTTTCCACATCTCGAAAGAAAATGACTGGTATACCTGTTTGTAACAGGTTTCTGCACAATTTTAGCTATATTAAGGGGGAAAAAAAAAAAAGTGGCTTATTGAATTAGTCCTGTAACTTTGATTCTTCCTATTACCTCAAAACTGTATTTGCTGTTTCAACTGCATATAAATACTGCTTCTGAAGCATGCTCTGGTTTTGATGAGAAATATCAGCTGACTTTTATTAAAACAGAATTCTTTCCAAATATTTAAAGGAAGAGAATCAAATGTTCTAAGATGGGATTCACGAGTTCTAATATAAAAAGTGACTGAAATGAACAGAAGTACCTACCAAGTGCCATCCAGAAGCTAAATCTGATCCAAGTGTCTCCACTTAGTTGTACCATCAAGTAAATATTTACCAGGATACTTAATGATGGCAAAAATGGCACTAGTGGAACCTAAAAGGAAATATTTAGTACATTTGTATTAAATATAGTTTCTGGCATGTCACACTTCAGTTACACAACACAAACTAGAGGTGACACATCTAATCATCTAATCAGTAAAAAAGAATTGAGGTGGATTTTTTATTGGAATATAGTAACATTTTCTTTTTCACTAGGTTTAACCACCAGTTTCTACATATCTGAAACTCTTGAAATACATTATGTTTAACATATATTCTCTAAGGTTGTCTAGAAAAACTTTGCAGTTTGTGCTGAACATATACTAATGAATTCTTGTTTCTACAATTGAAAAATATTATATATTTTTTATACATCCCTTCTTTCTGAAATGCCTCCCAGCTCCACTGGAGTCCTTGACCTTCACCACCATACTTTATTATTTCCAATCTTAGAATGTAAATGAAAGCTCAAAATGAAAGGATTATACTCTGGAGGGTATGAACTGTACTGTGGTCTATGGAATTGCCCACAACACAGACAAGTGATTGTACACTAATCAGTTTCTGAATAGTTTTCGAGTTTCTAAGTGCTTAAATTGAAATCTAAAATTGCTTGGGTCTCAACAATACACACTTTTGAGGATGGACCTAAAGGAATATCTAGATGATCAGTGCTGTCAGCCCCCTTGTTGTAATAGCAGCTGTTCACACCAACATCAGTGGTACAGCCATTTTCTGCAGCCAGGCTCCTACGCATGTCATACATTCCATCTGTGGGCAGTAAAACTCTTTCTCTAGTCCTGAGAAGGTCTGGACTGGGCTGCACAGGCTGATGATTCAACCATGACCATCCACTACTCTTCACCAAAAAACCTGAAATAGTGGCAATGCCCCTCTCCCACTTGTTAGAATACATCCAAACCTCTCATTAGAGAATGACACAGAGAATATGTTATTCACCATAAAGGCCACTTTGTGCTGGTTCTGAGGCTGCCTTTGGATGAGGAGAATGGTAACTATGAAGGATGTCATGAACACAGCAAGAAGGCCAATACTCCAGAGCTCCAAGTTAGCAATGGAATGATTCATGTTTGTAGTGAGGACACTCAAACCACAAACCAAGCAAGCTGTGTGAAGACAAAATGATGGAAATAGGGAAAAGGTCACTTAATCTCTGCATTGATGAGGAAGGTAGTTTTAAGAAGAATAATAGCAGGTCTTCAGTATGAAATGTTATGGTGAAAATGTTTAATTAAAGGAAAATACACCACACTACAGATTAGATCCATCAAGAAGTATAAAAGCATTCTGAGAATGACACATTAATTATGACTGAAAGAAGGCATGTTATCACTGGATTTTTAATTTTGCCTTTAGTAAAATTCCGTTATTTCTGTTAACGTATTACATGAGTTTGGACAGCTGAATACTTACCTAACAGACCCACTAAAAAGCTAACTGTAGTTGCAGTCTGCTCAGTAGGTAAACTGGATGGATTAATCAGGGCCTGAAGACTGAAGTGATTCTCTTGTATCATATTTATCTGTGATTCACTTACTGCAGATTCTCTTTCAGATGCAGCCAAAGCTGCTTTTTCTGGTGAATATTTTGGTTGCTCATAGCTTAAATTGGGTTGGTACCTATGATAAAACAAACAACATAGTAAAAAAATTTAAGCTTACTTTGGGATTTGAAGCAATATAACTCTAGGAGTGTATTTAAATAGTAAATTATTTGCAGTAGAGGTTTAGAATTTCCCAATTCTAACTGCACTGCAGCAGCATATATTGTTAGTCACTATCATATATAAACAAACTATGGCAACTGAATTTTTTGCTGGGGTTTGGGGATTTTTGGGACATTTTTTTAAGCTACATAAATGCACCAAGGAGTCAGATATATGATCAGTCTCATACAAAAATAGGGGACAGAGTCTGGTGGTCAATGCCAGGGAAAGGGGAGGGGGTCTTTCTGACATGCTTCCTGTACTGTCAGAGGCCAAATAACTGGCATAAACGAAAATTTTACATCTGCTTTGTTAAAATGTAAGTGTATTTTTAAAAATACATATGTTAAATAAGTCACTATGGAACAACATAATCTTCTCTTTTAAAGTGTCAATTATTGCAACAATGAATTTGAACTGAATTCAAGCTGCTTCTTAATGATTTTTTATATGTATATAGCTAATTTTTAAACATTGAGCTATCTAGCAAAAAACACACTCTGTAAATGTCATTGCTGTTTATATACTGACCAACACGAAATAAAACACAGTAGAATACAAAAGGATGTTTTTGACTCACCTAAGAATGAGGACACAGGTTGCCACAAGTGAATAAGCAAGAAGTGTACCAATAGACATCATATCCACTAAAGCCTTTAGGTCAAACAGAAATGCCATTATAGCTAAAAAAAGAAGAGAAAGGAAAATGCTGAATTTATATGAGGCTGACAAAGAATCATAGAATGGTATAGGTTGGAAAAGACCTTTCAGATCATTGAGTCCAACCGTAAGTGCTAAGATTTGATCAAGTGATTTGTATTGGACTTACATGGACATAAGTGTTTGCACACAGGGCTTCTTGAATTGTGGCCACATTAAAAATACATTTCCATAGAATAAGGTTCAGATCCTGCAACAGAATCTCACTGAAGCTGAGAGGATGGATTCCACTGCAAAACTAGGGAAAAATGATCTGACCCAGTAAGTCACCAGTATGTAAAATTTCTGCTGAGGTGAGAGTAAGCTCTATGTAAAGTGGACTTTCAGGATTTGTCTCAAATAAAATAGTTTTGTAGGGTTTTTTTAATTTATTACCTTACTAAAAAAAAAAAAAAAAGTTAAGTTCAAGTGGCCTTCAGGAAAGGCCAGCAAATTCTTGCAGGAATTAATATTCAGATCACTGAAATCAAAGGCAGAAAGTTCCATGAGACCACGTGTAACTATAGCAGTCTTGGCGTTTATAAAAGCTAGTGCCAGTGTCTTTTGGAGATTATGGAATGTCTTTTTTGTCAATGCTGTTTGCACACAGACACACATAGTACATAAAGAAACTGGCACAAGCCATCACTAAATGAAAGGCTAACACTAATTGATTTGAAATACATGCGGTCAAAGAACTTCTTAAAATATTTGTATTTATTAACATTGACATGCAGAAAGAATCTAAAAATACGTAATCTTTTGATTCCTCAGTAACCTCAACATCAAAAGAAACTATTAAACCTAGTCTTTACACACTGCATGTATATGCGCATAGATTTTTCTATATTCAGAAATACTTTATGTAATCTTTATGTGCTTGTTAATATATTTGTAGACAAGAAACAACGGTAGCTGAATTTATGGTGAAACCTTGGACTGACAAGAAATCATTTTGCTATGTGCGGAGTTTTGCAATCATGATTGCCACCTGTGAAAAGGTAAGTCACAGCAATAACATGTGACAATTGCCTCAGCTCTAGTCTTTGCCTGATAACTTTAATTAAGGGGCCAAACATCTAATCTCCTTAACATTTCTTAAAGCTATGAAACTACCCATGGTACGAATGAAAAGACAGATGATATAGGCTGTTGCATACATCCGTAACTATTCTGTCAAAACTATTTATGGCCACAAGTTACCAAATATGCATCTTTTTAAAAATAGAAGGAGAAATTACTGCTTTTCTAGCAGTAGATAAAGCTGTCTTCAGGCGAGTTGTTGGCACACCAAATTCCCCAAACTGTCTAAAAGCAGTGCAAGTGATGGCTGCTGCACAGCTATAGTCAGGGCTGTGTAACTACATCAATCAGTTTACCAGCTGGGCAATATGGTTTTCTTTCTCCTCATTATTCCTGTGATTTCAGATAAAGGTGTTTATTTCATCTCACTTAACTGCACTTCCAAATTATTATAAGGGAATACGTCAATACTACAAATAACAAAGTCAAAACAATAAAAGTAATCCTAAGCAATTCATTTGTACTCTGACCAAAGGGAACTGATAATACTGCTTCATGTGGGCACTACCCAGACAATGCCAGTGCCTTCCCACATTATTGTCAAGTACACGGCATGAGCAGTTCCAGTCTTGTGGCATCTGAGGATGACCCTGACTATAATATTTTAGTTTCAGTTCTGAACCTCTTATTTTATATCAATTTTAGCCAGAGTTGCTAAATGTTATAAAGCATGTATTTCATATCTGAAATACTTTTAAGACTTATTTATTTGTCTTTCAGTTAAATACATATAGAGCTTGCAGTTTTCCTGCGTAATTAGACATCCCACCGAAATGACAATGAAATCTGGGCACAGTTACATGTACCTTTGCAAGAAGCGTGGACAAAACTGAAACACTTGTATGTTAAGAATTTCTCCTTGTGAAATATTAAGAATTGGCAACAGCTGCCAAAATGCTGTTTTGCTAAAATAAGTGTGCATGTATGTGATACACGTATAACCCCCAACACACACACATACCCCTCAACCACAATTTGGTAAGCCTATATAAAACCAGAATAGTTTTCTTTAGCAGAAAATGAAAAAATCTTTGCATTTTACACCAAAGTTCATCTGGCTGCAAATGTAGATTTTTTTCCTCATGTCTTATAATAAAAACCATGAGTTATTTCACCCTCCTCCCTTTATAGGTGTGATAAAGATATAGGTGTATATCGAACAAGGAAACCCTGTAAGTAGAGCACCAGCCTAAGGGACCCAGATTAAGTAACCAGTTTATTCACCACACAAGGGGCCACTATTAAAAAAAAAAAAAAATTAAAAAATCATTGTGAATTCTGTGACATTAAGGACATCACCACCACCATGATTGGCATGATTTGGAGTTCTTACACCCTTTGATTACTCAGTAATTTTATTCCCATTGTACATGCAAGGGAAGTTAACAAGCAGCCCTTTTCAAAAATACCAAGTACCATGCACGTGCATAGAGTGTTTAAATCTCAGTTTTAAGTAACACGGGCTTTGAGAGCTTACCAGAGATGACCCCTGCTGTCAAGGTGGCATAAACTGGTGCCTGCCTCTTACTCACTTTGGCAAGAAAACTAAAGAGTAAACCATCGCGTGCCATGGCAAACAGAATTCGGGGCAAAGGGAACATAGAGCCGAGAAGACTAGAACAGAAAAATGTATAGTTCAAATACAGGTTATTAAAAGCACAATGCTTTACTGGTAAACCCAACTACACAAAAAGCTTGGAAAAGTTAATGGGTTTAGGTATAGTTCTGGTTTAGGCTCTGTGTTGCTGCTCTTGGTTTTTTGTTCGGTTGACTGATGTTCTTGGGGTTGGGTTGCTGTTTATTTTGAACCTAGGTTTTTAAAGCACTTGAGATTAACGAACAAATACAAAATCTGTGGTAGCCTGCTTCACCTGGCAACAATCAGATTTGACCAATTCAGTCCAAAGCAAATCAAAGCTGCACAACAGTGGTTTATTTCTATATATGCATTTGTTTAGCAGTGCACCTTTCTTTACAAGGATCAACTCTTAGTCTCACCTGCTACTGCACCAGACGATAGAGTAGCAACTAGTGGGGTCTTCGTTTTGGAACTGATTTGAGCTAGACATTTGAAAAGCAACCCATCCTTCGCCATAGCATAGATTACACGTGGCAGTGGGAAAATCGATCCAAGAAGACTAAGTAAAAAGCAAACACATGCAACATGGCAAACACAGTACATGCAGAGTTGAATCATGGACAAGATAAACAATGTTAATTAATGGCATGTATAGAAATAAAAATTATGATTGTAAGACAAAATCAGAAAGCCCTGTATCCCAAGATACTACAGATCAGACACAAATAGAAATGTCTTTTTCCATGTAAAGTTGATTGCCTCCCCTCCCCACCCTTTTTTTTTTATTAATTTAAGCAGTGGAATTGCTTCATCAGAGAAAATTCGGATTAGCAAAATAACTTGCCATCACTGTAGTTCTTGGGTATTAGTGGACCTGAATCTTGTTCCAGGTCACACTAACTATGCAATTAAGCTTTAGTATTCCTGGAAAAAGTCTGTCAGTCAGCAGCAGCAAATCAATAAGCATTAGCAGCATCTCTTACACTCTACTTCCATGTGAGGCTGCTGATTAACAGTAATTCAAAGTAAGCACCATGGGCATGTTATTTCTCTCGATTAAAGCACCTCTAGCAAGCTTCATTAAAGATTGTTTTTTTGTTTTTTGGTTTTTTTTTTTTAAGAAATAAAGCTAATTAATTTAGATTTGTTATTAGCAAGACACAGAAAGCTTTCAAACTGTTGGTAACTTGAAGCTCCTTTTAAACATACTTCTTAAATTAGGTGGTTTCTTTCCCTCCAAGTGAAATAATTGTAATTAAGAAAATCAGAAACACTGAAAGGACAAAAGGCAAAATCATAGCCAGTATAACCTCTGCGGCAAGCACACTAGTTTTTAACCAGGTGAATGGTTGCCTTTCTTACTTTAGGGAATCAACCGTACCACTTACAGAAGGCACAGCTTTTACATACCACAGGTGCGAAGTACCTCCAATAATGCTCGTGATACACTAGCATTAAGGTTAGACACACAGGAGAAGTTTCACTGCACATGAACTGATTTTGAAGTATGAATGGCCCTTCCAAAAAAGAATGTTTCCTGAACCAAGGTGACAATTGATTTTTCAAATAATGATACTGTTAAAATCCCCTGCCAAATTTTTTACTGTGGTGGCTTTGTAAAACATATTTATCCTACCCCTCTGTAAGTACATTCACATAAATAATGGAAATACTAACAAACATCTTTACCCTGACAAAGCAAGTTCACAACATAACGAAATAAGAGGTAAATATATGTACCGAAAGCAACAATCCCAACTTTTTTCTTAATTATACCACTAAACTGACAAATATGAAATACAATTTCCTTTTTTTGTTCTAAACTGACATCAGTAAACAGTCTGAAAGATTTACCTCCCCATATGAGTAAATATAATTCTTCAGAATACGCTGGAGAGACCAACAGCTCAAATTTCTGAAAAAGCATTTTACTATCTCAGTTCATTTTGGTTTTCAGTATTAATTTCTTTAAGCTAGTTTCTGCTTATATGTCACTTTTACTATTTATCAATATAGAGGAAAAATTCAGTAAAGCTCTCCAAACTGAAGGGGACCATGACAACTGGACAGAAAGTAACTGTAGTCCCAGAATGAACTGCATAACTATGACATTCTTCACTCAGCCCTACAATTCTTTTAATGTCCTCCTAGAACTATTCCCATTTTCTGTCATAGAATCATAGAATAGTTCAGGTTGGAAAAGACCTTAAGATCATCCAGTTCCAACCCCCCTGCCATGGGCAGGGACACCTCACACTAGACCATGTCACTCAAGGCTCTGTCCAACCTGGCCTTGAACACCGCCAGGGATGGAGCATTTACCACTTCTTTGGGCAACCTGTTCCAGTACCTCACCACCCTATTTCCTCCTACATCAAAATATTCCTTTCCTTTAAACTACTGCCCACAGCCAGTGTGCTCATCTTCAGGCTAATGCTTACAGAGTTATCTTGGAGTGCTCTTAGCATTAGTGGTGCAACAAGCATGTCATTTTCCATTGTGGAAAGGCAGACAGTATTCTTACCAATTGAAGCTCATGTAAATGACTCCTTACCTACATAAGCTCAAGTAGAGAATTGGCAGCAGCATTTTTCTATCCCTAAATTCAAGTATCAAGCAATTTTCTACTCTGTGAAAGGGTTTATTCCATGTTACGTTACATGGGGTGTAATATAGATGAACACATACTAATATACCTCCTGCCCTCCTTAATCTTTTTGATCAAACTAACATGTTAAGTTTTTACATCCATACTTTCACAAGGGGCAATAAATTATAATATTTTCATAGCTATAATCTACATCTCAAATACCCACACAGAAACCACAGGAAGGGTTGATGTCAGAAGACAGACTGGCTACTGGAGGAAAACAGAGACAGGCAACGAAGATGAGGAGTGGAGCTAGTTAATCATCTCTTCAATTTTGCCTGCAAATACACAGAGCCCATAAAGCTGCTGAGTCATTAGGAGTGGACAGCAAGAAAGGATAAAATGGGTGAGGTTTACTTTATCAGTTAATAAAGATAACTTGCAGGTCATATGTCTGAAAATACATGGTTTAATAAAAAAAACCAAACAACTTTTGGATAATAAGCCAAAGAGGTAGAGTTCAAAAACAGTACAGTTCAAAAAAGGAACTTGGGTTAATGCACCTACTGTGATCAAGACCTGCAAAAGTCTAAAACATGCTTATAATACTTATTAGTAATACTTTGAATGAACTGAGCCTTCAAAATGAACGCATGAACATGTATTTAAATACTCACATATTATGCATCAGCTTTTCCCAATAAAAATTAGTATTTCAATGTCTTTACCTTGTAGACAAAGCACAGAGCGATCCCACTGCCACAACATATTTTGCAGGACCCCATCCAACATATTCAAAAGCTGCTGGTAGAGGATTCTCATCTAGTAGGTAGTATGGCATCATGAGTGTCAGTGCAGCTGAAACCCCAAAGTAGGCCATGAAGCAGACAAGCAGGGACACCACAATTCCAAAGGGTATGGCTTTCTGAGGATTCTTGACCTCTTCTCCTGAAAAAGGAAAAAAAATGCCCCCCAAAAAAGTCTTACTCATTTCCATCTTCAGCTTTAAAAGATAACATCAGAGACAAATCATTCATTAATCTAAACCATGGGAATCACATTTATAATAGAAGTTTTAAAAACCTGTAGAAAACAACCTCAGCGACACAGAACAACTCTCAGTATTTTGTTGCCAAAAATAGCATTGAAAGTAGAGGTAAACTAAAGGACATGAAATACAATGTATATCCAGAGTATTCAAAGCCTATCATTTCTAGTTATTTACCTACAATTTCTAAGTTCAATGTACTCATTCCTATTAGCCATATACAAGCCAGCATTTAGGAGAAATACCTCATCTTAGGGAATTGTAGAAGTGAGCAGGTGAATAACAGGATTTGGGCAGAAAACAAAATGTATACTAAATACTTCTCAGACTTAGAAAGTAACTATTAATTTATTTTGAACAGAATTAAGTATACCTATAGACACACATAAATACTATACCAGTTGTTGCAATGCAGTCAAATCCTACAAATGCATAAAAACAGGTTGCAGCACCAGCCAATGTTCCTGTGAAACCATATGGCATAAAGCCACCACTCCCATATATACTTGTCACATTCTCATAGGATGAACGATTCCTATAAAAAAACAGAAATACAGCAGAAAGATAACTTACTTTTTTAACTATTGGTAGGTCAAACACATCCATCCTCCTCCCCTACCACTCTGGAAATACATATTAAAATGCTCTTGTCAAGACCGAGTTCTACTTTACAAAGCATCACAAGAAGACATTTTGATGTCAAGGTTTGTAAGACAAAAATAACAGTAAATGGAAGAATACCTGAATCAAGTAACTATTGTCTTACTCTCTTTGCAGTTTATGGAAAAATATATTAACACACTAATGGTGTAGGCAACTCTTGTCATACTCACACACTACAGTTATTACATGTTTTAAGGACAAGAAACCAGTAACCTCTCAAATAGCTACAGACAACAGTATTGAAATAAGATGATTTTTTAAAGGAAACTACAAACAAGAAAATGGAAAAAATATTTTTAAAGGAATAAAAAGTTTTATCATTCCCAGCAACAGACCTATTAGTTGATATATTACCTGCAATATCACTATTCCTTGTTGCACAAGGAAGTTGTGAATGCTCCATCCCTGGCAGTGTTCAAGGCCAGGTTGGACGGAGTCTTGGGTGACATGGTTTAGTGTGTGGTGTCCCTGCCCATGGCAGGGGGTTTGGAACTGGACGATCTTAAGGTCCTTTCCAACCCTAACTATCCTATGATTCTTGATTCTAAAGCAAATATAATAGAAAATTGTTTAGAATATGGGCAAGTAAATTGATTTTTAAAAATATTACTTTGTTACTGCAGTAAGGTTTATGAGATATTCTTCACTTATTTTCCAGTTGTCAGCATCTCCTTTCACAAAACCAGAAATCATAACGAAGAGTAGGACCAAGATGTTAATAGCAGTGAAAATTTTATTCACCCATGCAGACTCTTTTACTCCAAAAGATAAAAGACCTATAAAATAAAAATATTTTATAGATGTGAATGGTCCCTTAGACTAATAAAATGGCATTTTAAAGAAGATAGACATGTAAGTACTGTAATTAATACTAAACAGCATTAGATTTTATAGTTTTAAAAAGCAGTAGCACAAATTTACTACTCTGACAGCAGTGCAATTGGCAAGTGTATTGGAAACCACAAAACAGACAGCTTCTTTAATTGTATCAAGTATTTGTCATGGTTTAACCTCAGCAGACAACAAAGTACCACACAGCCGCTCACTCACCCCCTGTCCAGTGGGATGGGGAGGAGAATCAGAAGAAGGTAAAACCCATGGGTTGAGATAAGAACGGTTTAATAATTGAAGTAAAACATAATAACTGGAAAAAGAAAGAGGAATAAACCCCAATAAACACAAGTGATGCACAATACAATTGCTCACCACCTGCTGACTGATACCCAGCCCGACCCAAGCAGTGATCTGGGCCTTCCAGGTGACTCCCCCCAGTTTATATACTGGGCATGACGTGCTGTGGTATGGAATACCCCTTTGGCCAGTTTGGGTCAGGTGTCCTGTCTCTGCTTCCTCCCGGCTTCCTGTGCCCCTCCTCACCGGCAGAGCACAAGAGACTGAAAAGTCCTTGGTTGGAGTAAGTGCTACTTAGCAACAACTAAAACATCAGTACGTTATCAGCATTGTTCCTAGACTAAAGCCAAAACACAGCACTGCACCAGCTACTAGGAAGAAAATTAACTCTACTGCAGCTGAAATCAGGACAGTATTTGAAACTATTTTGAGCAATTGTTACTTATGGCTTTTCTGAGATTCCCATTCATCTCTGTTTTATGGAATGGAGCAAAAATAGGTACAAGAATTCTACGCTTAGTAAAAACAGATTAGTAGAATCTATGTGTTGCTCATTAGATTAACAAAATAAGCAAAATTATTAGATTAATAATGTAATCTGTTCACTCTAAGATTTTCATGGCATATCCATTACAGAATAAGAGTCCTTTTGCTAGTCGTTAATAAAACCTTTAAAAGAAATGTATGCCTCATTCCTAAACACTGGCCCACAGAGATTCTAGAAAACAGTCTGATACAAAATACACATGCTTTAGGTTGCAGAGTAGTGCATTTAAACAATCTGAGTTTTTCCATCGGGATCCTACTGTGTCATTAGACTTGTAACAACTGTTATTGTACGAACAGTTTAATGGAAGAGCAGGCAGTGAGCAGATCAGGAAAAAATAAATACAATGGAAAAGCCTCTAGTTTCTTTGCAGTCTAAGTGTCTCCACTAGTATCACATACATGCTTTCCCTCATTATTTAGAGATTAAGTCTGAAAATTTTAAGCCTTTCAAGATACTGTCTAGAAAATTTCTGACTGCTAATGAGACATTTTCTATCTTAACACAGATTTTATCATATGAGCTGTTCAAGTTTTCTTCACCAATGGCATTTTTATTGGAAGTAGGTGTATGCTTTCTTTAGCTCGGTCTTAGTCAGGTAATGTCTCAATTGGTCTAATGCAGTAGGAAACATAGTATGTATATTTTTTTAAGTCCTTTGTCCAGGAAGAAAAAGTAAGAAATCCCCAAACCAGATTTCTGTGTACCTTCCCTTGTGCTGAGCACATAACATTTTCTATAAATCATTATCTGCTGCTCCTATGACTCAGCTTTGCACAGCTCAGAATCCAATTACTGTATCATGCTCAGCCTTGAGCCATACCCACTGCCCCTCCTCTCAGCAGCTGTGAATTCCACCAGTTCCTTCACTGGTGGTTGGGCTGCTTAGCACAGAGACCTGCAGGGGTAATTTGCCACACAAGTGAAAAGGAAGTGAAGGAGGAACGGTCTTGGGGATAAAAAGACAGGACACAAATAAAAACTTGGGAGCAGTGGCGAACCACAGAAGAACATCTCCTGTCAGGAATCTCTACTTCTTATGGTAGGAAAAAGCAATGGAGAGAACATAAAAAGTGGCAGCATCTATACTAGCATTATATATTTTGGTTTGTTTCAGTGCTCTGCTTTTAAAAACGTTATTTTTTCCTTCTTCCTTTGGAAGAAGTGAAACTGAAAGGTCAGTTCCAGCTGCACCCCAAATTCATTCCCACCAGACCTGAAGATGTAAGGTTCTGAACTCTGTTTGTGGCAGCTCTGAGCCACAAACATGGCAGGATGCTGGACTAAACCTTGTCTAGTAAACAACCTGATCTTCCTAAGTGTGGGAACTCATCTTTTTTTGTACAGAGACCTAATAAAAGCTTCAGATGCACTGCTCGTCATTCCTAGAATGGCAGTAGGAGTTGAACAGAAATGTTTTTCTAAGTACCAAGTCCAAAAAAGCCACTCAGAATAACAGAACAGGAGGTTATACCCATATAACTTAGCTTCAATTTACAGAGAAGATAAGCTCCAGCTTTTGTTTGATCTAAAGAGAGACTGAACATGACAAATATTTGAGATAAAGATAAGACCTCTAGTGAATACTGAAATGCTTCTAGTATTGCTGACAAAAAAACCTATACACTTTAGAATACACTTACTACTTCCTTCACTCCTATGGCAGTAAGAACATTTCCTTATGGAAAGCAACTGTTACATGCAAACATGCAGATATTTTTGAGCTTTCTGATCCCTCAAAAAGCATATAGTTGTATAGTTGGTGTAAATTTTTGGGATTTAAAAACATGATAAAGGAGTAAAGATGAAAAAGAAACAGAACTGAGTAGAGTAGACCTAAAAGATTTTGTCAGGTTTCAAAATGGTCTGGTGGGCCATACCAGTACCTTGGGGTGCCCTTTAGCCCAAACAAGTTCTAGGCTAAACAACTGTTTTGAAGACTTAGAAAGGAGAAAGTTATTTTTATACTTAATAAGTTAACAATTTAGAGGGAAAAAACCCTTACAAATATACACTATATGTGCAATGTTATTTAAGAAGAGCACATAACTTCATCAAACTACAGAGCTTAACCTCAACGTCCCTCTGAAAGCTTTCGCCGGTGATAAAGCCATAAAACCCACACAGAACTCGGTAATTTTCCTATTATCAATCTGCACGATGTGTTTTATAAAAAAAGTGCTGACAAGTGATTATTTCATGTCCCAGCTCCAACAAGAGAAGAGGGTGCACATAGAATTTGATTATATACATTTAATTCCCAGAGTCATTGTGTCAATACACAAATGTGCATCTGAACTTCTTAAACATTATTAAGGTATTTCTGATAAAACACAAACTACAAGTTAGCATTTTTGTCTGTAAGACATTGCAATCACCATAAATGAAGCCATATATTGTCTTACCTGCTAAAAGTAATACCAGGAATATAGCAAAGAAGTCAGGATACTCTGCTAGCCCAGAGTAATTCATTTTGAAGTAGGTTCTGAAGAAATGACTAATCTGCTTTCCAAGAAGTTCATCAAAGGTGCTACTCCAGGCTCTTGCTACACTTGATGTACCTTCACAAAATATATGCATGTTTAGGATTTTGCATACATACAGTGGGATACAGTTACTTCTACTGAAAAAGAAAGAAAACTAAGCAGTTGCTACTTGCATTTAAAAAAGCAGAGCTTGTGTTAAAACAGTAATTTTATTTTGCTGAGGAGTTTTAACGTTTTAGAATTTTTCTATGTAGTTAAATTATAACATACTATTCTGTAACTAAAACATACAAATTAGCACCTTATTGATTCCCAAAATATTGCAGAAATTACTTCTGTATCATTTATATCTGATGTCATTCTGGAAGATACTTATTTCTCAAGTTACAGTATGGCATATGTTAAACAATATAAAGTAATGTAAGAAAGCAGTTTCAGAAAGAACTTTATGAAAGAAGGAAAGTTTGTCCCCCCTGGAAATAAAGCCAAAAAATCGCTAGCAAGATGTATATTGCTAGTTAGTATTTAAGATTAATACTCTCCTCTGGGAGAGAGTGCATGTGGCTACAGCTAAATACAACCTTATTTTTACAACTCTACTCTCATGCACTTTAACACAATACTCAGGCATATTGATTTTATAGTGATTTGGGCAACAGTCCCATAGTTAGGTACACATATACAGCTAGGTGTGCTTATACACAATGTAATGAATGCTTGGAACACATACCTCTGGAAGAAAATGTTTTTAAATCAAAAAACGTCATCTCTGCTAAAGCACTGAAACATCAAATGTTATTTGAATACTTGCCATATAAGCATTGATTTTATTCAGATTTGGTCTACTGTATTTTATGGGATCACCTGATAGGATACTATTTAATTAGCATGAGACCATAGTAACAAGTTAGTGCTTAAACATCATGACATTCTTGAAGTGAGATAGTATAGTGATGGGATCCCTGTAAACATCTTTGCTGTGTATATTCAGAAAAAAAAATACTTATTGATTTTACTGAAACCATTTTTGCTGACCAAAGACAGCAATGAAATCCCATTTATTCTTGTGCATCGTCACTGAACTGACACAATTTTTATAAGAAGTATGGAGTCCATGCTGCTAAAGATACACTGTTTACAAAAGCATCTTGCATAAAACCTGTTTGCAATGATGATGCACGGGAGGAAATAGCCTAACCAAATTACTTTGGTCATTTCATCTCAGCAGAAGTAAAAAGCAATAATAGCTAAGTATGGAGACAGAAAAGAAAGATAGACCCAAATCTTACACCTGCCATCTCAGAAGCCCTTGAGACCCATGTTTGTTCTTAAGCTTACCTATAACATAGGATAAAATGAGATTCCAACCAGTGATAAAAGCCCACAGTTCCCCGACAGTTACATAAGTATACAAATATGCAGAACCAGTCTTGGGAACACGAGCACCAAACTCAGCATAGCAGAGACCTGCCATCACAGATGCCAGCGCAGCAATGAGGAAAGAAAGAACAATGCTAGGTCCAGATTCAGATTTGGCTACTTCTCCAGTAAGGACATAAACACCAGCACCAAGGGTACTTCCTACTCCCAGGGCTAAAAGGTCCATTGTTGATAAGCATCGGCACAACTTGGAGTCCTCAAGACTTTCACCACTGACATTCTTCTTCCGCACAAGACACCGAACAAAGGACAAAGCCGGTCCACAGGGCAACATGGTGAATGTAGAGCTCTGAAATAAAACATAACCATTATAGTACATAAAAAGGTAGAGCAGACACTGGTGAAAAACAATGAAAAAATGTATTTGCATAAAGAGCTTTAATCACATGTACTAATTTATATATTTACACTCTTCTGTGACATTAAATAAGATGGCATATGCTTTTCCCCCAGGAAACAAATTAGGCATTCAGTATTTCTAATTTTATATTTAGCACTTATTTCCCTAGGGAAAGATATCCATTATCTTTAGGTTCACTACACTGCTTTAAAAAGAAGTAATTGTTTCTATTCATCTGCTAATGGCAACTCCTTAACCATTTCTAAAACAGAACTGGAATAGACTTCTATGGTCTCATGTCATGAGGACTTTTAAGATAAGGATCAACACCAATATAAATAAGGATTTTTAAGACCTAAAACTCCAACACTAAGGCTATAAACAGCAAAAGCTTTAAAATACAGCATTCTGACAAAGCCAATGCAATCTCCTTTTGCCTTCAAATACATGGCTTTTGCCTTTAGAATTTGCTTCAGTAAAAACTACTTAAAAGCAGATTAAAATAGTGTTTCTACTCCCTCTCACACCAATGAAGTTTCCCAGAACTAATTATCTTTACAAGAAATCTTGTGCAACTCTCATCTAACAAAACCTGCTCATCCCATGCCAACTGCGGTTCTTCAGTATTCTGAGTGCACATCGCGGTGTGGAGTGCGATCAGCTCTTGCACGCAAGGTCAGATTTTGTGACCAGCTAGCTTCTGGAGGCCAGTAGGTGGGCAGCACTTCTCTGGCCTGTAATACGGGTGCCTGCTAAGAACAGCCTGCTTCCCAACTCAAAAAAATGATAGCTGAGGGTCCAAAGCATTTGTTTGGGAGGCAGGACACTGACATCCCATAGAGAATAATATCTCAGAGAGGTAACATTAATGTACAAGTTCTGGTTTTCTTTATATATTTGTTTGGATTGTATTGTTGATGACTAAGAGTTTGGTAAGAATTAAGCGATACCATCTGCCATCTCCCCAAACTGATGTTTGTCTTTGCAACTCATACCATAAATATCTATACTCATGATTTGTTAAGTGGAACCCTCCAGCGAACTGAGAATCTTTTTCATTTAGGCAAAATATTCTGCTGTTAGATTCCTCCCGACCTTTATCAGTCTCCTAGACCAGTAAAGGGCATTTCTACTCACTGTAGTTCAATCCACTAACAGCAATGACTTTGCATCAAGACGGATAGCGCACTTAACAGTGTTTGATGTAAAACAGAGTCAGAACCAAGAAAACTGCCACCCTAATACTAGATTGCTTGAAAAAAGTCCCCTTGGGTATGAAAAAGAAAGGGAGAGATATCTCTGTGTGGAACCATTTCATTTCTATTCCTGTAACAGGTCCAAGGTCAGTGTTAGGAGGCAAAAGCCAGGTTTCCAAAGCTCTGCTCCAGTTAGGCTCCTTTCAGCCCATCAGCATCCCAGAGATAAGTATCTGCCCATGGTATGTAGACTTCATCTGCTAAGGAGATTCTGCCCATGGTATGTAGACTTCATCTGCTAAGGAGATTTCACACATCAGCTTCAGAACTAAGATGATGTGCATGTGGCAAACAGAAGAGATCTATAACCTCTTCTGAGGGGAATCAATATTTAACTGTTCAGGCAAAATCCCCTGCTGTAGCTCCTCAACTCTTCAGTAAGAGCAGCCCTTCCCTGGGCCTGAGGCTGAGGCACTCCACTCCCCCAAAGCCAGGTTCATCTATCATGGGGTGTAGTTGGACAAGTATTGCCAAGGCCACTGTGGTTTTTTCCATAATGACACTTCTGAAGCTGTAGCAGTCACTTAGGAAGTCATACTGATATACTTATGAGGCTGTACAGTTTCACCTGTAGCCCATGGCAACAGGTAGCAACACTCTTGTGGACTCCATGCCCTTATAATTTCAATGTTGCAGAAACATGGTGGGTTTTTCTGCTGCTGTGTGCCAAGTTCAATGTTGTATACCTCAGATGTGGCCCCCTTTCCGATTTGTCTGAGACATCCCAAGATGCTGGTATTGATCACTTCATAGAATCATAGAATGGTTCAGGTTGGAAAGGACCTTAAGATCATCTAGTTCCAACCACCCTGCCATGGACAGGGATGCCTCACACTAGACCATGTCACCCAAGGCTCTTGATAAAAAGGTGCAGCAGTGGGAACTGATGAGCTTATGAAGGTATTTGGCCTCCACACAAGACCAAATGACATAGGTAAGCAGTGACAAAGTGTCTTCAGACATCACTGACAAGTGTAACCTTTTTCTGGAGATGCCCCTTTTAAGACAGATCCTTTACTGCATTACGCATTATTGCAAGAGAACAACCTGGGCTCTGGCTCAGCGCTGACGTGCTGACTCACAGGCACAGGTTATCATAACACTGTGGCTGAGCACGTTCCATACTCAAACACTAACCTACTGAAGCAAAGGAGGTAACAGCTGTGTGTGCCTGTTGGTGGCAGCATTGCACTAGATAAATTTACACTGACTGCAACTGCGCACACTTTAAAAGGGTCTTATTCCTGCCCTGGCATGATTGGCCAGATCTCACGGTTTCCTTACCTGTTGAGCTTTAAGACAGACAGGAACATGAAGTAGGGTAAGTGAACACAGAAAAAAAGTGGTCTCTCCTACTTTGTCTCAGTATTTTCCTAATTATTCCTTTTTAATTCCTCCTTTTCCTGCTGCCATCTAAGCCTGCCTCAATCTAGCAGACTGTTGTGGCCTCTGCTTCTGCTTCACCTCTGCTGCCCGGAACTCCACCAGCACTGCCTGGATGCTTGGTGAACATCCTGCACAGCTGATGAGCACTGACTCTTCATTGAGCCTTCCAGGAGAGGCACACCTGACAGCTTGGGAAATGGGGTTTTGGTAATGTATTGGGTAACCAATGAAGGAGGAAATAAGCTCTCATAATCCTCTGCTTCTGACAGAGCTCACAGTGTTTCTGAGGCATCTCTGAGACACCTGTCCTACATTTCTGGGAGCAGACTTGGATATCTGCCTGCATTTGAACAACAGTGTTAGGCGTGGAACCTAAAAGCACAATTGGTCAGGCCTGAGTTGTTCATGTGGTTTAAACAGAGTAAAGATTGAATCCTGAGCTTATACAGAGTTCAAGCGTAGGAAATTAGTGATAAGAAACCAAAAAGTAAAATGCCCTTGCACTCACCAGCAGTGTGAGTTATTTCTAATTAAGCTGAGTAGCAGACCGAAGCTGTTGCTTCTCCCATGCATGCAAACCTGTGCTAGGATTCCCTTCAGTGAAGTCTACTTTACAGAGACATTTCTCACAAGCAAACACCTGTGAAGTCCATTTGTGACTGACCTTGGCACGTTCCTTTTGCTGTGTACAATTGAGGGGGCAGCTCTCTGGCTCTGCATGTGCTGGGTCACTGCACTTCTGAAGCCTCTTCTGGACTAAGTTTTTCTTTAGCTACAGATTGTTCTATAACTCAGAATACAACCAACAGTCCTCTGAAAAAGGGCAGCCCCAGTTCAACTGCTTTAGACTTGAGGACCAGTGTTCAGCCAATATTCAAGCCTCTTCCTTCCTTGAACACATTCCTAGAAAGAATCGCAATGTCATCCACATTGCGGTTTGCACTTTTATCCCTTCAAACTCATGCAACAAAGAGACCGGCAGGACAGACGGGAAAGGAATTGAACAGATCTATCTAACATTCAGAGAGGGGGAACCCCAAAAGCTTCCTAATGTCTAGTGGACATTCATGGTATTTATCAGAGTACCTTAATAAGCACAGATACTTCTCCAATCCCTTTTGTTCTTTATTCTGTTGTTTGTTTTCTCTACAGTAGCTGCTGACAGACCCTTCTTTATTTCAGTCTTTCCTGGCCAGTAAACCACATAATTTACTGCTTGACCACCACTCATTTGAATGCTAACCCAAGAAGATGAGTCCAGCCTTATAATTTATACCAACTCTTCCATTCAGCTGAATGGTCAGGGACATTTAATGGTCACCTATTGTTAGCTCTCTTCTAACAGGAAAAGTTTGGTGTCAAAAAAATTTGTAAATACAAACACAATCCAAAGGACAGTCTCCCTCTGCAAAGTTTGTATTCATCTTTAATACTCCTTTGACTGTTTCACAGTCAGGTAAAATCTACCATTTTTGCAAAGTATTTTCTATGTAAAAATAACCTCACAGCCTCCTGCCCAAAACAAAATGCAAACAATAGATAGATATTGGAGCAAAAAGTAACTTATATCATGTATTACCACACTCTTCCATTAAAAGAACATTTCAATATAATTACGTGTAATAAGTGTTTTAAGTTAGTACACATTGAACAGGTGGGAAAACCCAAAGTTTTACTGCAGTTGCCATTCAACTTTTCCTTCAAAAGTTTCCATTAAAAGCTCTAATAAAAAAGATAAAAATCTCAAATGGAAAGCAACTGTTATAAAGCAATACAAAACCTCTAAAAGTTTTAATACTGTTATTGAGATGTGTGTTTAAAGATTACTGAAGCAAAAGTAACTTAAAGATAGTTTACTAATAAACTATTTTGCTGAGCTAATACTATATACTATAATATACTATCAATTTTAGGTGCAGTAGTTTAACATTTAAACAGCATACCGATAAGGGAAAACACACTTCAGTAAGTACCACTGAAAATGGGAAAATACAAATATATACATGTTATATATAGATTATACAGCCTCATTTTCATGAAAAAAGTAAAAGTTTACATTTTGTTTTCCATCTGTAGGATTTATGAGAAACTTTGTTTGCTCTGAAGTACATTTATCCTTATTCAGAATTGCACTATTGCATTGATTACATCTAGTACAACAATATATGACAGTAAAAGAATTCAGAGGTGAAGCGAAACTAGGTACAGTCTATGATTTGTGTGTGTACACACATACACAGACAATACGTGGTTTTACAGCAAGTGTCCTAAAAGTTGATGTTGTGCCCAAGACTTTCACAAAACTCCTAATGCCTTGGAACATTTAAAGTAGTGTATTTAAGTAATACTTAAAGCCCTAAAGCTGGAAAGCAGCACCTGTAACAGAAGTCTAATAAACAGGAGAAGATAGTTTTGTCATTCAAACCAGAAACACCTTCCCGTCAGACTGGTAAGAAAAACATAAATTGCATCTTCTATATATTAACACTCTAATTTGCACTTTGTCAGAGACACAATAATGCTGTAATGTAAGCTAAATTTAATATTGCATACCACAGCTCTTGCTACTCAAAAAGCACATGTTAAAGGCAAACTTTCCTACGATAAACTACGTTGCTTTCAGGTTACTTCATTCAGCAGCAAATTTCATTACAAACCTGATCAGAGCAACTTCTGCTGAGCAAACTTCTGCTCTTCTTACCCAGTCCTGAATTTCCACTGTCTTAAATGGAAGAGCAATGACTGAAAGTGATTTTATTAACCTATTTGCTTTAAAAGCCAGCTGTAGGTGGTGCGAGAGCTGTTGGTGCTTGAGGGGTGGAGGCTCTGCAGCCGGGGTGATTGGAAGGCTGTGAGCTGGGCAGCTATTTGCCCAACTAAGGCAGGGAGGGAGGGAGGGAGGGAGATAGTCTTGCTGCTGTTCAGATAAGTAACATCCACAGTCTTCACAACAAAAAAAAAATCCAACTGGAATGCCATTTAAACACACCTATGTGCTTGCATATGAAACGCATACTGTAGTGAGGGTACCCACCACACCTTCCCCCAGGGACTCCCTTTACACATCCTGACGGAAAAGCAAAAATGTGGATGTTGAACTTGGTCTCCCACTGCAAAAGCAGTCTTCCTACTGCCCATGTAAAAAGTAAACTGGCTTTGAAGCATATTGAAGGATACTTTGCAGTGCTTTGAGACCTGAATGCAATAGCATAGCATGAAAACTGCTTTTGCTACGTTTTAGAATTATATATATAGTATTGCTATGGTTAGAAACAACACAGAAGATAGTATATTTACAGAAATTGGTTAGAGCCCATTCGGTTGAACTGGGGTAGATGCACCATATATTTTCTTCTCCTTTATATGGCTTGAAATATAAAAATGCCAAAGCCTGAAATTAGAATAGTCCAAATATTCCTGTGACACAACCAATAAATAACCCTCCATGTCTTAAAAATTAGCTTCCAGAATAAACCAAACCCCAATGGATAATATACAGCTGTATTTTTATTACTTCCAATGACAGACAACCCCACCCCAAACATGTAGCAGCATTTCCAGTCAAAATTATTTACAGCATATTGTTTCCCTTGAAACACTTGTGCTTCAGTATCTCTTTTTGTTCACTGAAAATACAAGCCTCGCAAAGAAAAGCTCTATGCTTCCAATCATTAAAAAGTCTTTCCTAAGAAAATAAGGAGAATACCACATCTAGTGGGGCAGCCCCCTGCAATTTGTTCTCAGCTTTTAGTTTTTCCTGACTGTAAAGTCTGCCAGCGCTCCAGGGGCACAGAAGGCTCCTCGTCTTTCATGAAAAGTCCTGCTTCCTGTGGCCACATGCAAGGGCCAACTACAACCTTTCTTCAGCAATTCCAGATCCAAAGAGAGGTGGCTCCTAGAAGAGCATTCTCCATGGGGGTGGGTTGTAATTCAACACCTGGAGTCCCGATGTCATTTCTTACATTACCCAAGGCTATTCTTTTCTTAAAGCACAAAAAGGTGTGAAGAGAAAAGGTTGTGTTTGTTGACTCTCTAATAACAATACTCATTCTTCCCCTCGTCTCAGCAGCGGTGAATTCCACCAGTTCCTTCACTGGTGGTTGGGCTGCTTAGCACAGAGACCTGCAGGGGTAATTTGCCACACAAATGAAAAGGAAGTGAAGGAGGAACGGTCTTGGGGATAAAAAGACAGGACACAAATAAAAACTTGGGAGCAGTGGCGAACCACAGAAGAACATCTCCTGTCAGGAATCTCTACTTCTTATGGTAGGAAAAAGCAATGGAGAGAACATAAAAAGTGGCAGCATCTATACTAGCATTATATATTTTGGTTTGTTTCAGTGCTCTGCTTTTAAAAATGTTATTTTTTCCTTCTTCCTTTGGAAGAAGTGAAACTGAAAGGTCAGTTCCAGCTGCACCCCAAATTCATTCCCACCAGACCTGAAGATGTAAGGTTCTGAACTCTGTTTGTGGCAGCTCTGAGCCACAAACATGGCAGGATGCTGGACTAAACCTTGTCTAGTAAACAACCTGATCTTCCTAAGTGTGGGAACTCATCTTTTTATGTACAGAGACCTAATAAAAGCTTCAGATGCACTGCTCGTCATTCCTAGAATGGCAGTAGGAGTTGAACAGAAATGTTTTTCTAAGTACCAAGTCCAAAAAAGCCACTCAGAATAACAGAACAGGAGGTTATACCCATATAACTTAGCTTCAAGTTATCTTCTCTTCAAGTTATCTTTTACAGAGAAGATAAGCTCCAGCTTTTGTTTGATCTAAAAAGAGACTGAACATGACATTTGAGATAAAGATAAGACCTCTACTGAATACTGAAATGCTTCTAGTATTGCTGACAAAAAACCCTATACACTTCAGAATACACTTTTTACGTCCTTCACTCCTACGGCAGTAAGAACGTTTCCCCATGGAAAGCAATTGTTAAATGCAAACACAGAAATATGGAGCATCATTCTCAACCATGATAATAATCTAGGCATTTTTTTCCCCAAACCATCACTCTCTAGCAAGTCCATGAATGACTTGAGAATTACCTGTGTGGATTTTAGTTAACACCCTCAAGACCTCTGAATCATTTCTGACCACACAGATCCACTAAGAACTGTTGTTAATACATAAATTAAGTGATTTATTGCTTAATCATAGAAAACATCCCTTCTACCTAAAAAAAAGTAGAAGCTGTGATTGCTTCATAACCTGCTGAATACAGAGACTCCATTTCTACTTAACTTTTAGAAGTTAGCCATTCTCAGGCGTATCTTCCTCAGGTACCAGGACAAGATACTCCCACAGAAAAGCTGAGTGTGAGGCTAGCCTAGCTTCAATCACTTTCTGGTAGAGTCCAGCCAGGTTAATGATGATGTGCTGGAAACACTGTCTGGGGTATCGCCATATGCAAATAATAAAAAACCAAACACACACCCCCCAAAACAAACAAACAAACAAACAAACAAAACACCAAAAAAACAAACCAACAAAAAAACCACAAAACCACAAGATCAACCATCCCCCAAAAAACCCAAAACAAACAAACCAACACCCCCAAACCAAAAAAGCAAACCTTAACAACTACTGTCAGCTACTTTCTAAATGTGGACGTAGAACTGAAGACTATGCAGATCGTATAGATGTAGTTGTAACAGGGACAGGGCCCAGATTTAGAAAAGGGAATTGGAATTCTGTGTTTCTGAGAAGGTACAACAAGCGTAAGAAAGTAGTTTCATTTCAAATTTGCATTCCTATAAATATATTCATTCCCTGTAATCATAGTTCTTCCTATAGCATCGATAAAACACCTAAAAAATGTTTTATGGACATTTTATATGCATTGTTTGCATTTGTATGGATACACATTTCAACCTGCAGTGTGCAGAACTAAGAGAGCGCTATCCAGGACATGTTGTCATATTCAGAGCAAGACAAACAATTCTTCGTATTGAATACACAAACCTGGTCAGACTGAAGCCAACAGCAAAATTCCAAATTATATCATTGGGATCAGGATTTGATTCAAAATAAGGACTTTGAATTAGGGAACACGAAGAATTAGATAGTAATGACGGAATGAACTAAGCCTTACTCTCCCAACTATACACAATGAGAACACAAGGATTGTTCACACTTTTCCACAATAAATATTTTAGGGGTATCACCTTTTTTCCTGGATCTTTTCCCACTACCCATTGCAATCCCTAGCACTCTTTCAATTTATTCACTGTATGATTAAGAAAAAAACTCCATCACCCTTATTATTTCACAGCAGAGCACCATCACTACATCTTACATGGATTTACTCCTCAGACAGAACAGAAAAGTACCCATGCAAGTTATTTCTGGAGTTCTATATTTAACTACTTTGTCTAATATACAGGATAAAGCAATCCAGTGAATGTACCATAAGGTTTCTAGAAAACGTTATGATCAAACAAAAATCCACTTCCAGTACATCTCCAAAACTTTCTTTGGTACTATTTCTAACTCTGAGGCACCAACTCCTCTGGCATTGCCTCTTCAGAAGTGGATCTTCTTTTTAGGGAAAATGCCAGAAACAATATTATAGTAAGTCAGATTAAGTATTAGCTGGATCCCTCTTTGCTTTCTGCCTCTCCTCATTTTTGTGCTTGACTTTGTTGTGGCACAGATTTGTCACGGACACTAAAAATTCGAATCCTTCAGGGCCAGTATAAATCAGTTCAAAATTTCATCCTCAATCCTTAAATTAACAGTAGAAACTCTACTGACATGCTTCGGGCTGGAAAGTCACTCACAAGTGACAAAGATGGATAGGAGCTGCGCTGCTATGGTTCATTTGACTTTCTAAAACTTAATCCTGGGACCGGGAGCACATGGCAGCTACACTGCTAAAGGCATTCCAAACTTCAGCTGTCTTGACTCCTGGCCAGGTGGTGAAGTAAAATAGTTTGTGTCTGTCCTGCCCAGATCTAGAGCTACTGTGGGGTAGAGCAGAATGTCCTCACTACGTACTGTTTGGTTCAGAGGTCCTATGGACACTTCAGACATAGCTTTGTGTGTGTTTTCAATCATGTGTTCACAAAGCTACAAGATGACCATGTTGCCACCCAGTTTTTGTAGGTTGAGCCAAAAGATGTATTTGTGTGCCTTGGTATGTGACACAGAAACACGAGCGAAGTGTTCATGAAGATACAGGCTCTGGTGGGGTACCAGCAAGGGACACCAGACCCAAGGCGCTTCCGCACGAGGCTGAGCACAGGGAGTGCTGTCTGGGGGCAGTGACCTGCTGTACATACCCCGCTTCTCTTGGAGGAAATTCTTGTTTCTCTCCAGAAAAGCGCTGCAATACATCCATTTTGTGTAGTCCACTTTGGCTCCAGTTTTTTTCCAGTTACAAATCCAACTGTATTTTGACCAACAACATTACTTTATAGCTTAGGTTCTGGCTTCTTTTCTGCTCCTTAGTAACTATATCACACTTGGATTAATCTCAAGCACCTCATCCAACAGTTCTCTGACTTGCTGTTGACTGACTTGTCTCACACATACAGCCTCACAGCTATGGGCCAAAAAGCTGTGGACTTTTACGTAACTAGAGGTGCTAACTGGTTATGTAAAACCTATGCTTAACAAAAGCATATCCATGTGCTTGCCCATATAACTACTCATACCACAAAGAAGTTAAATATGAACAAAAGTGCTTGCAGGACTGGGGCCTTAGTGAACCATTGCAATCCGTCAACAGTGCTCTGCACGGCATGTGCTGCTTTGCCTTGGAAGTCAGAACTTTGCAGCCAACCGTAACAAACATAACTTTTGACATGTACAAGAAAAAATAGCAACGTGGTTTGTACAGTTTGTGCAGCTCTGATAGGATTTAAGAAGATGTACTAGCATTCATAAAAGGATTCATCAAGTGCCAGCAAGAATCTTTCCTATGTCAAGATCAATAAACTAATTAGCATTTTTGTGGTTCTGAGAATAAAAATCCAGGTTATCACAAAAAAGTTAGTGCAATCTCTGTGCTAACCCACATAACATGATCATAAAAATGCAAGAGAGAAAGAACTGTTATAAAGCTCAACATTAATGTAGGATATCTCTATGAAGTTACAACAGGATCATTTCTTAAGAAAATAAATTACAATTCAACACTTTTTAAAGGGCTTCATATTTATTAAAATATAAATATATTTTAGATTGCTTCTCATAGTTTAAGAGGATTACTGAAACTAGTTCTTACAGAATGTCGTACAGATTAAAATAAAATCATCACCAATTCTCTCAACTTTTCGGTAATAATTCTCTTTCACTTTGTATTTAGAAAGAAAAATACCTCAAATCCTGCCCTTCTGTAAGAGAAATGTAATATACCCTATTAAAAATAATCATATACCATTAGACTAATACAGGCATGAAGAATAAACCCACAAACCTTCATTTCATAAGAAGGGCTATATTAGCACAAATTCCTACTCACTACTTTGACCCAGGAATGAGTCATTTAACCTAACATCAAGCATGTCCCAGGCAGCTACTAGCTATCATTTGCTGAATTCTAAATAGTCCCAAAGGTCTAGAGAACATGTTTGTAGTGGTGACTCACAGTGCTGTCCCCGAGTCTAAAATCAGACTTTTGGAAAAGCCTTGGAGAAGGAAAGTAACTATTTAAAGCCATACTCTCTAGAAAAAAAAATAAATAATAAAATCCACACATACTTCTTTTGGCCCAAATCCACACCTTGCATACAGGATAAATATAAACAGGAAATTTAGATACAAACATTTGGAATGTATACAAAGAAAATCCAAGAAAAATCAAAGTTAAAACTAACACATGATCTGTAATTGAAAATAAGGTGCAATGCCATGTCTTGCCAAGACTCAAAGGAGGTGGCCTCACATCTCCCCAGAGACCTGCGAAAGGAGCATAAGGAATGGCTCCACACTGCAGCTTGGAAGGAGCATGAGGAAGGCACCACAGACTAGTCAAGGCGTGAGTGCATTTCCTCAAAGGCATGAAGTTACTAACAGTTTTTCAGTATGAACGAAGAGAAAGATCTACCAGAAAACAAATTAAGACACTGTGCATTTTTTGAGATGTAAGTTATTGGATAACATCTTATTCTGCTTTTTCACAAGGCTGATGGAACTTGCAACATCTCAAACTGAAGCAAACTTTAAAAAAGATAAAAAAAATTCAATTTCTGACAACAGTCCATGTTTGAGTCAAGTGTGTGGTGACATCCTACTGACCATGTATATCTTCTTCTAATGGCAATTTAGGTAGGTAACTGGGAAACATTTCACAGTAATTATCCATGCCTCTGTGAATACAACTGACATTATTTTAAAGTAGTACTTAAATGTCAAAACTTCTTTAAAAAACAAACTTACTGAGCTTTTTATCCAAACAATGGGATTCTGAGATATTTATTATTAAATGTTATATCATTATTTACAAAGATAGTACTTTTTTTGAATGTTTCCTTTACAGTTTCTTAAGGTTGCCCTGTTCTAGTTATCATTTTCTTCATTACCTGAATTAACCAACTGAAAATTTTTCCCAGTCCTTCTGCAATATAGAAGTGTCATCCTTCAACTTAGTCTTCACCCTGCCCCAGCCAAATAATCTCTTTCCTCAGTTTGCTGGGATTTTTTATTGTTATGGGAATATCTGTGAGGGGGTTTTGATGGTGGTGTTTTGCTTTGTTTTTCTTTAAAAATCTTTCAATTGGAAAGGCTAAAAGTGTTCTTTCTTTTTTTTTTTCCTGTATCAAAAAAGGAAAATCTTTCCAGTTACCATCTTTAATGAACGTTCAGTTTTCCTATAAAAAAACAATTTTGCCTGGAAAATTTCTGTTAACTCCATTTCTACTTCATTCCTGAAGTATGTCATTAACGATCATTTTCCATGCCAGAATGGGAATGATATGAAGGTTGCTGGTTTTATTTACTCTTTTTTTAAGCTGTTTTAATCAGTAACAGGGCTTACCTTTCACCCCATGGTTACTAAGTTTCCATGACAGCCTCTTGTGTAAGACATAAGCAAAAGCCTCTTACAAGCTAACATCAGATCAATTCCATCTATTCTGTCCTCTTCAGAACCAGACAAAATACAAAAATAAACCCCTGACAAATTAGCAGGGAAGTATTTACAAATACAGTCCTGGAATATTTTTTTCCTGTGCTAATGGGAAGATATGAGCAGTGATTTTGGGATCATAATCAAACCCCAAGCCTCGCCCTGCTGAAAATGGCAGTGATTTGCACAAAAGCTGGTGATTAAAAGGGACTTAGCCACTGATTCTACAGTGGAAATCATGGGAGCCCTTTCACATGCGTACACTTCTGAGGTGGCTTCTAAAATTTCTATAAAGTCTACATATTTGGTGAATGGCTTTGGAAGTGTGCTCCTGTGCGCTTCCACAGGGGAGCCACAAAGAGAACAGCTCAATGGCTTCAAAAGTGACCTAATTTCATGGGACAAGAAAGGAAATTATGCAAAGAACTAATGATTCACCTCATTGCTCTCCACTTCCCAGCCTCAGCTGGCTGGTTTGATGGCAAAAGTGGTATCGGCACCTCTCGGCCCATTTGACCAGTGCACCATACACTAGTGGGCTTCAGTGGATCTTTTTATTTATAAAAAGGCCCCAGTGAAATTAATTTTCTGTATCAAATTATTGAAAATTGTTTAAAATAACTAAATTTTATATAAAAAAACTGGACTTTCTGCCTTTTCTCTATCGGGGCCAAGGAAGGAATAACAGAGAGTAGAGGAGAGAGAAAGGATGAATGTGTCTAATTTAAGACTAAAGGAAATCATGGATGACTTTTAGTTCCCCTGTGGCAGGGGGGTTGGAACTAGATGATCTTTAAGGTCCCTTCCAACTCTAATCATTCTATGATTCTACCATGCTGGAAATAGCTTCGCTTACAAAAGTATCACAGAGCAAGGGAAGGGCAATAATTCCTATTACACGTCTTACTTGTTTCTATTTGACTTCCTATCACACATGGAAAAGCTGCCTTCTTAAAGGGTTTAAAAAAAACCAAACTAGGTCACCTCATCAATGTGTCACGAATTTCTCAGAATGGAACATCTAAAATGAAGTACTTATCTGCCAATTATAAGAGTTTTTAAAAGTCAAGTTTGCTTTCTCTTGGTTACAGAAATCCAAGAATTAGATTCACATATTGTTTCTATTCCATATTTCATTTATCTTAATTCAAAGGCGGTAAGAAATAATTTAAGAGATTCTTACATTAAGGTTTTGACAAACCTCTGCAAGCAAATATTGCTCCAAAGTAATGGTGAAGTATTTAAAGTAGGATGCATTGCTGGCTCTGTACTGGACTTTTAATATTAAAATCACAGAAGTATTTTGCTTCCATTCTGTGTGAAAATGGAACTGTGACATGCCCAACACCACTGGCAGACATCACTCACACCAGACAGAACCAGTATGCTGAGTGTGCTGCTGCGATTTATTTTAGGCTTATATATCAGAACAACATAAACAGGAATAGTTAGTTCACACAATATAAATAAGCTCCATCTGCAAGGCTTGATTCCAGAGGTGCTAAACAGCATTCTGTGTTCTGAAGTTACTGGTGTTAAGACCACCCTGCATTCCTTGGGGGTACTTTCTGCACGCTCTAAAATCAACCACCACCTCTTTCAAATATGAAATCTCCAAAATAAGTCACTGCAAAGTCACTATAGTAACCCTGTTACAGAGCATTACCCTTTGACATTAAATGTAGACACTTCAGCCAGACGTTCTGAATATACACTGTCCATGTCAAGATCATATAAATCCTAATGTCTAACATTATTTATAACTGAGGCAACTAATGCCAGAGAGTTCCCTCTTCATTCTTGGCTTTAAATAGCACCATTACATTTAATGCATCAGGAACAGAGCCTGTAGAACATTCTAACCTTCAGCTGGGTAATTTTCTGAAAAGGTTTTCAAGTTTCTCAGTATTTTTTAAGCAAGTCAATAAACAGCTTTACTGTGTGTAATACCTCACATGGTAAAACATGACCAAGACTTCAAAACACAACAAAACACAAGACTGACCTTTCTAATCACACAGTAGGATCTTGATCACAGATTTCCAAGTGGCCGACCAACAGCTATGAGAAGTGACCCTATGTTAGCGCTGCGACTTTCCAGAGAGCCAGAACAGGTTTAGCAATAGCAATAGCAGAAGAGTCATTTCAGCAGAACATAAAAAACCCCATGTACGATAGCATAAGCATAGATTCATAGTGACAAATATTCTGAAAATAATAAATGATGTATGGAATAACACCGCAAACATCCCAAACAAAGCCCAGCTTGTATGTGTGCATGTGTGTATCCGTACTCCCAGCAAGACAGCATGATGGTTCTTTAATTGCAACTTTATCTTCAATATAAACTGTCTAGAGGGTATTGGAAAAGCTAGCAGCTTAGCAGTTCCAGTTTTTCCAGGAGGCTGTTCAGCTCATAAATATCAAAAGTCTTTTGAGCATTAAACTGCATTTATTGTACCTATGAAGCTAATTCACTGGCTACCAAAAGACACAGAGGAACAAACCACATAAATGTTGCTTATAGTAAAAATACTTACAGTATTAACTGATGCGCTAGATATGATAAATTACTCAAGAACGTGCTTTCAGGATAATTTGGATAACATAGCAACTGGAAGCCCATCACTTGCCCCACATGCAGACCTGATGAAATCCAGTTTTCCAATTTCACTCTGTTGTGGCAAGAGTGAACTTACAGCTTTTTATTCCATCTTTAGTGAACACACAACATTTCAACAAACATTTGATACTACTTCCTCCTTTCAGTCACTTTCTTCCCTTGCCACATCCATTGATCCTGAATAGCAAAACCAGCTTCTGACTGAGGTCAGGGGGTGTCATGCAGGTAATTATGAATTCCCTCAAACATCCTCCTTTGATATGTATTGAACATTAGCAACACAAAACATCAACCAACCAAATTCTCTTATGTTTTCTTAAACTGCATGTTCACATCTTCTTTCTCATCATCCACTTATTTAAATGAAACAAGATGCTTCTCCCCTTGTTTTTTCCTAAATCAACCATTTTTTCTAAATCCATAAAAAAATTAGCCTCATCTCCAGCCATGTTGTAAATAAGTTGTGTGGAAATACCAAAAGTCCATACACTGCAAATAACTAGAGTAGTTATCACCAAAGAGGTATCCTTCCACATACTGTATGTGTACATGAATGCACTCTACAGTATTTTCTTGATTGCTTCTCAGTGCCTACTATGCCAAAGGATAGCTTATGTATGTGTGACCCAGCCTTCATTGTTATTATGGCACATGGAATAAAACTGTCCCCCTCCATCACTTTCTTGTGACCTCTGGAGGCATGGCAGCAACTTGAGTTCCAGCTGTCTGTCTGTGCAGAGACAGGATCCAGCCACAAACCAATCCTTACTTGCCCCAGGAGAAAAAGGTGGCCAGGACAGATTCACTATCTCAAGAGCCAAACCCAGAAGGAAGGTTGCTAGTCAAAATGCAATGATCTAGGGTAACCTCGTGGGAAACTAGTGCCAGGGAAGCCATCTCATTTTAGCAACTCCTTCAAAAGAGCTCCTAACATCTGATACCTTCTTGTTTAAGAGAGTAACTAGAATACACACAACCCTTTCAGGGTAAAATAATGAGTGGCATACAGCTGTAAGACTACTGCTCCTTTATTTCTGCCCCTAGAAGCCCAGCCTGCAATGCACATGTGTTTCTCATGCAGAACTCCAGTTCACAGCAGCTGAAGAGGTTAAAGCAGAACCAAATATTCCCTGTGCTCAAACTCCCATAACTACCAGTTATCTTCTTTTATTTCCCCTTAATCTTGGCCTTTTCTTCCCCCTCCCCTTCCTCTCCCCCGTGTTTCACATACATACTAAGTTCAAATATTCATTCCTTTCTGCCTTCTTAAATTATTATATGCAAAGAACAGAGTCTCACCTTAAAATCTTTTATGGACCCACTAGATTGGCCTAGACATCTTTTTATCCAAGTATCCTTCCATTTAACTATAGCCCCTCATGAAAACATAGCTCTTCTAGCACTGGACTATCATGCATACCCCTCCAAATAGTAAGCTTGTTTTTCAGAAGTAGTGTGCAAACAGTATCACATGGCAATAGTAACTTTCAGACACATTATCAGTTAGTGCCAGAGTCCATCTTGTAACATTAAAAGTGAACTGGATGCATTGTTAGTAATAGGAGACCCAGAAAAAAGTCACTGTCATTTTGCAATACGTGATTTTCGACAGGTACTGAGAGATTGCCAGGGAACTCATTGTTACTGACTGCCCTATTTAACTACAATTGTGCTGATTTTGTGACAAATTCAGAAGATAAAAGTAGTCTGATGTGTGTTCTTCAAAAAGTAGTAAAGACTTCCATCTGTTTCAGTAGAGGTTGAAACAATCTCATAAACATCTTAATAAATTTGAAAATTTGCTTGAGTAAAGTTAGCATTTTCCTCAGTAGATTGGAATATCAAAAGCCATCACATAACACATTATATTTAAATCATCAATTTTAAGTATTCCTTTCAAAAAATAAAACTCACCTCAGAAGAAACTTTAAAGATGTTTTTTGTTGGTCTTTTTGTTTTTAAACATAGAACACTGTACTAGATGAATGAAAGTAGAGCAATTTGTCAGACAGGAAACTACTAAGATACAGTAATTGCTCCACTATGAAAATGTTCCTTAAAACATTTTAAATTATTTCTAATTTTATAAGAATCCTTTGACTTGATTCAAGAAAAATCTACCAGAATTCTAATGATCAAAAGACAAACAATTTAGAAATACTTTGATGATAACAGAAGGAAAATCACTGTTGTACTTCAGCATTTCTCCTCTGAAGTCTAGAAATGATTGGGCAAAGCACCAAACACCTCCCGTTTCACAAGCTTTATATAGCCTTCTCAAACAAAGCATCCCGAGTTCAATATCTGGTATTGAACTATCTAAAACATCATCTATCCATATCCTGGCAAAGAGAGGGAAAAAACAGGAGAAAAATGCAGCAATTACTAGTCCATGCTTCATCCATTAAAAACAACTGGTTTTTTTCCCAGGTTATTGCATTTGAGGTGATAAAACACCTTTGAAAAAATATCCTTCTCAAATACTATCAATCTGGTATACTTAAAATACAAATAACAAGCCCTAATTAAAGTAACAAAATATCATGGAAGTTTGGAAAACCAAGGTGGGAAGCCTGGGTCTTGATAAAAGGATATGAAGGGCAAAGAGCTCTTTAGGACTTTCTGGATTAAGATGACCTCTGTACTTACTAGCAAAGTTTCAGTGGTACACAAATTAGACATTTTTTTTTATGCTAGACAAATATAGTTTTAAAAATCTATCATGGTATGCACAGCAGAATTTCCTGCTAGAACAGAAGGTAAAAATCAGCCTTGAAAATATGCCATATATGGACCCACCTGGAATTAACTGGCATCTTCTTCTGGTTCAGTCAGGGGTTTCCCTAAAGGCTAACCTCTTCTCTATTTCTAAACTCTGCAGGTACAAAACTTTAAAATAGAAGACAAAAATCAATCAAACCTGATTCTTTGCATAGCACAGCAGATATTTATGGAAACCTGCCATAGAAAACTGCCTGTTATGTACACAAACATTTGCATTTACTCTACCTCTCAATGACAGTAGAGGTTCTATCTCCTCGTAGTTCTCCAGTAGTGCTAATAGTCATCCTAACTCACTCCGATTATCCTTAAAGATGAACTGGATGGTGGCAGGCTACAGTCTCTTTTTGACATGATGTTGAGAGAAATATTTGCAAATCCTGATAGTAAAAGTCTGAAAAAAAAGTGATGGAAAAAAAGTGGAAAAAAAGTATTCTAGCTATACAACATAAATAGATACTTCTGACATTTTCAAGGCAATTTATTTTACATGTCAGATATAGCCAATTAATATTCTAAGCAGGAAGAATGAGACTTCACAAGGTTACAGTTGAATGTATTTCACTTACTCTAAAAAAAATTCTCTACAATCATAAAGAGGAAAAATAATTCTAATCTCCAAAACATGAGAACTGATTCACTATCTTCAAAACAGACCTTAAAAAGTGTTTTTCTGATGGAAATTTGAAATCCCACTATAAACTCCAGACAACTGTGCAATGGCCAGGAATATTTTCAAAAGGATGTTTAGGGTAGGAAACAGCAAATGAATGAATCGTCCAGAGCAGAAAAAACGGTTTTACTTTTGAAAGACATCAGTGAGTTCAGCACTTGACTGCAATGTTTCATGTGAAACTGGTGAGTTGTTATGCCAAAACATGAGAAAAGGAGAAAAATGCAGTAGAGCTACTGAGCTCAGAGATCAAACAGATCAGACAGCTATTTTGTCAGAATAAAAATCCTTTTTTTTTTTAAAAAAACATCTAACTTTGCTCTCTGCTGTAATAGCTGGTGTGAGTGTGTGACATTAGAAATTTTGTCATGACCTAGACATAAATCACCCAAATGGGCAGAAAATGCCTCCGAGAAATACTTTACCATTCCATGCCTGTCACCACAGAATACACCGAGATCAATGATGTAATGACAATGCCATGAGTCCTTTAAGAGTTAAAGTAATTTCATGCTGCCTTTCATTCTACCTGTTCCCAAAGCTCTATAATGCAGACTCTGCAAAAATCAAACCCCTCAGAAAGGTATTTCATGTGATCAAAGTTCTATTCTGCTAACAGGTTCTCTTCAAAGAGGACACATAAGCAGATCATGAAAGTATCATTCAACTGGGGAAACTGTTGAAACTATGAGTCTGGCTCTTCCTGAACTTAGCTTAATTCAATTTATTCAAACTACTTTTTTTGTTCCTCCCCTTTCTTCCACAATGGACAAAAGACCAAACAAAATAATGTTCACAGTCTTAACTGCCTGAAGCTAAAACAAAACACATTTGGAGAAGCTTGTATAAAGGAGAGGAGATGAACTCTAAGTGAATGCGAGGAGCGTTCAGAGGATTTCCGTGTTCAAAGTTTATTAAACCGAGTATATGGCATATAAAGAAAGAACAAGTAACAAGCACATGCTGAATAAAAGGCTATTCGGAAAGTGCAATCAAAACTAGATGAGAAGCCATGGATATGGAAGAGTTAATTTTTGGCATTGGTATGAATTCTGAAACAGTATAAAAGATCAAGGAGAAGCTACTGGCAGTTTGGAGTATGACATCTCCCCCTCCCCCAGATGAACTGAACAACTCCCTAAAAATATAACTGGATATTACATGGACTCTTACACGTCTTCATGACACCTATGCTTAATACAACTTATCAATGCCCAGAGGCAGCCCAAATTATTATACAACAGAATGCCCACTCTGCTGGGAAATATTTTTAACACTTGGATGAACTGAAAATCTTCCTGTAAAACAACAAAAAAAAAAAACCCAAAACAACAAAAAACCACCCCTGGGCTGTAGCTGATGAGCAATTTTCTTTTCATATCTGTCAGCAGTGCTTTCTGTTATAGCTAAGAATAAAATGACTTGGTGACCCCATTTATTTGGATAATTCTTGAGGTTGATGTGGCTCAAATTCATGGAACTAATTTGTCTGGATAACAGCTTTACAACGGTTCAGAAAAGTCTAGACATTTTCACTGTGGGAAAAACAAAGATGCACAATCACTTTTATATAAACTTTAAAAATAATATCCTGCAGTCATCCTTTCATATTGCGAATTGTACTTCTAAAGTCAACAGCAGACAAATTGAAGCAGTTGAAAGTAGCTGTGTTTGTACAACACTGGAAGGTATCAAGGGAGATAGAAACAGCCTTTGATTCAACTATTTTGCAATAAATTACACAGCAAAGAAAAAAATTGGTTATCTGCAGCGCTATAGACTCCACACAACTTAATTTTTAAGGTAAGTGAAATTTTACTGAATGATAATATGATTAAAAAGTAAAACAATTCTCAAATAACTAGTTAATGATGTAATCTCCTATCGACACTGTCTGGGGCTCAGGCAGAAGAGCCGTAAAATTCATGAGAAGTTTGAACACATTTTCTAGCAGCCTAGCACAGTTTGACTAACCACAGAAAGAAGAAAAAAGGAGGCAAGAAAAGAAGCAAACATTGTATTTGAGTTTTACATCATTCTCTCTCACTACAGCTACAATTTTAGCTTAGAATTAGGCTTTAAAACTTAGCTCTAACGTATATTGGCCTTACTCCATTCTGGCCTGCCAAACTATGTTCCAAAACTGGTTTAACTGGAACCGTGTTCAAACACGGGTGCCAAGCTGTTTTAGTTCCAGAACAAGAGGGGAAGGAAGAGTCAGCATTTACTTCTTTAAAAAAGAAAATACTTAATTCTTTATCCTTGATCCAGAAATTCAAACAGTTATGTATAATCAAAGAGACTGAAATCCTTTCAAAATTAAGAGCTTCGTTATAAAAGCACTTGAATTTACAACAGATTGCAGCCACATGGCAAAATTATTCCCATAAATACACTTTGAGTCCTAGTTAGTGAAACAAAAAAACCCACTTTTCAGCCATGCTAAGATAAAAAATATCCCTGCAATTATTTATGTTGCAGTAACACCCAGCTCAGAATAAAAGCCTGTCCAAGAGCTTAATGTAAGAAAAATCAACAGTATGAGAAAAGTGGATGTAAAACAACAAAACACAAGTAAAATGCATAGGATGGTGGGTTCATTTGTCTTCCTACTGATATGCAATCAGTTTTTCTGACTCTGCCAAAACAAGAAGAAGCTCCAGTGTAGCCATTGCTCTCAATACCTTCAAACAAGAATGGAAACAGTTTGTAAAGTTCATCTTTCAAACACAGTTTAGTTGATTTAGGCCAGAAAATGGGATTTTTCACCTCACAATTCAAGCTTGGCTGGCTGCTTCCTGTAGAGTTACTTTTTCAATAGTCAACTGTTTGCCCAAGTGGAATCCAACTGGATTCTTTCCTGTCTAAATTCTTACATCCAGGTTTCTTTCTTTGGTGCCTCTTAGGTTATACAGATTCAACATTTTCCATTACACAGCAAACGCAACTCTTTCAAGCACTGTCTTTACACCTCCCTCTTTTTTGGCAGAGTTCTATCAGCTAAAGATCCACAGTCACTCTCGTATAAGAAATTCTCTTCTTTGGGTACTAAATTTCATGAGAGCACACATGCATACCAAAACCAGTCCAGCAAAAAGAGTTTTTGTTTGACTCAGACTTCATAGTGTCATACTTAGTTCAATTTTCATGGACCACTGCCGACAGAGGCAGATATAGGCAGATATATGTTTATCTGCCTATAGACAGGCAGATAGAGGTGGGTAATGAAATGATGCTAGAATCTTATTGCTTTTTCTGACCAGAGTGAACTCAACACAGAGCAAATGCATCAGATCAGAGCTTAGAGAGCAGTGAAAGATACCTTGAGTCACCCTTGGTATGTTTACATTGGCATTTTTGTTCAGATCAGATGCATATTTTCAAAGCTATTCTCCCAGCCACCCTGAGCATTCACTGCGTTTTGGTTTGCTCCATGGAGCAATCTGAACCATCCTTTTGGATAAAAGAAAATTTGAATATGTGCTCCAGAACAGCACCTAATACATTTTAACTTGCAATGGAAATTCAGGACCAGACAAAAGCTAAGCTGGTCCTCCCAGTTCTTTCACACATACCAAAACATAAGTGGTGTGGTCAGTAAATCCACAGCACCAAAAGTTTTCCTCTACAGTTTCATTCCTGTAAAGCTGCCTGAGTTGCTGAAGTAGACACTGCAACTGAATGCAGATAACAGTGAATCCTCAACTGCAAAGGCTGCAGGCTGGTCTGCCAACCCACCTGAGTGCAAAGGCACTTACCAGACAGCTAAGTTCTGTGCTGCCACCGCTTCATCAGCAGTTACGGCATAATTTTAACTAACACCTCAAGCTGGCGTTTCCGTCTGAATGTGTACCCTGACTGGATGCTCACTCCTGCTTTTTTCCCTTGGGCCAACATGAACATTTCTATGGCTGCAAAGTGAATTAAACTGGGGAAGAGAGCCACAGTAGTACTCAGTTGGTACAAAGAAACAGTCGATTTTGACCCAGATTAGTTTCCTGATACAATTCACTGCAGAGCTGCACAAATTCTGGTACTGACATTACTGCAGCGTACATATAGAGAAGGATAAACAGCTGTAGCCAAGTGGCATTACTTCTCTTGGTGGCCATGCCAGCTGCAGTATTTGTTAAATGACAGACTTAAAACAGAGCTCCTTTTTGGTGCAACCATAACTCAAAGTAAAGACCAGTTTATTCTCAAGCAAAGCAGAGCTCACAAGCAAGCCAAGAACCTGAAAATGCCACAACAGTCTGAATGGCAACATCGAAGTCTAGAATGTAACACTGCAGCAGTGTTGATGGCAGGTTACTCATAATAGTGTGTCAAACCTGATCCCTTCACTGGAGAAACACCTACGAAAGACAAATCCATTTTAAGTAAACTTGGACAGCTCATTTGTTTCAGATTACTGGTACGTGTTAGGGAAATAGAGATATTTAGAGAATACTGGTTATAAAAGTTCCGTTAAGTCTTATTCCATTCCAAGTTCTGTGTAATGAACTGAATACTTGACACCACACCCTGCATCCTGATGTGGCATTCACTGGTGGGAATGCCAAATGACCATCTCACTCCAAGTTACTTGATCTGAAATTCAAAAATGAGGCTTCTACAGAAATAATACAGACACTATTAGTTCTGCTTTGCTTCTAAGAAAATACTTCCCAAGTCCTATTTCAGCATGCCTTTATTTCAGTGTGAATACCCTTATTTCAGCACGAACTGCAGGAAAAAGCAGCTGAGAAAGATGAGAACAGCAACCTCAGAGGCTACATTTGTATAGGAGGGGTTTATTATAGAATCATAGAATGGTTCGGGTTGGAAAGGACCTTAAGATCATCTAGTTCCAACCCCCCTGCCATGGGCAGGGACACCTTGCCCTAAACCACGTGGTCCAAGGCTCTGTCCAACCTGGCCTTGAACACCGCCAGGGATGGAGCATCCACAACCTCCCTGGGCAACCCATTCCAGTGCTTCACCACCCTCACTGTAAAGAACTTCTTCCTTATATCTAATCTAAACTTCCCCTGTTTAAGTTTGAAGCCATTACCCCTTGTCCTACCACTACAGTCCCTAAGGAAGAGTCCCTCCCCAGCATCCTTATAGACCCCCTTCAGATACTGGAAGGCAGCTATGAGGTCTCCACGCAGCCTTCTCTTCTCCAGGCTGAACAGCCCCAACTCTCTCAGCCTGTCTTCATATGGGAGGTGCTCCAGCCCCCTTATCATCCTCGTGGCCCTCCTCTGGACTTGCTCCAACAACTCCATGTCCTTTTTATGTTGAGGACACCAGAACTGCACACAGTACTCCAAGTGAGGTCTCACGAGAGCAGAGTAGAGGGGCAGGATCACCTCCTTTGACCTGCTGGTCACGCTTCTTTTGATGCAGCCCAGGATACGGTTGGCTTTCTGGGCTGCAAGCGCACACTGCCGGCTCATGTTAAGCTTCTCGTCAACCAACACCCCCAAGTCCTTCTCTGCAGGGCTGCTCTGAATCTCTTCTCTGCCCAACCTGTAGCAGTGCCTGGGATTGCCCCAACCCAGGTGTAGGACCTTACACTTGGCTTGGTTAAACTTCATAAGGTTGGCATTGGCCCACCTCACAAGCGTGTCACCCAAGGCTCTGTTCAACCTGGCCTTGAACACCGCCAGGGATGGAGCATTCACAACTTCTTTCGGCAACCCATTCCAGTGCCTCACCACCCTCACTGTAAAGAACTTCTTCCTTATATCTAACCTAAACTTCCTCTGTCTAAGTTTGAACCCATTACCCCTTGTCCTATCACTACAGTCCTTGATGAGAGTCCCTCTCCAGCACCCTTATAGGCCCCCTTCAGATACTGAAAGGCTGCTATGAGGTCTCTATGCAGCCCTCTCTTCTCCAGGCTGAAGTTTCCACAGCTGTGTTCCCAGCTTCTGGAGGAGACTGTTATGAAAGCTCATCCCCACCATGTGCTGAGATAGTCTTAACGTATGAGCTTGGAATTCACATAAGAGGTACTGCTGAATTCTAGGGCTCATTTCTCTAAATCAGTACTAAGCAGACTTTTCCCACTTCCCTTCTGACATAAGTTTCCTACTGGTAACTGCCTACCTGGTTCACGAGTCTTAGTATATGCTTTTTAGTACAAAGTATATATCTCAGCATAGCAAACGGGCTGTGGCAGGCATCCAGCCAGTATCTTCTTCCTCCCATCCAAAAGCAAACTGGTATACTGTACAAGCCCGAAGTCACACACAAAACAGTCATACACTCATCCTTGTACAAAAAGTCTTTTGGTTGTTCTTTGGATGCTGACTTGCTTGACAATTTAAGATTCACTACAGAAAACAAATTAAAAAAATACCACTCTGTATAAGCAAGAATTTTTTGTTTGTAAAGTTCTCCAACATTACATTGCCAAAATTCCCCTAGTCTTTAACACAATACAATGCTGCCATGTTACCTTAATTAGAGAGCAAGATCTGAGAAGTGGCTGAAGGTTCAGACATGCTTTCTTGATACAGGTCTTCAGTGATACAAACAAGGAATGAAGAGAACCTCTCTAAATCGTCAAATCAATCCCAAAGGCCAACAAAACAAGCCACAAAGGATGGGATCAACATTTTATGATTTCTATTCTTCACTGCTTAGGATGGTCAGGAGCTTCTCACTAAGCAGCCGGGTGTGGGATCATATTCTGAAACATCAATTTGAATGCATGGAATATACTGCTTCACATTTTGCAATCTTGAGTGGGATTTTAACACTAGCGTTTCATCCTTCTTGGACTGAAGCATATCCCACTTCTCCATTTCTCAAAGTGCAATACAGTATCAAGCTTTGCCTCTTTAGACAGGAAAAGATGTTCCTGGTAATGGCTCCTACCTCAGAGTCTGTGCTAAAAATTTATCTTTCTGTTCTGCCCAGTAATTTACAAGCAATACTGAACCAAGCCAAATAAATTTCAGCAGAACTGTATCAGTCATAAGAACTGCTAATGTCAAGGACTGCAGTATTTCTGGTGGGGCAATCCAACCTTTCCCCTCCTAGACCTCTAAAATAGAAGTCTGTGGTAAAATATTCAGCCTTATGCGAGTTCCCTGGCTGACCCAGTTCCACACCCAGGCAATTTCTATAGCCCATCCAATTAACAGATTTGTTTTCCAAGTTGAGTTTTGTGAAGATTTTGTTGTTCCTGAAATCGTGCTTGCTAAATTTGCTAAGAGAAATGCGAAAGTTCTCCACTTTCAAGCCAGCAGCCATGCTAGTTGTTTATGAGAACGCCACTTCACAGAAGTAGCACTGTGAACAAAGTCACTACATACCACTGTTTCAGGTCTTCCTCCAGCCTTTGGATGACTTTTTCAAGGGGTTTGTTTACCATCAAAGAAGATGCTATGTACAGCACTTGCAAGCTTATCTCCCTAGAAAGCAGATGCTCCAGCAACTACTACAATTTTCCCTTTTGATTCAGATGATCTGTTTTCAAGGGTTTGCAATCTCCTCCAGAAAGGTGGAGAAATTCAGTGTTGGGTATGCCCTGCTGTGCATTTGCAGCATCCCGTTTCTCTGAATATAGCAGGAGTCAAATTCAAAGAGTAAGCTTCATTGCTTAAGAGTTCCAGGCTCCTTTTCAGCCACCACTTCCAACCCAAGCTGTCCCTCCAGGGAATGCTATGAGCACCATTCACATCATTCTGTGTTTCTGCTGCCTTTCTGCCATTTGCAAACAGTTGCAATTAAACCAACTCACAGCCCGTGTATTATCAGCAGTGTTTCTTATCAAATCCTTAGAAACCATGTGAAACATTGAAACCCACACTTTTATTATCTAAATACAAATATACTAAAGTATTGGATTTCATTGTTCCCTGACGTAGATTAAAGATACTTATCCCACTCACTATCTTCTACAGAAGTAATTTGTACCAATCATCATGCAATAGTTTGGACAAATATACCATAATACTGCATGTTTCCATAAACAGGCACAAGAAAATAATTTTGAAGGACTCAGTTTATAACATCCTACCAATAAATGGAAATGAGAGTTGAAAGGGGGTGGGGAGAGAGGGAAGAACAAGAATGTTTTGCAACTTTGGTAATCTCACTGGTTCCTATGGAAATATTCCCTATTTACAATGACAAAGAGAGATCAGAATCAGGCCAAATATGCAGTAATGGAACTACAGTTATAGTAAAGATTAAGAGATGCAAAGTAGGAACTATCCAAAATCCCTCATAAAAAAAAGTTTCACATACAAGGCATTTACCAGGCAAATCTAAAAGAGCATTGGCAAGAAAATGCAGTTGGTGTTATCTTCTTGATTAAAGTTATTACTTTCTTTAGCTCCTGTCCAAAGGGATGAAACTGTGGAACTGAACTCTACAGGAGTTCCTACGTTGCAGGAGAAGTATGATTTTAAATTCCCAAACTTACTTTAAAAGTTTGAGTGATGACACACTCCTATGACCAAAGTTTTGCAACTAGTGCTTTCTTCAGTAAAACAAAAACAACAGATGATGGTGTAAAAGGAAGCAAAGACAAAAATCAGAGAGCATAAGTGAAATTAAGTATCCCAAGAAAAAAAAGAATAAATAGTTTCCTAATTCAGTTCACTGTAGAGTACCACAAAGAGCTGTGTAGGCACAGAAGGCCTGTTACTGAAGCAGGAACAAGACAGGACAGTGGCCTGGAGCACCACACAAGAGCTGCTTATGCTGACATGGCTTCAGTCCGAAATGCAATAAACCGTACCTATGAGCTCATCCAGGCTGGGAAGCTACTTGTTTCATAGAACATAGTGGATACATTTTAATTAGTTGCAATGAAGTAGTGTAAACATTCACTTTATAGAATCAGAAAGCAGACTTAGTTTATTCTGTGTGGATAGAAATGCAACATCAACAGTATTTTACTGCGAATTCTGCTCTTTTTGTATCTGGTTCATTGAACTAAGTGCAACCCATCTGTTACCACACAGGACAGACAAACAGTCAAATAGAAAAATAACCCTCTTATTTAATACATATCCAAAATTATTTGCTTAGATGACTAATGAAGTGGAGTGTATAGGCAATCAAAACCACAGAAGGCTTTACTGAGTACTACAAAATTGTAGGAAGGTTCATAAAAGTTTATATCCAGGACAATTAGGAATATAAAATGAGATTATTAAGTCTGATGTTGAAACTAATTGCCTCAGAAAAAGGCACATGCATGTAGTAACTTAAAATGGTCTAATAAAATATTTCTCATAGTTGGACATTGCATGGGAGACTGCAAACAATTCTGGACTGGATACCCAAAAGCAGTGTCCCACTAAGAAATAAATGTTGAGAAAATTACAGCAGATTTCCTTCATTTAGGAAAAGTAGGGAAAGTATGTCACAGGGCTGATTTTCCCCTCTCAGACAGTTTCTTTGCTCTCTACCGTGCAAAACTCAGACAGTGAATACCTTGCTGCTGTAAGACAGTCATTCTACCAGAACGCCTCATAGCAAATGGTAACTTGCTACCACATGGTTATTTTTCAGTATCAGGCTATACCACTGTGACGAAAGTTAATTTTCATGATGAAAGTACGTTTTCATGAGACAAATCAGATTTTTCCCAATGACACATGAACATCGATTCTTATTTTTAACTCCTGGAAACTTGTAATTATTTTAAAAAAATCTAAAGACGTCTCAGCAACAGTTGGTTGATGCAATTCCCACGAAAAGATGATACAATTTCAGAGGCTGGACATTCAGAAGAGAACGGGGAAAACTAAGCAGAGATGGAGAAATTAATGAAAAGAAAGACTGGTAGGAAAGTCATATATGAAAATCATATTGTAATTGGTAGACCTACAATAAATCTAAGCTCTAAAATCCAAATGGATGATTTTGGGGAGTATGTGTGTGTTTGGGGATGGCAGTGAAAGATCACAGGTTAGTCTTCATGATGATCTTGGCCTAAAGCACCCATGAACTCAGGCTCTGATGTGACCGACACGCACTTCAGCAAAATAAAATAATTGTTATTATTGTTGTTGCTAAACAGGCAAGCAATAGCCAACTCTAAAACTGTATTGCTTTTAGTTTAAATATATATATATACACACACACTTGAGAAAGAAAGAAAGAAAGAAGCAGAGAACACACTAATTGTGAAGTGACAACACTTTCTGTATGAGAAAACCTATTTAGGAACAACTTATTCCTGCAGAAGTATGCATATAAATAATTCTGGTGTCCCCAGTGGGATTGTTCTAACCTATTTATTATATTGTCAAGGAAATTTTGGCTAGCAAGTCAGCAAGAATAAAACCGAAGACCACCAAAGTATGCTTTTCTTCCTAATGTTCTGAGAATACGTAAACAAGTCAGCGCTGAATGTTTTACTTACACCGCATGTTTAGTTTTCATGCAAGCCAGAGAACAATGCAGACCTGATGTGGCTCATAACCTGAGCTCTATGAAGCACAAGAACTGATGCAAGATGTGACTGAAAATCTGAAGCTCCCAGGTTATCTGATTTTATCACATGCCTTAAACAAACCTCAGGAGCAAACTGTTCAAACTCTCAGGAGCAAACACCATGTGAATCACCATTGCTTCCCTATGCGGCATCTCATCTTCAGCCACCCTACAGAAAACAAACTACCTCAGAGAACCGTTGTTATACTCTCTTTTTTTGCCACATAAATGACATGTTTGCCACTGTTCAGCCTCTATATGCCCCAAAAGTTCTTCCATACACAGCAATCTCTCTTGGGTTTTCCTAAATCTTGTGTTGCACCAACCATGTATTTCCCTGAGCAGAAAATGGAGAGCTCGGCAACATGGGGAGCTCTGCATATCATCTCAACTAAATACCATTAATGTGCTTAAATTCCACTTAGCTGTTTAGACCTCAAGAAGAGTTCAAGTAGATGTGCTAGATCTGGTTTCAGGCATTCAATACTGAAATGCAACAAGGATGTAGACTTCACTTTCTCTCAGGTATTTGGATCTTTCATACAAAGGGACAAATAACAAGAATCCATTTGGCTTGGGACAAGGTGGAAGGAAAATACAAATACTGGGAGAAGGCAGTTATAGATCTTAATAAAAATACTTCAGCTCTGTAAGCCTATTTCCAGCCATGTTTTTAGCTCTAGTATGGTTGGGGTATGGGACTGTAGGCATCATTTGTTTACACCAGCACAACTCTTTACAGACCATCAAACTATTTCACACAAACTCATGTAAACATGAAGTAGCAATCTCTGGAAAAATGGAAAACACAGCACTGTGAAAATACAACAGCAACTCACCTTTGAGGCTTCCTTAGGAGTCAAAAGTACTTTTTATGAAGTAAGTTGAAAAGATGTTTTAATCTTTATTCATAGTAATAGGATTCATAGTATTCATGTAATAATATTCACAGTAATAATATTCATAGTGTTTGTAGTAATTCATAGTATTCATTTGGGCCAATTCAGAATGGGGTACAATTGAAATAACAGAAACAATAAGATATCTTTAAAAGGATGGCAAGGCCAAGAACAAGAACATTAGTCACCTTAAAACAGTGAAAATCCCAAAGCAGGCTTATTAGATACAGTAGGTGAAGTCTCCTCATAGATGGTGTTTTAAAAAGTACCGATTTCAACTTCTCTGGACTTCTCCATCTGAAAGTGAATATTATAATTGCAAATTTTACAGTATTTCTAACCAAGCACTGTGTACGTATTGGTAATTCATATAACTGAATTTTACATTGAATCTTCTTGTTGATCTAGTTCTAGATAACTGCATTTTTTCCTCTTATTAGTTTTCCAGCATAGAAATTTACCTAGTACATATTCATGCCTTCTTGAAAAATATTTGTTTTGAAAAACAAATCCATAGATCTAAGAGGTACCTTCTACAAAGATGCCTGAAGGAAGCCCCCAGCTCAGCACTTCCCTCTTCACACAGGAGGAGACCTTGTTACACTTGCAGAATGGCCCCTCCTTGAGTCTATGTGAAGAAAGAGGGTGGACACAGCTTCAAAGCAGTACATAGGTGTAATGCATCCAGGTTTTCTAAAAACATATTGCTGAGGGACAACAACAACAGCAGAACAAATTACCATGTACCTATTATTGCAGAAACGTGTAAGAATTTTTGCTGACCTACAATTCCCACACAACAAACTTTATGTTTCATTATACATACTTTTTCAGTACTACCCTTAGAAGTTCTCCCTCTCTTCAAATCCCTACAGCAGAACAATTAAATTCTGCAACTGACTGCACTCAAATACTTACTGTTAGCTTTAAACCTTAAACCAAGTTAGACTGTCATTATAAGGATCAAAAATACTGCCTAGTCATCTAAACTATTGCTTCAAAAAAAGCACACTGCAGCAACGTACCTTTAAAAAGAATCACACATTCGTGCTAATTCTATATATCCACAAGCTTTTTCATCTAATTCACAGTGCCAAAAGTATTTCATGGCAAGTCACATCCCATTGTTTTGTCTCAACTGCACGATAGTCCAAAAACCTTCAAGGGCAGAATAAAACCCATATTGCATCGAATCACTCATAAACAGTGAATTCAGAGGAACTAATTTAAGTCCTCATGGGAGTAATCAGATATCTTCACAATATCCAAATGTTACATTTTCCTTAACTAATATGGAGATGTTTCTCATTCTAAGGAAACTGAAAAGAGGACAATAAATAATCCCCTCCAAATTCCATTTCAATTATTATTTATTCCATAACCACAATGCACATGGCACTGCACAAACAAGATAAAATAAACACACTCTCTTTCCCATCTTGTCAAAGAGCTGCAATCAAACTCCAGCCAAAGAACTAACTAACCTCAGATGAAATGGGCATGAACCAGGGATTAGCTACATGAATTCACACAGCTATAGAACGGGTTATCCACATTGTTCACTGTTTTCACAGTGAAGAAAATGAAGATTAGATTTCATCAATCCAACTCCCTTCCCCCAGAGTCACATAAAGAAAAATGTTCTTTAAAGCAAAAATAAATTTATCCCACACATTTCTTAAAAAATAAAATAAAAAATAAAAAATCACTTCATTCTGGAATCAAAAAGCACAGGTGAAGTTGTTTATTAAACACAGAAGACAGTAGTAAAGTCTGGCAAAATCACTTAGTACAGTTTGTCTTTTCCTTAAATCCGATCTCAAATGATTCCTAGTTAAGTTCCCTGCAGAAGATGAAAATGTGCTTACTTGGATTTTGCCATTTGACACCCTTCTACATTTGTTATCTTCCTACAGCAGATAAACTCACCAAAATTGCAGTAACCAGTAAAGTTGGATGAATCTAATAAAGTACTGTCCTTTATTGGTAGTACTGACAAAGTTTTCAGAAATTAAGTAATTCAGTGAGAACAGCCATGCAAGACTTTTAAAACCTTATGTTACCATCACAAAAAGGCAAAACAGCCCTGCCCCTTAGTTATACAGGGGACTACAGTCATCCTATGGCCTAATTTCTTACATAAACTAGTTTTAGATAATGTCATGCTGTTTCTAAAAGCCATAACCTAAACTAGGACAGCCAGCTGTTATCAGAGCTGTGGTGTCCTTCCCATTGCTATTCCATACCATTCAAAAGCTCACTGCTGTGTCGGCTACCTTTTGAGAAGCCAGATCTGTCTTGGGGCTTCTGTTAACTTTACAGTATGTAAATGGAGGTATAGAATCATTTAGATTGGAAAAGACCTTTACAATCATCAAGTCCAACTGTAAACCTTGAAAAAGACCTTTACAATTGCGTCCAACTGTAAACCTAATACTGCCAAGTCTACCACTAAATCATATCCCTAAATGCCACCTTGGTGTACTTCAAATAGGAAAACAGGATAAGAACAAGAGAGTCTCAAAAAAATCTGTATATATTAGAACTTTTTGAGTAAAAAGCTACATTTTAACCAAAGAGTATACTTGATTTGCCTCTGTTTAAATTTAATGCTTAGCTCTTCATAACAAATAGTGGGGGATGTGTACATATATATACAGCCATCACACAGATGTGGGAGTCTATGTAGTCTCTGACAGAATCTTCATGGCCACAGTAAATAAAGCACAGCTATGACAATTGTCTGTATGTCCTATTCCAGTAGCACCTCTCCCCTAGTTACACTCAATAAACACAGGCCCAAAACCAGTCACTGAACTATAAATTTTTAGACTGTCATAACCTGCCCACCCTCATTTCTACAGGGGTTCATGGTCAAGTCAGACTGATATAACTAAAGGATATCCGTGTACAAAGTTACTGTAGATCACATCTTGACATTAGGAGTTCTATGACAATCATCTCACAAGCAGAATGCTTTGTTCAAGGTAATAGGGCATTTCTTCTCCATTTGTTCTGTGTAGAACAAGATGTCTCAAGCTAACTGCTCATTCTACAAGCACTTGTAATGTATTTTCCTGTCAGTATCCTACATACATTCAGAAATCTCTCATTCCACACACAGTCAATCCTACGCAGGAGCTCATGAAGACAATGACAACATTCAATGCCTTTCTAAATGATCTTCCCCTTGAAGTACATCCACTCAGATAAACTGCAATTTTGAGATCAGGCAAGATAATATTGTGGATCTTGGATGACTGTCAGCAATGACTAAACCTAGGAATCCCAGAAGCCACTTTTACTAGTAACCTTTATAACTCTCGCTGGAGTTGTAGTGGCAGATCACTTATACAAATGCTTTTCCCAGCAGAAAGGAGGATGCATTTGTCATTTTCTAAAAGATCAACTCTTTGCTTCCAACAGCTCTGTCACTTGACTTTGCAATACCAAAATGTTAAGTTACTAAACCAGTGGAGTGAGGATGATTTTTACCCAGGCTGGATGATGCACAGGAAGCTTAAGAACTGACAAGATTGAGGATCGTGACACTTGAGAGATCAAAGGCCATGCGATAGATGGCAAAGGTGTCATGAAAGTGAAAGCTTTCAGATACATGAAAACTTTCAGACACAGAAACACGACTCCACATATTTTTATGTACTTTTGAATAATTTCAGCAGCATATAAAACAATTTTTAATATCTTAGTATGTAAAAAGCTAATGTGAATACATGAAGTTCTGCTTTAAAGTCACAAATATACATACAAATGGCATTGCAAACTGTTTTCTACATCTTTGGCTAGATGGCATTAATAGATCACTAACTGCCTGGGAGGTACATGAGGGAAAAAAACAAAAACAAGTGGCAGAAAAGTGCTCATTCTAGTATCAAAGATGAACAATAAGTCAAAGACAGGACTTTGTAGACAGCCTGCAATGCACACTATATTTTACATTAATGCCCTACCTAATATTGCCTATGTAAAAGGAAAATTCCCTAATGGGTTATACCTTGCAGTATTTCATCCTATGAGCTGGGGAGAATTCTGGTTAAAAACAGGACAGCAGGCAAACCAGGAGAGCATGCCACGTTTTGTGGCAAGTTTTTTTTTGTGTCATATGATAGCTGTATCATGAAGGTCAAATGCCAAAAAACCTATAGGACCAACACAGATGAAGATGATCAAAAGTTTTACGACTAAAGCTCAGAGTACTTTATGATCTTATAACCAGCTTGGGGAATGAGATTTAGCTTAAGCTTTTTTGATCATTTGCAGTTTTTCCCTTTCATTTGCCGCTGCCCTGAACATAAAGTCAGATGCAAAATGAATAAAAATCTGCCAAGGCACAAAAGGAGAAACTAAATCTTCACAGCACTTTTCAATACATGTCATTTTGCAATGAACATGTCACAGCTTTTCTCAGTCACTCTGCAGTGCGTGGAAGCTGAAAGGTAGAAGCAACGTGCATTTTCAAGCAAGCTGAAGACCACATTTACTTAAGCAGATGTGTGTCTTTTTCCCACAGGTGCATAGCTCATCTCTGTCCCATTTCTGGTCCCTACACTTGTAAAATTAAGTTTCACATCTTTTCATTTAAGACACATTGGTTTTTGCAATTATCTCCACCTAGAGGAATTCTACTGGATCCTTATATCCAACATACTTACCCGGAAGTTCTGTCTGGTTTTACTCACTGTAACAGCCATCTGCAACCACTGATTTACAAATAGAAGCCTCCTCCTTCAAAATACATTGTTGCCAAAACACAAAGTGACAAATTTCTTTAAAAGTTTTAAATTATTATTCCTTTTTATCTTACCTTTTTGTACTCACTGCCACTTACTATGCCAATATATTCATATAGAAAAAAAAACCATAAAAGCAGCTAATAAATGGCATCAATAACTTAACACATTGACTCCAAATCCATTGTCATCCTTAAAGTACCTTGTTACCTAGAATCTTCAGCTTCAAAAAAAAAGTTAGAATTATATAGAGAAAGGTTGAAAACATGCTAAATACATTTATTTATTAAGAAAGCTGAAACTGATTTTGATTTAATCCATAAGTGTGTACAAAGCTAGAAGCAACTACATATTCATGCATCTTATCAAGTACCTTATTACTGAGGTCAAGAACCTAGGTCAGACCATTTACGCATGCTCACACTAGCCAACAAACTGAGATTTGGGATCAAAACTTCACTGCATTAAAACTTTTCAAAATGCCAATATTCATCCAAGTCTGAGGAATCCAAAGTTGTATTTTAGTAACATGACTTAGACAGAGATTACTCCATGCATGGATAATCTTCATTGCAACATATGGCAAAAGACTAAAAAATTTACATCATTCACACAAAAAGTCACTGCACTTTTCAAAAGATATCATTACAGCTACTTATGTTTCTGTGGGCTTGTTTTATTCCTGTTCCAATTTGTCTTAGAGCACAGTGGGGCTTAGAAAAATTGTGTGGGCAGAGGTAGTGTCAAATGGAATCAACTGCAGCAGTGGACAACTGCTTAGAGGGGTAGGGCAGGCACTATGTCTTTTTCAGTCTGACTATATAGTACATTATAGATGTGAATGAAACAAGTTTAGCTTTTGTATAGGCTTTATGCCAATTTTTACTGTCAATCTTAGTGCTTTAACACCATCAGGTAACACAAACCAGAACTCAAAACATTTTCCACACTGTGTAATCCAAATTCTAATCCAATATCCACTGTGCACTGAATCTGCACAGTGTCAACACAAACTTTTCATAGAATTTGTTCTGTCTTTCTAGCTTAAATAAACTACCATCAGCTTGTTCCAATATATACAAGTTCTGTATGATCCCTTGTTTCACATTCCCCATCTCTGAAACATCTGACTGCCTCTCAACGTATTTGTTTTGGTTTTAATTAGGAAGAACACAAAGAGAAATGTGTTTGAAAGCTTTTAAAATAAATACACATTAGACATTAATATACTTGAAGCAGAGGGTAGGCTTGAGGGAGCTCCTTTCACAGCTTGGGCCAAACTTGAGGAAACTTCTATCCCTTTCACAGGTAAGTTACTTTTGCTGGAACGATGTGCTAAGCACCAGGATGACAATCAGCAGAAGACACACTGACTGTCAGAACCAAGTTGTGTGATACCTACACTCACCCAAAACTAATTTAGTTCAGCTGAATTAATGGAGTTGACCCAGAAGCAAAACTTGCAACAGATCCAGAATGCTCATCATCCAAATCATATCATAAATCTCAAGTGATAACCAAAATTTTAGAAGGAAAAATTTTGTTCTGCTGCTTCAGATAGGTTAAATTTTAAACGTCATTGTATTGGACTAGCTTTCTCCAGCTGCCAGTAGCATTACACATGGGATGACATATACTTCAAACACATTTCTATATTTAAACATGCAAAGTTGGCAGAAAGTTAACGTTTTCTAAACCGCGATTGTTCAGCTTTGATTCGGTAAAATGCTGCAGAGGTAGCACCTCCAGGTAAAGGCAGTGCTTGAGCAAGCTTGCCGGAAACCCAGGGAGGGCAGTTTCACCCATCTACCCCTCCAAACCTTTACAGTAGTAGCAGATGCTACCCCAGGACCAGCGGACAACGTCCCGCACCTCTCGCCCAGCAGCCTTCATGGGCGCCCGGCATGCAGCGTGCCGCTGCCCGCGGGCGCCAGAGCCCCCCACACCCTTCCCGGGGACACCGAGCGCTGGCGGGCACGGCGACCAGAGTCAGCGGGGAATCGCCAGCGCCGTGTCCCCCAAGGCAGACTTTAAAAGGCCGCAGAAAAGACCGTGGCCTCCCTCCCCACCTGGCACTAAGATTAGCTCCGCGGAGCCCCCCTCAGAGGCGGTGGGCAGAGCCCTTCTAGCCGCACACCGGGAGCCAGGCGAGAGGCGCCGGCAGCGGCGCTTCCTCCAGCCCCTCGCCCACCCGGTCCCGAGGTAAAGGAAAGGCGGGAGAGGGGCACCACTTACGGGGCTTGGGAACGGCTCCCGGCGGCGGGTCGGGGTGCGCTGAGGTGCGGTGGCAGTGGCGGAAGCCGGCGCGCTCCTCCCGTCAGAGAGCCCCCATGCCCGGCCGCACCACACGTGCGGAGCCGGCAAATCCCGGCCCCGCCCTCCCCGCCCCGCCCCTCCCCTCCCCTCCCCTCCCCTCAGGAGCCAGGCCGCTCCCTCAGCTGGGCGGCGCGGCGATCACAGTGTCTTCCACGAGGGGCCGAGCCGTGTTTGCCGCCGTGTCTCTCGGGGAAGAGGGGCCGACCCGCGGCTGGGGCCGGTGCCCGCCTCAGGGCCGTTACAGACCCCCCGCACCTCCTAACGGCGACCGCTACAGCCTCCCAGCGGCTGCCTCCCATTTCTCCTTACCCACAGTCGCCGGGGTTTTCTAACCTGGTTTTGTCCCGAGTACTTTGAAGTTCTGCATGTGAACAGCGCCTGTGGGCGGCTCATGATCCCCCTCAGAAACAAATCTCCGCGCGGGTTAAACGGGCGAGCATGTGGATGGGTGCCCCCCTGACCTTGTGTTAGGAGGCAGGAGGAATGGCTGCCTCAGAGTCGGCCGCCTTCGAACTACCCTGTCCCGCTTGCGCGAGGTATTTTCCAGGGCAGCTTTCAGGAGCGTGTGGTGGGGTGGTGCATCACGCACTGTTCCGTGTGGGATTTCGGGGCGAAGCGCCAGAAAGCGGTGGGAACGAAGGGGAAAGAGCCACCGTGGCTGTGTCCTGGCATGCTGATAACGCTTCGGGAGCTTTGGGGGTACATCATAGGCAAAATTTGGCTGAGAGCAGCAAAGTGCCACAGGATGGCATACAGTACCAGCCTGTCACATGTACGATGCTTCTTTTCATTCGGTGTCATCCATCGGCTTAATAAACTGCCTCTTCCTACAAGCCTTGTCGTATTTGTTTGAGATGCCTGGGACTCGGCAGCTCTATCTGTCCACAGGTTGGAGAGTTTTTGTGCTCACTCTCCTTCAGCCTAAACAATTCAGATCATTCCCCTGAGGCAGATCTCTTAAAAAAACTCATTTTAAGACTAAGAATAGTCTTAGGCTAAGAATAGCTAACACTAAGAATAAGTAACATTAAGAATAGCTGGAATAAATCTTACAGTCATCATCACTTTCTCCCTACAGCTATTCTACTTACATAAGCCCTTTCAACACTATAATCCTAGTAATTGTTGGGAATACCTTTAAAAAATTTTGCTGTGGATCTGCTCATGTCTTTTCTGTGATATTCTGTCTCTGTATATGGTGCGTATGTGCATATATACATGCATATATGTGTTATATATACATATACACACATGCATGTATCCCTAACTGTAGGCTTTAAGAAAACAGAGGTTGTTCCATGAACACCAGAGCTAACAATACAGCTGACTTACAAAAAAAAGTCTTTGTTGTCTTTGAGTTTTTATGTGACAACTTTCCAACCATTGGTTCTCATGATAACCAAACCTCGTGCTATCAGTGGATCACATGTAACTAATGTTTCACTGCTGGGGTAAACTCTTACATAAATTTCTTGGATCTAAGTGTCATTTGCTCTTCAGGCAAGGAGTTATCTGTCTCAAATATAATTCTTTCCACAACAAATGACAATATTTCTTTCAGTTAAAAAAATCATACTTAATAGTGTAGGTTCCAGCTATTTGACCAAAGGCCTTTCCTTCTGCAGAGATTCCATCTGAAGCAGTTGTGTGTACGTGCATGTCTTCCTCTGTCAAAACTGCCTGTAAAATCAGAAATTAAATATTTACATCCAGTATTAATGGGGTTGTGAAATGCTGCCACCTAAACAGGAGGAATGGCCAAATACTATCTCAGGCCTAATTATACCACATTGCTCTGTTAACAAGTGAAATGTCTTTTCCTGCTCCCTCAGTCACTGTGGTGGCTTTGAAATGTTGACAGACCCATAACTGCTTTTATAAAAAGCAGCAGTGTCACAAAGCCCAGCAAGCATGTTTCTGGGAGGTCTGGTAGTCCTGCACAGTCACAGCTTTCCTTTTCTTCTGTGCAAAGTCCTTTCCTGCTGACTGTGCAGCCAAGGTAAAGTGCCTGCTTTGGAACAGTTCACGTTTGGGGGGGCTCAAACTAAGCTTATCAACCTTCAGTTTATTGCTAGCCACTTGTAAATGTGTCAGTTCTGATTCAAATATTTAGTATGTACTAATGTATCACATAATTAAAGCAAATAACCATTATTCCTGTCTGCTGGTCTTGCAACCTCACAGGGAATGCATGTATCCTACAGTCAAATGTGAAATTGCAGCTCACAAACATACTCACAGTCCTGCTTTAAACCAGCTAGATCAGAAACAGAGTCATGGAGTTCCATGCTGACAACAAACACACCCAATAATATTTTCTTTATTTACCAAAGCTTCCTGGGCATGTTTGGAGTCATCAGTCAGCTCCATATCTCCATAACTACAAGTAAACAGACAAGAATTAGTCCAGGTGAATGAAGTCCCTGCCGCCATCACTACGCTGTTACATACTGACATATGGAAAAACTCAAAAGTACATTTCTTGTCGTTGTTGAGACTAGGACATTGTATGGTTTCTTTCAAAAGTAGATCATTCCCCATCTTTAACCTGGCTAGGTTTTGCCTTTCTCCTTCTACAGGGAAACTCTTACAGAACTGCAAATCTGAAAGAAGCCAAGCATCTGTAACCCTAATTGAGCTCTCATACTGTGAGTCTCTTACTTCATACCAACCAAACCATTGGCAATCAGAAAGTTATTTGCTCTTCCTCTTGCCATGTGTGCAGGACAACAGTTTTGACTAAATGTTCTAACCCGTATCAATAAATCATGAGTATGATGCATAAAATCTTATGAATAATACTGAAGGGTACTTTTAGAACAGCTGGATTTGTAAATATGAAAGCTGTACTAAGTCCTCTATGTGATTATACCACATTACATGTCAGAAATCAGATGCTAAAATAATTAAGTGCCACAGAGTAAGTTAGTCTCACCAAATTTGTGATACAAAGCTAGTTTTGTGAAATTTCCAGTTACCTTGCTTATTATTGCTGCACTCTATGTGCCGTTGCTGCACAAATACCAAGAGACCATTCTTTACGCCATTCTTCAGCTGATAATAGCAAGATTTTTATCACGTACAAAACTAAGATAAAAAATGGTGGTTCATCCTCTTTTTTTCTCCCACTCTTCAACTTTCTAGTTGAGTGATATAACAGGAAGGTAGGAATGGGTTCTCATTCTGTAAATTATAGTCTTTTTCCATGTTAACATATTCCTTTCACCTTCCTGTTTTTCACTACATTGGTTTTTTTTAGTTGTTTCTATTCTGAGTATTGATTGTCTTGTGGGATGTATTGATGGGAGGAAATCTTAAAGAGGTAAGTATTAATATACTTCGTGAACACATGTAGTAAACAAACTCTTGAAGTTTAAACATGTAATTTTCCATTTAAACCCTTAAAGTAGCCTTATTTTCCCAGTTCTCAGTCTTAGTGGGTCAGTCCGCAGAAGTATGAAAGAAATAATAACCATTGAGTGAGAATGAATGGGGTAGTCACCTATGTCTATGGTGGTACAGGAAATGAACCTGGAGAAGAAATCCATCATATAGTGGAGGTGGTATGTATAGAGATAACCACCTCTTTTCCTCTGAATTTCAGATTGTTCTGTGGATTTTTGTGAGATTTTGAGAGTTGGGTTGTGTTAACAGGTATCGGTACTACCAATTTCTACAATCACATCATAGAATCATAGAATGGTTTGGGTTGGAAGGGACCTTAAAGCTCATCCAGTTCCAACCCCTCTGCCGTGGCCAGGGACACCTGCTACACCAGGTTGCTCAAAGCCCTGTCCAGCCTGGCCTTGAACACTGCCAGGGATGGGGCATCCACAGCTTCCCTGGGCAAGCTGTTCCTGACCTCCTAACCACCCTCATGATACAGAATTTTTTGTAATATCTAATCTAAATCTACCCTCTTTCAGTTCGTAAGTCCTAACCATAAGTCTTAAAACACTTTCTTCAATGCCTTGAGTCTGAAGTTTGGGAGAAAATTTCCCTTTGCATTTTAAAGGAAAACCTGGAAAACATGTATCTTGATCCAAGTGAGGCTCAGAAAACAAGGCTCTGAAGATAATTAACATAAAATTTAACACTGCAAAACCTGATGGCTTTTAAAAAACTATCCCAATTTTTGAAGTCTGACATGCTAACTGGTTCTAAAAGATCCAGTTTACGGTACTGATTGTAGCTAATGTGTATAGCAGAATATAGAATATTAGCCCTGACTTATCAGTCATTCATGCATTATACAGAAAGGCTCAAAGAAGCAAAGAGGCAGGGTAGCAAAGAAGAAAAAGACAGGGAAATAATACATTTCTTTAATCAACACAATATTCTTAACAAAGATATCACACCTTATAAAATAAAGTTCGCTTACAGGTACTTAGCTATGGGGTAGGTACATTAATTCTAGTAATAATATTTTCAGGGAAATTTTATCTGAAGAAAGGTGCTTAGTGGTGCCTTCAGTGTCCCTGTGAGCTGTGCTGGCTGGTGATTTGCTGGGAAGGGGCTGGGCTCTGGCCTCCTCCTCTTTCTCCACCTAGTTCATGGCAACACTATTCACGGTCAGTGATTCTGTGAGGAACACAAATGACATAAAACTGAAGGCATTCTTTCTTGCACACAGGTTAATACCCATGAGGTCATGACAGAATCACTTGGCAGAACAGAAGCTTCACGTTTTGGCTGCCCGGAATACATTTAGCCACTAGACAAATAAGGGCTTTTATTATGCAGGACAGATTGTCCTTTAAACTTTTCAAATACAAACACAGAGGGGAAAAAAGTTTGCAAAGGAAAAAAAAAATCCAAGAAGTATTTTTAATCTGTGTTCATAAATAAAAACCACTGTATTTTTATTAGACTGGACAACAACAAAAGAATATTTAAATACATCACAGAAAAGTAGTGTATCTCTGTAAATAATTCATTATGCATTTGCAGACAAAAAAGGTATGAAGATTTAAAAGTACATTTACATGTACACTGGATGACAATTTTCAATCTTTCCAACAGTTTGGGGGTTTATTTTCTTTAGAGATCTCTGCTATATAGAGTCAGAAATGAATTATTGCTTTTCCATAACAGTAAGGAAAAAAGTTCTGGCAGAACTTGATCTTCATCTGCATAAAGCAGGCCTACCATTTGAGACTTCAAGGGGATGTGCCAAGGGGCGTGTAAGGGGGAGTGGCAGGAAAGCTGCTCTGTTTTCCAGTTAACAATGTTGAGGTAACCAACAACTACCTCTAGCATCATAAGGCAAGCCTCAGCTGTTGAGCAATTGAGTCCATGTGGGTAAAACTTCCAAAAGCAGAAGGCACGCATGCCAAGAAACTTGCCCAGCCTCATCAGCAAAGAAAACATATTTTTCGTTACAGTTACAAGCAGGTTGCTTACATATTAACCACTGCTTTACAGTCTCCTGTACAGATGCTGTTCACAGGCTCAATGTATTCTCTTCTGGGGTCAGAATTTGCCTAAATGCTTAAGGTTTGATTAGTCATAATGAATCACATGAGTTTCCACAGAAAGATATATTAGGTGATTTGCTGGAGCCAAACCAGACAACATGAGTTTTGGCACATTTAAAGAATGACATGTGCCTTATGGGACTATGAGGGTTGGATTCTTTTCATCTCTTCTACTTTTCTACATGACATCAAATGGACACCTTAATTTGAAAGAAGTGGAGGAAGTAATCACTCAAGTTAGGATGGGGTTGTGATTTTGGTTTTTGAGTCTTTCTAAGACATGAAATAGGCGCCAGATTTTCAGTCTGATCTGTATAGAGGGGCTCGGTGAGTTTGGAAGTTGTATGCATTATTTATGCATATATGCATTACTCAGTGGAGTTCTGTATGAAAGCAGCATCAGCCTGACCATGGAGGTTTGTCTGGTATGGAGAGCAGTAAAAAGAGAACAATAACATACAGCAGTATAAATGAATTGCTAAGGCTGTCTTACTGAGCTTCTGGGATTCCACTTGAGAACAAACCTCTAAGTAAAGATACTCTTTTAACAAACAAGTCTTTGATTCCAGATTCTGGTAACTATTCACGTAAAGCTTTGTGTCACTGCTGTTAGATTTTCCTGACATGCAAACTTGGATCTTTTAACATTTGGTCAGGCTCTTCTGCAGTACATGCCAATTGTGCAGTGTAAACACATTGTGAGAAACATGAGTTGCACCATAACTTTCAGTCAGATAGTTTTAATGTCAAAGGCAATTCTACATCAATGGCATTGGTCTTAATTAACTTATAGTCTCACTTTGACTTGCACCATACATATTAGTTTTTGTTCTGCAGTTTTCCCTGTACCCTAGAACTCGTACCTACCAGAACCTTTAGTTCTCCTAAATCAGTTCCTGTGATTCAGCATGTTTCTGTCACTCAGAGAACTGACCAGAATTTTTACAAAATCACTTTTCGGAGTAAAGCAATACTTTTAATCAGCTTTCCCAGGAAGGTTCCACTGACCTTTGGGTTGCTGTAGTCCCCAACACAGCTATTCTTCCCCTTCTCTGTGACCATAGATGTGAGAGAAGAACTTCCCACAGGAAAAGGGTGGGAGAGAGCAGCCAGATGTGGAAGACTTAAACAGCTCTTTTGCCCTTGGAAAAGAAGGAGTATAAATATATACTGACACATTTTTAAGATCAGCTCTGCCTAGCGTGGTGGGAAGAAATTTGTCTGAATCATTCAGTCCCGGTTATACCACTGGGGAAACCATAATGTCAGCACACTCTGCTCCATCCTGCATGACAACAGCATTCATTAATTACTTTAATATTCCCCAAGGAAAAGAATGTTTACAACTGCAGCTTGTGACTGCCTACAGAGATGCTATAGATTCTATGACTAGGTACACTGTGTATGCCTTTGCCTATCTGTGTTTCCATGTGTATACCTTATATATAAGTATACATTATACATATATGTACTCTGAAGCTGATAAAAAGAACAACGTTTGAAGCTATTTTTTTAGTGAGATGAAGCTGTATTTTTAAGCGATAAGGAAGAATGCAATGTATTTTGGATATTGCACATAATTTCTCTTCATATTTTATAACATTGGGTCTTTCAAAGTTGTTTCTTCAAAGAAAAATTCTGTTCACTTCCTCTTCTGAACAATGAATAGCAGGCACCAACAAAATGGTTGAATTGTTCCACTCCTGTGGTTACTCTTCATCAGTAAGAGATGACATGATCTTTGAAAATGTATCCTGAAAAGTTCTTTGAACCTATCAGAGGAAAGCCAGTAGTAAATCTAGAGTCTTATTCATGTGATGGATTTGTATATACCACCTTTCTTCACACTGCTATTCATTTGCTTGAATAACAAGTTTGATTCATACACTATTCTTTCTTCTTTTGATACCTAAAATGTGGTGATGGAGCAACAAATGATGGAAGACCTTATTCTTCTCATGGCAACAAAACTTGTACTTTATCCATTTTAACCACCCACATGTGTAATTATTGTCCTTCAGGATGAGGAGAGCTAATGTCATTCTTTATGCTGAGGAAAATCTGTCTTTAGTCAATACTTATTAAATTCATTAATCAGTATGAAAGGCTTCTGTGAAACTGGAGGAACTGTATCTTCTCCTAGGCTTAACTCTGGTCAGTGGTGAACTCCTACATTTCTATCGGCCTCTGAAACAAATATAAGACTCTAGGAAGACGTTAGAGTGCTTGTTTTAACCAGATAAACTTATTTGAGTAAAACGTTTTGCTGGATGCAAACTACGATTGGGAGTGGAAGAAGCACGTTTGAGTTCAGAGTTGCAAGCATGAAAAGATAGAGGACGTGATTCTGGTAATGTTACAAGATTTGTTTTGTTACTTATGTTGTATTAATGTTAAATGGGCCCAGTGATTCAAATAGCAGAGAGAAAGGCTTAATTCGGAACATTTCCTATCTACAGTAGTACAAACAGATTTACATTCTTAAATGATGCATTTTCACACTTGTAAGGACGTCTGTAGAACTCGGGAAGAATGCGTCCCTCAGAGCTGATTCAAAGCTGTAGCCACTTATGCATGAGGAATAAATGGTCTATAGAGGAGAAAGCATTGAATCTTGGCTTTAAGTGTGAGTATAGAAAAGCTACCTCAGCCATACGGTCACAAAAGCTGAGATTGTTAGCTTTCTCAATGCTGACTTTCTAATCTTTCAAATTAAATTTATTTGGTTTAGTACCTAAATTAGCTGCAATATTTTTAGGAATCTTCTTGCACGTAGTAATCAAATCACTATTTTAGACCCCTTAATTGGTTAGTGGACTATACCTGCACAGAAACAGGAAAATGTATGTATACTTGCACTATACATTTGTGTATATCCAAGTTTGCATTATAATTTCTTATTCTTTGGCTGATCTTTACATTCGTTAAAATGCCAATGCACAAGACACAATATAGTAGGCGTAGTAAATATATGGAAACTGCAAAGAGAAATCTAGTCAAAGAGCTGCCAGCTGTCACAGGAAGATGGCCCTCATCAAATGCTGTCTTGTGATGTATATATACTGTACTGCAATCTGCAGTGTAGAAACTCCCAAAAGAGAGTCTTTATCTTGGCAAATTGAAGGCTGATGAGAGGTATGATTGCAGCATATATTTCAAAGGGTAAGTTTTGGGGAGAGAGAGAGGAACTGTTTAGATTGGCAAAAGATGTTGGCACAAGAAGCCCACGGATACATTTTTGCTGGGACTTATGAGTCAGTATCTAATTTTTTGCAGGAGTGCTGTGGAAGGGGGAAATAAAGTAACTGGTCTTAAATGGAGCTAGCTGAATTCATGAAGATCAAATAATGGAGTAGTTCACAATAACTGGGTACTAAATATGATGATCCAGAAGGTCCTTTCAGTCCTTTGTCTTTCTGAAAGGGTGAATATATTTTTAATTACTCAAGTAGTTTTGGAGAGCACTGTCTATGTTTGTAACATTGCCTGGGAAACATTAGGCCTGAACACAAGGATTTAGAAACAATTAATATTTTTATTTTTATGTATGCTTTTCATAAGAATGAGCACACATGGGTTGTATTTATTTCCCAATAGAAAGAGCACAAGAAAAAGGGATCGTGTTAGTACTACCCAAAGAAGCAAGACATCCAATACAGAACAGAACTAAACTAGCTATAACAGCACTATAACCATTTGGATTCACAGCTCAGCTCTCAATGCTATATAAGACATAGAACTTAGCACCCTTGCAAGGGGCTGTTGGACACTGGCTACACTGGTCTAAAAGCAATTCTTTGGAGTGTAATTTGATTCATTGCTGCTCACTGTCAGAACTAATATGGAACATGACCTATTAATCCTGGTATGAAGACCTTCCAGTCCCAAGCTTTGTGGTATCCTGATTGCTTAAAAAATAACAGATTTCTAGGGCTATATATATTAAAAGGGCTTATCCAACGAAAAGTAGATACCTTGCCAAGAAAAGAAAACACCAAAAGTCAAAGCATCTAAGAGAAGGTTATCTTGAATCCCAGTATTTTCTTGCATGATTCTGCAAAAAGTTGCTGAACTTTCCCTCTTGCAAAATGCAACAGATTGACTTCAAATAATTCAATTAAATATAAATATTTTCAAAGATCATAGAGATTGCAGTACAGAAGCTATGCCTGTACACTTGGAGATTTAGAGAAATTGTTCTCTGAAATTTATTTTCCATTTAACAATAGGTAATGAACACTACAGACAGACATTTCTGAAGTTCAACATAGGTGAAACAACAAGTCAGGCATCTGTTTCCTGAACACTGGTCCACAAAAGTACTTCTACCTTGTCAATTTGGCAACTTGCTTTGCTCTTCCTTCCTCCCTCTTCCCCTGCCCATCAGATGCAGTCAGAGGCAGTGGAGCTAGCTCCACCTCAGACTTACTGTGGGATTGCTGGGAGGAAATTTCTGTAGTGGAGCACTCCTTGAGAGTGGAGAAAAATGTGTTGCCAAGTGCTATTCTCTTCTCTTCCCCTCTGAAACAATCCCAACATTTTCCCAGAGCATTCTGTTCTCAGGAAACCCTTGAGATGCCCTCATTCCTCATGAGAACCACCAAATAGTATGCCAAAAATCTTAAGTTCTGCATGTCAGAAAGCAACCAGTTCAGGAGCTGGTCCTTATCTTTACTGTGCTGATCATTCTCAGCAAGAAAGAAGGTGCCTATGGGACACAGAATATTGACCTGGAGACTAGAAAAAACCTCACATAGTTACTCAGTTGTGTTAGGAAAGGGCTGAAGATTTTGTTGGCAGGAGAATAGCTTTGTACTTTCTGGGTATGTCAGACTCACCAACGGGTTCTCATTCACTCTGAATAATACAAAGGCAGGTCGGCAACCACAGCAGGTATCCTGGTGCAGCTTGTCAAACATGTTCACAGCACAAGAAGCTGTGATATCATATCTGCGGTAAGGAAGACACTACATCAGAGGGTTTATCACCTGATCTTTATGTGAGCATCCAGGCTGACAACTCTGGCCCATCTGAGATGTCTTCAACTTTGAGAGGCTATCACAGCAGCTGAATCATTAACCTCCTCCTCAGCCACTGTCCCTGCAACACCAGAAGAGACAGAAAGGGGAAGAGACAGGCACCTTTTGCTGAGCAGTGCATGAATACCTCTACCAACTTCCAGGACTAGTTCTATATACATCACGCTGACATACGAGAACAGGAGTCTTCAATGGTAGTTTCCTGTGCTTCATAGAGTACTGTCAGCTTGGTTTTGTGGCAGCTATGGATGAAGTTTATAGTCATGCTGGTAATTTCCTAATGAAAAAAGGTTCCTATAAGCGTGCTTTTACCCCCCACACCCAATCATGTGTTTCCCTTTGCCAAAGCGACACCACACCTTGGGATTATGGAAAATAGTTTTCATAGATGGAAAATAACCCACATCAGCTACAACTGGAAAGAATGCCATGTGTTCTGCTTATGAGTAAATCCATGGTGAAGTAGCATTTGCAACATCTCTCCTTCTTTTCATCTGTTTTCACTAACATTTCCTGATCACACCACAGGCTTAATTCAGGGATATAAGGACATTTGCTCTGCTTAGGCCTGCTCTTGCCCTAAGATTCAGCTGTGGACAGCCCCTTCGGAAGGAGTGTCTGAGGCTGATAGACAGTAGCAATAGATAAAGCACAACAGGCAGGTATAATTTTGCTGGCATTGGACTACCAGTACCTAGTTTAGCCCTCAGAATCCTCCAGCATGAAATAAAGCACTGGAATAAATGTTCTCTTTTGGCTCTATAGGAAGTTGGCCATAAGCTTGCAGGCTGTCTGGATACCCTGTTGTAGCAGGGAGACCTATGCTGGAAGTAGTGGCTGGCTCATTGGATGCTGATGTACCCCAGAGGGAAGAAGGTGCCAACAACTTTGTCTCTGAAAACTTAAAAATTTCAGAAGACTTGCCATCACAAGCCTATGAATGCATCAGTTAGGTGGGGACAACGTGGGTGAGAACGTAAATACTTCTGATTTTCCCACTGTGAATTTTGGCAATGACTGAAAGTCACTGTGTTCTTGGGGATGCTGCCAACGCTGACCAAATGATAGTAGGAGCTGCCTGTGGTGATCATACCAACAATGACCATATTACTGTGGAAAATGGCTGGCCAGCAACAAGAATGTGCAGTAGTGAAGGTCTACAAACTGGTATTCACCCTCTTTTCCACAGAGATAAATGATGAGAAGGTATATTGGTGCTGAAGGGCAGGCAGTAACTAGAAGAAGAGGCTTTCAGATGTGAACCTTCATAGGTACAAGCTCTGCCGCCCCGATAGTCAGCTCGAGCTTCAATGGTACAGTCCCACTCCTAGCTTTATAGAGACACAATCTTTTCTGACTCTGAGGACACCACAGTGGACTCCAACCAAAGCCCAGACCAGGACCCAACATTCTGCTATTAAAGGAGTATTTCCTTAGCAGATTCTTCCAGCTGCACTAGCAGCAGTTTCTGCATGATGATCAAATCTAGGTACGCGTTGGGGTCCCTTTTGGCATGGTCCAACAGCATCAGGCCAGCTGCCATAGCCTGGTATGCAAAACAGCAGCAGTGAGCAGTAACATCTCTGAGATAGAGGGAAAGACTAGAAAGGATGAGACTCTAAAGCACTGCACTTACATGAGCTAGTGATGTCTAATGTGCGCAAGGCAGATGGCTGGTGAGCATAGACACAGAGAGGTCTGCCCTCTGTGGGCACCAAGAGCATGGAACAGCTGTTGAGCCAGTTCTCTTGAGACTTGTACAGATGTAGATCAGCAGTACAGATGTGACACGGCAAATACAACTCGCTCAGTAAATTCATGTTGTGGCATGCAGCAAAAATACAGTGTAGACATATGCCTTGTGTGTTGACTGTAATCATTAAGTTAGTTAACCGTTAACCTCAGAGTGGACAGTTATGTACCGTATCTGTAGCGATCTTCAGTTAATGATACATCTCATCTCACACATGGATTTTCTAGAGATCGCATCCTTTCCACTCAGACGAGAACCTTTCAACCATGATAATTCATGGACTCCGACTGGGACCAATGAGCAAAAATTTGTTGGAACGATACCTTGGACATTCCACTCTGGGAACATATTACATCAAACACTGTCTTCTCAGGCATAAGCCATGAAAATAATTGAATAAAGAACACAAATCTAATACTACACATGGTGAGAAACTTTCAGGATTTAGAGAAAAGACATTTCCTGAGCCTCAGAGCTTTCAGCCCAGGAATGCCAAAAGTGATTCAAACTTTCTTCAGAACCCACCCCAAAATTTAATTTTTTCCCCAAAGAAGCAGTAGTGGAACCTAAAACATACTGACCAGGTGGAAGTGAAACAAAGTGAATTAAAATATAAAGCTGGACAAGTTTTGGAAAAGCACATGTGAATTCAATCATAACACTTTTCCAGTCTGGACACTGAGGTTTCTATGACCCTTGCTGAATCAGCTATTTATCAAAAACTAAATTACTTGTCAGTAGCTTAGAGATTATCACATAATCTGAACCTCCTTTTCACAGAAGTTTAGTAAGCGAGACTTCACTGACAACTTTCACAGTGTCAACTTATCTCCTTAGTACTACAGTAGATAAGCAGCCAAGACAATCACTTGAAATTCAGGAGGAACTCAAGAGGCGCTAGTCAGCCAAAACTGATTCTGGCCACTTACTGTGATGGCTTGTGAGTAAAATGGTAGGAATCACATCAGTTTCAGGTGTTCTGCATAGACATTCAAAGAATTGTGTTTCACTTTAGCACTTTAATAATATTTAATAATATTTTTGGAAACAAATGCCATTTTTCTGTTTCCCTACATATAACATTGAAGCTTCCGTAAATTCTGGAAATTAATCAAAAATAATTTACTGTCATCACACACTCAGGCATAAATCTCATAACTGAAAAGGCCATATTTGCTTCGCTGAATTATAATCATCATAGGTCAATGAGGACTTTCAGGATAAACTAACTCTTTAGTATTTTAAACATAGCTTTAGCTAATTCCTGTACAAAGATCATGGCATACAATTCCTCTGTTATTCACTTATTTTTTTCTTCTCTGTTCTGTTTTACCTAAACCCAAATATACTATGTCCATTTCTTTTTCCTCATGTTGGGAAAAATGCTCTAGGCGGACCATTAATACAATCCCATAAGTTAAGAAAACTTTCTTTGTGAAAATGTTGGAAGCTGCCTTGCTATCACGATTTTATTTTTCATTGAACAATACTGCTTCAGACTACACACAATTGTGGTTTGCTTTGAACTCAGTAGTCTCATTCTCTTCTCCTAAATTGTGGCTGAGCCTGTGACTGAACATTTCAATGGCAAGGGTTGAGAAGATAAAAATTTATTATTTAAAAAAATAGATATTTTTAATATCAATTAAGGGAATACTTCCTGGCTAGGATTCTGGATAATATATTGTAAAGGTAGTCAGAGTGCCACAGATACTGCAATTTGGAGAATCCCTACATGACTCTCTAAGAGCCTGGGTCAGCTGCCTAACACCTCTTCTCAAAGAGAATTCAATTACTCACTGTCACTCCTGACTGACACTTGACTCTGCAGTAAAGCCACTTGCAAAATACCCAATTCTAATTTTTAAGTGGAAGAAACACATTTTTCTGTTAGTTTAATGAAAAATAAGTTCTTTAAAAATTAATAAATCAGCTTTATTCTAACTTTCTCTACATAGTTGGAGATTTAACTTAGAAGTGGACCTGCTCAGAGGTATTCAAGCATAGCTAATCTATGGGGGGAGGTGGGGGCCTCTCTTCCAAGTTTTCTGTTCCCAGTATAGTAATTGATTACAGCAGTGTCCTGCTGAGAAACCAAGATTAATCAATTGCTTTTCACTGGATTGTCTAACTGGCAAAAGAGAGTATGTAGAAATATCTTTATATCTTTATATATGGATTTGCATAATGAGGTAAATCCATAAGCAATATTTGCACTACTTCAAGAGTTTAGGAGCTTTGAATCATCTTGTGGAAGAGTCTGTTTCCCTACTGGCTATATTGAGGAGTCTGTTTCCCTACTGGCTGTATTGAGGCCAGAAAGGAGCCAGTCTTTCCATTTCCATTTCCCCCTTACAATCCCTGCTCTAACAACTGACCCATTTCTTTAACTGCTATACATTCCTTTAATTGCTATATGATATATACCAGCTTAAGTATATCACAGCTGACCTCCCAACACTGTACTCTCCAGTTGGTTGTCCTAACATGCTTTGTTATGAAAAATACAGCATTTTCAGAGTAGCTGGATTAACTATTCTAATCTTGTTGACATGGTCTCTTGTAACAGTGATCAGTTCACCAAAATCTTACCAGTTTCCGCAATTGGAGGAATCCTCATATGAGTAACTGGACATATATCCTGAGTGATGCTAAAACTTCATCTGTTATATTTCCCTACTATGTCTTTCAGGCCAGTTATACATCTAGCCACATACCATGTATCATGTATGATGTATCATATGTCATGTATATCTCATATATCATATACCACATATCATATCAGTTTGTCTGTCTGCAGAATAGGATCAAACCTGTTCAAATTTCCAGACATCTGCTGGTATTCTTTCCTGCATAAATTTGCTTTTCTAAAAATGCAACACTGTTTTGTAACAAGGCAAAATCAAAGATTGTTTTGAGTAATTCTTGAAGGAAATGTTAAATGGTCAAACCTAGTAACAGTTAGCCGAGTTAAACAATAAAATGAAAGCTACTTCCTGCATCCTTTACCTTGTCACATGCAGCTCCTGCTTGATTAACTGGGCGAGAAGTTTGTGTGTCCAAGTGCATTTGCCATGAGAAACTTACATGTTCCCTGAAAAAGTTCAAAAGTTATGAAACAAATATAAACACACTGTTTCTAAATAGATGGTACTGATTATCCTGGGCGTATACACTGTCAAGACGCCTACAGATTGCACCTTTGGCTGTTTGGTGGCTATCAGTAGAGCAATAGGTAACAGGCAAACAGGAGTTTTGATGCTACAGTGTATGAATGCCTGCCACATCTCATGAGTGAGTGAAATTACCCCTCCTCACCAACCCTGAGTCCAACTTTTCCGGTTTTGTTTTCTCATTTCCCCTTTTACTCTGTAACTTGGTTCCCTGTCACCACTCACTTTCAGCTGGCCCCCTCACCTCTGTATCACGCAGGAAGCCAGTTCATCACACAAAAATAACTGAAGCTAGACGGCTAAACCAAAGCAAACAGTGCAGCAAGTTCACTTGGCTTATAGGCACCAAAGCCAGGTAAATACCAAGCCAGAGCATAGGCAGAGGGAACTGCAGAGCTGGAAGCAGAGGAAAGAAGTTAAAACAAGCTAGTGGACTGCCTTGCTGCACTGGCAACAGTTAGCTCAGCTCAGCCATGCTGTGAGCCTGTTACAGATCCACACTATAGTGTAGGGCGGGCGCACCTCTTCTCTGCGATCTTGGCACCAAAGAAAGTTCATCTGGAAAAAAAGCTGCAGCACTGCAAAGCTACAGTGCCTGCTAAGGGCACGTGCTCTTAATGTGGTTTTGTGTTGAAAAGAGGGGGGCTAAAAAATCTTCAAAAGGCTTCTTGTTTCTTCAGCAACATCCTTGCACTGTCGGTCTTCCTACAATTCTCTTCTTACATATTGGAAATGAAGCATGTGCTCTCAGGTTTTACTGGATGAGACTGAAAGCTGACTGTACTGCTTATGGATACAGAAGATCCACTGGTAGCATTCTAGCCCTCAGTGACTTGCCTTCTTCGTGTGATGATAATCAAGAACTTTGTTGGCAGTCGCAGCAGAGAGGCCAAAACCCATGCAGGCATGTTAGTTTAATTTTCCTGCCCCTACAACTTAGTTGAGTTAGAGCAGTAGGCTATGGAGTGTTATTTTGTCTTGCTACCCTCTACTGTGCACAGAGGATTTAATTTCCAGGATTGTTAAAGCAGCAGTTTCCATGAGAGTGAAATGCAAATGAAAAACGTTAGAGAGTGCTCAGAAGGTTGCGCTTACTGCAGCTTTCCATGACAATTGCAGTCGGTGTAACTTTTATCTAAACCCATGTTCTGTTTATAGCTGCTCTTGCCCATTAATTATTCTACCAGCCCAAGACAAGGCAAAACCTCCAGCGGGATGTTGAGCAACTGACTGCTACACAAACAGTCTCCTCTGAGCAATGTCTTCGTTTTGCAGCTATTGATGAATGTGAAGGAGAGATAATGTGCATTCGCACTTAACTCTGAAAGTCTTCTTACCGTCAGCAGTAGGGTTTGAACTTGGCTGTAATGAATCACAAGATGTACCAGAGAAAAAGTAAATATCTCTGGGGACTGAAAGGATAACAGTGCATTCTTCCAACTTTACTTACGCACTGGTGGTAGCAAATGCCAAAAAGATGATAACGTATGCAATGAATCACATCAGCCATAACTACAAATGAAACATATTTTATGGCTGGTTAATTCTTAATTGATTCTGATAGCTCTGGCCTAAAATAGAGAGCAAAATATGCCACTGATCAAAAGTCTTGTGAAGTCCACACTTGATGCAATTCATGCGCTTTTATGGATCCTATCCAATTTTCAAACAGAAAATGGTATTTCCAACCCTCGTTTCAGATCTGAGTGAACAAAATAAAATGGAATGATTAAAAACTCCAAGAAGAGAAGAATTTTCATCTAGTTGATGGTGTCTAAGTTTATGGTCATTCCAGCCACTCCTGCTCAGTGGCAGCAGTTGTACTATGAGAGAATGGAGGGCAGAAATAAACCAAAACAGGGGAGGAAGGAAGTAGAATGGTCACATCTGGGGATGACTTATAGTCCTGTCCTAACAGTGCAGTTGCTGTCTCTTATGACCAAAATATTTTCAGCCCATATTTTATCTTTCACAAAACAAATTCAGCTTGCTTTGTTGTCTGCAGGCAAGAGGAGGATATGTAGGGAGATTCTGCTGCTCTAGAGCAGAGCACTCCTGCCATGGCCTTTGTGTGGTTGGACAGGTTTCCACATCTGTTTCCATCCCTTCACAAGGCTAGTCCCTATTCGTGAAGAATTGCTGGAATACATTGATCAATATAGAATACCTGGGCATTGGACAAGCCTCAAAGGCTATGGTTTATCCAAAATAATATATTAGCATCTCTAGCCATTTGCACATTGGCAGATACACTGAAAAGTTTCTCTTTGTGCTCAGAATATGATAGTGATTCAAAGACAGTTAGAGATACCTGTTCTCCATCTTTGCACAGGTAAGCTGGGGAAACACCTCTGTAGCATTTCTTTTGGTCCAAGAGGTAACGCCTCTCTTGGACCAGGCAAGGCAAAAGATGGGACAAGAATTTCAGGCTTAAGATTGAAAATTGGATGTAATGAAAAACCTCCCCTTGTGCAAATCTGAGGATGCAGCAAAACCGTGAATTACAGAACAGACACGCAGAGCTGGAGATAAACAAAATTCAGTGCTTCAGTTTCAGTAAGTGCAGCTTTTGTCTTTGAGATACTGTACGTGCTGGACCAGGGAACAGAAAAATAACAGGGGGAGGCGATGTCAGACAGAGCTCCCTTTTGTGTTTCTGGTCGTATCTTTCCTGAAGAGAAGGACGGAGCGATGTAATTTTAGGCAAGACAGCAAACCGCTCAAGAGCCACCTCCATGCTGTGCCCTTCGGGGGTGCCTCGCAGGGTCCCCGCGGGTGCGGCCGGGCCGGGGCCGGGGCTGGACCGGAGCGGGCGCGGAGCATCCCCGCCGGCGGGGCAGCATGGCAGCTGCCGGGGAGGTGGAGCCAGCCGCTGACCTGCCAGCATCGGAGCACGCTATCTGCTTTGAATAAATCCTCCCTTTTTCCTTCCTACCTGCGCCGGAAAACGAGAGGAAAAATAAAAGATAAATATATTATTAAAAATAAATATATATATATTTAAAAGCAGGGCTGGTAGGAGAAAAGAGGAGAGAGGCCGGGTGCGTGTGGCCGCCTCCCCGCCGGCTGCGGGAGGTGCATGAGGATCTCGGCTGGGGGCCGCCGCCATGGAGCACATCCGGATGCCCAAGGTGGGTCCCGGCGGGCGGGAGGGCGGCCTGGGCTCCGGCAGCACCCCGGCAGCACCTCACCATCCCTCCGGCTGGCTGCTGCTTCGGCTGGAAGGAGGCTTTGGCCGGAGCCCTGAGGCGTGAGGCTGTGCACAGCCATTCTCTGCGGGCTTTATAGCTGATGCGGGGCTTTCTTCATCCAGTTTGCTAGGAAATCCGCACAAAATACGCGTTGTTTTGCGATGTGGGCTGAAGATTTGTCGGGCATTTTGACTGGTTTTTATTCCGTCTTTGCTGTTAACACTGATGCTGTTCATGAGGTCTAGGTATCCAAAATGAGGTCTGTTGTCTGCTTCTTAGATGCCTTTTATTTATCCCAGTATTTCAGACCTGGTGACGACTTTATTTAGTGTTTGTATATCAACATTTGGACAGCATTAGGCCCGTACTTGTTAACAAAATTGCCATCTTGTCCTGAAAAAGAAGATACTATTTTGACACATAAATATTGTAGATTAAACATAATAATCAGAAATGAACAAATACGTTAATTTGAAGTGGGATTTGGATATTATTTCATATATATTTATGTATTTACTTTACCCAAACCCCTGATTAAGACTATTTATGTTTGATTTGTGGCTATTTGTTTATTACCAATATTTAGTATGACGACATGAATTTGAGACGAGGGCCCTCTTCTTACTTTATCTACATTTTTGGGCCTTTAGGTGTTAAGCTGCAAATATATTAAAAAGGTACGCAGTTGGAACAACTGCCTTTCCTCACATCTCATTTCATGATCTATTATCTGCCTATGTGGGAAGGAAGAATCTCAGAATAGCAAGAATGTATCCTACTGCAGGTAGGAAATTAGCAGTGAAAGTTGTCTCAAAGATGCTACTGACCATTAGCTGAAGAATGCCAAAAGTATGAATGACGAAAATAGTGAAAATAATGAATAAGGGTAGAAAAGATTCTAAAAATAAATGGTCATATTTGCTGTGAATGGAAGGCCCAGGCAAGTCCAGGCAATGGAAGCTTCTCTGTTAGCTTTTCTACAAGCAAGCCCTTAAAATGTTACTATGAATATGTAAAACCCATTTCGGCATCCAACAGCTGTGAGTAGGCACTATACTGATGACTCAAGATACTGGAAATCTTACTCAGTGCAAGGTGATTCTGCAGTCTTGGTTGCTAGTATTCCCTTACATTACAGCTATACTAAAAGTTATCTCTAATATAATAAAGCAGTTTAGAAGGCATTGTTTAAAGGTTAAAGCGATACAAAAATCCTTTCATATTTCCTACATAAATGTAGAAAATCCAGGACACTCAATGTGAGTCAGTATTGAAATACCTCATCTCTCCTATAACTCCTAAGTACACTGACAAGTCAGTGTATATACAGTTACCTAGCAGAACTGGTATCTTTGCTTTGTTTGCTAAAAAAATCTCAGCTTAATTCAGCCACCAGAACAGTGATGAGGGTTTTTTTGTTTTGCTTTTACTGATTTTTCTTTTTTTTTTTTTTTACATTTTGGAATTTAATGCTAAATGATTTCCAGTGCCAGTAATGTAAAAATAGGTAAGGGAAAGCTATATGAATATAGGGGTATTATCACTGTATCATGTAGTCATTTCTGGTGTCACATTTCCCGACTCCCTCCAATTTTGTCCTGAGAGAAATTTGAAAAGCAACTGTAAAGGTATTTATCTCAGAATAATGACACTTTCCTTGAGTTGCAAATCCAGAAAAATGGAAAATCAAGATAAACCCATACTTAAAAAATTAATAAACTTAATAATATCTGAAGATTAAATTCCTGCCCCAAATAAAAGCTTTTCCTTCAAAAGGCAGTAAAAAAGTCTATATTACATGACATCCATTAGGACTTGGCAATTGTTTTTTATTTAAATTGAAATATAAATGTAGTGAGTGATGGATCATAAATATTAAAATAAATCTGATAAAACAACTGTCATGAAACAGGCAGAAAGAAATTCCATACCAGTTGGACAAGTAGTTCATTTAGATCACTACTCTGTGTCTGACAGTGACAGAAGGAGAGCAATATAAACCTGGCCGCATTCCGTACCCTCACAGTTGTATTAGGGTCCAACCTTTCCTAGTTCCATTAGTGTCCATTTATGGACCTCTCTGTGTGAGTTTGCCAAAGCTGCTTCTAAACATGCTGACAACCCTCTGACTCCATAGTCTGCATGGAAACAAGTTACAGAAGATCATGGCTGTACAAAAAAAATTACTTTGTTGTATCTATTAAAAAGTTCTTAGTAATTTTATTCAATACTCCCTGCTTCTAGCTTCAAGGGTTTGATCAATAACAGTTCCATGTTTGCCTTCACCATAAATCTTGTTCACAACCCACCAGATTCTGATAATTTTGGAGAAATGTCAACAGTGACCCCAAGACCTCTTTCCTGAGTGGTAACTATTAATTCTTCGTCCATGGTTGTGTAGATATGGTTTAGGCTTTTTTTCCTATGGGCATACTGTTTTGTGTCTGTCTATGTTGAAGCCTTTCTGTGACTTTTTTGCCCACACAAGGCAAGGCTCTTCTGGCATTTTTGTGCCACAGATGAAGCATTTGACTTTTTAAGACAGTTATGATCATCCACAGAATTGAAGATTTCAGTGTATATTATTTACTTCAGGTCATTGAGGAAGTTCAATAAAACCAGTCCCAGCACCAGACTTTGTAGGACTTCACTGTTGACTCTTCTCCAACCTGAAAAGAGACCATTAAGCCCTAGTCTTTGCTTCCTGTCCTTTAATCAGCTTCGTTTGTAAACGGACCTTTCCTCCAGTACCGTGGCAATTTAGTTTCTCTAATAACCTTTGATTATTTTGAACTCTAAATATATTATGCCCTCTGGGTCACCTTTACCCATGTGCTTCGTGGCAGCATCACAGGATTTCAGCAGGATTTCCAGCTGCAAAAGCCATTCTGGTTCTTTCCCAATAGACCGTGTGCGTAACAATTCTGTTCTTTCACATCCTGTTGCCTTAACTATTTTGCTAATGATACATTGTCTAGTCTTTCACCAAAAGACATTATACCTTTAAGTCTAGTTCTGAAGAATTCAACTGCTGTGTCTCCTTAGGAAGTAAAAGCAGAAAGAGAAGCCAGGTCTCTTGACAGTTGTCTGTTAGACAAAACTGCTTCTCTTCGTTATTTTTGAAATGGTATTCCCTAGACTTTCTGGACCTTCCCTGGCCTCCCTGGATGGCCAAGTCCCTAACACACTATTTTATGTACTGAATGCTATTGTCATATCATTATACTATGGGTAGAACACAGACTGCATGCTTGTATGTATGTACATACTCAGTAATGATATTTTCCCAAAGTAAATGCTGTCCTATGTATGAAGGCTGTAGTTTGAATGCATTTAAGAGTTGCTAAAAGTCACTCATTGCTGAATAGAATTATATATAAATCCAATAATATTTTAAAAATTACAAATTAGTAAAACCACTGACTGCCATGGTATGGCTTGAGCAGCAAGATAGTTTTGGATAACTGTCAAAACCCGAAATGTGTCAAACTGCTCCTAACAGTCATAAAAATTAATAAGCAACACAGCTGCACAGACTAGCAGCACTTCTTGTTAATGTATGTAGAGATACGTATGGCCATGGACAGGCTGAGAGATAAACAGCTCTGAAGATAAGTATACTCCACATAGGGACTTTGTGAACTGTTGCTAATCGGTTACTTGATTTTATTTACCACTGTTCCATATCATTTGGCTTTATATATTGGCAGAAGGCCTACTGAATGGCCTTCTTATAATAGAGAATACATCAGATTTATCCCTGGTGTAGGGCTGTCTTCAGTGGAGTTAGTCCAGAAATTCATTTGGCTCAGTGTCTCATGTTAACAGAATACTTGGGATAACTGGAGTTACTTGAGTGCTTTCATTTTTGTGACGATATGGTAAGGTATTTCCTTTCAGTGATCCCTTTCACAGGCAGAGTTTAAGATAAGCTGCCATTTCTCATGATAATGTCAAATCTTTCTACCAGATGTACTACTTTCCAAAACAAATTTCCAGCGTGTGTAAATGAGTTCTGTTTCCTTTTGGTTTCAATCTATTTTCCGTTCCATAGTTCTCGCTTTTCATTCAAAAAGTTTTAGAATACATGTGAGTTTTCCCAATGTCTCCACCAAAAGACTCACGTAATTTACATCCACTTTATATATGACATATGTAAATGGCAAAATATTTGTCCACCTAGCTCAATGGCAAAATTAAACCCAGCACACCTAATCTTTACTTTGCAGCTATGTGCTCTGGGTTATGGATCTCCACCTTTCTTTATGCTAAGCTCGTATTTCTACCATTGCTCTCTTTGTGCCTTCTGTTGAGGTAAGAGGTGATATTGTAGTTAGGTTCTACATATTCAGGCTACAAGTCCTTTCAGAGAAGTTTGATTTTACTTCAGTGATGTAGGAAGGTGGCAGCAGTCCTAAGGCAACATCAGGTGTCAGCTAGGGATGTTTCCTTGTTTCCCCTACAAGCCAGGGAATGGAGTGCCGCAGGCACTGCACTGTAGTGGTCCTAGCACTCGGCTAAACTTTTATTTAGTTTGCTATTTAGGAAAGGTAGAAGACGTGAGGCTGGCATGGCCCTTGCCTTTTATCAGCTTATGGTAGACACATTACTGCAACCTCTTTGAAGTGCCAAGTTGATTTTCTGCTTTTCAAATATTGTGTAAATGTGGTTTCTGTTCTTTCCTCTAAGTATATAGCTTAGAGCAATGCACCTTACAGCTCAGCTGGTGCTTTCTGATTCCATAACTGTTTTCTCCCTTTACATCATGGTTAGGAAATGTTTAACATGTTCTGGGACCAGTGACGTTGAATGATTTCAAACATCATTCTACTTGACTGCTTATACTCAAAGCAATTCATTGAAATCTACACTGATTCTGGACACTTTTGACTCTTGATTTTGTGCATTATGGATTTTTTTTCTCTCGGTAAGGGAGTTTCCCTTTTTAGAATGCCATTTAGTTTTCTTTGGGTTCCATTTATTCCATCTTTGTGCTGTGGAACTTTGAGCACAAATGATAAATTTAATACGAATGAGCTTTGTAATATACCATGACAAAAATCATTCTGTGGTTTGGCATTCTGGAGGTGGATAAAATGAAAATAGGAATGCAGAAAATATCTAGGTGATGTGGGATTGGATTTAAAATCTCAGTTTGGAATTTCGTCCTAAAATACTTATTTTGAATTAGAGTCGTCGAAAGACCTGCTTATTTGAGTGAGTTGAGATTTAAACAAAATCTTGTAACAGCCATTATTCTCAAAATATTTGGTCAGAAAATGGTCAAAAGTCATGCAAATCATGGTTATTGTGCATTCATGATACCTTTTTAACTAAATTACAACTCAGAGGTATTTTTTTTCCAAACCCACCTCAGAGAATTGTGGACTTTTAAACTTTAGCTGTATTTGACTGGACATCAGAACCACAGCCTGATTATAGCATGGACCACAAACTTGACCCAAAAAACATTTGCAGTTTACCTCACTCATAGTTCATATTTTCATAGGTAACCTGACTGTCCTACAATCCAGCTTGGGATTGCCCATGTCAGCCTGATTTTCTTATCATCTTTATCACTGAAGTCACACAGTATGTCTTTTTGGGACTAGAGGAGATCTGGAGCTGTCTTTGATTTGGGTGGGTTTCAAGGTAATTTCATTATTAGTGAAATTAAGCTAACTCCTGATAAAAAGAAACACTGCAGTCTAATTTCAGAGAATCACATAGATGGAATTGCTCTTTGGGTGTTGGATTTCCTCCTCCCCCACATCATGGGTTTTGTTTGGCTCATTCCCACTGGCATATGTGTGAATACCAGACTTTGCTTGCTATACTGGAAGATTTTGGCTGCTGCTTTATTCCCTGAGCAGAACTTCCTTTTTCTTGATCACTGATGTGGATGTTTTGTTTCTTTCTCTCAGGCTTATCAGGTTGTAGTGCTGCTATTTTCCTTCTTTCAGAGTGTTTTCACGGGACTCCATCTTCTTTCCATTCTTCATCTCTTGTAATTTTATTTTTCTTTACCAGGAGCTTTTCAATTAAGGAGTTTTAAATGGACACGCTCTTATTTACCAGACCAAAATGAGCCCCAGAAGGCTACTGTTGTTGCTAAAGTTCCGTGAAAGCATCAGCAGGGTTCTGATGAAAATTTGCCTGTTTTCCCTGGCTGTCTATCCAGGAGATTACTGAGGATCTGAGAACTGCCTTTCCTTCAAGTCAGCAGTGAGATTGGAGACTTGAGGACAGTCCTAGGTCAGTTCTTTTTTCTCCCCACAAAACTCGCTTTTCTAGGCTTGGAGTTGGAAGTCTCACTTCTGATCTTCAGGGTACTCAGGGTTTTCAGAGTGCCAGTTCTCTGGGAGGGCTGTCAAAGTGCAATTCAATGGGAATTGTCAAATGGGAGTCTAGTGGAAGGTGTCCCTGCCCGTGGCAGGGGGGTTGGAACTAGATGATATTTAAGGTCCCTTCCAACCCAAACCATTCTATGATTCTATGATGTGATTATAGAAATTGGTAGTACTGATGCCTGTTCTATGATTCTGGAGGGGTAAGAAAAAAACTAAGCTAGAGTCATACAAGGCATTGGCTGTTTCTATTTGCCACACAAGCACTAGATGTACACTGCTAAGAGCAAGGAGCCAAATCGACCTTGGCAGGTTCTGCACAGGAGCACATCACAGTCATTAAGTCTACTGAGCTATTTTCTTTCTCTAATTTCTATGTGAAATTTATTTGTATTACAGATTTTTTTGGCCCAACAGTGTTATTCTGCTGAGGCAGTAGACAAAACCCTACATCCTGTTGCTGGGATTTCAAAATATCACAAAGTCATCACACTTTTCTCCCTTGTTTTTGAGCTTGGAGTAGGTGGCACAGGTAAAACTACTACATGGTTCATAAAAATCCAATTTTGTTAAAGTGGGTTGCAATTTTTCTATGGGCAGCATAATGAAATATTTTCTAAATGATGGTATGCCACTATGTTTTTTCAAGTAACTTGTTTGTTGCAGATGATTAGAACTAAAAATTTGGAGTGCAGTTGCAGCTGAAATGTCACGTTTCTGGTTATTTGGGATAAGTTTGCATTGTTTTTTTCTCCTGTTTGTTTTTTCCTTTTGGGCATCACTACTTACAGGGTGAGATTTTTACTATTTAGCATTAGGTATATAATTTAAGAACAGAGGCTCCACAGATGTAGTCAAAGAAATTTTCAGAATCCTGTTAGACTAAATTCACATTCTCCATTCACCATTTATTCTTCATGTGCATAAGCTTCTAATTTAGTTACCTAAATAAGCTACTGAAACTTAGATGGCATTAATACCTTCTTCATTTTGTGCTGTAACAACCAACTGCATCTCTTCACCATTCTTAGATCTGTTTTCTTACTTCCGTGAGCCATATTTCTCATACTGACATATAAATATATAAAAAAAAAAAAAACAGAGAGACAGAAAATTGCTTTTGGTCCTTTTCAGCCATCTCTCTGTTCTTAATCTTTAGTCATCCTATTGGAAGTGTCATTTAAAACAGGTAAAGCTGTTAAAATATGAAATATATTCATTGTCTCAAAACTCTGTGCCTATGTCCATAGGATAGTTCACCATTTAAATAATAGCTAATTCAATATTTATTGGTTCTATCTAATCTATAGTAAGCCCAGGAGCATACTGACCTCTGTGAGACAAATGACTTGCAAAGTGACCACCGGACTCATTTGACTAGATCAGATTGGTGGTGCTTCTAATTTTGTAACCAAAACATCTGATTCCAAATACTAACTAACAGGCAGTGTAAAGGCAAGTGAGGGAAAGCATGATCCATCTGGTAAGATGCTTCCAAATTTATGTCCTGAAGCGTGAACACTGATTGAGCCAGTGGTCCTAATCCAAAGGCCATTTAAGACACTGAAAGAATTCCTCTGTTTTGAAAAGACTCAGAAACTAACATTTTGTCTTTTATGTTTTTGGTTCTATTTTCACTTAGTTCTCTATTTTATATTTCCCTTCGCATTAGGGCCCTTTTATTCTGAAAGCTTTTTTACTTTTGAAACTTGATTTTCATACATATGTTTATTTCCAATGTGCACTTTATTTCTGGTTTGGTTGTAGTGTTGTTTTGGTTTGGTCTGGGTTTTTTTTTAATCGAGTCTTTCTCTAAATGCCTTACTTTTCCCACATTGCGTGAGTGGGAAGGCACTTTCTCCCTTGTGAGATCTGTGTACTGACTCATTGTATTAATTGGAAAGGTAGCTTGTCTTTAGATTTCTAGTTTTGTGTCTATTCCTTTTAGATTTAGATTGCTCTGTTAAGTCCATAATAATATAAATATTTCCCTAATCCTGGAATTGGCAGACTTCCTTTGGATTTTCTATGCCAGACTTTATTTTCAATAATATGACCCTCAGTAAAGAGGCAGCTGGATAAAGTCATAAATTCTAAAATCCATGGATAGCCACATACTTTAATTTGCTCTCTTGTCATCTGTTGTCTGAAGTAGTAACTCTAAAACTTATTGCACTTCAAAATGGTGCTGAAAATCATAAAGACAGCATGTCTGCAGGGTACTCTTTGAGTTCTGTTTATGCATAGTAGGAGACTGAGGTTGGAGTGGAGGATTTGGGAAATTTGGCTTTGGAGTGGTCAAGGCTGGAATCTCTCAGCCTGCTGTTAGTGGACTTGAGTGGTGGTATTTGATGTATCAGTGCCTGTAAGCTAAAAGAATAATCTATTTGCAACAGAAAATACATACTGACATTTTGTGATGTACAGGTGTGCTCTGCTGAGACAGACAGATCCCTACTATGAGAAAAGGGAGTCCTACAAATCCTTTAATGCAAATCTTTTGTGGCCTGCACAAATGAAACAGCATGGTACTGCTGCTCTAAAATAGCCTGCTGAACAGGGCATAATTTTGAACATGCAACAGAAAAGCCTGTGTTAAATGGAGGAATTTAAAGATACATTTCTTTTCAGTGTCCCTCGGCTACATGCAGAATTCTTTCTCCCTACTACAGTTTACTGCTATGAGCAAAACAATAATTCTCTGTATGTTTTCAGAACTAAATCTAAACACTTTCGGCAAATGCAGTAAGACTTACAAACTTGAGGAAGCAGTTTTTTCCCTAAATTAATGCTGTTGGGTATGATTTTCAACAGAACACACAAAAAATTAGGAAATTACTCAGTTGCTCTCTTCTCCTTTTCTAGATAAATGAGATCCGATACAGACTGAAAGAGAAAATGTAGTATGGATGAGCTTAGTGTTACGATGTTGACACCATATTGCAATGCTATGTACACTTGTAATACGTTACTGTTCACTGCATCCACTATACAACTGCTACTCAGCTATATCCGATAATATGGTCCTGACATTCCATTTTTTTATAGATCTTAGCAGAAAATAGGGTTTCCTTAAGCCAAATTATTAGGTAATTTGTTCACTGTCTTGCTAACGTTATGAGTAATTCCTCATAATTTTTTTCAGCACTTTTCCAGTATTCCCATTTCACTTCAGTCCTTTAGTAAATTAGACTTGTTTAGATTTTTCTTGATTATTTTTCCCTATCCTGTCACGTTTGTCCTGAGGAAACTTTTTACAATGCAGAGCTTAAGGTGTCTTTACTTAAATGTAATAATTTTGGTATTTTTGGCTTGGTTCTTTTTACATATGCAACCATCCAACTCTGTGTAACAGACTGATTGTGCATTATTTTACTGCACTTGGGAGATCTTTTCAGAGATGGAAACATAAAAGCTACAGCTTTCATGATGCTTATGAAATAGAACAGAAACCACATCAGCTGGCAATTCAGTTTTCTTTTCCAAGTTTTCTTGTTCCAAGTTTTTCAAAAAGATCACTTATTTTATATTTTGTTTAACAAGTACAACACTATATTATCTTTGTGTGAAGAAAAAAAAAGAAGTGATAGCATTTGGTCTTTTGCATGTTGTATTTTTTCACCCTCAGGAATTATGCTGAACACATGGATAGCTGGGGTCAACCAGGGTGAAGAAAGCTCAAATATTCCACTTGGCCTCAAACCATACCAGCTGTGCTCCTTTTTTCTCATTAGGCTCAGGCATTTGGCTTGCACAAGCTCTTCACTTAGCTTTTGCGTGCCTGCAGTGCTGAAGCTGGTCAGAGTCCTGTCACTAATTCCCAGGATTCAGTTTCTTCTTGCTTTCACTCACATGTGTAAGCAGGGCCAGGCCACATTCCTTGGCTTTGGGTCAACCTTTTGAGCAGCATAGACTGTTGTGAAAGTGGTCTTCCTTTACCCTTGAAGAATCACTGAAACTCCTTTGTACAGTCAGATGCCAAGGTACTTGATCCGCTTTCTTCTGGAACTTGCTTCGATAGTCTTTCATTGTAGAGCAATGAATTTTAACCAGCAAACAATGGAGAAACTCCTGAACATGTGGCCTGAGCTGGACATTCCCTGCTTACCTTTAATTTGTAGCTTTCTCCTGGCTGGGAGGGTTTTCTGGTCTTTCTTCCTTTTTTTGTGATGAGCAATTAGAGGAATTGGGAACAGTTCCTCCTGAAGGAGTGGGGAGAATTTGGTGATACAGGAGAGCAAAGCTATTTTGTTCTTGGCTGCCAGATAGATAGGTTTTCTCCTTCCAGGTACACAGTGATAATTGTAATGGCCATCCCGGTGATTACCATGGTGGAACTTGGCAGTTAAATTGTCGTCTTCTTTTTCAGGTTACCTAATACACAGGAAGCAAACACACAGACTGAAAACCTCTGTAGTCAGAGTAAAAATCTTTGAGATGGTTTTTCCTAATTCAGAATTTCATTTTATTTGAAAATCCTACAGTAGAGGCCATTTTGTATCAGATAGCATCTCTGTGCTGTACACAGTGTCGTTGTGTCAGGAAGCAAAGTGATTTGGAGAGGCCTGGGATTGAGGTTTTGCTCCAAGGCATGGTTTTTTCTCAGCATGACCAATCTGCTCTACAGCTTTGCTTCTCTCTCACTTCCCTAGTCAAGTCTAAGTCCACAGTCAGAACTGATCCTGCATTATCTTAAAGAGCTTTCCCATGTGGAGTCACGAACAGCATGAAAAAGTAGCAGTAACTTCTGCATTTTTTTATATTACTGCCATGCATTTGAAGATACTGAATCATCTTAGAGAGGTAAGAATTAAGGTAGCATATTCAAGAAGCATTTAAAAATAGGTCATGCAGTCAGAGCATATTCAAGAAGTAATCTATACTAAAAATGAAAACAAATTAGGGTACGTGTGTATTTTTAGGAATAACGTTTTGGCACATCAGTTTTTCTGAACACTTTCAAGGTCATATCTTTTCCATTCTTCCTTAGGTGGGAGTCCCATTGAAACTGATGGGAGTTGTGCCTGCATAAAGCTTTGACCCATGCTTTTTCCTAATATGACATTTTTTTCTTGAATGACCTCCTGGCAACCTTGTTCATAAGTCATTTTTCATGTTCATTCTCTGAGTAAAAAGTGCCTTACATCTGGTCTTAATCTGCGTTCCCTTTAACTTCTATTTTTGCCTCCTTTTTTCTGTCATCTGTGTTGCATTGAAAATGGAGTTTCTGGCCAACTTTATTTATCCCCATGTAAGGGGTTGTAATCATAGAAATAAATCTCTTGGCAGTCTTTTCTTTAAGCCTAGACAACCACAGTCATCAGGCAAAAATAAATGATGGGGGCAACAGCTTCAAATAAATTATTGAAGTTTTTACTTAGATGCCACTCTCCAGACTGGCTTGGTTAATGCTTTCTTTCTGGCTTCTTGAGCTCTTGCAGCTTTCAGCTTTCCAGCCTGGTTTTGCTCTTTTTTACTCTTTACCTGCTATTTTCTGATCCAGTCTCTCCCACCAGCTGTCCGTCTTATGCAAAGCACTTGTCCATGCCACATATGCTTTTTCCTGATGTGTCAGTACATACATGATTTCTTCGCTTCTCCAATAGTCTACAGTAGTTTTGGTGAAAAAATGGAGCACTTTTTGGAAAAAATGTATGAGACAAAAAAAGTAGTGTCTCTTTCTGATATTAAATATTTTGTTTTTACAATAAATGCTGATTTATCAGCATGCTGCTAGTTTTTAGATAAAAAACCTCAGCGTCTTCCAAAATACTACGGCAATGTGTGTTCCTAGTTTGTGGATATGAACATATTCCTATTCCCTCTAGACCATTTAAAGACACGGTTTGGCTTGGCTTTCTTTTCCTGATTGGGAAGGTAGAGAAGAAGGGGGGTCTTTCTCTGAATCCTTTGATCAGCAGAATGTAATCTAAGATTGAGGCTAGCTCTATTGTACTCTTTTCCCCCCCGACTATGGGTGAAATATACTGCTTTTTCAGAAAGTCTGAGTAGCTGGAAACTAGGCAGGAGAAACACAGATGGAGCTCAGATGAAAACCTTGTAATCTATGCATGAGTTTATGCAGAGATATTTTAGAACAAGCTCTTCAGAGCTTAGAGTCCCTTACTGCTCCTGAAGGCACTTTATAGCACTTAGTAGAAATCATAGAATCATAATAGTTTGGGTTGGAAGGGACCGTCAAAGATCATCTCGTCCAACCCCCCTACAGTGAATGAAATCAGAACTGTAGATTTGAATGCAGGTAGAGTTTAGATTTAAGCAATTCCTTTTCCCTTTGGAAATGATGTTAGATATGATCAGGTGGTTCATGAGGCAAGCTATTCGTAAACCTGCTTTATTTTTCTCATACTACAGTCACAGGTTGACATATGTCATTCAGATATAGGCAAGATTAAGCAATGAGTCATGCTAACTTTTATTGAGCCAAATTTTGAGATTGTCACTAATTTTAACTGACCCTTACTTACCCTTGACTCTCTGAGGTCAGCAGAAATAAGGGCTACCCAAAAATTCCATCTGCTGCATCATCTCACAAACAGTACTTTTTCCTTGTTGAATCTGTAGGAGAGCTCATTCTGAGCTGTACTTACCCACGCTGAAGTACTGAAAAACTGAGAAGCTCTTGTTAGAATACAGAAAATGTATGTTATTTTGGACACTGCTGTGGCACAAAAAATTGTCTGTCTATGAAGAATCCTATTTTCTCAAATAAATAGAAATTGCCAAGAGTTCAATTTAACCAGAGCAAAGAAACATAGACAGTTGGACCAAATATGTGTGTGTTTCAGTACAAATATAAGAAGTCTGGAAAAAAATGTTGAAACTAAAGTTACTGGTTATAAATGAGACTGTTGATGTAACAGGCATGTTAGAAACTTAGTACAAGAAGAATAATCAATGTGACAGGCACATGGTGACAAATTACAAAAAGACAGGTGAAGTCATGCTGTCAAAGAACAGGTTTTTTTCTCTTGAATTAAACAGAGTAAAATCTCATAGATTAGTTACATCACAAAAGCAAAGAGTCCCTACAGGTTGAAATTACAAGATTAAATAGGAAAAGTAGAACTGGAGCACCACAGGACTGAAGTACAGTATTAGGACTGTACTACTGACTGTCCTACCTAAGTAGTGGCATTGCCTGTGACACCCTAAACAGGATCAAACAGGGCACAAAGACAGAAATGCAGTTAACAGGGGGAGACGTCATTTACCAAGCTGAGATTGGGTAAATGGGTTGGGAGGGGGGTGATTCTGAGTAAAATTTTAGGGGATTTAAGTAATTGCTTATATAGAGGCTATTTGTTTATCTTGATTTTAAAAAAAGGAAGAAATTCTAAGTAAGTCTAAATAATTCTAGGACCTGGTCTTAGACAGTGACAGAAAGACCTGGTTCAAAACACAGCTAGAACCTCTGTGTAACAGCAACTAACGTATTTACATGCATTATTCTTGAAATAGCGAAAAAAGGGGGGGGGGGGGAATCTCCCATGGCAATGTCTAACTTCAAAGAGGAAACTACATAAAAAACCTGTTTAAAAATAGAGATCCAAAATTTAAAATGTTTATAGGAGTCATGAAGATTGTTTAAATATGGGAGCTCACTGCAAGCCAACTTTCAGAAAAAGGCTTTAAAAGACAAAAAAAAGGTTTGCAAAGTGAAACAGCAGGGCGAATGAGTAAGAGGATGCCTCTTATTAAAAGGACTTCTCTTATTAGAAGTAAAAGGGCTTTCTTCAAGATGAAGTTGTGCCTAAATGAGGAAAATAAAGCATAAACAAGTTCAATATATAAACAAAGCAAGGCAGAGCAAAAGAGATTTTTAAGAACAACTTAGCAAAAACCACTAGTAGAGCCATTTTCAAGCTCTCTTTAAGTAGGTAGAACCCTGACAGAAAATCTACAGGACTAATCAATGAATAAAGTAGGGAAGGTATTTAGGGACATGCCCATTCTGGCATATTTCTCAGTCAAGAACATATCAGGAGATTTGTCACCAATAAAAGTGTTATAAGAAGAGGTTTCAGAAGAAACTGGCAACAATGAACAGTAAAAAATTACCAGGACCAGATTGTATCCATGCAAGCTAAAAGAACTGAAGTACAAAACTGTCAAGCCAGTAATGATGGTGTAATGTTTAAAAGTTTCCTTGTTGGAAAAAAATGGAGGTGGTAAATATGACACCTAATCTGAGAAATTGGTGTGAGCTGCAGTACTTCCTAGGTCTCCTTCTAAATCACTATATTTATGGGTAAGTATGATAGAAAGCGGAAGAATCAGCATAGCTTTCATAGAGGAACCCAGAATCTCTAACATTTCTTTGAAAAAGTAACAACATATGGACAAAGGTGATCCATTTGATAGAAGCTAGTTGGTCTTCCAAAACTCATTTGCACATGTCCTTCATCAAAGGCTCTTGAAGAAATTTAAGTATCATAGTGTAAGACATGCAGGCATCTCAGTAATAACTGATTAAAAAATAAGAAACAAAGAGAAAACTGTGACCTCAGCTTGGGAAGCTCCAGGAGCTGCCGCTTTTTAGAAGCTGGGATAACATCCTAAGGGAGCATCAGTACACACTTGCCTCTTATGCTCTTCCCTCAGCAACTGCAATTGCTGGCTCTGAGAGATAAATTGCAGGGGTAGGTGAATCTCTGATCTCACCTGGTGCAGCCATTGTATTTGCTTTAACGAAACATGACTTATTGCACAGTTGTTATTACAACTGTTCCTGATTATGCAGATTCAACCTGTATTTTATTTGTAGCTCTATTAAAAACTAACCAACCAACCAACCAACCAACCAAACAAACAAACAAGAGCTTTGTTAGTATTATTCAGTCATGGAGCTCTGATTGATGAGTGCAGAGCAGGTGGGATGAGAAGGCCTGTAAATCCATCCTTCAGCCCTGCCCTGCTGTGAGGATGCCTGCTTTGCTAACTACCTCAGTTTGTAGGGTGGGAGTGATGCCTGCCTTGTGCCAGATAGTGCCTGCGTCACAGAGCCTTGCTGGCTGGACAACAGTCTAGGTACGTTTTTTGTCCAGGCAAACATAATTTTTATTGTTATTTATGGGTTTTAGATGGGCACTGCCTCCATCTTTCTTTTTTATCATCCCTGCACTTCCGTATCTCTTCTTTTGCTTACTACTGAATGCTTACTGGGTTAATGCTGTGCTTCTTCCATTCCTCCTCACCCCAATACATGACCTCTGAAGTAGATGGTCCTGGGAAAAGACTTCATCCATGCTTTCTAGCTATTTATTTTGTTTAAAGCAGATTATAACTGGTCTTGAGGGAGAAGACTTGGTTTTATGAATTGTTTGATTTTAAGCATTTTGCTACCAAACTGGCTTATTTTGGTTTTAAGGATTTCTTTATTCCTATTTTTAAACTAGTGTAATGCATTTGGAATACACATTGTAAACATATAATTCTTAGGTGCTGGCATCATTCTGTTTCTGGTGTAATTTCAGTGGAATTATTTCTGCAGAATTTTGAGAATACATGGCTACATCCCATCTCTTACAGTATTTTAGGAAGTTTCTGTCAATCTGATCTGGAATCTCTGCATTTTAAAAAAACAAATTGATTTTGCTGATGATTTTCTTTTTTCTTTGTATTTGTTGCACCTAATTCTGATTTTCAGGAAATTGGAGCAAAATTACATTTATTTAATGCAAAAGTGATAAGTCTTCTTTAAATTTATTCTTTGTTTTTTTTTCCTCTTCTATTTTCTCAGAGCACCATTTAAGTCAGTTTCTGTACTTCAAACATAAGACTAGTCCCCTTTGATTTTAATAAGGACATATCTCTTTAACAGCTATCAATCAGCCACAAGTCCTGAAAATAACTGGGTGTATGAAAGAAATTTGAAGTCTTGAGTGAAGAATTGAAGAAAGGATATAGAGAAGATTAGCCAGTGGGTTGAAGATCTTTTGTAGCAGTGGGCAGGCTGCATAGATCTGTGCTACTGTTTGCATGAAAAGCATGTGCTCTCATACAATTCCAACATTATAAATCCAGAAGAGACCATTTCAATAATTTATTACAAGTTATATGGTTTTGTCCATCAGCATTCCTTGGTTTCATTTGTTTTGAATTAGGTATGTTTTTTAGGAAACAATACTAATTTTAGTTTTAAAATTGCTGTAGTAGGAAACACATCAAACCCATGGTAGCAAACTGTTAACTATTTTAGGCAGGTTTTATGTCATTTAATATCCACCTTGTTGATTTTTTTATTGTTCTAGTTTCTCAGTCAGAAATGCCGTATAGCATTAGATAAATGCCTATGAGATATGCCATATACAAAATACTAATGGTGAAGAAGCCACAAGCTGGTGATCTGAGAGTTAATAACGTGTAATGGACTTGCCTGTTGTCAGGAGTGCAGCAAAGAGAGAATGCCCATTTTGTGGCTAATGAGGCAGAGCAATGATGTGAAGTCCTTGATTCCCATCAAAAAGTGACTGAAGGCAAAATTTCTGGTGTGACCACTGCTGTCAGCCCTAATAGGAGCACAGCAACAAACACTGGAACAGTTTTTAAACTATCAGCAGAGACTTGTCTGGGAGCCTGAGCGAGGTCTGCTGAAGAAAGGTACTCTACCATGATTACTGCTTTTTTAATTTAGCTTCCTATGTATCACTGATAATCCTGGAATGGCTTGAATGGACAACATGAAGCTAGAGTTTAGCTGAAGGCCAGGACCTTTTGATAAGGTGAGATAACAGGAAAGAGCTCAAGTGAGAAATTGTCTTTGGAAGTCTCTGCTAACAGATTTTTGGATAGAGAAGTACCACAAGAGGGGGAAAAATTAACATTAAGGAATGAACATTAGATCTGGAAATAGATAATATAATAGTATTTTGTCAGATAGTTATACTCTTCCAATGGTAATTTCATATGATCCTGAAAAGAACTTCGTAATGGGCAAAATGTGGATGTTGAGATCTCACTATGACAGGCTATGTCATAGCCTCATTATTATAATTTTTTTCTCTGTCATTTCTTTGTCTAGGTGGAAAATGTTCGGTTACTTGATCGTTTATCTTCAAGAAAAGCTGCACTGGGAACCTTGTATTTAACAGCCACCCACGTCATATTTGTGGAGAATGGTTCTGAAGCTCGTAAGGAAACCTGGGTATGAATTTTTGGGTTGTTCTTTTTTTCAGTTAGCTGTGAGTGCATGGCACTTTATTGATGGCAATTTGAACAAAGCCTTGCAAAACAGTTGAAGCATAGTAAATGAGTTCATATGGATGCTTTTATAACTTCACAGTGTGTGAAATTCCAGCCTAGTAATTTTTGAAAATTTTCCATGGATTCTGGATATTGCAACACAGTAAGAGGAGTAGAAGGACTTTTGCCATATGAACACCAGATGTGATTGACCGAGGAACAGCTGCTGTGAACTACAGCGTTGCTTCTATTATCCAGGAAGAACTGAGAAGAAATGCTTTGAATGGGAATTGCTACCTTGGTTCAGCCAGCTCTTGCCTCTCTCCCTGACTGCTTGTGCTGGATCAGCGGTTTTGTTGTTTAGTCTTGGGGTTTTTTTGGCATAGTGCAGAGTGGGATACTATGTAATTTCTTCGCACAGTATCTATGGAGTTATCTATTTTGATGGATTGATAGCATATGTTGCATGTATATATATAGATACAGATATAGCTCTGGAGTTATACATTTTGAGACTCTTATGTAACTTAATTATGAATCCTTTGTCCATTGTTGTACTAATTATTAACTCTGTCCTCTTTGGTCTCACTATTCCGCTCCTGATTTTGATGGTAATGTTTCATCTCATCTAATACGGTATTTAAAATTATATCAGGACTCTCATTTTGCCAATGAGGATGCTCAACATTTTAGCCTTATCTAACTGGTTCATCTTTTCACTGTGCATACAGATGAAAAGTGTTCTTTTGCTGACAACTGCTAGCTTGCACTAAAGCAAATGAATAAAAAGCTTTGGACATATGACCAGGCTAATGTTTGAGCAGCTGAAAAACTCCAGAAACACTTCTTTGTCTGTAGGTGATTATCAGGCACTGCTTGAGCCTGAAGCTGAAGACAGGACCAAAACTTCATGAGGAGGAGTGTGGGGATTTCCTGAAACAGTAGTTTCAGGAAGATATTGTGCCTGCCCTGGCACATCATTATAAATAATTATTTTTCTTCCTAGAGACGTGAATCAGTTGGCATAACCATTTTCAATTCCCTTGCAGGTTCTTCACAGCCAAATTTCCTCTATTGAGAAGCAGGCCACCACTGCCACTGGTTGCCCGTTGCTGATCCGCTGCAAGAACTTCCAGGTCATCCAACTGGTCATCCCTCAGGAACGAGACTGCCATGATGTTTACATATCTCTGATACGTCTGACACGACCAGGTATGGGAAGAAAACTGGCCCAAAAGTCAATCCTGATCCTGAAGAGGAAGAATGTAGCTGTGCATCTATGTCCTTCGCAGGATATGTGCTTTTGTACAACAAAGCATACTATTTTAAAAGAAAGTACATAAAATACAATACCAAGCTCTGCTTTTGAAGTGTGGTTTCAGAATGAGAAATCTGAAGTGGTGTATTGGTTTTGTTTGTTTGCTTTTTTTCCCCAGTGAAATATGAAGAGCTGTATTGTTTCTCATTCAATCCAAAATTAGATAAAGAAGAACGAGAACAAGGCTGGAAGCTTGTGGACCTCAATGAAGAATATAATCGGATGGGTATTCCAAACAACTATTGGCAGATTAGCAATGTAAACAGAGACTACGGAGTGAGTTGTGATTTTCTGTTATAGAGGCTGTCTGTAAAGTAAATCAGTAGTCTGGACTATAGTAGTGCTTAGATGCAGGTTCTCATTGCACTCAGTGCTGTACACACAGGTAGTAGGGTGCAGTTCTTCCACCCTTTCACATAGAAAGACACATAGAATGTGGGAGAAAGGATGTGTCTTCATTTAACACAGAAAACATGTCCACAGTGTTTTAAACATTAGTGCTTGGCTGCTTGGATAGAGGTTTAAATCATACCTCATGTTATGTGTCTGAATGAACATTTTCCTGACATGTAGGGTTATATAAAATTACTACACAGTCATTTTAAGAAAAACAAGACTGCAAATAGAGAACTTGGCAATATTTTTTTCTCACTAGCAATTCTCACAATCCTTTTGAAGCCTCTGTGATTGACTGATCATGTTTTTCACAGTCATTTGACAAGTCATGTATCTTCCTAGCTGCCTGCTCTTCTGCCTAGTTCAATCTTGTTCAAGTCCCTAGAATGTTAATAAATTGTGAGAAATAATGACCAAAGTATTTCTGAAGGAAGTTTGTCCATGTCCATTGGCTCTGTTGCTAGAGAATATCCATGTTAAGGAAGGCCTGTGAATTTCTCAGAGAAGACTGAATGTGCTATCAGGGTTTGTTTTCTTTCTGTTAAAACAAGCGGAAAAAATGTTTGACCTCTTTTAAGATAAAGTGTAGGAAAAATGGCATCATGAATAAAACCCAGTTCTCCACAGCAGTGTCTGTAACCACAAGCCCTTCCTTTTCTCTCTCCTTCATTACGTATCTCTGACTCTCAGAACTTAATTTCTTCCTGGACATCCTAATTCCTTTAGTCATCTCAGAAAGTCCCAGGGAGATACTGGATATCCTTTTGACCCAGCCAGAATGCCAGAGGCAGATTCAGGAAAAGGAAGTTAGGCCAGGACCCCATTTGATGTCCCACTTGTCTCCAGAGGAACTTTTGGACTTTTTTGCAGGCTCACTGGGTTCCTTTCAGAAGTGGTAGGCATTGTCAGGGCTGCTTCCTTTTTGGTATCCTCACTGCAGACAGATTAATTTATTTTCTCCAAGGTTTTTTTTTTTTGTCATTGTTTTTTTTAATTATCACATTTGCTGGAAAATTTGGCTCTGTAGTCCCCTCCTATTATAACGGAGGGGTGTTTGAGACCCACTCCCATCCTTATTTCTGAATTCTACTACGGAGGAAACTGCAGTTGTAAATACAACCTTGCTGTACATAGTGATGAATCTTTCCCATTATGAATGTATGTTCTATTAATCTGTTCTCAAAGAAACACAGCCCTTCAACACTTTTGCTTCAGTTTTGCATTCATAAGTTAGAATTAATACTTTCTAGCTTCAAAAGACTGTTTTAAGAAATGTCAATGATGTGTACACAGTAATGATGGAATATTCCCTGAGATTAGAGTTCGCTGATATTTTGTTTATTTTGATTCTGCTCTGGAGATGGCTAATGTTACTTGTATAGTAGACCAAAATAAGTAGAGCTTTCTTTCACAGGTCTGTGACTCCTATCCTACAGAAGTGTATGTACCAAAGTCTGCAACTGCACACATCATAGTGGGGAGCTCTAAATTTCGGAGCCGAAGACGCTTCCCAGCTCTTTCCTACTACTGCAAGGATAACAATGTAAGTGTGAATTTGCAGCAGTGTTTGCTTATTTTGGTTTTGCTTTCATAATTGTTCTTGTAAGCTTTCACAAGAAGAAATTAGTGATTATTTTATTAAAAAAAAAAAGATGGTTATTGTTGTCAGGTTAGTATGGTTTGTGCATATGGGCACACACTGGAATTCTGGTTAGTTCGTTAACAGGCATATAATGCAGTCATTTAAACCCAGCTTCATCATCCAGCTAACACAATAAAATGCGATCTCTCTGTCACAAGGAAGTGGAGTAGTGCAAGAGGTCCTGAAACATGGGTGGCAGAAGAATGAAGGCCAGTAGCAGCATCTTAGCAAGTGACTGGGAGGAGAACAGAGCAATGAAGGATCTCGTAGCCATAGCCTGAGAGCAAGACTAGGAGGAGAAAAAGTACTTGTAGCAATTAAGAGAATCAGTGGTAACCTTTCAAGAAAAGATCTGTGAATAGGCTGAAAGAGCCATCAAATCTTTGGTTGGAGTTCAGGTTAAGGTTCAGACCACAAGGATTGTGAAGTATTGTGTTTACTCCTGGATCCTTCATGGTTCAAAGGGATAGCAAAAGGGCTGGGAATGTTGAAAGAAATACCTCCTTGTGAGTTTGCAGGTTGGCATGAGTTACAGTTAATAGAGTAATGGGCAGGAGTGGGGTAAGATTTGTGATGGTAGACACTGAACAGCTATGGAAACAGCAGGTTGGGAAGAGCTTTACTGCATGCAGGAGAGACAGGTGCCACTCATTCAGTCTTTCATATCCAGAACTTTCCCATAGCTCTTTGGTACTGACAAATTCAATGACAATGTGGCATCTTTCTCTCTGTCTTACAAGATCTGTGTGAGTATGATAAGATCAAACTCTGGAACTATTTGTTCAGCCTGTGCAGTAGTAAACATGACCTCATCTCTTGCCCTACTCTTAAAAATAGCACAAGAAATTTTATAGATGTATATGCTCATCCTAAGCAATTGGCCTGGGTTGACAGGAGATGATCTCTTCATGGATATCGTGGATAATGATTTCCACTTATGATATCCACTGGTCACTAGGACATCTTATGTTCCTAATTTTGCAGTATTGGCAGCGTCGCAGTTTCTTAATCTGGGGCTAAACATAATCTCAATCCCAAAACTAATTTGACAAACAAACCATTCTCTCCTGCTACTGCCTGCACATACCTTAACCCTTTGGGCCCCCAGTATGACACAATGTAATGGGCTGTAGTCCACACTTCCCTGAATCCTAGCCTTCATCCACAGCCCTAACTTTAACCTTAATCCGGAGGTCTATATCTGCCTTGAATATGGTAGGCTATGGAGGAGAGAGAAACATCTTCCTTCTATTAAATTGGTTGTGGACATATTTAAATGTACCTTTTGCTTCATGCAAAGGAGGTATAAGCACATATTAAATTGCTGGAATGTGTGCTGATCAGCAGGCAAGGCTCTAGATAACAATCTGTGTGCAAAAACTGTTAATAAAGTATGAACAGGCTCTCACACATTTAGGTTTCCTGTATTAAAGATTTATGTTTTACTTACTAACTACCGATACTTCAAAGACTTGGCTGAAAAAAAGCACGTCCTTTTTCACATTAATAAATAATCTGTAGGGCAGTCTGCATGGGTCATGACCTTCAGCAGGCAGATTTTCATCATGCCTATGTTCAGTGCTTAGAAAGTGCATGTATTAGCCCCTTGCCCTCTACAAATATAGCTGCCTTCTGCCTAGCAGAAATAAAAACCTCCTTGCTTGCCCATTTCACATTCTGTTCCTTCTTTCCCAGTTTCACCTGGAGGTCTGATCCTGATGGGTCTGTGGAGAAACTCTCTTTACTTCTTCAATAGCACTGATTAATAAATGTACTCCAGAGGTCAGGCTGCCTGACCCACTTTCCATGGAGTAAGGTCTTTCTCCAGAGGCAGTGCTAAAAATACACCACCATCAGTGATCTAGCTGCCTGTTATGTGGTTTTGTTTTCTGGACTCATAGAGTCAGGCTGTTTAGTAAAGCATGCACTGGTGTAAGCTGGGTGTAGTCAGTATCACAACTAATAAGTGTGAGTGACAGTGCAAAAGGACTCATTATTTATGTTACATCAGTGTTCTTGTGATTACAATGTTGTACTCATCACATCCTCTAGAGACCACCTTGCCAGAGTTATTCCACATTAGAGAAATACTATATTCAAAATAGCTCTAAAACTTGGATTCAAGACTTGACTTGGGCCAGTGGGGTTGCATTGTTTCAATATTTCCATTCCTTTTTAAAAATAAGTTTATAAACATATAATTCATTTTACCATTCTGCCCTTCCCATGTAGCTGTACATCTATGTAAACATCTAATGAGCTGGTTTTGTAAATGCTTCTGGATGCTAAATAATTTCTTCTTAATAACTATGTTGATTTTTCCGTTGTTTGTCTGTTTTTCAACAGGCTTCCATATGCAGAAGCAGCCAGCCTTTATCTGGCTTTAGTGCTCGATGCCTGGAGGATGAACAGATGCTCCAGGCCATTAGAAAAGCAAATCCAGGAAGTGATTTCATATATGTTGTTGACACACGGCCCAAAGTAAGTACCTTAAATTTCTTGCACATAGCAAGACTGAATATGGGCTGAAAACATTAGGGAAGATGCACGACATAAGTGACTCACCATACTTCTGATTTTAGTTGCATTGGTAACTCCACAGGCAAATCGGGGTTGATCAGGGGAATTTTGAATAGGAACCTTGCCCACATTTTTAGCTCTTAGAGAATTTTTTTTATTTACACTGAGCTTTTATCTTCTTTGTTCTTAACAAAATGTTAAGATACAGATAAGTAAATAACTTGAATTGGAACTGTTTCCACACACAGAGATACTATTGGTAACTATACGTTACTCATGAGAGTAGTGAAAATAATTCCCATTATAAACCTGTATTTACAGCTGTTCGTAATGTTGCAAACCTTTGCCTGCTTATACTAAAATTTTCCATGCAACATATCTCCTGAAATGGGAAAATTTCAATGACCTCTGCATAAGACTGAGGAAAGACAATTTACTGAGGTTACAAGAACTGAAGAAAACCTTCTTTGAATATCTCCAGCACTTTTATGCTTTTGAGAGAGAATCGGAAATATGGTAAATAGTGATGTCAGGTGCCGTATCTCTATATCTGACTAAAATCTTTGGCCAAGATAAAAGCTTTCAAAAAAATCATGCTGTGCAGAAACTCAGTAATCCTCTAGAAGAGGTTGGAAGCTGAAAAAACCTTGTGTCCAAATTGGCATGCTAGCAAACAGCTGTAGGCGATGAGGACTAGATAGGCTTCAGTGTCTGGAGGTGGCAGCAGGGATATGCTCCTTCTTACACAATCAGTAGCTCTCCTGTTGATGTTACCAAAGAAAGCATCTGAAGAAAAGAAGACAGAGGGGCAAATCTCCACAAAATCCCTAGTAGATATAGGATGAGCTATAACATGGGAAAAGGAAAGATGGGAGCAAAGGTTTGAGGGAAAGGAACAAGGGCTATTTCGATATCCTGAAATGGAGTGAGGAAGGGCAGAGCTGGAGCAGACACAAGGAACATGTCTGGTTGGTGATTGACGGAAGATCTGGGGGCCGGTGGGAAAGTGCTGAGCACTTACAGCTGTAACCAGAGGCAGCAGCCAGAAAATCAGGGCTTTGGCATGTCTCATTGCACTTTCTAATTTGGTGACTACTTTGACCTTCAGTTCCCTCTGTTGGGAAGACAAGGATGCTACCACCTTACTTGTGGTCCTGAAGCAAGTGAATCATGATCAGCACTAGGACAGGACTGCTACCACTGTGTTCAGAACAGGCTTTAAATAGGAAGTACAGACCTAGCTGTTTAATGCTTGTTTAACAGTTTTCTATATGTAATAATAGTTACAGCATAACATTTCCTGGCTGATAATACTGGTAGTCTTCCCTAATGAGGAAGTTGCTCAATGACGGGATTTATTTCTAAAGACTGACTGACTTGGCTATTACTAATGTTTTACAAGGTATTAACGGGAAGTTCCCATTCTGTGAACTTTTCTGGTAAACGACTTCGAGACACTTCCTGTGTGCAGTGAAAAAAGCCTGTACTTTAAGTGGAGAGAGTAAAATCGGCTTGCTCTGCCATGAATGACGTCATATTTCCAGCAACTCTGGCTTCTTCAGAAGCCACTCAGGAGATGAAGACCGTTTTCACTAAACTTCTCTAATAAAAAGGGTTTTGATGTAAAGAAATTTGTATACACAGATTCCTACTTCTCTGTGCTACAAGACTGACTAATTCACTAAAGCTCCTGTGATCTCTGGTGCCAAATAACAGTCTTATTACAGTTTTATACCTCCTAATGCATCTATAAATCTAGAGCATGTAGGAAGTGATAGGTATTGGTGCAAGCTGTTCCTCAGGGAACCTTTAACAAATGCAAAGGTAAGATAGCCAAGTCTGGTGCAAGGTTTCCCATTTATCTAGGAAGTTAGAAAACTACCTGCCTCTTCTCTCATCAGAACTGGTTCCTTGCAGAGATTATGAATTCATGGACCCTTGAATTCAGCATTCCCCGGTGCTCCTCATATGTTGTCCTTCATTGTGTTTGATAATCTTCAAAACAAAAGATTTGCCTGCGGAAGAAAGCTTTTTTTCCTCTTCATTTAAATATACCAGGGTGACCATATGCAGAGCTTTACTTAGGCTACTGTCTTTCTTGATTTTCTCCTTCCTCTATTAGCTTTACAGAAGCTAATACAAACTTACTGTTTATGACTAGAACAGATTAATTCTATAACTCTTTATAACAAAACAGGACTTGGTTATCCTCCACATTAAAGATGCCAGGAAATCTGGCAAGTGAGGTCTGTTCCCTTCAGAGGTTGTATCCTCATATTCACTGAGATTAAGTGAAGCCAGGCACAATTTAGAGAGCTTTACAACAACTGCTTTAAGAGCAACAGATGGAATTTTGGTAGGTGATGTGGAAAACTTGTTAGTAAATATTGTGGCAGCTGCAAAGTTTGGCAACCGACAATATTTAAAATAAATGAGTGTCAGATAGCCTTGCAAAATTAACCTTATATTTATTTACTTTTAAAGAGGGCTATTTCAGATTGTCTTTTAAGAAAGGATTTCTGTGACAAAATTGATCTGCTGCAGAGACAGTTAATAGCATTTATTTTACTGAGGATTAGGTCAGTCAGGGGCCAGATGTTTGTCATTTAGTGTTTCAGGGGGTTGTGGTGGCTTACGCTCATACATACAGATCTTTCTTCTTAGACACTGATACCTACTTCAAAAGAGAAAGATTAGGATTCAGCAGATAATTTATATCTTTCTAGCAAGTCACACTGAGGACTTTGTCCTTAAAGGACACACTGTTCTCAGACTGTATCTGGGTTTTTTTTATTGTTCATTGATAGAACATCAGCAAACAGCTGGTTGATAGACTAGAATATTTTTCCCCCTATGCTTTTTCCTGAATTGCATACTACAAGTTAAAGGAAGTTTTACACAGGACTTGAGTAAATGAAAAATGCTGGGGGTTTCCTTTGGTTCCTATCTCAGAGTTGCATCATGAAATAATGCAATGCTTCAATTCCAAATGGTGGTCCACAAATATAACTAGATATTCCTATCGCCAAGTTCTGCTCATGGATGCTCATGGGAATGGATGGGCTAGAAAGTGTGAAGATGGGAAAAAATCCCTGATCTTTACATATTAATTTGGACAGAATAAAGGAATTGAAAATTTGTCTCATCTAGCTGTTTTCTTGTGCATATAAAATGAATTATAATGGCATAAAAAGCTTTTAGTCTTCAGGTGTTTCCTTTCAAAGTCGAGAGGTCAAATTTGGTCCATCGAAACCTATTTTGACATATGATGCAAAAAAGCTGGACTTGTTCATCTTAGCTGGAGGTAAGTTGGCAGCAGACAATCAATCCTACTCAACTGCGTGCATTCAGCTCCAAATTAAAATTGAATATTGGCAGTATGTCTGTTTGGGGTGGCAGAGATCAGGAAGGGACATTCTTGTGTATCCCCTGATACCATTAGTAGATTACTGAAGGACATTATTGTGAGCTTCAGAACCAACCACAGAGGCAGCAAATCAATAGTACTGCCTGCGATATTGGGAAATAAATGAGAAATAGAGTTATCTGCATAGTCTCTTAGCCCCTAGGCAATGCTTAAGAGATACTTTGTTTTGATTTTTCATGAGCGTTGGCTCTCACTGCAATGAAGATGAGTCACTTTTTGTCCAGCTGATGCCTCATAAGGTCTCTCCAAAAGCTTTGTTAGTGCCCTCCAGTCTGGATGTGCAATATCCATTGTTATTTAATTCTGAAATTTTTCCCGAGCAGAAGCTGTTAGCCGTGCTTGGAGGCATGGAGGTTCTGCCACGTGGACTGCTTTGTTACTCTTGGAGCCTTCATACTTCTCAGGAAGCTCAAAGGCTCCCCAGCCTTACAGCGTGCATTTCATAGAAGAGCAGGGACTTTATGCAAAAAGAGAGTTTTTTTCTATTGGACAGTGAGATTTTGCTATAGGAAAAAAATTTTAAAAGAAAATAAAAATAGGATAATAAAGTAAAAGCACTTCATTCATTTCTGTCAGCTCCCCCTCAAAAGGGGGAAAATAAGCATTAAAAACCCCTTAATTTTATGCTTGGGAAAACTGAACTAATGGATCATTTAGTGACTTTCCCACGCCATGAAGCAAGTAAGATATTCAAAGATAAAACTCCATCTTCCAGTTGCATGTATTTTTTGCTGAAGCTGAGCAAAATATTTGATAGTACTGCATTGCAGATGAAAATATTTGTGGTAATTTTGTTAATTCAAATATTTTGTGGTCTCATACAACTACGGCCAAGATACTATAAACTTAGGAAGAACTACTCCAACTCTCTCTTCATTATTCCAAGCTTCAAAGAAGTAAGCTGTATCAACTTTTGGATGATTTGAGCAGAAAACAGAGTAACTTGGGCAACATTACAGTGTACATGTTATGAAACAGTGGCATGGCAGATAAGACACTGCCACCTGCTGGGTATATTCTGCTAGTAAACATAATGCTGATCAAAAAATAAAATCAGAATAGTCTTTTAAACCCAAATTAAAAACTTTATTGTCTTGTAGAGAAGCCCTACATAAGCTGTGATTTTTGTGTTTAACCTCAGTAATGAAGTTTCACTCCAAGTGTGTATAACAGAGGTAAGAGCCTCAGCAGCTCAGTGCCCGCAGTAGGCTGTAACAGATCCCCAACTCCTAACCCATTGTGTTGACACTGTGATAAATGCTTCCTATTTGTGCCTGACTGAAATCACTCTGATTTATTGCAGTAGACCACAAGCTGTGTTTTGGAAATAACATGCTACTGGGTTTTCATCTAATTTTCCCTATTTTTTTCAGCTCAACGCAATGGCAAACAGAGCAGCAGGGAAGGGATACGAAAATGAAGACAACTACTCCAACATCAAGTTTCAATTCATAGGTATTGAGAACATCCATGTCATGAGAAACAGTCTGCAGAAAATGCTTGAAGGTAATGCTCTATTGAAAACTAGAGGAAAGATTTGATCCTTCTGTCATTCAAATCAGGATAACTGCTCTGGAATCAGCAGCAGTGAAAACAGGTATGAAAAGCCCATTGGAGCTGCATGCAGCTGCCTGCTGGCTAATGGGATTTGTGCAGTGGAGCATCATCACAACTAGTGGTGAATTCCTAATCGTGCAAACACCTTGTTTTATGGGTGAAATCCAGATATCATTTACTTTAATGACACAATTCAATAAAGTCTGATCTAGGTAAAACAGTCACTTTCTTTGCGACGTATTTATACTTAAATCCTTGGTCTAAGGTTTTCAGGGAGGAAAACGGAACGATTTTTAGTTCACTACAAAGTCTTGTTTGGCTAGGAGAGAGGCTGAGTGAATAAACCTGTTCTTTTATTTGTTCAGCTTAAGATCATCAAAATTAAAGTAGTGAACAACCAGCCTGGCTGCATGGACAGTGCTATGTATTATTTTTGAGCTAAAAGGTTGTGAGATAGGCCCACAGCCCAAACTGATCGGTAACAAGGTAATTTCTAATGCACGTAACACTTTAGGTTGCTTGGGGCACATTCCTTCTTAACGTCTCTTTTTAAATGAGCCATATGCTCAAAACATCTGCTTTTTTCATAGGTTTTGTATTTGCTATGTTGAAATCTCATATTTAGCAACCTGGCTGATATGATTAGAAATCAGGTAAGTAAAATCTGTGAGTTCAAGCACTTGAGGATTTCAAGTCATTTTATTTTAAAAAGCCCTGTACGAGCAGGGCTTTTCTCATGTAAGGTGCTGCATAGGTTTTCTCTTTTTCCATTCAGTGTCCCTTCATGTTTCTCTGGTGGCCTTTAAAAATTGATATGTCTGCTACTTGTGATCTGGTGTGAGATGTTATGTACCCCAAAGGTACATAAAAACCTTTGAAAAGACAAATGAGGCTGATGAAAAATGTTTAATGTGTGCTGCATTGTTGCTTGGAAGTGTACAGCATGGAAAAGAGGACATCAAGACATAATGGGTCTGATGTGTTCCAGAAGTGCAGGGGCCATTTCATTCAATTTACCGGATTAAGCAGAAGTGAAGGTTGGAGGATCTTCTTCACATGAGAAACTTTCAATATGAGAATAGGAGAAACTTTCACATGAGAGAATTTCAATATACAATTTTAAATAACTTCCAATGCTGAGGAAATTTGAACAAAAATTGATTATTGAGTTTTCCACTGGAAAATGCACTTATATTAGGAATGTGTTCATTTCAATGATTTTTCTTTAGGAAAAAGCTGAATAAATTGATTTATACTTAAAATTATGCCAATGCTTTATTTGAGTAGGCAAAAAAATTTGGTTTCAGCTTTGTGATTTTACTGACTTTGATTCTAATAATTTTATTTATCTTAACTTTAACATGTATTTACCCTTGTATAATGTTAATTTGGGGCAAAATACATCATCATTATAAAATGACCGAATTTGTAGGACAAGGAGGATTTTTTCAGAATATGCAAATAATATTGAGATTTGACTGTTCTCTGGAAGTAAAATCCATTTCAACATGCTGGAGTTTCCTTCCTCCCCCCCAAAAATGTTTTACTTCTGTCTCTGCTGCCTCATAGTGCTTTAGTATAGAATTGATTTTTAAAATTTTCATTTAAAGAGAGGTATATGTGGAGATCTGTGTCATAATTTTGATCCTGGTCACAACCTGCTTGAAATTATTTTTAATATTAGAAGGAAATATTGCACAAGGACTTCTCCCAGTAAAGATTCAAGGGCTGACTGAGGCTGTCATTTGGTTTTTGTGATGGGAGAGCTTTGTCGCGCACCCAGGGGCCAGCCAAGACTTGACCCTCATTTGTTGTGCATTGAGATGATGACCCCACGTTGCTCCCTGTCTGTATTTAAACGCTGTCTGTATTTAAACAGCAAATACGAGCTTCTCCTCCCCTCATACCAGGAGCAGTTGCTGATATATGAGCAGCCCTCAATCCTTTGACTTCAGCAATAGATCAGCCAGAAAGAGAGTTTGAGGGTTTGGCCCACAGCATCTACTCCTTCCTCTGCCTATGGCCCTCCTGATAGAAGGGGGAACTGGTCCAGCATCCCCCTCTGGTCCTTTCGCTGGTGGAAGAGGCAGTTTCCACCACGTGTCCTGTTTCTTCCTCCCTAACTGGGGAAGGGAGCGCCACTGGATTGCTATGAGTTCTGCCCAGGGGCTCTTGATTTTTGTGTGCTCATGCAGCAGTTCTTATTTCTCCAAGATTTTGATATTTTTTCTGCTGAGATAGATACACCTTTTCCCTGTCAGGTAAGCCTCATAATTGAATTAATAATTGAACTCAGTATTAAGGCCCAGATTGGTAGCCAAAATCATGTGAAATATACAGTGTATGCCTTTCGGACAGTCTGACCTTTGCTCAGTGAAGTGGACAGTAAATATTGACTCTAATTTGGTAGTGGGAATGAGCAAAGCACTATTCCAGCCTTACCTTGGGCTTTTGTAAATAGAGACAGCAGCTTCAGCCAGAATTCAGCTACTAATTGGTCATGCTTCCATCTGCACAGGAGCATTAATCGTGAAAAGCTGTTTGCTTTCAGTGCTGCTATCTATGCATTTTTATAAATATCCTTCAAAAATTACTTTTAAAATAACCATCTGGAAGAGGCCCAATGTATAAAGATTGCAAGACTCTGTATGGACACATTAGGCTATTTTCCCCCTGAATTAAATGGAGTTAAGACAGCCAAATACGTTCGGATGTGGTATAAACTCTGACTTCGCTTGTAAAATGAAATTTCAGTTACATTGAAGGACACTAAAGTTGTGCCACTGGTCATGATGGCCATCATTAACTGAGTCCTTCAGAAGATTTCCAGAGGACAAGTGATCTACTAAGACATTATTAAGTCATAGATTGTACATTAACTCAGTAAAAATCATGACATTTTTCGCTGTATTCCTTAAATGCATTTCACTGGTTAATATCTTTTTCCTTAAAAGACAGCATAATTGTACATGGATCAAAATAAATGCATAGTCTGTTTATGGGGTGAATTTAGTATCTCACTGTTGAAAACAGATTGCACCAAATACTGCTGAGTATTTGTTTACTGCTGGATTGAGCAACCTGGCGTAGTGAAAGGTGTCCTGCCCACGGCAGGGGGGTTGGAACTACATGAGGCCCCTTCCAACCCAAACCATTCTATGATTCTACGATTTGATTCAGATTCTGATTGCCCTTTTTTTGTTCTGAGATTACAAACTCTGTAATACTAAAAAATAGACACCAGGACACAGCAGGGTAGAAACTTATGTTGTAAAAACTGGGAGATTTTTTTTCTTCAAACATGGCATAGAGCTTGGAAAGCTTTCAGGAAAGTATTTTCCTTAATGAATTATAGATTTTCCTCACCATCAAAATAGTTTCTAAGTGAAGGTTTAATAAGATTTTATTCAGGGATGGAGAATGGTTGCATGAATCGCTTTCACTCAAATACCATCATCTGTGGTGATGCTGATGGCTGAGTTTGGTGGGCCTGCTCTTACAGACCTTCATCAGCAAACATAGCTTGGAATAGGAGGCTGTGGCACCACTTAGGTGTCTGTCTGTCTGTCTGTCTGAAAGCAGAAATTCTATGCTGTTTCCAAGCCCTCATTATTAAATACACAATCCCCTCTCAGGGTTTTGAAAACTTCACTCCCAACACAATTTTGGAAACTTTGTTCTGCACAGGATGTCTTTGGTAAACTGTTTGCAACAGGCTTTGTAACAGCTTCTCTTTTTAACTTACATCAACATACTGGGGGAAACTTGATCCATCACTGTTTCTTAAATATATGCTTTTTTTTCAGTGGTAAATTTTGACTGTGAAGTAGCCATTCTTTTCAAAAGATGAATGTTTTATATGGAGGATATCTGAAGAGATAACTGTTTGGTTGAACAGTCAGTGAAAGCTTAAGGGTCTATGATTACTGTACATTTAAGATGTGGCTTATTTTGCAGTTTGTGAGCTGAAATCACCTTCGATGAGTGACTTTCTGTGGGGCCTAGAAAATTCTGGCTGGCTGAAGCATATCAAAGCCATTATGGATGCTGGCATTTTTATTGCAAAGGTAAAGTGTGTAAAATGAGAACAAAACTTGGACTAACCAGGTACAGACATTGAAGACCAAATTCTCTGCTTGTGGGTAACTTTTGTTATCTTTAGTGATGTTGTACCTGAAAAAAAACCCATCTTGAAATGCTTCACATATGAGGGGAGATGATTCTTAGGTGCTGTTGTGTGGACATTTTGCTAATATGGTAAAAAGAAGTTTGTGTTCTTCACCAAAGAATCCAAATGTACTAAATCCTCTACTTAGCCAGCATCTTGTATGCCAGGGATTTGAATGCCCTTACTTTACTCCCCAGCAGTGATTGTCACAGTTTCTTTCATTATTTCCCCTGACTCCTCCACTGGTTTCTGGACGTTTTCTTTGTTGAAAGTTTCTGTTCGAGGACTACTTCTTTTCATGATGGTTGTAATATAGGAATATTAGGTACTGTATTATCCCCTCTGAGTTATTTAGCAACCAAAATTCACCTCCTAAACCAACTCCTGCGCATTACCATGGCCAAACTCTCTAGCAGTTTCTACTCTTGCATACTTGAGAACTGGTTCCAAGAAGTTGGTGGCTTTAATAAGAAATCATTTCTCCTAATCCCACTCAAAATAATGCAGAAATTTGTCATCTACTGACAGTAGTTTCAATTTTATTGCCCCCTTCCTTGCCTTTTACTGCTTCAATTCTTATTTTTGAGACTACTGTTACAATTTCTTACAGGCCATTTTATTCACATGACCTGCTACATACAACCATATGAATAAAACTTCATGGGTTTTCCTCCTCAGTAACTGCTTGTTTCTCTTGCTTTGCTTCTTCCTGCTCAGCAGGCAACTGTTTCTTACCTGAACAGAAGCTGCAAGATAAATGCATGTTGTTATTTTCTCAGCCCTACTAGCTTTCATTACCTTATAGAAATTAGGTCATTTAAATTAGCTCTTGCCAACTTTTCCCCCATAGCTAGTCTTAAAATACTGTCCAAAAAACCCTGATCCTCTGTCCCTATGCTTGCTAGCTTCTGGTGCCTCCTCAGACATGCATTGTAACCCATTCTCATTTGTACCGTTCCCAGGTCTCAGCTGTTGGTCGCCTGCCCACAGGGCTTCTATTTTGGCAGAATTTACTTGTCTCTTGAGATAAACATAGATAATTTATTATAATTCCTTGTTCCTTATTAAGCCCAAACTTAATTTAAATGTTTGTTTTTCTAAGCAGTATCCTCCCTAACCTATTTTATTTCTCTATTTTTAAGATTAAGTTTTCTTTAGAAATTACAAAGGCCAAACCCTTTAGAATTAAAAAAAAAAAACCACCTCAAATTCCAAAAATAATGCAACACCAGACTTTGGAGAACTTAGTATGATCTCTTCTTTATGTGTTTATGTATAAAATGGCATGCTCTAACCCCAGTATTTACATTAAAGATACTGATACAATCTTGTTTATTAGATATGGAAGTTTGCCATTCCCATGGGCTTCCCACAAACCTTGAGAAGTATGTCACCAGTGTGCAATGCAGTGTGTTGTAATAATATCCACACTAGTGCTGACATCAGAAGCTGACATTGCTGTTATTGACCTTACCATCAAGATGAGAAATTAAAAGCCATATTTAAAGTATGGCTGTTCTGTTGCTGGTATGTGAATTAGAGCACTAACTGCATCTGAATCTGCTTTAGATAGTTGTCTGCTCTGACAGATTGATGTATTTTAATTGAAACAGATCCCAAATCCTCCCATAGTGGAGCATAAACAGGTGATGCTGCAGCTGCCATGTTGCATGGGATGGGATGAGATTAAGACTTTTCAAATGAGGGGAATAACACTCAACATAATTCAAGAAATCTGTGGCAGAATAAAAAATGAACAAGGTCTCCCAATATCCAAATTAATACTCTCTACATTGCACTGTCTCACTGTTCCTCTCTTACTATTGCCTTTCTCCCTGCTTGTGAAATTTCTGACTTTTTCTGTGTCCTTAGGCTGTGGCTGAGGAAGGTGTGAGTGTGCTTGTTCACTGCTCTGATGGCTGGGATAGGACAGCCCAGGTTTGCTCTGTAGCAAGCCTTCTATTGGATCCATATTACAGAACTATGAAGGGATTCATGGTAAGCAGGTTCTCTTTCACAGAGTAAATGAAGTATTATAGCATCATTAAAGATGATTAACTTCGGTTTTGATGGAAAATAAACTTTCCTTAAATATAACTTTCTTTTTTAAGTAGGAAGGAAGGTTTTTATCTGTCCATGTTACAGTCTCCCAGTTTCTGTATGAAATGTTCGCAAAGGTGAGAATCAGTTGGGCATCCATTTATACTTTTTTCCTGACTTCAACCAAGAGACTCTTGCAGCCCAAGGACCTTTCATCCAAGCAAGGATTTATATTCATTTTCAGGGATCAGTGAAGTTTTGAATATCAGAAGTGTGTGCTCCCTAGACATTAGATTGCAATGAGCAGCTATGTTGGGAAAATCTGTTCCTTTCCCAAGCGCATCAGCACTGGTAAAGCATCTAGAAATGCCTATCAACTTACTGGTCACATGTTTAAAAGATGTTTGAGATGTTTTTAGGTTCTATTATAGAAAATAATGAATCAAGCTAATTGAAGTTGTGCTGAAATACTGGCATCCTATTTGCATCCATGCAGAGTGCTACTTCCCCTGAGCTGGCAGCAATGCTCATCACTCATTATTTTTCTGCTTATTTGATAAGTTATCTGGGATTCTAATACTGCTTTCTTACATCATTCTTTTTTGGCACTGTTCTGCTTAATCTAAGAATTAACTGGGATTCCAATAGTGCTTGTTTGCACCACACTTCTACCTGCTTCAACATGTGTCAGCTCTGCTCCACAACACTGAATGCAATATTCTCATTTTAGGTGTTAATTGAAAAAGACTGGGTTTCCTTTGGTCACAAATTTAATCACAGGTAAGGCAGTGCTAAGGTTTTTCTGTATACATTTTTATGTAGTCAGTATCTGTTTCCATTCCAATTTTATTCCTTCTTGCCTTACAAAGTACATAAACAGAATGCCCTCTGGAAACCACCAGACCCTTTTCTCCTACTATGTAATTTAGCTGCATGGAAAAATGAGAGTCAAATATTTTCATACCAATCTATCTGTCTTTTCTTGTATATGCACTCCAAGACTGCTATTGGGAATCCTCAGTGCCGGTCTTGCAGTTGCTACGAGCATTGAGAGATCCATGTGAGAGGAAAGCAGTGTGTATATGGTTTGCAAAATCCCTTTGGATTCCAGCAGATCTCTCACTAGTGCCAAGACTCCTCATTTAAGTCCCTGATCAGCAAAGTCTACACTGTCCAGGACAATACTTCATCTTAGGCATGTCTGCAAGTTATCTAGTACATAAAATACATTCTTCCTATTACACTCTGTTCTAACAAAACAGTAGGATTTGTTCAGAAACACCAAGTAAAGCAAAGTGGAAAGTAAGTCATCTATTTGGACAAGTAATTTTGTACATCCATTATGAAAATGCTTGAAGAATTTATATATTTAGACATGGATAAATATCCACATTTTCTTTCTTTCTTGTATTTCCTTTTAGTTTTGGTAAAAATAAAAAAGCAATTTTTATATTGGAGTTTCATTACATTATGTTGCTTGATTTGAATATGAATTTCTTGTAGTTTAAAAAAAAAACAAACCCAAAACTTTCAGGAAATCTGTGTAGCTCCACACCACTTGTGAAATTCTGGCAGGAATTACTACATTTAATATGATATGTCAGATGTCTGTTACCAGTGGTGAAAGATATTATGAAATGTAATCACTGCTAGCTTTGGTTTGCAGTACAGTATTGCTATATTTCCTTTGATGTATTAGTAGAATGAGAATTGTAGAATTAGAAGTTTCAACTTGAGATGTTTATGGAATTCCCATTGGTTGATATATATGTATATATATGCACACACATATATATACACACACACACTAGACAAGCAGAATAATTGATTGAAAATGCTTCTTCCTATTTTTTACTTCTATGCGTTTTATATTTTCAGGCTCCTTTTCATTGCAGGTGGTTCCAAGAGACATTTTTATAGACAGGAAGTTTGACGTTCACCCGACTCTTACAGTAGCATGTCAACATTTCCCACCTTCTAAAATTTTCATCAAAAGAGGGCAGCTTTAAACAGTTTTCTGCCAAGGTTGTGCTGTTCCTCTCCTGCTCAGTTTTCTGATTTTGGGAACAGTCTGCCATTAAGTGACTGTCTAAAATATGTTTTTATCATTAAGTCATTGCAGTCATTCTTATGACTTATATTACCGTGGTATAACTTTATATTAATAGCATTAAAACATGTAGCTGTAAGGCAACAAGACACCCATAAAAGTATTCTTTTTGTTTGTATTTGATAAATTCTGCCTTCATTCTACTCTTCAAATCATGCATCATTTTTGTAAGTAAAAAAGTGTACTGGCAGTTGAGATTTTATAAATGAGTGCCTATAATGTACCTTGCACAGTAAAAGTGAGGGGTTTGATTTCATTAGTGTTAATTCAGTTCTCCTAGAGGATTTCGGGTTATAATTGAACATATCTTGTCTTGTTTCAGGTATGGCAACTTAGATGGAGATCCAAAGGAGATATCCCCTGTTATTGACCAGTTCCTCGAGTGTGTTTGGCAATTAATGGAACAGTTTCCTTGTGCCTTTGAATTCAATGAGAGATTCCTCATCCACTTACAGCATCATATCTATTCTTGCCAGTTTGGGAATTTCCTGTGTAACAGCCAGAAGGAGAGACAAGAGCTGAAGTACAAAAGTCTTTTCTTAAGTAGCATACTCATATGTGGAGCCTGTGGGTGGTGGCGTATTGAGGAGTCAGACATTTGCCAGTCTACTTGTACGTGCTTTCGTTAGGCGCAGGGCACAGTGTACAATTCTTGGCTGTTGTCTTCTAGCAACACAGATTAATACAGAAAAAAAGTTGATCCCTGCAATCTGGCTCTGCTGGGAGTGTAATCCACAGTGCGTGGCAGGGATTAGGGAAAACTGACAGGAGCATTAGCCCTTCAGCCATGTGGTCCTACCTTTATTGCAGCACTGACAACAAACAAGGCAAGCTATCACTGTAGCTCTAATACAAGATGATATTAACTCTAGTTAAGTTCTCAGTTTAAGAGTCGCTGCTCTTCTGTGTTTTAACCTGTCTTTGGATCTCATCTCAGGACATTTTATTCCTGATTTCTTGCGTACTTTCTTATGAACAGCTTTTTTATCTGGTAGCCCCCCCTGAGACTGAGCCAGAAAACTATCCTGCTGTCTGGCCCCAAAGCAATTATGAACTGACTTATCTGCCCCCAGGCCCAAACAGAGACAGTAATATCAGTCCTGGCAGTGCTAGTGTTCATATCTGCTTCTGGGGCCCTGGCTCCTCAGGTACATCATGATACCCACCATTTACTCATGCATTCTGATCCTATCAGCAGTAGTCATGAGAGGCAGGAGCACGTTGCTGCTTGCTGCTGCCATTTGGCCCCTTTCACTGCTCAAATGCAGAGCTGCCTCAGTGCCATAGTCCATTTAAAGTCAAAACCTTCACAAGTCATCCTATCCCAAGACGTAACTAACATAATGAGAAATTAACAGCTTAATGGTGTAAGAGTGCTTTTAAATGTGGGGATCCCTTTGGTGTAGAGATTGGTCTGAAAGCTAATTTTATGGAAGTGATCAACTTGCAAAGGAACCCATCTCTCCACCTTCTCTCTCCAAAAAAACCACAAAAGCTGCCTAGCTTTATAGGAAATGGATTGGATTTTGCCTTTAGAGACCAACAAAGGAATATGGGTCTCTGTTTTTCTATATTCATAATTTCAGACTAATTCTGTTCAGGAAGTATAAAGCAGATTATAAATGAGTAGTACAGAGCACTAGAATGTCACAACTAAGCTTTAGTTATAACTGACTTTAATATATTTTAATTTCTTTTTTTTTTTCCAGAGTCCAAGAACGAACATATTCATTGTGGGCTCACTTGTGGAAAAATCGTGCAGATTACCTCAATCCTTTGTATCGACCTGACCACAGTAAAACCCAAGGGACCCTGCGCCCTCAGATGGCTCCATGCAACTTCTTGTACAAGTAGGTAGCACCATTTGCTACTAAGAATTGTAGGATGTGTTTGTACAGAACAGAGTGCCTTTGTATTTAATATTTCTCATTCCATAAGGTGACTTATAGAGAGTAAATTCAGTCTCAGATACTATGTGTTTGTTCCTCGTACGCTCATAATCAGCCAACGCCTCTGCACCATTTCACAACGGAGTATTAGTCTGAAAAGAAGCTTAAGATTAAAGCTATATTGATAGTTGTGTGTCCTAATTTCATGGTTACTTACTTCTTCCACTGAGAAATGTCTCTTTCAATTCTGTTCTCGTCTGCGGTTTCCAAATTTCAACTTCTTCCATTCCACGATTTTGTGATATTTATTTGGATCAACTGGTGTCAAAAATAAAAAGAGACATTTCAAGAAATGATAGGGTTTCATTGCTAAAACAAGTGTTTAGTAAAACAAACACGAGAATTTCCCAATGTTGTTGCTATACCTCAAAGAATACACAGTAAGTTTGATTTAATTTTTTTTTCCAGAATGTAGTAATTTTAGAAATAATTACTCCAGTCAGAATGTCAATAGTAACAATTTTGACATTAATCTTAAGAAAGATTCAAGAACTTCAATAGAAATTAATGAAAACTGTGATTTAGGTAAAACTGATCAATTTGTTTCCTAGTTGCAAGTAAAAGCACCTGTTAAAAATCAATAAATATCCTAAATGACAGAAATAGAATTCTTTCATGTCTGCTATTCCAGGTCACATCCACTTTAAAACAACTTAAAGATAGCCACTAATCATATTCTTTAGGATAGTGGGATTTATAAAAGAACTACTGATACTGCAAATCCTCCATTGGATGAGTAATCCTGTTGATTTTAATAGAATTACTTGGGTGCATAAAGACTTCCAAGCATGACCTATCAGATGGTAAACTTAAAGATGAACATGACTTAAATAGTATACTACTGGGGTAGGAATAATTAGCCACCAAGGAGCATGCACATGCTCTGAAAACCTCTGTCAGCAACTTGCCTGGACAGCTGCAGCTGACAGTGGGTCTCCTGCTTACTTAACACGTCTGAACTCCATACATGCTCAGAGTGTGGCCGTGGCCATGGCCATGTATTGCCGGGAAGATGGAAGATGGGAGGAGTGCTAGAGTAAGCTATAGACTTACAGTTCAAGTTCTTTCCTCCTGAAAATGAAAGATCAACTCAGCTGCTTAAATAAAGGTTTGTCGAATCATTCCATAGAATAAGAACTTGCCAATATATATGCTTCATGCAATTTCCATAAGCCAGTTTAAAATGTCAGTTTAAATTTTTATGGTGTCCTATTTTAAAGAATAGGACACCATACTGTTTTTTACTCCTTATTTTTAACTCTTCTTTACAGGATAAAAAAAAAAGCCTGTTAACTAGCTGCACATCACCACCCCCCCACTCCCCCCATCACCCCCTCTCCTGCCCCAGACAAAAATAAACATATGAAATTTCAAAGCTGACCTGATGGGAAGTTAAACAACAATTGAGAACTAGGATTAGGAAAAGCTGCTTTCAACCTCAGCTATTTTATAGGTACCACATTGCTCTAAAGCCCATAGCGTAGAACAAGAAAATAATACAGCAAAAACTTGTGTTCAGTGAACCACCCACAGCCATGGGAACCAAGTCCAAGGTACACTCACCTTTCTTTCTATTGTGCGTCATAATTGGTTCAAGCTGTTTATGTCCTTAGAGTTGCATCTTCAGGACAGATCCAATGCAAATGAACCATAGATCTTACCAAATGTTCAACGAACTTATGTGTATGCACTCTAATGATGAATAATCCATGAATGGATCATTTAGGACAACATGTGTCTGGAAAAACAAGAAAAAAAAAGTGTGTATTTCAGTCTTCTGAGGCCACCTCACCAAATGAGGACATTGCTGAGCTTTCTGTCAATTCCAGGTTCTGGAGTGGTATGTACAACCGCTTTGAAAAGGGGCTGCATCCTCGACAGTCAGTTACTGATTATCTGATGGCAGTGAAGGAAGAAACTCAGCAGCTGGAAGAAGAGCTGGAGGTCTTAGGAGAGGTAATAAACACTTGATCTCGATGCCTCAGACTTAACTGATGGTAAATGAAACCCATACACTGCAGTCCCCTACATGCTACATCCTTTTCCATCATGAAGATGTGCAGCTGTCATCTTTGTTCTCACAGAAATTACTGTGAATGTTTTACATTTAAGACACAACAGTGGACTTTTCTTTAGGGATAAAATCTAACCTGTGTTGGTGCACAAATGCTACTCCTGTAAGGAATTTTATATCCTTCTGTAACTCAGAAGGAATTGTAACTCAGGATGTTGTAATTCAGCATTGGTTTGTGATAAACTCTGCACTTCTCTTACTCCATAAATGCAAACAGGCAGTTTTAAGGGTGCAAATTGGGTTAGGCTCTGAATTTATTTTATTCAAAAACAAAAGAAGGCAGACACATGTAAGAGAATTAGTGGGCCCATTAAATGTGTCCACTTAATACCTATTGTTTCCTTTATTTCAGAGATTGGCAAACCTTCAGAAATCACAACTAAATGGTAATAAAGTCAAGAGTAAGCAACAAGACCAAAACAAACATTTAGGGCTTTCTACTTCCAGCAACAGCTTAGCTAACACTCCCCAGGAGTATAGCAATGATCTGAAATCATTCCCATCCCGGAGCCCTTCACAAGGGGATGAAGAAGATTCAGCCCTGATTTTGACACAGGACAACCTGAAAAGCTCTGATCCTGACCTCTCAGCTAACAGTGATCAGGAGTCTGGTGTGGAGGACTTAAGCTGTAGGTCCCCAAGTGGCGGTGGCTGCTTGCCTAGTGAAGACAGTGGCAAGGATTCAGATGAGGCTGTATTTCTGGCAGTCTGAAATATCTTCAACACAGTGAGGACCCAGATGAAGTTGAGTCTTTCACAGCCTGGAATGAGATCTTTTCATCGGATGAAGAATGGGAGAGGTGTGTGGCCTAAAGAAATAATCCAAAGAAAGGGAACTGTGCAATTGTGTAAGCAAAGATCTAAGCAGAACAAACCATTATTAAAGACATAATGCTAAAGAAAGTATCTTTAAAGTAAAATATACTTTAGAAAGTATATTTAGTTAAGCCAATGTGGTATTTAACTTTATCAATGCTGTACATAATTATTCCTTACTTTGTACATTTCCATAATTATTTATTGTACAAAATATTAGTTCTTCTCCAAAGAAGTGTAATTCCAAACTACTCTCTTACACGTAGGGACAAGGTTGAAGATTTGTTAGTGTTAGGCTTACTGGTGAATCAGTCAAAACTTATTTTTGTAGAGCTGTTTTGCCTTCAGACACAGTGTGTATATTCTTCACTTTTTTTTTCATGGGAGGTGTTAAATTTTTAATTCCAACAAATATTTTGCATATTCTCCTATTAAAATCCTTCGCGGCAAAGTAAAACTTAACAAATGGACGTGCTTGCTTAGGGGACAAATGAAGCTTTGATCCTGCAAAAAAAGTCCTTTGGTAAGCAGCTGCTGCTGCTGCACATGAACGCACCTCATTTGTAATGATACAACACTTACACAGCCTTCCTGGAGAAGCATCCCTTTATAATGCTTAAGTACATTAGACAGTATGCTCTAGCATCTTTATGTTTTATTGTCAAGTTAGATTGTTGATATCTTACCCTTGTTCCAAACCAAGGTAAGATATAAAGGTAAAATTTTAAAGTTAATAAAGCCCCAAATTCTCCAGACTATTTTGATTCCTACTTGAAAATATTTTATTTGGGTGGGAGTGAGGTACATATACAGTAGAAAGAACAGGGAATCCTTACAAGTGTCACTTATGGAAGCATCACTGAATTCAGAACTAAAGAAAGGTTACGCCCATCAAGGAACTGTTATGAAGAATATTCCTTCCAAATTTTATTGTTCAAAATAAGCTAACCACAACCAAGTGGGTTTTGGGCTTTTTTCCTCACACAGCATTTCCCTTTTAGTATTTGCCAACCTGAACTGAGCAATGGCGATGCTAATTAAAGAAAAAGACTGATTCACCATGACAGAGAGTTTAATCTCATTTGGTTGAAGAATTTTCATATTTTTTAAGAGTAGGGGTAATATATTTCATAATCATAGGTACAGAAGCAAACCACTGAAAAAATTGGGATGTTTTGAAACTTACTAAAGAGGCTTCCATAGCAGGTCTTAATTCTTCAAAGGTTCTCCTTTTTTTTTACTTTTAATTGAAGAAAGCAGTTAAAACATATTTAATATGGCTGCTCTTTCCTGCTTGGAGACGACGTGGTATTGAACTCCAGTAAAGCAAAGCAGTAGTGATATAAGTTTACTTTGATTGCATTTCATACTACTCCTTTAAATACAGACTTACAGGCAAAATTAAATTATATAAATATACCTCAAATTAGAAGCTTTAATTATTCACTTTGCTTTTACAGAATGGCTTTTTATTCTGTTCTGTGAACTTATGTTATTAAAAATGAGTAGGTAAACTTCAGCATTATTAATACCCTCCTAACGGAGCTGCTGTCTTTGAACAAATAATTCAATTCCTAACACCAAGATTTATCTTAATATTATACTGGCAAGGCCAAATCCTCAATTTGATAAATCACTGTAGGTCAACTGAAATAAATACAGTTAGGATTTATACTCTCTTGAGAATCTAGCCTTCTGGGTTTTAATCTTTATGAATTTTTAATAAATGAAAGCCCTGATTTTAATTGCACTTTTTAAAATGTTTCATATTTTGAATATAGCCTGTAAAATTTATGGTATTAAAGGAGATTTTGAATGGGGTTTTCTCAAGCTAAAGAAACATGCTGCAAAGTCAGAAATTAAAACAAAACACACAAATATTCTGCCTAAAAATGAGTTTGAAAATGGGCAATATTATTGCAATCTATGCAATATTATTGCAACCTTCAAATGTAAAATTATATATGATGGTATTGTGTCCTCTTTGGCATGTCTAGAAATAAATGCAGAACAGCAATATATGCAAATTCTAAACTGTCTTCACGTCGCTTATGCAACTCCTTGTAACTAGCTTTACAACTAAAATACCAACATATTAACATTTTATATTAAGCCTTTACTCAGCAGCCCTCTGTGATGTGTCTTTCAGTCCTTGGAATTTTGCATTAGCTACTACTGTTTCATTGCAATGTATATAACTGTGGCATTATTAGCCTGCTGAGAAACACTTTTAAATAAACATTTAGTATTATGTTATTTCACACCAGTGAATGAAACCAAGGTTTGCTTTCCCAATTTTTGCAATAGAGTAATTTTGTCGCTAAGATCAAGGAATTTCTGCATCTTCCTTAATTCAATACTTGAATCCAGTAGTTTAAGCTGTGAAGGAATCTACAATTGATAACTAAGAACACTGAGGCTCCTGTCAATTGAGTTATTTATATGGGAGTGTGTTAAACCCCTGTATTATTTTTGGGGTGTTTTAGGGAATGTGAAAGAGAAAGGATGAGAAAACCACACTGTATGAACTACATTGATTTCTTGTAGATTTGTGGGGGGCTCCCCTCTGCTGCAAATCCTTGCAAATCTGGCATAAGCCCACTGTAATTTGAAATAGGACATGAATGAACATAACTAAACCACTGGAAAAAAAGGATCAGAAAAGCATTACAGATTTCTGTAGTGTAATGTTAGCCTCGCTAGGTTTAGGCTGCTCTTTATTATGAAAATATGCATCTAAAGGACGTTGAAGGCAATGGGATCAAACAGCTAAAGTTTTCTCTACAAAACATCATAAACTAAAGAACAGAAAGCAAACTTATTCACTAGCTGCTTTTATTGGTAGCTCTATGCAAGGCATAGACAAAGGCGGTAAACTAGTAATGGACTTTGGAAAGCTGAGAAATAAAGTTAAGAAGTTGGAGGGCACAACTCAGACTGAAGGATACCATTAAAAGTAAGAAAAGAAAAAAAGTAAGTAAAAGGAGGGAGGCAGGGAAGGAAAGCTCTTTGTAAAATTAGCAGTAAGGTTCTTTGAAGATAGGGGCAAGCCAGAGCACCAGTTTACACATCATTAAAGATGCTTGGTGACACAAACTAATAGCAATTAAAACCCAGCAACAAGGAGGTAGCCTTTCCAATGGAGATAAGCATTTTGTCACTGTTGACAAAGCTAACTCAATACTTTTATGCAGACGCTGCCCTGATCTGCACGCAGAGTCCTCAAGTTTATCACAAACATCATTTGTGGCAATGGGGTGTCCCCCCCCCGTGCAGGCTCACAGCCGAATGTAGCTTTTAGGCTGTCTGGTCACCCTTACACTCCATAGTGCAGAGACCAGTAAACACCACAGTGACAGAAAAATCCTTCAAGGGCAGGTAAGTCCTGACAATTCATCTGGGAAGGGAGGACCATACGGTGGGGTGAGTAAAAAGTAGGGCAACTTATCACAGTATTAAGACTAGTGAAAAATGTGCCAAAGATCTAGGGCTGAGTATACAGCAAAGCCCGAATTCAGAGAGGCCAGCAAGAGAGTGGGGTGATGAGAAGGAAAGGTAAAATAAACATCCAGCTTTATCTGTATTATTTAAATTGCCAGTAAAGCATCTGGAACCAGCAAATCAAATCATGTTTAATCTTAACATAAACTTTTAGTCTTTTAATATAAACCATTCAGGAAGGAAGCTAATGAAACCTTCACAGGTCCACTAGAACTGCTATGACTGAATTCAGGCAAGGACACATTTTGAAGTTTGCGGGTTGTCAAGGCTGTTCAGATTAATTTATTCTGTTTCTGAAGACTAAAGAACATGGTTCTTTATGTTAAGGTATTTCCATGTTATATATACAAGCTTTCTTTGTAGCTTACTACTGAATATAAATTTGATCTCTACAGGTATGTGACCAAAAGAAGGCATTTAAAAAAGCAGTAGCCAGAGATGCGATATGGGTTTTCAAAGCCCATTTTAGTGAAGGTAGCTCTAAGAATGACTGCTATGGAAAGGGTTAAACAGGAAAAACTTAAACCATTACACACACAGATTATAAGGTTTGTCCTTGACTAGTTTACTGCACCCATTTCCAACACAGTTCTGTACCCAACCAAAAAGTCCTGCAATGCCCAACTCATTCTGTAGGTTAGACAACACGAGATATCTTAAAAATCCCAAAGCCTTTATTTGTAAATTGAATACATTACAGCATTTACGGTTCAGAATAACAGACACAATAAGGCTGTGATAACTGACTTAACTTTGTTGCCAGAATTTTAATTCAGTTTTACCTGAAGGTCTCTTAAATCTCTCTTTTAGAAAGATTTATCTCATATTTGAAGGGAATAGTAAAAAACTGGACAGAAATGAGACTAAAACATTTCTAACTTCCACATTTGGTCAAGGTGCAAAGTGGCAAAGCTGCAGAAGTAGGTACAGAGCAAACAACAAAACTATAGTAGATCATTAGATACTACTTTAACTTTAGTATAGTCTGTTGCTTGTAGTGGTGGCTAGCATAGCTGTACATACCTGATAATCCCCATCCTTCAGAAAGGTTAGCATGCCAAATACACTCTGAAATCTAGGAAAACCTTTATTCTATAAGCAGCAGCAGAATGTACCATTAACATCAGCTGTATACAAGATCATCCTAAAATGAAACCTACTTGATTTTAGACTTACATTTTGAAATTTCTCTTGTCTGCAATAGCATCAGTTACAATTGCTATATGGAGAATTCTCTTCTGGATTTAAGTAATCACTTGACTCGAGGAGGAACAAGAGGTCTAAACTGAGCTAAGAAAACATTCAGCAGCAAGATCAAGTATTAAAATTAACCAAAACCCAGACTCAATTAGCAGTTATAATACAGAATGTACCCTCACCCCAAACTACTGCAACACCAGAGACAAGCTACCTCCTTTACTCTTGTATTTCTTGCTCATTTACTTCGCTTTTCCGCTTGGCAGAACACCACAGCAAGAGCATGACATAGTGCAAGGTGCTCCAGAAACAAGACACTGTAGGTACCCTATTATTCCAGATATCTTAAGAGTTCACTTGACACATATCAAAGATTTTAGAATATGCCTCCAACAGCAGCTGCCATTCTTTTACACTTCCTAGGGAATTGTTTAAAGCTGGATTTACACCTACATGCCATCTTTCGGCAAAATAAGGTGAAGAATGTGCTCAACTGTGAACTAACAGAGTGCTAGAAACCAAAAAACCTACTGTGACAGAATGTTACCAGTTCTAAGTCTTCTGGTGAAGGTATGCAGATTACCTAAAAGAAAACACGTTCCCATTGGCACAACCAGTGTAAGACTACAAGAAAAGAAAACAAATGAACCAACCAGCAGCTGGTTGGCTTGTCCTTCACAGGTCAGGCACAGGCTGGCCATTCCTGCATGTGACAGGATACCTGAAGCTAACCCAGTACAGCACTCCTGAATAGAGAGACTTCTTTTCTAGAGGATGGGTTTGTGACTGCAGAAGGGGCTAAAAATTAGGGGAGAAAATCCTAATAGGAACAATGATATGAGTTATAGAATAGAAAGGGAGAAAAGAGAAGACGTTGAACTTTTGTACCGCTGAACAAGAAACACTGTACTAAGAACGTGCACTGAGCAATGTGATTTTCTTCTAGACTCTCCTCCACTATCATCAGGACTTTACAATGAAGTCCTGAATTTGTAAATTCGCAAACTTTACAAAAGTAACACAAGAGGAAAAGTTGAAGTGTTGAGAACTTACACTACTTTGGGAAGCAAATCCCCTGGATGTCATCCGGCTAGAAAGTTCAGCCACAGTGAAGCACCATAACACACCACATAACAGTCAACAGGAGGGGGCAGGTAAGGACAGAAGTCTGTCATTCCATGACATTATAAAATGTATACAGAAGATACTAGCCCAACTCAGGAAGAGCACATGATATTTGGTTATCTGTTCCTTTCTCTGCTTACAAGGAAGAAACAACAGTAACAACAAAACAGTCCTGTACAGAATTGTGTGTCTGGTCTTTAAGATTGTTAGCTAGCTACTCAGAAAAAGATCCAAAACAAAATTATACACTCAGCACAAAAACAGATGGAGTTTGCCAAGAAGGTAAAACAGACGACTTAAATGTAACTCTTCACCACAGCTGCAGAAACCACGCTACTCAGAGACCCAAGTCCAGAACCACTTGAAAACCTATGCAATCTCATTTTTAATTAGGGTTTTAGTTAGCACATTAGCAGAAGTGCTATGTCAATACACAAGCAGTATTATACATAGCCAGTAGAAGTGGGTTTTGGAAGAAGATACTCTAAAATTATTGCTTAACCATGGCACTTAAAAGCTGTTGATTTTATCTGGCACCTAAGTATCTTGTTTGGACCATACTTGTATTTTCTTAGGACATCTAATCTCAGAATTCAGACCATCTTTACAAAGAAAAATCCCATCAAATACCAGTGAATAGCTTACTCACCCCAAAAGGCAGTAGCTTAAGACAGACAAGCACAGTACTGTACAGGGCTGAGACTAAAGTCCCATTTGAAGACTGCAAGATGTCTGTTCCACAGGCTAGTGACTTGCATGATTTCTTAACTCACTCTTCTCCTAGAAGAGTACTGATTTTAGGACTGACTGAATATTAGCGACACAGAAAAGTACCCACTTGGACTGACGTGCTTTAGTTTGAGATTTGAATCTGTGATATTCTGTGACCCCATCTAGGTTACACAAAGGCAGTATCTTTGCCAAGAGGTATATCTCCAGACTGCTTCCTGAGAAGAAAGCAGCAGGATTCCTGCCACGTTACTTAACCAGTGCTTTATCTTACTTATCTTTCAGAACTGCACAATTTCTTCTGTTCTTCCAGAACTTGTCTCCATGAAAACCTAATGCACCAACAAGGTTAAGAATGTGTCTTTTTGCAAGAGCAAGACATAACATACATGCATGCATTTAGGGGCTATATTTTTCTGTTACAGAATACTGCACTTGGTTCTATCCATTCTCACCAGATATACTGCCATCCTAAAACCCAGTCAGCTCACCAGAGGCAAGATGCAGTGATTAAGGGTCAGAATTAAGCCTCACTTCCAAATTCTATCAATCACCGGCCTTAACATACCACACTATGCAACTCCAGCCAAATTAGTTTATTTGTTCCTTAAAGTTAGGAACAAATAACTGCTACTTCACAAAGAACTTCAGAACTAGTTTTTGTAAAGTGCTTTTGAGTTCCTCACATGATGAATATATTCATATTGCATAAGACAGACACTGGGAAGTGATGTGATTATTTTTCCTTTAAGTAAAAACAAATATGAAAATGAAATTGTTAAATGAAAATTGTGTTTAATTACAGTGGTAGGTACCAAGCCACTCCTGAAATCAAGTGCATCAGTGCTACCGAGCAACATACCAAATCTACGCAGAGATCATTTATTCTATTTTGATTCCAATATAATTTGTTCCAACACATCCTTTGCTTAATCCAAAACACAATACAGGCTATACTGTTTTCTATATAACTTAAAAATAAAAAAACACCTGTTCTTAAACATTTTGGCTTCAAGAAAAGACAGCTTTTGGATCCACTGACAATCTCAAATTTTGAACTTCTTCAGTTTTCAAAGTCCTGTCATTACTTATCTCAAATGTTTCCACAGATCAAGCCAATTCTAATGTTTAAAGTCCAAAATACAAAAGATATGAATTATGTTTTTATAAAAATGTAAAAAGCTAGTCAAAATTACATGTTTAGATATTTAATCTCTGAAGAATGAAGTATAGCAGCAGGAACTTAAATATAATTAAGAACTATCAACAATAAATACAAGAAATTAGTGCAAAGATTGCAATAGAAGGATTCTTGAGTACAATGAGAATATAAAGAGACATTCTAATTTGTACAAAACCCATCCCAACTCTGTATACAATCTCTTCTATAAATACAACCATACAAGATGAAATGCTTATTTGCAAATAATAGTTATTAAAAAGTGTGCTTTATTGGGTTTTTCACTCATTCTCTTGGCAGGTGTAGCTTGCAGGAAGTCTGTAAAGACAAATTTCCATAATTAGATATTTTAACTCCTCCAGAAGTTATGTTTTAAATACAAATAACAACAGATATAGGACATACTTGATTTCTATAGAAAGCATTATTAGAACTCCAAGCATTGTAATAAATGTTTGCTCTATTTGCAATTAGCAATTTGTAAGTGTGTGACAATGAGAAATTGGAAAAAATAAAAGTAGTAGTTTACCACAAATATTACAGCAGCAGTTTACCTATAGCGGAGCATGAAATTGGCTGTGCATTGCTATTGCCTGTTGAAGTTTTTCCTCTTTGGCTCGTCTACAGTGGCAGAGCTACAAAACAAGGCACAGGAAGAGTAAATTCTGAAAGGAATTTTTTATAAGGCACGCTACAGTTTGTCTTTAGTGATTTAGCTACTTTGCAGGCTCCTTAAAAAAGGAAAGTCCTGTGAACCACCTCCCTTCTAAGCTTCAGGCTCAACTGTCTGTATTGGTAACATTATTCTGTCCACGACTGCTTACAAGAGAATTCTTTTCTATGATATGAAATGCATTTATTAGGTGTCTTTAAAGAAAGGTATGCTATCCAGTAAGTAGCTCTTGTCACAGCATAAGCAAGAACAGTAGGTTTTGAACCTCAGTTACTTATCTGGGGATAGCCAACAACAGAATAATTAGTTCAAGATGTTTAATAAATTAAACATTAAGGATGCTTAATGTGTCATTCTACGTCGACTCTCCAATTTGAAAACTGTCGATGTGGCTATCTTCCTTATACAGTAGATAAAAAAAAGTGGCACAAAAATATCTGCAACACCACATGACCAAGGTCTAATGCAGCAGATCTTTGCACTCCCACCTTAAACATATGAGCCTTCAGAATGCACATTATATTCTAAGTAGACTGAAGCCACTTAGGGATATATTTTTCTTCTCTTGGAGCTTACTAAAACACTGTTCTGTATCACAAGACTGCTCAACCCCTAATTTATTCACTCTGTTCTGTATGTCTCAGATTAGAATGATATGTATATTACATACCGTTCTCTTTTCCATGAAACTGCTAAGGAAGTCATCTATTTCTGTTTTGCCTTCCAAGAAGTCTTCTGCAATAGTGTCAGATTCCTCTTCAGCTTCATGAGCAGCTACTTTAAGTCTGGCTTGCAGAGCACTTGGACTGCAACTCTAAGAAAATAAAAACTTCTATGTAATATTAAACTGTCCATCGAAACCTACATTTCCAAGAAGAACAATAAATGACTCTATAAATATGGAATATGCAAATAGAGCATTATTATTATTATATAAAAGCCTAAGTGACCAGATGAAGCTTCACCTCCAGGAAACACAATAGCTTATTAAACTGTAGAGGATTCAATGTGAGAAGGGTGTTGCCAGTTTAGGTCTTGATTCACAATCACTCTCACAAATATGAAGCTTTTCAACTTTTACCCTCCAGGGTAGAAACCATCCAAACTTGGAAATCTGATAGGTTCTTAAGTGCATGGTTTCTGAGTAGAACCGGTGTTTCAAGTGTCTTCAATAAAGAGGGTCTACTTCTGAGACTCAGTAGTGAGCCTAAGAAGCATTAAAAGGTAAAAAAGCACACCCTGTTAAGCTTTTAAACACCCTTGAAATGACTGTGGAGAAGAAGATGGAAAAGGACAAAGCACCTACTCAAGAAGTACATGGGCTGCTAATCTAAACCAGTATACTCATTCTTCCGTTCTTATAAACTTCAAACCTTATTAACTTTATTTCTGTTTACTGCATATAATTTCATTATTTTTCCTCTAATACCTTTGGGTAGTTAATAAGAACATGATTCATGTCTTCAGCAGGAGTACATACAGAGCCAGAACTGCAAAATTAAGATATTTATAGATTTTAGATGCTTGGACTACTTTTCATCTACCCCATGAAAGATATTTCATTTGTGTACTGTAAAGCTGCAATGTAAAAAGAAATTTCCTGTTAAATTAATCTTCTGCAAAATAAGGACAATTTGCTCTAATAAAAAAAAAAGAGTAAAATTCACCCACAGTACAAGTAAAAAGACTTGTCTGGAACTTTGAAGAAGAGTTAATAAGAGATACCAGGTAGTACACAGTGAACATTGGTACGTGAACATATAGCATATATGGATAAACAGCACAAAAATCCAGCTGCAACTCCCCAACTCTCAGCCTCCTAACCATAGTTAAATTGAATCAGCAATTCTTAGGAAAAAATAAAGGGTTATATAACAGTGGGGTATTAGGTCCTGTTCTTGAGTTGTTTCTTGCAGAAATAGAAAGTTTCTCAATGCCGGCTACCTCCGTCCACTTTAAAGACAACTTATATCACACGGAAAGGAGGCATCAGGAGTCAGATGATTCTGGTTTTCAAGTGAGGAAACATTTATTTCATTTAGATCACTTACGAAATCATTCAGTTTGCTGTCATGTTGTTTTTACTTGTTATTTTGTATTTTGTTACTTTCGGGCCATTCTGAAATTCAGGTACTGTGCATGCTATTTTGATAGACTTGTATTCTTAGGTGACAAGTCTTGCAAATAATGAAGATGTCAGTGCAGAAACTGGTTTGTGAAAAGTTACACCTTCTAATGCATAACCTGGTAAACATACTAAGAAATTATTCTCCTCTCCCAAATTGCTTTCTGGAGTATTGACTTTACCCTATTTGTGCTTTAGAATGTGTAAAGTTTGACAGTACATAGAACATGATGCCCAAAGTAAGCATACCCAGTGAATCACAGAATTTAAGTTTCTAAAGCAATGGTTTTAATCATTTTCATCTGGTACAGTTTTAGAGACTCGTTATGTTAAATGTGTTAAATGGGTACCATGAATTAAACAAGCCTTCTTTAAAAATCATTCTATTCTTAAAACTGGTTTAACCCAGGATTGTACGTAAGAACAGCTCTAAATGCTCATCACATTCCCTTCTTCCAACTTTGCTTCTACTGCAGCATTAAAAAAAACCAACCAAAAAACCAGTGCAATCGTAACACTGTTTTATACTTAATCCCATTTTATTTCATACTTGATGTAAATCTATTTCATACAAAATTAGAGTTTAACCAGAAGAATATTCTTTATGGTTGAAGATACAAACCAAAATTTCAGTTTTATTGAAGTATTCTTAAAGGATAATATAGTAAGAGAAATTATACCTCACTAAGCTCATGCTGTCTTTGCATCTTTTTTTCAAAGGCTGCTTTCATCTGTGTGAGTTGCTCATACTGTAAAGAAGAAGAAAAAGAATGTTTCTCCCCTGAAAAAAGCAGAATATTTCAACTAGTATTTCTGAATAAGCTTTTATTGTTCACTTACTTTATCCAACACCATCTGTCTTTTAGCCTCAAGACTTGGCTCCAGCAACAAGTTTTTTTCTGTGAAATAAAGAAACTATTAATACTTTTTTTTTTAAAAAGGATTCTGTTCACAGAACAGTCACAGATGCTCATGTTTTGACATCTTACTTGCCAGCTCTTCAATGCTTTTCACCAACTCATCTCTATCAGTAATGACTTGCTTCAGTTGTGGTAGAGTCACAAACTGTTCCAGTAACACTTCCTCTTGCTCGTTCATATTAGTCAGCTGCGATATACTATATTCAAGCAGAAAGCAAGCAGATTTAAAACTAACAGCAAATGTTATGTGTAGAGTTACTCATTTCTGCCAAAAGTCAAAACGTAGGCATTTACTGGGGTTTCTCAGATACACAACACTTGACCACAACTTACTTTTCCCCTTTCTCCTGGACTGTGGGCTCTATCATCTGCAGCAGTGCGCTTAAGCAGCAGTGTGTTAAAAGGTACCTCCTATTTCAGGTCTTCCTTCTCATAAAGTGATTTTTTTAACGCTACTATAGTGGATTGCCCTTAGCCAGCTACCAGACACCCAGCTCTCTCAGTCCCCCTCCTCAACAAGATATAGAGGAAAAGCTTGTGGGTCAAGATACAGTGAGATCACTTAACAATTACAATCACAGACAAAGCACACTCAACTTGAGAAAAATTTGATTTTAATTACGGCAAGAGTTGGATGGTGAGAAAAAAAAAAAGACAAAAATTTTTTCCCTTTTTCCCCAGGCTCAACTTCACTCCTTCATTCCCAACTCCTCTACCTCCCTCTGCCCCAAGCAGCGCAAGCAGGGCTTTGGGGGAGAATTGCAAGTGCTGCAGTCTGTGACAGTTTGTCTCTGCAGCTCTTTCCTTCTCATGCTTTTCTCCTGCTCCAGCATGGGGCCCTCTCCACAGGCTGCAGTTTTTGGCAGGAGAACCTGCTCTAGTGTGAGCTTTTTGTAGCTGCAGTTTCCTTCAGGGCATATCTGCCTGCTCCAGTGTGGAGTTCTCCATGGACTGCAGCATGCATTTTGCTCCAGCTTAGCTCTCTCCATGGGTTACAGGGAAATACCTGTTCTACTCTGGTCTTTTCCAAAACTTCCATGAGCTGCAGATGAGTATCTGCTCTGGCACTTGGAGCACCTCCTCCCACTTGTCCTCTGACTTGCACGTTCAGAAGATTCTCACACTGCTCTACCCCCCCCCCCAGTCCTCACTGCCTCTACAGCATTTGCCCTTTTTCAAATATAGAATCATAGAGGCACCATACGCTTCACTGTTGGACCTGGCTGTCCTGCAGTAGGTCTACTGCCAAGCTGGCTGTGCCCCTGGCCCTTTCTCACACATTCCACCCATGCAGCCCCTCAGCAACCAAAATCTTGCCACCTATACACAATTGAGCTACTCAGAACAGATGCAATATTGTTTGTGATTTAACTCAGCTACCACCAGAAGAATCATGGAATTTTAATCCAGTTTTCTTGAAAGGATCAAGCTTGATTATAATGTTTTAACGAACAAATCACGCTTCCCCTCAAAACCCCTAACTTGCTGCTACACAATAAAGAGACGCTGCTAGAACTTACAGCTGATTTAGCTAAATTAAACAGGCTCTTAGGAATGTGTGAAACAAAAGAAAAAAAACCCAACCAAACACACAAAAACCCAAACTGAAGCCCTTGCCGAAGGTCTTTTCCCTTTTGAAAGCAGAGTTTTTAATCACTAAACTATGATGCCACCACAAGATGAGAAAGAAACCAACCTCCTAAGACCCCTTCAGAATTAATAGCTAATTTGTAATCTATTCAATCCCAGATAACTGACACAGAGAACTGTCTCCTTAAATCTGAGCAAAGTGCTGGGAACTATAACTAACACAATTTTTTTGAATTGTGACAAGACACACTTTCGATGAAAATATTTGTGTAGTATGTGGAAGTGATGTGCACTGGGAGACTGGCACATTTACCTAACCCACCCACCCTGCACATGCTGAGCTGCTCACAAAGTAGTCTGTTGTTTACCCTGTGCTACAGTCCTTTTGAATTTAAGAGAATGCAATTTGTGAACCAGTCTCAAGTCCATTTCCCTGTCCCTTTTCCTCCTTCAAGTTACACTTATTGTCTTAGTAGAAATTACATCCCTGGCAAGACCCCAGAAGACAGCAGAACACTGATAGTTAAGAAAAGTAAAAATAAATGCTCCTTTTCCCAGTGTTGAATCATGAAGTATTGTTCCTGCTGAAAAAAACCTAAAAAAGCAGCGCATCTGAATACAAGGCTGGCTTACTTTCTGACTCTACAATTTTGGTAAGTGGCAGTTGTATTTATAATTTCCACAAAAACCTTTCAGTGATGTTTGCAGACTTTTGTCAGATACAGAGTAGCTGTAATTGCCTTTTAATGACTACGGAAAGTTTTGCTACCTTTGGAAAAATTACCTTAGTTCTGAGAGTTCTGGAAAGGTATCAGGAACATCAGGCATCTTGTAAGTAAATCCATTCTGGCCAACCTAAATGGAAGTTTAGAAATATTTAGCAGATTTTTGAAGAGCAATTTCTTGATATTTAACCTGATTAATCCAAAACTGAGATGCATATTTGCCAGCAATAAGAAAAATAGGGAAAGCAGTAAGAAGCAGTAGCACTAGTCTCTGAACAGAAGACACTTAACTAAACCATGGCAACAAAATACTTGTGGATGTTTGGGGTGGTGTGTCATAAAAGAGGAGCCAATTTTGGAGGAAAATAATTCTGTCTTGCTATGTTCTCCATTTGACAACAGTTGGATGACCCAGGAAACATATAGGAGGGGTGTAACTCAGGGAAGTGAGAACAGATAAAGAGATTGACATTTTGACCTCTTTCACGTGGTTTTTAAATCCATAATCCCTTGGGGAATAAAGTTTTTAGACAAAGGAAAAAAGTCTGTCTTAACAGAATGTAGAAATTTTAAATTATACAAAGCCAAGAAAGTGTCTTCCAAGATTAAAAAGCTTTTTTTTTTCTAAAGACAAGATTTGATAAAAGGCTAAACATTTAGATAAAATGTTTTTGGAGGACATCCAAAAAAAGTCCTACCAGGGTGCATCGGTGAGGGGGACTTTATGAGTACACACATACACGATCTGTGAAGAGAAGCTATTTTAAGCTTGAAAACTCTACACCTAAAAGCTTGAGACTGCACATTGTTCAGGTTCTGGGCAGGAAATCCCATCTAGAGAACAGGACCTCATTTTCTGTGTCTGGTTAAACAGTCACAGCTGCAGTATGGGGGAGTGCAGGTCCAAAAAAAAAAAAAATTAGATTGAAAGATACTTGGCATAACATTAGTTTAAGTGAAACTCAGAAAGACAAACTTCTTATTCTGACTTCAAGTTTGTTCTAAAAACTTTTTATCAAAGCCAGAATGATAGTTTTGTTTTCCTAGCACAAGCAAAACAATCAAGTGCAGTCACTCAGACTGTTCCCTTGAGTTCTGCAGCAAAGCTCTGTGTGCCCTTGAGAGAACTTGTACCCAGTGTCTGATACCTTAAGCAGCAAAACTCTGCACACAGACCTGAAGCACTGCTTCTGCTCTTGGAACAGGTAGTGGCAGATCAGCAATCAAGCCGTAAGAGGGAGCAGCAGGCTTGTCTGCAGTGTAGCTTGAAGAAACTGATTCAGCAACGGGTACAGCTGCTATTGTTCTACTTGTTTCTTGAGGTGGGTATGGAGGAAGAAATGGAAACCCCTGAGGAGCATAAGGAGGCATTCCAGCTGGTTTGTTGAAAAGGCTAAAAAGAAAAAGAACAAACAATATGAGCAAGCAACTGCTTACAGCACATTTCTTACCATTTGAATTATAATTACCAGATAACATACAAGACATAAGACTGAATTTTTAAATGACCATAAACTTTGCATTTTCTGTTCTCAGTTACTTCCAACATAGTAAGTATATCTACAACATATATTCCATTAAACTATATTCTTGTAGAACAGCCAAATATACACACTTTACAGAAACCCACTTCTCAAAAATTTATGACTGCATAAATTTAAATTGTTTATGTCTAAAAGTCCCGAGAAATGCATCTGTGATGTACATTAGCTCTTATTTATGGTATTTAACAGCTTGGGAAACTCACACATAATTACTTCTAAACAACATGAATGATTTTTTAAAATTCACAACTGCAGCTGCATCTAAATGTAGTATCATTGTCAGCCACAAGAACCACAGTTGTACTGATAAAGCTGTAATGTCTCAGACCACTTTTGTGTATTTAATACAAGTCTTTAAGTTGCATGATTTCTGTTGTGTAGTTGTGCAACAGAAGCTGCCTTTAAGCCTGGGAGATTAGGAGCAGAATATGAAGAAACATGACTGCTCAGATCATGACCTACAGAAAATTAAAGATTTCATCTGATAAACAAAACGTTTATTCTTCTTAAAGAAAAAAGAAGCACATTAAGTTTTGCATTTTGATACGGTAACTCCGGTGAAAGCTGTGTTTCCTCTCAAAACAATCATGCCATAAAGCATGCCCATGAAATATTGCAAGGGCAGGCAATCTATGTCTCCAAGTACATCCACTATATTATTCCTGTTCCCGCCCTCCCAATACTTGGTTTCATTTCTTTTTAACAACGTAAGTTAATACACGCAGTTCCATTCATCATGTTTATAGATACTTACTAGGGAAATGATGTTGAGCTAGGAGCCAGAACTGGAGGATTCTTCCAAAACTCATCCAGTAAACTCTGAATAATTTTTCCAAGATCTGAGTGCATTGTAAACTGGTAAAAACAAAGCCCAATGCAGAAGAAAAATTTATGCCTGGAATCCAACAGTTCTAAAATGTGCTGAACTTGACTGTTTATTATACACACACAGCAGTGCTGGAAGCTATCTCAGAAACATACCAGCTAATCTACAACATGTATACATAAGCTTCAAATAAAGTGATAAAACCACTCAGACCTGAACAGAAACTAAAAGTCTTTCATTAACAATCAAAGTCCATTAACAATGGAGAACCAATCAAATACATTTCTGATCATTTCTGACCAACCAAAAAAACCCCACCTTAGTTCCAAGTTACATTTGGTAAAACAAAGAAAGGAGAAAGAAAAAACCAAGCAACCAAACAAAATAACCCAAACCCAAACAAACAAAACCAACCAAGATTTAAGACAAAAATCATTAATTGCATTCTGAAAAAGTCATAACCTCTCCAGTACTCCCATCCCAAAAAACTACACCACATCCTTGTAGCCAGAGAAAAAAGAAAGAGAATAAACAAAGAACAGCATATTAAAACCCTGATTAAAATTCTGAATATTAGAGCTGAAACCTTGACATCTTTCTAATAGGATGAGGTAGAAAGAACTATGTTACAAAACAGTCTTAAAGCATCCTTCTCCCTTACCTAGAATACACTGTAAAGAAACATGAACTGCTATTGCTACTAATGAGAAAAGCAACAGGAACTTTCTAAGCCATCATAACTTAAAATAGTTCTAGATACATGGAATACTAAGCTCAGTAATGGTAGCAGTAAAATAACAGTAGCATACTGAACACTACTGAATTTTTGTTTTCAGACCTCTCAAAATACAGTTGGAGAGGGATTAGGATCTGTACTGGTCTTTTTTACCAGCAGTATTAGCAATAATCTAGCGTGACAAGTATTAAAATCACTATTAACAGTAGATGTTATGTGACACTATGAATTATACATACGTTACTTATTAATGGACCAGTGACATATACTCCCTGCTTGTCTATTAAATGATGTCTCACAGGTGGGAAAACACTGATGACTGGTTTTTCCTGAGGAAACTGAGGTGGAAGCAAGCTGCAAATATAAGAATAATCATTATTACAGCTACATCCCATGATAAAGTTTGAACAAGGCGGCTTCTTATGCAAACAAAAAATACCATTAATTACATAAACTTTTCTATGAGAAAAGTTATGGAGAAATACAGAGTGAATGAAGCACACAAAAGTATTACTCAATTACAAAACTAGAAGTCAGACAGATTAGAATACCAGACTTCCATGGAACTAAAGAGAGCATTTACTGGGCAAGAGTGTAGTATAACAATGCAGAAAAAATGTCCATGGACAAAGAAAAAGCTGTAGCATAATGAGAATATTTTCTAATACAAACTTCAAAGACAATGCAGTGTAACCTGCAAGAATATCAGGCAAGTTACCAGGCTAACGTAATAAAAACCTCAGGAATACCATCAATGTTTGCCAGAGCAAAAGCACCCCTCAAAGTAAATTCACAGGAAATGCTACAGTAAGTCACTTAAGTTATGATCCAGAAGATTCATTAGGGTAAGAGTTAGGAGTTACAGCAGATTAGTAAATTATGAATTAAGTTTACTTTCAGTTGTAGTCATCAGAAACCCTCAAGAGTTTTCTTTTATTTACCTTCAACTCAAACCATGCAGGTATCTTGGGAGCTGAGCACAGCAAAACATAGTTTTACTTTCAGCTGAGCATCTGCATTTTGTACATAACTAGTTTCACTCATATCACTACATCTTCTAATACAAATCCATGTTATAGTTACTGAAAGTAGTTATGAGATAGAAGCCATTTATATTCTATTACTACTTTTTTAGTTTTTTTACAATTTTAATATTCCAGATGTGCATAGAGATAACTCAGTCTACTTACATGTTAATATTAATTGTCAAGTTGTTTACAGTGAATGGCAGTCGATATTCCACATCTTTCTGTATTTCTGCAATGCTGTCAAAGAAGAAATTGTTACCATCCAATTCATGGTCAATATAACAGCCTGAAGTCTAAAAAAATGCATGACCCCAGATCTTTGTATTTAGTTTAGTTTTGGAAAGCCTTGTCAGAATAAAATTGAAAATGCTGGAATAGATTCATATGCTTCAGAATGCTACATTGAATATTAAACAGAAAATAGATTCAACTATTAAAACTTATACGTGATCACAAGCAATGGAAATAGAGTAGGAGAATTTGTGCTACTCACTGATCTGACAACTTACTTTTTTCCACTTACTGGCTTAATTTAAGACATCAGCGATTTTTTTTATATATTGAATTTTGATAAAATGTTTACTTTGTGAAGGCATTACACTTGGTTCGCAATGATAAATTACTCTGCAACACTGCCTACTGATCAATATTTAGAACGTATATTAAACTAGGCCTTCTTCCTTAATATATTAGCTTACTACTTAATAGCAGATTTTTCCACATGCACCGAGTTCTACGCACTTGCACACATATTTTCAAGGATTATCTGGAGAAGAGCTACTTGCAAGAATGCAAAGTTCTGTAATACAGCAACGCACAAGACACAGACCCCCTGAAAGCACCAAGTGACAAAACATGTATCTTACGAAACCTGGCAAGACCAAATACAAATTTACTTCTCTTGTAAGAGCCAAGTTACTGAGGAAATCTTTACATCAGGTGCATCAAGAGGGAATGGATTTCAGTGCCCAAAGCACTCTACAGTTTGTATGCACAGCAAGACTATTTTGAAAGATGGCATCCCAAAGAACGCGGAGGAGGAGGAGGAGTAGAAGACTTAGCTCAGAAGCAGAATTTCCAGACAATACAAACATACCTAAGGTGGGACTGGGAGAAAGGAGGGCAGAAAATTAGCTTCATCTTACAATGCCTCAATCAAAACAAACTTAAGAGCCAGACTGATTCTTCTTCTGTGTATTTCTCCTGCCTGTACTTGGTTAATAATGTTGTTCCCCTTCACCTCTCTAAGGCTCCTTATAAAGTGAGGGAACACAGCTCCAACCAGGAATAATGGCAGTTGGGTGTTCCCAGAAAGCCTTCTGCACCAAACTTCAGAAATGTCCCTTGATCCACCTCCACTTACACTCCATACAATTACTTCCTCAAAAACCCCAAAACACATTACCTGCAAATGTGTGTTAAGCGTAGTGTTAGGAGTGTTTTGTATCCCTCCAAAGCATTATTTGCATATAGAATTTAAAACTCTTGCTTTCAGAGCTTCAGGAATAAATGGAGTAAGACGCAAACCTAGCTATGCACCTAGCCTTCCCCAGCCCAACCTCACTCCTCTGACAGACAACTCAGTACCTGCTCTTTCCCTGGGAAATCACATGCTGTTTGAAGAGACTACCAGGTATCTTTCGGCACCGGAGAATCCTCTACTGTGATATACCACACACTGAAATCACCACCTCCTCGTTCTTAACTGAAGGATTCTCCCTGGAATCTCTCATGCATATTCCTGCCCTGTAATAATCTCTTCTGCATTTTAATAGCCTGCTACAAAATCCTTTTGGGAAGAGTATATAATTATGCTTGACTCACATGCACGACCTACAGGAACTGGGGAGGAAGAGGAGAACAGGGAGAGAGAACCAAGAAACACAGAATCTCATTGAGCTATTTGAACTATTACAACCTCCTTTAAGCAAAACCTTGAATTGACAAACTTGGTTGTCCCTTCCCCAAGTGGGAATGGGTACACTGTAAAAATGACACACTTTGGCTAGAACAGCAGCAAATGTAAAAAAACCGTTTGGTTTTTTTTTTTTTTTATATACAAAACCCTCGTCTCAAGCTCCTAACCTGTGAGTGATCCTGAAAAGGAAGACTAGCTACTTTAATGAAATTAAGATGACATATATCTGGGCTTTTACAAAATATACTTATAGACAAAACAAACATTAGAATGACATTTATTTAATCATTGCTTAGGAAACAACGCTGTTGTAATGCTTAATGCATATTCCTATCCTATAGATCTGTGCTGGTATGGTGTTCATAAACAAGCACATCAATCCCACCCAAAAAAACCTTTTTACTTTTGAAGACTTGGACAAACATACACACCTTTTTAAAAGCAGAGAGTTTGAGGCACTGTTACTCGGATTTATTCAACAGTATCTCTTATGAAACCTGTACACTCTGCCAGAATTTACTCCTTCGCTTGCCTAATTTGGGGGTATTTTACACCTATCGTCTAGAGAGATGAGGCAGGTGAGTTTACATGGCTGTAAAGTTCTGTGAGAGCAGCTGTTACCTCCCGACATTCCTAGCTGCAGAGTCCTTTCCATCTCTGCCTGTGCTTAACTGATGCCTGCACAAACAGGTGGTAAACCAGTTCAGCAAGCTGACTTTGACAAAAGCTGATCACCTTTTTTGATGACTTAACTTGGAGTGAGCTCATCCCGCTGGTAGAGAAAAAAGGATAGAAATAGAAGGCTAAAAGTAAGGCCTGTCCAATAAAAACTTCTAGTTAGGTAAGCTGTTGTGTACCCACAGAGACAGCTCCTTAGAAAAGTGATGTGTCTTTCAAAAATATTTGTGAAATTGACTGTGAACAGATTTAAGCAAGCAACAGTACTTAGCACTACCGTCAAACTTATCTTTCCTGTGTGACAATTCAAAATATTAGGATAGTGCGCAGTCTGCTCAGAAATACAGTAAGTATCTCTTACACTCTTAGTCTCAGTCTGATATAACAGGAAATAATTTTCCTTCATTTTTCTGGATTGTTTTGGGGGCATCTACCATTCCACCTCGACAGACATCCCAGGAAGCATGAGGAATGCTTACACATCGACTGGAAAGTCTAATCTGAAATACATGATGTGAATCTCCTTTTAAAATGTGAACACTTTTGAAAGGCTAAAATTTAGGCAAAATTGACCAGCACACTGACAAGCTAAGGTATTTCCGGGTAAGGGAACTTTCTGCTGTAAAAAGTGTGGCTGTTGAACAGGAAAAAGCTACCTGCCTCGGGTGAGCATCTAAATGAAACAAGTTACCAAGGAACAGTCAGTTATTAGCAAATTGGCACTGTACATTAAAAAACCAGTCTGTAGAGCTGGTAGGGCTGCTATGCCACTGCTGGTACCAGCTCCTGCATGCTCTGTGGTGAATTCTGAACTTGTAAAGAACTACGCTCCTACAAGCAGTTCCCAGAAAGAGGGCTTTAGTCCAACACACACAACCTGTACCTCGCTGTACACTTCAAAACCCATTAAATAACTCAGCTGATCCCCGGTCAAGCGGCCGGTGTGACTGGGCGCGATCATCAGCGCCCGAGCCACACGGACACAGCCCCGGCCAGCGCGGACGGCTCCCGCCGCCCCCACAGCACATCTCGCTTTCGGCGCTCCCTCCCACCCTGCCGCGACCCTCCGGCCGTCCCCTGGCCACGCACCCGCGGCCCTGCCCCGGGGCCGAGCCGAGACCCTGCGGCACGCTGGTCGCCCCGCTCCCACCGGCGGGACCCGTCGGCCCCGGCTATGGTCGGCCAGGGCCGCGGTTTCCTGTTTACCAGCGCCGCGCACGGCCGAGAGCCGGCGGGACCCAGCCAGGCCTCCGCGGGAGCGGACGGGGCGAGATCTCGTCGCTGGGCGTGCGTGTGGGGACACACGACACCCGCCCGGGGCGCGGCCCCCCGAGCGGCGCCGGGCCCGGGTAGGGGACACAGGCCGCCCTCCTCAAACCCGCGGGCACTCACGAGGCGTGCGCGCCGCGCAGGGACTCGATCTGCCGCTGCTTCTGCTGCTGGAGGCTGGTGAGGGGCGGCAGCGGCGCGGCGGGCGAGGCGGAGCCGCCGCCCTTGGCGAGGGGGAACAGCCAGTTCATGCTCCCGCGGCAGCGCCGGGCGGGCGCGGCAGCACCAGCGGCACCGCGGCCCGGCCTCGCCCGCTCCCTGCGGCATGCGCCTCCCCCCGCCCCGCCCCGCCGCTACGTCGGCGTGCGGGTTGCGTCACCGCCGCGCGCCCCTGACCCGAGCGGCGGCGGAAAGGCGCGGGCGGTGATTGGCGCCGCCGTTGGCGGCGGCGGTCAGAGGTGAGGGGGGAAAGTCCGCCCGGCGGCGCGCGGCGATGATGTAATGGCTTTTGTGCGGCGGGGCGGCGCTTCCTGCGTGTCGCGCGGCGGCTGGGGGCTGCGGGGCGATCGCGGGCCGCCGCGGGGCCTCCGCCACAGCGCCGCGGCCCGGCCCGGCCCGGCGCGGCCCGCCCGGCCGGCAGCGTGAGTGAGCCGCGAGGGGGGGCGGCGGCGGCGGCGGCGGCGGCGGGCGGGGGGAGGCACTAGGGCGGCCCGGTGCCGTGCCCCGCTCGGGCCCGCGCTGGCCCCGCTGCTTTACCGGTGGTCGTGGCGGCCCGCTGCGGTTGGGTCGTGGCTTCGCGGGCCGCGCGGCTGCCGCTGGAGGCGGGCGCGGGAGCGGAGCCTTCGCCGGCCCCAGACCGGGGTGGGGCAAGGTAAGCTCGGGTGGCCCCTTCCCACTGCCGCCCGTTCCCCACGGCGGGGTGCTGCCCTGCGCGGCTCTGCGGCTCCTTCAGGCGTTCCTCGGGCCTTGTACGCACAAGGAACCCGTGAGCTGCGTCGGTGGGGCTGTGTCTCAGTCACCTCGGCCCGTACGAGCTGAAAGAGCCTCCCCTGTCCAGGGAGGCGGCCAGCGCGGGCGGCTGCCCGCCGTCCGCAGTGCCCCCAGTTCGGCGTAACGCTAATAGTCGCTGTGCCGCTTCGTTTCTTGTTGCACGCAGCCGTGGCATCCACAGGAATGTGCTCTCGTAACCCATGGGGGAATAGCGCTTGTGGGATCAGGTGTCTCATCTGTTGAACTAGTGCTCCTTGCTCGTTCGCAAGGCTTTGTGCAAGAAATGAAGTTACTAACAAAACCGTAGAGTTTCAGTTTCAGGCAGTATTCTGAACTCACATAGCTGAAATTTGCGTGGTTTTGGTGGCTGTGTTGTGCTTCTTGTATGAAATTCCGAAGAATAAGGCTCGATCCTGTTATTAAAGTGGGTTCCCCCCCCCCCCGATAAATGAAGAATAAAAACTTATACTCTGATACTTTGCTTTGTCTTTTAGGTTAAAAAAAATAAACAGTTGATGTTTTTTTGAAACTGATCCTCAGTCAAGTGTAACTTTTGATGTATGGTCTCTAAAGCCCCCCACTATGCCAGCAGCTACCGTAGACCATAGCCAAAGAATCTGTGAAGTTTGGGCTTGTAACTTAGACGAAGAGATGAAGAAAATTCGTCAAGTTATACGGAAGTATAACTATGTAGCTATGGTAAGTGGGCATTTGATGTTTATCTAGCAAATTACCATGAAAAACATGATGCCTTCATTTGATGTTGGTAAATGAAACCTATGGACTTGTTCACCCATTTTTGTTGAAAGAATAATGGAATCTTAAGGTTGAATTAACGCTGTATAAACATTAGGATCCTGATTGTTACCTTTTTAAAAGCTAAATTTACACACAGTAATCTTCAGCTATGAAACTGTAAGATGCTTGAATGAATGAGCAGCGTGTATTTTTACGGGTGTCTTTTGTTGAAGTTTTAATTCTGTTCTTGCAGGATACAGAATTTCCAGGAGTAGTTGCAAGGCCTATTGGAGAATTCAGAAGCAATGCAGACTATCAGTACCAATTATTACGCTGCAACGTAGACTTGCTAAAAATAATTCAACTAGGACTGACTTTTATGAACGAGCAAGGAGAATACCCTCCAGGAACATCAACTTGGCAATTTAATTTTAAATTTAATTTAACGTAAGTGTTAAATGTCTGTGCTGGTGAATGTATGTTTCTCACTTCCTTAAAATGTGTTCTAGGTTGTGGAACCTGTAGCAACTCTTTTTATCTAAATAATTGGAATGCTATAGATACTTTACGTGAGGGAAAAATTTTGTCAGTCACACACATGCTTTCTTTCCTCACTTCTGTACAGTCTGTCTTACTGTTGGTAATTTGGTTAAAAGGTTTCAAAAAGAGACAGTTATACTTGGTGCAAGAGTTAGCTCAGTGTTTTCATATTTGGAATTTCACACTGCTTCTACCTTAGTTTAACTCTGACTAGATGTTACAGAAGTCACATGTTATTTCTTTTCATATTTTTAAGTGGAAAATACCAATGTGAAGAAAAAATGAAATGTAACCGAAGTGTCTAGAAGGACGCATGACAAATATCAGCAAGTTCTAAAGCAAGTGTGCTATGTCCTCTTTAAAATAACATTATTCTTAAGAGACTCACAATAAGTTCTAGATAATACACTAGTAAATTACATTCAGCTATTTAATACTGCAGCAGTTTGTCGTGTGTTTTTCAAAGCTACATACTCTGAGCTACTGTATTTTAATTTTCTTGTATAGTATCGTTTAGGTTGGAAGGGACCTTTAAGATCATTAAGTCCAGCTGTTAACCTGGCACTGCCAAGTCTACCACTAAATCATTCCATATGTGCCACATCTACAATCTCAGGTCTTTTAAATACCTCCAGGGATGATGACTCCACCACTTTCCTGGGCAGCCTGTTCTAATGCTTGACAACCCTTTTTGGTGAAGAATAGATTGTTGATTCTACAACACAACTCCTGGGAAGATTTTTGTTATGGATTATTTGTGTAAAGTGTTGGTTGATTTTTTTTTTTTTATGATCTGTTAGAGTAATATTGTGAACTTTATTTCACAATGTGATTTTCATCAACGATAAATAAGTATAAACCAAACTTTTCCAGTGGGAACTCCACAGACGCTTCTGTGGAGTTCTGATCTTTAGCAGGTAGCTGACAAGGTTACCCGGTATCTTGAGTTTTTTCCTGAAGTAAACATAATTGGTGTGATAAGTTTTCATATGGCCTTAGTTGAGTTATCAGTGCAAATACTTCTCAGACTTAAGTGTGTTGAAGGCTTTTGGCAGTTTACAAGCTGATCACTGGACAGGTTGATGTACGTGAGTTAAAACTGCAGCCTAAGGGAGCTTCAGAGAACAGACCTTTTTTTCTTCTGCAGATAAAAAGGAGTGTTTTTAAAGTAATCAGGCTTCTTAGAAAGAAAAAAAACCTGCTGCTGTCTCTTGATCTTTCAGCTTTTCTAAACTATCAGTGCTGTGTCTTGTCACCAGTCAGTTTGGGCTGAGGAATGACATGCTTTTTTTAAAAAAGCTTTGTTTGAAGCACCTCTTGAAAGAAATGGGAGTATGGATTTGTTATTTTGGTATCTCTAAACTTACCTGGCCATATAAATGCTGTATAGAAGGTTTCTGTTTTCTTAATAGAAGAATATACTAATCTGGCTAAATATGGGAGGAGGAGAAATGAATTAGTAACTTCCAAACTGTGATCTGGGAAGAAGAGCCTGTGTTATGTTTTATTTATTTTCTTCAAAGGTCCACTTAATGTCAAGCAACTGAAAATAAAAGTAGGTTTCCATCCATTTGTGCCAGATACTGCGTAGATAGGACAGCTTAGTAAGGCAAGATAGGCAGTCACCTATTGCATTCATTAGTAGTTCACTGAGGGATTTTGTACAAAATGTGAGCTAGGTAAGTGCTGCATAAAGCATGAGTGTTTTTTTCCTTTACGTGGTTGGAGAAATCTCTTACTTTTGTCTGTTCCTAAACTTCCTTTTGGGAAGTGGCCCTGTGCCAGGTGTTCTGCTCCTAAAGCAAAACAGCTGTTGGCTGTTCCTGGAAGGTAATTTTTTTGTGTGTGGTTCCAGCCAGGTCTTGCTATAGTGTGCTTTTAAAGAGTATAAATATTTCTCTAAACTAACTATCCACCTGATGAGTGCAGAGCAACAAACTAGAATTGAAGCTCCTTCTTTTAAAATAGGCATGTTTGGATGGGTTCTTTAATGCGTTATGGAGGTGGACAGGTGTTGGGAAGCTGATGCCTTAAAGCTGGAGAACTAATGAGCAGCTGTGTGGGAGGGAGGGGAAAAATACAACACAGTCTCGAGAATGTATCTCTGAGTTCTGATGAATGATGACCTGCTGTTAGGAATAAGGAGTATAAGTCTATGACTGAATCTAGTAGTCAAGTTTGATATATTAGTTGTCGTGTCTGTTTTATTTTCTGTGATTTGTCTTGGTTGGGTTTTTTTATTTTTTTTTATTAAAATTGAAAACTGTACACTGAAGAGACTGTAGAATACTATGTTGTGGACAGTAATATGAGTATCATCTTCTAGGTAGGTTAAACTTTAGGGGGAAAAAACCCAAGCATCCATTTCATCAAAAATCCCTGACTTTACAAAAATATTAGTAGTAAAGGGAATAAATAGAGGGATAAGAGGGGATCAAACAAGGCATAAAGGAATCTTTTTCCAGCCTGTTAAATTTTAGGTCCAAAATATGGCTATTAGAAGATGGTCTTTTAGAAAGAAAATGTTAGGCTACCTGGATTTTAAGGATTGACTAGGTGGAACAAAGACTTAATTTCCAGTTGTAGTGAGAAGGAAGTTTTGATGTCTAAAAATTTACATAGGCTTAAATCATAAGAATATGTGAAAAATATTATCCACAGAACGAATACAGCATTGGGATCTGAAGTGTACTGTTCCTAGTTCTATAATGTAACATGTTAGGGCTTCAACTGTTATGTTTCATTTGTCACAGCTCCAGTAATAGATCTTATTCGATAAAATATCTGTATTCATACATTCACTTTCCTTAGATTTGCAAAAGAGGAGTTCTAGGTAACGGGAAGAGGATTAGGAACTAGTTTTTTATGAAGGAGGTGAGAATGGAGGTGCTGGGAATGGTGAAATGCTAGTGAAGGTTCCCAAAAGCTATGAAAATGGTTTGTTTTGAAATTAACACGGGGAAAAAAAATGAAGTTGCTCCTGCTCTGTGCTGGTGAAGTCTGTTGAGTGAACATCAAAAAAAGAAATGATACCAGGTTTATAATCACTGAGGTTTGTATATTTTGAAATTTACTTTTCCTCTTTCTTTTTTTAGAGAAGATATGTATGCCCAGGACTCTATTGAACTGTTGACAACATCTGGTATCCAGTTTAAAAAGCATGAAGAAGAAGGAATTGAGACGCAGTACTTCGCAGAACTGCTTATGACATCAGGAGTTGTACTATGTGAAGGGGTCAAGTGGCTTTCCTTTCATAGGTAAATTCTGCATGTTAAGGATTGGAGTTTTCGATATTGATTATTGAATTCTAGAGCTTGGATTTCACATCTCGTGTGACTTAGAAAGTATTTCTGCTGTAGTACTAATTTTGTATTAGAATAGAGTGTGGTGGTGGTTACACTGTAACCAGAAAACTGTAAACCAGAAAAACGTGAATCTCCTAAGCCAGCAGGTGGCATTGTATCTTTTAATATCACACATGCAAGTAATAATTGTAACGACGATAAAAGCAAACTATTCCTAAGCAATTATTGAGCAAATGCAGTTTGTCTCATTGAGAGACTGCAGAATTATCAGAGAAGAGTTCTATAAAGCACTTTTAAATTTGTTCTAAATCTCCTGGTAATCTGGGCAGCTGAAATTACCTGTCTTGGAAGGAGAGTCCTGATAAGCCTTGATTCTATATTCAAAGCCTTGAATATATTTTACTATTCATGCCATCACAGGAGCACATCTTCCAGTAGAAGATGTAGAAATAGAAATGTGAATGCTAAATCTCTATGAATCTGTCAAGATACAAAAGACCTTCAGGCGTTAATAAGATTTAACACCTTAAAACTTAGGCAGTAGTTGTTGTGTAGTCAGCTACCTGCCAGAGATAATTTGCACTTTTTGCAAGCATCAGTGGCTTTAATGGCTTGTTGCTATGTAATGCCCTCAGGTTGACATCTTAAATGCTGGCTGCTAAGCAGGTCAACAAAGGTAGAGCAGACATTTTAGCTTAGTCTAGTAGTTTCCTTACAGTCTTATTCTTGTTTATCACGCATGCTGCATTGGTGAGCAGTATTATCTAGATGACAAAATTAGAAAAAAAGGAAATTATTCATTCTTAAGTATTAAATCTTGGAGGGGAGGCTTGAAGAGAGAGTCACATGGAATTAGAGAAGTGTTTATATTTTTAACCAACTGACAAATAAGGATTTCTTCAGCAAGCAATGTAAAACAGTAAAAGAAAGATGCATATAACAGCCTGTTGTGGAGTTCATCGTTTTGACTTGCTTTGTAGAATGCAAGTATTAGACTGACTTTCTTTCCAAAAGGAGGGGGGGAAAAGGCAGCTAACAAAAAAAAAAAGGGGAGATCCTCTTTGAGTACGCTTGTCACCTGATCTGCCTCCATCTTCCACTGGCAGCTGTCTCTACTCACAATATGACTCCAAAATAATCTTACTCTTGCTATCCTGCTACTGTGGCAGCACCTTGGGGGAAGAATACTGAATGCCATGAACTGTGTCGAACTACAAAGGCTGAATTAGTGAATTATGTTTCTTTCAGCTTCCTAAACCCATTATTATGGGCTTTTATGTGCATATTTTTGATTCTCACTTGACTATAGTAAAATAATCTGGGTGGATCAGGAGAAGGGGTGGGGAGGCGTGTTACGCATGTATCTGGTACATCAGCAACCACGTAGAAGCAGTTAACAGCTACAAGTGTGTTTTTCCAATATCACCTAGTAAGTTTAAGGGTCCAGCGTAAGCTATCCTAGCAAAAGAATACCTGAACCATTTCCACACTAGGGATTCTTTCTAAAGCATAATTACATCGATTGTGTGTGATTCCTGACTCTCATGCTGGTTGAAGTGTAGTGCAAACTTTGAGCAATAATGCAGTTTTTACTAGTGCAGCTTATGAAGGTGTTTGGAATGGCTTTATCAAAGTCCAATTTCATCTGTGCTAAAATGAGTTGCTGTTGTAGACTTCACTGAAAATGTCTTTAGAAATCCTCTTAAACAGCTATTTCAGTAAATGTTTATCCAACACTGATTATCCACAACTCTGCTTGATGTCAGAAACTGTTTAAAGGCTCTTGTGCTTGATAGAGTATGTTGATATTGTCTTGAGCACCGAACTTGGGAGTAATGGGTTAAGCTGAGATTGCACAAAGCTACAAATGAGCATGAGTCACATAAAATGTGCCACAAAGATTAGTAAACAGCTGTTTCTAAATATATCTTGTGTTGACTGTGATTATGGATTGTCAGTGGAAGCTTAAACAACAGGACAGCTCTGTTAAATTTGTTTCATGTAGGCTTTCCATGCAGTAGTTATTTTACTACTGAAAAAAGGTGTACTTGATAGTTGCTGACTGTGCTATTGGTTCTGTTTCCTTAAAATGCTTCAGTTACTGCTAATCCTCCAAGTTTATGAGTATCTTAGGAAGTGGGCAGAGGGAAATTACTCCTTTTTCAGAGTGAGCTTGTGTGTTGGTTTTGTTTCATTTCCCAGTCTTTGATTTACTTGAACTCTTACGTAGTTTATTTCTAAGTTCTTAGCTTCTAAAATAGCTTTCTTTGTGTGCTTTGTGCTTTTTAGCTCTGCATTTTGATGTAGCTGCCTTGGCTTCCTTACTTACTGGCAAATCTCTGTGGATCTGCAGCTCTGCCAGGCATAAGTGAAGAACCATTTGCACTGTCACTGATTCTTGTATATATCACAACTTCATAAGCAACTCAAATCTTGTGTGTGTTAAAATGTATTTTGAGCTGAGAGAGGAGGGGGAAGCCCTGAATTTCTGATTCTTGTCACAGTCAAGAGCTGTGAGTGCTTGGCAGTCTAACAAGTTATAAAACAGAACAGCTCAAATACTGTTGTTGTGGATGTTCAACTGGCTGATGTGCTGAAGCTTTGAGTGTCCACTTGTGTGCAACCTCCTCAATCTACCTTTGGAGGCACTATGCAGATATGCCTCTCTCTTAACCCAGATGTTTTTTGGAAGTGGGAAGGTTCCAAGCTATTGTATTTCAATACGCATTTGTGCCGAACTGTTTTTAGTAAAATTGAATCTGTTGGCTCATTTCTGTTAGCCAGTTAGAAAATAAACTAAAGCTTTCTCAGGTCTGTCAGGTTTTGATTTATTTCAGAGACTGCTGGTGCTTGAGTAGAGTTCATTGTTAATTGGCTATCTGAATTTCTGGAAGAAGGGGAAAGAAATACAGGCATCTTTGATCTTTTCCATGGTCTTGTTGCCTACAGCTGTCCATGTTCAGTGAAAAAAAGAAAAGAAAAAAGCTTTCTGGCTCCAGGGATTGTGGTTAGCTGCACTAAGTAACATTAGGTGATTATATTGGGACTAGTGAAAGCTTTATAAGGAAAGGAAGCCTATGTGCTTCAGGGTAGAAACCAACCACTAATTGTCTGTTAGAGGATTAGAAGAAAAGTTCTTTAATGAGCATGTAATTACCAAATTGCTCATTGTGGACTTTCTTACCCTTGTCAGCATTCAGCAGCAGTGGCCACTCAAAAATTTTTGAACTGGATGTATCTTAGTCTCGAATTGGAGTGATGGTCCTTATGTCTGTAAGCTTGGATGACTGGAGCATATTACCCCGAAAAAAGTATACTACAAAGATTATGTAAATGCTTTTATACTGCAATTGTGATTAGCAAAGTGTGGTTTGTGGTGATTGTTATGAGCACAATGGGACTAAGTCTAAGCAGCTGGAACTTAAGAAATGTGAGACATCGTTTGTTTGAGCTGACGAAAGCTAACTCAGGCTTAGGATCCCAGAGCAGATATCTGACTGAAATGTAGTCATGCAGTGGAAGAGCAATCATGTCTGTTAAACCCACTGTTCGAATACCATGTTCCTTTTTATGCATGAGGATCCTGGAATGAAAGAATCTGCTACAGTCGCCAAGGGGGAGAGGAATTCATCAAAATTGCAGATCTATGACAGCCTGCTCCCTCTCAATACAAATAGTAAATGAATCTTTCTTTTCTTACAGTACTTCCTTCTTAATAGAAGTTGAAAGTGTTTGAGAGTGTATGTTTGATAGTAATTCAGTCATGTACATAATTCTTCTGGGTAGAGGAGGGAAGTCAAGAACCTTAAGAGGACCACAAATACTGTTTTCTTCACTTTAAAAGTTTTAATACAGCTATTACATTTGAGCCACAAGGATGACCAATGTCAGGAATTCAGTGAGTTAATAAGCTCTCTCGTCTCTAGTGGAGTAAGTCTTCTTAATTCTGAACAGCCCTTTCTGCATTTTTCTGAACAGCCTTTTTTGCTAACGTGGCTTTTTTCATTTTTTTTCTCTAGAGGCTTTATGCTTGTACAGGCTTCCCCCCTTCCCCTCCCTGTGATCTAATAAAACTAAGCTTCCAAGCTACTGTTTTGCCAAGTATATTTCAAATTCTTACTTTATAAGACTCGGCTGAAATCCTTATTTATCTTGGGCTTCTTTGCGCCTGGCCAGTGGCTGCTGCTGTAGAGGTTGGAGTGCTGCCAGCACAGCTTCAAGGCACCAGATGCAGTGCAGGATTCATTCAACATGAAATTCCTGTTTATAGAGTACTGGAAACCCCCCATGGGAGGGCTGCAATAGTCCATTACTTCTGTATATCTTATAATAATGGACTTCTAGCAAACATTCAATTCATTCCCGGTATGTTCAATATTTTCTACCCTCTGTCTGGAAAATCATAAGATGATGTAGAGAACCCCGTCATATAAGAAAGGTACAAAAAGCAATCCTCTTCACATTGAACTTGCAAGCTAAAGCCTTGAGCTTACGTCAGAAGTCATCAGTCTTTATGGGTGCTAAATATCCACAGGACCAGTACTACAGTGCCTATTTGTAACTGATTTGTCTTCTGTACTCTCTCAGTTAATTCTGCTCATCTCTCAGATAAAGATCTCGGTCAGTACTTACCAAGTTGCAGAATTCTTGCCTTTGGGGATGATCCTCATGTAAGCAAGAATGAACATGAAGTCTTACACTGGGAATTTGGAGTCTGTGGTAGCCGTCAGTTCACTTAATTGTCTCCCAGCTATACACAAAAGTTCCTTAAGCAGCAGAGCTGGTGCAGCCTTCAGTAGAAGCAGCCCTGCTATGTGTTTTCATCATCTTTGTTAGTACAGGTGTTTTTAAAATCGCATGTCAGTAAAATCTAGGAACTGATTTGGTTCAATGCAAACCTAATAACAAAGAAGAGAACGTATCTGCCCCCATCTAGTGTATGTACGTATGTGTACACAGGCAGTCCTGCAAGGGATCAGATCAGATTCATGATCAGATCATGGCTTTTAACTTCTGTCTTCCTAGGGAAAAGAATAACTAGGCATCACTGCTTTTTGTTGTGGCATTTAGTCCTGCTTAGTACCTGACATCTGTCTTTCCTGTGCTTTAAACCCTATGTTTCCTATCATAACCCTTTGTGACAGTATATGGTTTCCCTTTTACTGCCTCACCTTGTTCCTATGTCCTCATTCTTCAGTCAGGCTCTCAAGAAGGAAGTCTTCCCAAATTCTTCGTTCCACATACATACTATAATATCTCAGTTTCTTCTACCAAACCTGTACTGCTAGATTATCTTGCTGCTTCCTGCTGACTTACATGTACACACAGAAGTTTTTCCAACTTACTCTTTTTGGAGGCAAGAACAGAGTAATAGTCTATAATCTTTTTCCAGTTGTCTAACTGTGTGCTGGTTTAATTGGGGAAGTTGAAAGACAATCCGCTCTTCTTTGTTGATGAGAGTGTAACTTGCCTTCAGACATAAACATGTGTTGGCTCTGGAAACTCCTTAATCTTTTGTATTTCAAGAACTGTAGAAGTCTCTGTCTTGTTCAGTTTGTAGTGAGAAACTCTATTCTTACACTCTGGTGTAAGTTCTTCTCAGATGAAGCCACAGCAGCATTACCTTGTTTCAGGATTTAGAGGAAGTCCTATAGGCAGACCTTTTTGCTTCTTTGTGTTCTTGGCCTCGCTCAGACTAAATTAAAATACTTTCTCTGGGGTGTGTAATAGGGTCATTTACACTAAAGCTTAGCGTTTCGTAAGAGTCAGTCTTAACTGCATTGAAATTAAGCAAAGTGTCCTGTTAATGTGTAATGAAGTCTTGATGTTGGAAGTGAGAAGGATGCTTCTAAATTATTGGCTTATATTGTTTTTGTTATTAATTTGCAGTGGATATGACTTTGGCTATCTAATCAAAATCCTGACAAACTCTAATTTACCTGAAGAAGAGCTGGACTTCTTTGAGATACTGCGGTTGTTTTTCCCGGTCATCTATGATGTAAAGTATCTCATGAAGAGCTGCAAAAATCTGAAGGTAAGTACCTGCTAATGGCTCAGAACAAATTTTGTGTTTGGAGACAGAATTCTTTATGCCCATTTTCTGGTTTTGCTTTGATAATACCTATTAAGCACTGTTGTCTCGAGCTTTATGTATTTAATATTAAAGGCTATTGATAGAAGCAGGTGGGAGCACATTGCAACTGTTATAACTGCTTACCTGTTAAAAATTGCATGTTGATGCTGCATTTACAGTGCCCAGGCTTTGTTGACAGATGATAAACCCATGTTTGAAATTAATCCTTCACTTTTTGAGCCATCAGAATTGATGGGTTTTGTATATTCTTTATTTCCTCATTGTGCAGTCCGCTAAAGGACTGCAGTCATCTTGGCAAAGGTAATTGCAACGATGATGCTGTGGAATTATCTTTGGAAGAGGAATGGAGTGAAGAATATTTCAGATGGCTTCATAAGGAAAGATAAACAACAGCATATGTTCAGGGACAACATGTGACTTCTAGGCAAAAAAAGCAGTACTAGAAACTAATCTCATGTCAAGCCAGTGGGGCTACTAATTGGCTTACTCTGTCAGGCATAAAATTTGGATACTTAATTGGCCTGGAGGATGAATGGAAACTGGAACTAAGTATGCGAAGGGGAAGACAGCAAATGAAAGAGGCTACGGGGACTGTGGACAGCTTTACTTGCCAAAAAACTGTAAGAGTCTAGACTGCTGCTGGAAGGAGGTGCATAGCAGTTAATGGCTTGCTGCTTTTATGGGAAGTAATTCGATTCTCTAGGCTTTCTTAATGAGAACCTGCAGGAAAAAGAACACTGACTGTAGTACAACCAAATCCTAAGGGATGGCTTGCCGCTTCATCGTGCTGAACCAGTGATCTGCATGCAGTTTATAGTCCTCTGTTTCTTTCTGAGATAAACTAATAGAGCATGTAAATCTTTAGTAGCCTACTTGTGTGGGAAGTAAATAGTGTGAATCCTTTCGTTAATTGAATTAATGTTGAAAAAGGAGACCTCCCTTCGAGTCAAAAAGAGAAATACACCTACCTGTGTTCATCTAGAGCTGTTATTGGTATAATCAGCTGGGCACATGGCCGAGTATTAGCAAACATCATACACACAGTTTTTCTCCACAGGGGCCAGAAGAAAAAATTAAATGTTCATAAACTTCAGGAGTCTTAAAGGAAGGGCTAGGGGAGGCAAACCCCAAACAAAAAACATCCTCACTTTATCACTCCTGGTGAAACAAAGTAAAGAATCTGATGTCTTAGTGGTCGCAACATGCTTTCCAAAACCAGAATGTGTAATCCAACTTTAGTGATGTAGGAGAGGTGACAATGTCACCATTCCGGAGGTGACATTCCCAGTGAGTTTGGGGAAGAGGGGGATTATATTTCCTGTCATTTCATTAAGATGTAGTTTTGTGTAACCTTCATTGTTTAGAGATGCTAATGTTTTTTTGGAGACAAGATAAACCCTCCCAGGTTTTATTTCAGCAAACCTTAAGAAAAAGGGTGACACTATTTTTTTCAGAGCTCAGTATGTAGGTCAGTTTCCTGCAGTAAATCTTGATCCTGTCACCTAACATGCAGACTGGTAATGACAGCAGGGAAGGGATGTGGACTACCCTACCCCTCCAGATTTACCAGTGATGAAATTGTGATGGACTTGTACTGTACCGAGAGCAGCTATCAGAAACAAATTGCTAAACATGCAGTTTTGTGACTCTAAAAATGCATGCACTGTCTCCTAATGTGTCACTTTCAATCTCTTATTAAATTGCAGTGAACTGAACTGCTGTGCAGTTGTCCTTTATTGACTAGTCTAAGTTACTTTTCATATGGAAGTCACTAACTTGCTGTAGGTCCCTCACTCACTGCCTCCACACAGCCAAAAAGGAGTTTTTGGCGTTGGGAAGAGAAACGTGCTTCAGGATTGGGAAGCTGTTTGATGCTCTTTTTGTGGAATTAAGTAGTCTGTTTTTAAGTTTCTGAATTTACAGTATGTTACTCTAACTTAAATGGACATGAATGTACTTTGCTGGCATGCAGGTTGGGAGTTAACTTGGGATATTAATGTACTATAGGTTAAACTCCTGCTTGTTCTCAAAAAATCGTTCTATGTAAACAATTCCAAACCTTTTGATAGTAATGGTAACTCTAAGGTAGATTTATAAACCTTGTTGGAAACTTGCTCTTTATATGGGAGTTTGTACAGAACAATAAATTCTGGTACCAGCGCCATGAAACCAGAGTTTGAGCTGCATTTGCTGTTGACCGTGGTGGTGTGATTATGTAAATCAGTCTGTGGCTTTTTTCTTGAAAGACCGATGGTCTGAAAATTCGGGAAGAATTTGTCCTTCTCTCCTAAGAATAAAATGTTCTTATCTGGAGTGTGAAAGTCTTGCCTGAAAGAGAATCGCAATAGTCTATTAATTTTCAGAGACAACCAAATTTTATTTTGCAGTTATAGACCGAGAAGTTCCACACAAGTAGTGTGTGATATATTTACAAATGGATATATACCATTAAAAGCACTACTTTCAAAGCATTCTTCTGTAGGCTGCAGTTACTGTAAATTTTGAATTACTAAGGCTGCATTCCAAAGCTTGCAGCTGCTGCATGACTACTACTGATTTTTATTCTTGTGTTTTCCTCAAAGTTACTTTAAGCTAGAGTAGATAGTGTTACAGCTAGCAAAACCTGACGATGAGACACTGCTTATTCACAGCTTGAGGAAGTAGAGGGCTTGGGAGCAGAAAATGATGCCTTGAAAGGGTGTGCGCCTACCTGCTGTTGCTAACTCTTCACAGCTTAGTATTGGAGTTTGAAAGCAGTGAACATGCTTGTATCTGAGATGCCTTTTTTTTTTTTCTGCTGACCAGTAACCCTCAGCATGTTTTTTAGTGTAAGTTAGATTACCGAGCATGTTTGCAGTGTTCAAATGTTGTATCCAAGCACGTAAAGAAACTAGGTAGCTTCAGAGCTTAACCAGATAGTGTATAGACTTACTATCTTAAACTTTTGTAAACTATATTCTTGCTGCTCAAGCTAGAATAAAATTAGCCATACCAGTACTAGGTTGGTTTGTAGGTGTAACTTCAGAATGGTATTACTGAAGCTTCCATCTTTTTAAACAAAACAGAAACCTGGCCCAAAACCTGTTGCCATAAGATTCACAGAGATTCCCATAATGTTTGATCTCATTTTCAGATCAGGCTTTATTGCGCTCTTAGTTTTAACTGTAATTGTTATGCTTTTGCCTCTTATTGCTTCCCTTCCTGTACTTGAAATGGGTTAAGAGTGCAAGGAAAGGTGAACTCTAATACTAGGCAGTCTTTCTTTAAAAACACTGCCTCTGCGCAACATTCTTTTCCCTTCCAAAGCTTATGGGAGCACTAAGCATTTTGTCTTTACATTTTTGATCTTTCTAGACCTTAAAGAATGTGCACATGCTTTAGTCTGTTTCTAGTAGCTTTATGGCTTTAATGACTTAAAAAAAAAAAAGGATTTATGTACAAAATTATGTGCTCACGGTGTAGTTTACAGCATTAAAAGACTGCAGTTACAGTATAGCATGTCTGTACTTCAACAGCTCTGTGTTCTGTGTAAAACCAAACAGATTCTGACAGGCTTGCTTCCAAACATAATGGTTATTACCATTTGGGGGGTAATAATCCCCAAACAATAAACAAGAGATTTATTTAGTCACTTTGCAGTTAAGGGAATAGTTTTTCACATAAGCTTTTTGGGAAGAAAGTTTGCTTCAAAACTGGAGAAGTTTTACCTTTAAGAGCAGATAGATTTGCAACTTTGTAGCTTCACCATGTATCAACATTCAAAGGAGACAATTATTATTTTGAATTGTTCCCTTTTTGTATGTGAGATGTTTAAATACTTTTATAAGAAATAGGTTTCATTACAACACGTGACAAATATGGATCTCTAACGGAAAAGCTGCCTATACTGTTGGATTTTAGTATCTTGGAAAACTAGTTGCAAGGCAGTGGATTTTTCTTGCATTTTTTTTTCCCCCTATCCTCTTATGACAGCTGATAAAACAAACTTTCACAAGGGGTAGCATGTCTTGTAGAGATGGAGTGGATGCTTTCTTCCTCTTTGGACTTTACCATCAGGTTTCTAAATGCCTGCTGTGTAACACTTTCCTGGACTCCCTGTAGTGTGCTAGATACTTAAGGATACTCTTGGTTTTTGTGAGGGGAAGTGGAAAAACTCTCACCTTAGTTGTTGAAAGGTAAGTGGAAAGAAAAAGGTCTTCCTGTTTCAAAGGAAGCCTGGATATCTTAAGTCATGGAGGCTTATGGGCACCTCATTTGTAAGCACTTGAATTCTTGTGTTTGTAGAACAATGTTTTTACCTTTTAAACTTTCATGCAAATAGGAGTACAGGAGCACCTGGTTTTGTTCTTCAGCATTGCCAGTTCTTTCAACATCTTAAAGGAGTTGTTTTGTAAAGTAATAACATCTGGTTAATCAAGAAGCTGGAACACAAAGGAGTAGTAGTTTTGTTCATACTGCTTTATTTAATCACTACTGACATAGAATTCTAATGTTGCTATTGATACTGAATGTTTGATTTTTCCAGGTGTGTATTTATTTAGTATAATACCTGTTTCAGCTACTGTGCAAATGTTAAAATACGCCTGAGGTTGACTTGTGTAACAGATTTGCCCCAAATACAGCTGTTCTGTTTTGTGCTTTAATTTATTTTTCAGCAGTTAACACAATTGTTTTCTTTTTCAGGGTGGATTACAAGAAGTGGCTGAGCAGTTAGAGCTGGAAAGGATAGGACCACAGCATCAGGCAGGATCTGATTCTTTACTCACAGGAATGGCCTTTTTCAAAATGAGAGAAGTAGGTGGACATACTGGTTTTATCTATCTCCATGATAGTAATGTGCTGTGATAGGCAGATGGAGTTGCTGATTCTGTTAAGTCTGCTGTATTTTAAGGAGGTCAGGGGTCACTCTTGACAAAGACAAGACCACCTGTGTTTTCCCCAGAGTAAGTGTGAACCAGCCCTACTGATTCTCTGCTTAGATGCTGCAAGTGAATATTGCTTCCTGTTTCTGTGCCTGGCTTTTGAATTCTTTTTTTGTGGGTTCTTGGTTTTGGTTTTTTGTTTTTTTTCCTTTACCTGTTTTGCAGGGTACCTTTTTTTAGGTGTCTCCTGCAGTGAGTTTATGAGCTGCTGGAAGCATACTCTCTCAGGGGAGTATGCTTCCCATACTCCCATACTTAAAGCCAACTTTCTGGAAGCTTCTGCTCAGCGTAGAACTCGGCTGGTGTGCACTGCTGCTTATGACAGGCCTAGAGAGGGAAAAAGTGTTGACTAGTCACAGCTTAACTTGCAGGCTATAGGTATATTAAATAATGACTTCCAGGCTGCTGTGGAAAACGTCCATGCATTTGTTCCTTACTGTTAAGTAAAACACAGATTAATTCAGGTTCTAAAAGACTATACATCTGTCAGTTAATTCAAGGTTTGCTGTAAGAGAAATCAGGCCTTAGAAGCTTCACATCTCCTTACTATTTGTCTGCATACACCAGGAAGATATTAGGTTACTTTGCATTAGCTGAACAAATAAATGTTAAACGGACCTCTTCTGGAAAGCAGTTGCACTGGGCAAATGCCAGTACCTCTGAACACGGCATTCTGCTAGCAATTCAGTGTCGCTTACCATGTCAAAATAGATGGCAGTAGCAAACCTCATCTTTTAATAAGGTTTAGTGTGAAGTGTCTACTTTCTGTAATGCAACCTTTTGTATAAAGGAGAAAATGACCACAAGTTTCTGACAAATACTGGTGAGACAGCAGGTAAAAAATAAATGCATGATTTAAAGTGGTTTGCTCATCATAGCACTCTGTTCTGCCTCCACTGGAATTGTTGCAGTTGTCAAGCAGGCCATAGGCTACAGATATAATAGAGACGATTGTGTTTCTGGTATGATCCAAGGCCAGTGCGGCTAACTGCCATCTGCCCAGTATTGTTCTTTCATTCTTGAATTGGAAACAAAATCCCAAGCAAATAAAGGGAAAGGGAAGGTATGTGAAAATCATGCCTAAGATACTGCCTTTCAGGTTAGTTTTCTAGAGGAAAAGGTTCAAACCCAGGATCATTCCTCTAACGAGATGCAGTTTGTGTTATGTGGCAAATTAGCTTCTTGAGCTTTTTTACCAAAAGCTGTTATTGGGAGAAATAGAAACCTTGGTTTTTAGTGCAAAGCAGCCAACAGTCATGGATTTGATTATGATGATTTTTTTCAGTACTTTCTCTGATTCTTTGCAAATGCAGCCTTTCTAAATAAGGGCACAGTAGTCAGAAATATTTAATGTGCATTTTTAAAGTCTCTTCAGTAGAGTTCATTGTTTAGAAATGTATTTGAGTGAAAATAATTTTACAATGCTTTTGGAGGTACAAAGTTGTTTTACTAATTGCTGTGAAGGATTTGCAGCTTGCTTGATGGGTTTTGGAGTGCCAGCCAAAAAAAGTTACTGATACGTTTCTTCCCATCAGAAACACTTAAATACTGATTCTGCAACAGTAGAACTGCTGTTTTGGAGTTTTCCTACCTAATTCTTTCAAGAACTGTTGGGGGCTTTAAAGCTTTTAATTGAGGTCTCCAATTCCTGCAGTACGGAACTTCCCATCCAGACCATGGTGCTCAGAGTAGACCTTGAAGGGCGAAGTTGTAAGCCTGGGTGGTATATGCAGCCCTTTGCATTCAGATTGTGTAGCGTGTCCACCCTGCTCCTGCATGATTCTGGCTGTCTTAGGTTTCTGATGTTGATGGTCATAGAATCATAGAATAGTTAGGGTTGGAAAGGACCTTAAGATCATGATGATTCGGAAGGTCAGCCACTGGGAGGTGCTTGGTTGCCATGAAGTTTTTAGGGTGAAAATTTTTGTGTAGGTGTCTGCCCTCTTATTTTTGTGGGGTAATTCATGATTTTGCTTGAAAACTTAAGTCTGAAAGGTAGAATATGATGGGTTATGTATGTCTTCCACTGAAAGGTTCTCTTTGCAATTAAGACTTGTGTAAATGAAGTCTTAGAACAAAATCTACTTCAGTTTTGCTGTTCCTTATTAAATGAAGTTCCTCTCTGTGAGGAGCTAGCTGGAAATGTGTCCTGCATTTCTTTGAACACTGTAATGGGTTTTGTGCTCAAACATTCTCCGCATGCTCAAACCTTTATAATATAAATGAGGACATACCTCCATTTCAAGACACACTCTGATGAAAACCATGACACTGAGGAGTAGAGTATGGGCACCAATGGTGGATGCTAAGCGTATGCGAGAAACTCCACAGAGATCGGTTGGAGAGATCTCTTTGCTGCACTTGCAGAAGAGTGGGTGATAACTGATAGTACAGAATTACTAAGACATTGCATTTGGCTATTTCATCAGGAAGGGTGCACAGGAAGACTGATTGTATTCCTTGACAGATTTACTTTAAAGAATCATGTCATATGAGCACATTTTGATAATGTGTTGAGATTAAGTGTATTATGTTAATTATATCAGCTTCTGCACCTTGGGATTTGATATGTTGTGCTAAAAAGAAAGTAACATTTTAACGCCTTTCTATAATTCTGTTTAAACTGAGCCTTTTCTTTGGCAATAATTTGTCTCTCTTTTAACTCTTTAGATGTTCTTTGAAGATCACATTGATGATGCCAAATATTGTGGCCATTTATACGGCCTTGGTTCGGGGTCATCTTATGTACAAAATGGCACAGGAAATGCATATGAAGAAGAAGCCAACAAACAGTCATGACATGAAATGAAATGAAAGGCCGTCTTTTTGACCTCCACGTGCTTGTATATAGGTTTTATCTCTGGTTGAACCCCTTGGACAATAAGGCTTTTTTTCCCCCTTTCTCAGCACACTTTCTTTTCTGCCTTTGTACGTACTAAACTTGACTGTTCCTATCACAGAATTTTGATCTTGATATGTAAAATTTTCTGGGTTACATTTTGCCCTCATAACTAGCCCATTTGTAAAGAAGCATGTATAGGATCAGTGTGGCAGAGAGAAGGGGAAAGTTAAATCATAATGAATTTTAAGTCTGGTAAACTTACCTGTATTGATCTTCTGGTGTTTTGTCTCTTTTCCCCTCCCTCCTCCAAATTAACTGGCACTGATTGTAACTAACTTTCCCCACTCATGTCTGTTCCTTCCAGTATGCAGGCGTTTTAGCTATTCAAGATTGTGGACCATCAAATTTGCACTTTAGAGAGTGACTCTGACTCAGATCCTCTGTTTTAGTTGAAGTTTTGTTTTGTTTTTTTTTCTTTAGCCCTCAGCTAGAAAACAATCATCTGCCAAGTTCAGCAGCTTCATGCTGTATTGCCTTGGTGTCTCAAGCCACAGAACGTGACTTCCCTGCTGCATAACCTCTGTTTGTTCGAGCAAAACAAACTAGTGAAATCATAGTAACTGCTGTTATTTTACTAGTGTTCAGTCATCTTCAAACTCATCCTGCACATGTCAACTGCTGGTTGGCCTTCTGCTTTAAAACCGCTCTGTAATGGGGGAAAGAGGCTTGAAAAAACAGCTTTACACCCTTCAGGAAAAGAACAGCTATCACTTCAGCATTTTTGCCATGAAGCTGAGAGTTGAAGGATATTGGAATAGTAGGAGTTTTGTAATGGCACGCTTCCCTTGATTAACTTCCTAGCTTTTATTCTAGTAACGTCCACCTCAAATATTTTTTATGAAGTCATATTTATTACGTACTTGATTTCATGATTTTTGAAAGTCAGTTTAGTTAAAGACAAAACCCAAAGATCTGAAAAAAATACTATTTAATTGAATTAGAAGGACAATTAAATCGTGCTTTTTTGTAGTTGCTACAAAGACAGATGTTACAGATATTTGTTGTAAAACAACAAAATATAAATAACTTCTAGCTAATAAAATTACCTGAGGAGTGTAATGCTAGTTTATTTTTGAGTATATCTTAGCAATATATTTTAGATATATTGTTTTAAAGGACCCTAAACGACATTCTTAACTCTGCATAGCATGTGTACAGAGCAGTTGTGCAGGAAGGACTTTCTGGTATTGAATAGCTAAATACTAGCCTGAAATGATGGAATGTGCGACACCGTGTGCCTGTGTGCGCGTGTTTGGCATGGAAATCAATAGTAGAAGAATCTCCAAATGTTCGCCAAATTACTCTGTTTTACCTTGTACTTAAAAAATCAAAACACCTTTTTTCATTGAGTTACAATGATGTAACTGGGTGGTCCTTTTTAAACAACAAATAATTTGCATAACAGAGGGTATTTGTTATTAAAGCTTTTGTAAATAAAGGCCTAAGAAATGTTTTCTTACATAACAACGCACTGGTGGTTTTGTTGCAAACTTTTTCCAGGTGTATTTAGTCAGTTCAGTTCTGCATTCTGTTTCATTTAGGTAGGATAGTTCTCTTCCATGTGCTTATAAAATGACCTAACTCACTGCTCCCTGACTGACTCTACTTCCAGAGCAGAATTCTGTTTGTGTGTTTCCAGTCACTTCATTCCTACTGACCTGAGTTGCAAGAGCGGGGATTACAGTTTACGATGGAGGCATTCAAATCCCATTAGTAACTAATTTTAATACCATTATGCATTAGATGATGGTGGTTTGTTTTAACTTTGGTTGCCTTTGGCTTTAATAACATAGGGACTATCTGACAGAAAACCAGGATGGATTCTTACTGTGTGTTATGTGGGACATTTGCATACACATGGAATGAAGAACCCCTGAAGTTTGATGCCTTTGCTTTAAAGTGTAGTAGCTTTGCCTAAAGCATACCAGTACAGCTCTCTGGGGTTGACTTTTAAAGGGAATGACTCTTCGAAGAACTTTGATGGGTTTTGTTTTGAAGTAACTTCTTAGTTGTGGATCCAAGGAAGCTTTTAGAGGCTTCTAAATGCGTGGCTACAGTAAAAGTTTCAGTTCAGATTTGTATACACTTCTGAAGCGACTGCTGAGCATCCCACATGCTGTGACATGCTTTTCTTTGCTTCCCATCATGAACCTGTCAGAGCTTGGGCTCGTTTTGGAAGAAGCTAAACCCAAAGATGCATGATAGCTGTGTGGCTTGTGTCCCAGATGCTAATGATCACACCGTCTGCAGGACTAGGCTGAGTGTGCTGAAGCCCAAGCCTAAAATTCTCATGGGGTGTTTGACTTCCAGCAATTCTCCTGTTTAGTTTTCTTCCTGTAAGAAAAGCTTTTCTCAAAAGCCACCAGTCAGCATGAAATGAAGATGATGCTTTATTCTGTGCGAGAGCTCGGTCTGATCAATGTGATCTGTCTGGGAGCTGATTACAGCTGGGGAGACATCTGTGCGTCATTCAGTTTCCGTGGCAAAATTAGATTTAGTTTCCATTGAGGAGTGATTTAAATGGTAAATTGTAGAGATTATGAAAAAAGTAATTTCTTCCTATGTGTAGGACTGTTACTTGTAAGCTGCAGAGCCTGAAATCTGAATCTGTTTCCAAAGTGAGCAGCTTTAATAGCTTTTGCAAAAATGAATGTACAGGCATAGTTCCAGCTGTCTAGACATGCACCTTTTTGCTCAGAGACGACAATTCTCTTGTCTCTCTGCTCTTCTCTATCCACCTAAAATATTGTTGTTTGAATAGGTTTGTCAGAAGAAATGCAATATCAAAAACTGTTATATTTGCTCTTATTATTTATTTGTATTTTTGGCTTCTAGAGTCAAGCGAGTGTTCCAGGAACATTATGTTCTCTGTCACTTTTTAAAAAAGCATTTAATCCCTTTGCTCACTGGAACTAGGTAAGAAGGATCTTAGATGGAAGAAAATGGGTCTGGAACATATTCAGAGTATTTGAGGCTTTTTCCCATATGAATTTGGGAGTGATGTAAAACCTGACATCCAAGAACTTTCTCTAATCAGATCTGACTGGTTACTCTAAGCTCCAGAATGGTTCATTCCCTCACACAGGAAATTGAATGAAAATAACAGGAAGCCTGCATCAATGGACAAGGAGCTTCTGACTAAACTCAGAAAGGAAGTGTACTAAAGGTGGAAGCAGGGACAGGTGACACTATCTTCAGTGTGATGGGGTTGCATTAAGAAAGCCAAAGTCTATCTGGAGTTGGATCTGGTGAGGGACAAGAAAATTTTCTACAGGGACATCAGGAGCAAAGATTAGAGAAAATGGAGACCTGGTGACAAAGGATATGGAAAAGGCCAAGGTACTCAATGCCACCTTGGCTTTGGTTTTACTCTCAACACTTTCCTCCAGGAATGACAGGTCCCTGCGATGCCTAGGAAATCTGGAACAAGGAAGAGTTATCTTTGGTGTAGGAGGATCAGGTTAGGAACATATAAACAAATTGGACATAAATAAGTTCAGAGGGCCTGATAGGATGCGCCTGCAAGTGCTGACATGTCATGGTGAGGCTGTTCTTGTTACCTTTGAAAGGTCGTGGTGTACGGGTAGTTTCCTGAGGGGTGGCAGAGGTACACATGTCGCTCTTTCTTACCTTCAAGAAGGGGAAGGGGGATGCAGGGCACTGCAGGCTGGTCAATCTTGCCTCAATCCCTGGGAAGGTGAGGGAGCAGATGACAGCCCTGGCAACCATTTCCAAACAATGGATTAAAAGGTGATTGGAAGTAGCCTGGATTTATGAAGGGGAAATAATTTCTGGCCAGCTTGCTGTATTTAACCTTTCTTTGAGCAGGTATATTGGAGTAGATGTTCACCACAGCACTGGAAGGGACCTAATACTTCTATGATACTAGAGCACACCTACAGACGAAGCATGAGTATGGGTATCCTGTACCCACAAGGTACATGAGTTTATTGGTCACCCAGAGGACGGTCCACACAGCTAAGACTGAGTGGCTACTTAATGTTGTATAGCATGCACTAAAGACGTAACTTGTGCACACAGCCTGTTTTAAGGTCCGTTCTTTGCCTCCTCACATAGGCTTTTCCTCTTACATATGTTTTGCTGGAAGAACAGAGATGTACATGGTTGGTTCCACTTTCAGATAACGGGGCACGTTAAGCTCTTGAAGCAAGAGGAGACAGTGTGCCTTTGGGAATCATTTATTGTTCATCTGGTTCTCTTTAGTTTAAAATTACTGTATCAAAGCTAATGCCACTAGTAGCGCTTGAAATGTGGGAGCATAAGCAATTGCAGGTAACAAACAGTACCAGATTAAGAGGATGGTTAGTCACAGCGTGAGAAGCCAGATAATAAGAATGTTTAGCTGTAAATAAATGAGGCTGAGAATTATTCCTGCTGGGTTACAGGTTGTGTTTCTGTTAATTGCACAGCACTGAGGGTATTAATTTTCATGCTGCAGGAGTAACCTTAAACACTGCCTTAAGTAACGGGGTGTGTACTTTAGAACCAAAGTTACAGAATCAAACCTGTCTTTTGAAGCGTCCTTGTCACAGAAGCCCATATGGCAGACAGTATGATTTTATAGTATTTCCATTTAGTAGTTCCAAGGAAAATTAAATTTCCTAGCTTAGAAATATTGGTGCTTAAAAAAAATAAACCCCAATTTTTACATGGAGTAACACACATCAGTTGTCCCAGTGTACTTTCCTATTGTGAGGTGATTCTGGTATATCTGAATGTTAGCGTACTTTGGTGGATTTGTAGGAGATTGTTCTAGTGTTTTCTTCCTGCTTACCTGACTAGGTATGATAGAGGAACAAGGATGATTCTCCTGCATTATTTTAGCAGTCTTGGGTTGGAAATGAAATGTGCATTGATGCCAACTGTGAGGATCTGGTTTCTGCAGAAGCTTGGCTTGTCCTTCTTCTGCCAGCACAGATGAGATGTTTTTTCTGCCTCTGCTTAAGAGGGAGAATTGACTTGCCCAAGTGTGCCCTTCCATGTGCTCCCGAGACATTTGCCTCAACTGTGTTGGATAAAGGGAGGGGAACATGGAGGGAGGAGAGAGGAAGCCTTCCCTTCTTTGTGCATCAGGTAGAAATTGGCAACAGCTGAAGCTCTGAGCTGCATTACAGAGAACGTGCTTTCTCTCTTACAGGGCAGCAAATCGTAGCTATGATTGCAGTTGGCAGTATCTTTTATTTACCTTTCATCATCTAGGAGCTGAGCTTTGCAAGCTCCCTCTTTTCCTTCATTCTTGTCCCTCTGCATGCTCTGGAGTGTTTTATATGAAGGTTAATCACTAGAGTGCTTATATCTGCACTAAGCTACTGATTTTCTCTGTTGCATGTGTTTGAACTACTGGGCAGTTTAATCTGATACGATAGAGAAAGTAAGTGGCAATAGGTTCCTGTTGTTCAGGCTGTAACACACAGCTTATAAATGTCTTTCTTTATAATTTGTCTTTATAACTGGGGCTCCTTCCCAAGTGAAGGGAGAATGATTCTGTTTTCAGAAGGAAAAAGAGGAAAATGGCTTCATAAAATGATGACTGTCAGGAAGCGCTGGGTCTGTTCCAGTTATGCCAATCCGTTAAACTGTGAGCTTGCAGGAGGTGGGAAAGGGGACATAGCTCACAGCACGCGCTTCCAAATGCTGCAGTCAAACTGTTGGGCCCATCTGCTTGAGAAGATTACAGTGATCCAGGATGAAGCATGTGATTGTTGCCCCCAGTACTGAATTTCAGGATGACTGAGTCACTTTATTTATTTCAGTGATGGGTGCTGTTAGGAAAACTTGAGAGAAGTGAAGGGAGTATTGGTCTAGAATAAACCTTTTGAGGGAGACTTCAAGATTTGGCTGGACAGGGTGCTAGGACATAAAGTCTAGATGATGCTTTGCTAAGATAGGTTGGACCAGATGATCCTTGAGGTCTCTTCCAACCTGGTATTCTATGATTGTGATACTGATTGTACATTTCAAATGGAAGACTTTTCAATCTGAACTTCTATGAAAAGGAAGGGGAAGAAAGAGACTGATGATCAGAAATCTGCAAAGGGAACAACTGCAAAGCTGCAAAGGGGAAGGAGAAGAGCCTTTCCTTGGGTTACGTCAGCTGCCACTTGCTCCAAATTTCACACCAGAAGGCTGCTGCTTTTCCCATCTCACCAGGTCAGTAATAGCTGCAAGTGAAGTGGCAACAGAAACACTTTTCCACCCATACAGTATAGCAGCATGTGCTTTTTTTAGTAGTCTTGTTTTGGATGAGAATGGTTTTATATGGTTCAATACAAATATGTATGGAAGGGTTGGAAATAAAAAATGGGAAAAGCTGGGAGCATATACTGCAGGTCATGTCTGATGTGCAGCAGATGAAAGCTGCTTTCACCTTTATGTACTGTTCCTGTATCTTTAGAGGTCCCGGAGTAGACATTCTCATTCCTCTCTGCACCAGAGGCAGATATAGCACTGCCCCAGGGGAGAGCTTTACCAAAGCACAAAGAGCACAAAGTCAGGCAGGTCAGAAGAGTCTGGCGAGCTCTCATGAAGCAAAGCTGCTGTGGGTGACCGCCTGGTAAATAACATGTTCCGCTTCCCTGCACCTCCTCAGTTCTATGAATCATAGAATCAACTAGGTTGGAAAAGACCTCTAAGAACCCCCTCTTTTGGGGGCCAAAATTCCACCTTTTTGACCTTCAACAGCATCCAAGGCAGTGCAGCACATTCTGCTCTGGCAGCAGGAAGCTGTGGAAGACTAAAAAGGATCTGGTTTCCTTTTAACCTGTTTCCCAGTGTAGGTGTTTTGTGAGATGCTAGGGATCTAGAAACTGAACTGGGGAGAGAAAACTTCCCTATAAAAGTCAAAGAAAGACTGTTGGTGAAGGGATGAGGGGGGCCATCTACAGCAACTATGTTGTTAATAATGCCATAGCAGAGATGATGTTCTGCTGTTTGGGTACACTGTCAGTAGAACTGAAGGTAGTGTGTCAATGACTACTACATATGTGACTTGCTGAACATGAAGCATTTATTTATGTGAGCAATACATTAAGTGGCAAAGTTATACACTAAATTCATGTAGAAATATATTCCTCCCACACACACTCTAGCACACCAGTCAACTGAATCGGGGCAAGAACTCTCAGTCCAAATAATGATCGTAACAGCTACAACACACCATGCACTAAACCAGACCTGCTTCCTGCAGCCTGTCTGAACTCTTGCTTGAAGACCCTGATTTTAAGTACACAAACACTAAAAAACAATTAGCAGTTTCATTAATTACCTACCCATAGTTACAGGCTACTAAAGAACTTTCCATCTGCAGCTTAAACTGGAAAATGTTTTTTTTCTCAAAGAATTAAAGTGCATAGCAGCAGCTGTGTTTAACATCGAGGTGTTCCATCTTCTTAATAAAAATAGTTCTCTGTGAAGACTGAGCACTCCATCACCAGCACATCAACTGACACAGAATGTGTGTGAACCACTTCTGGTGCAGACACTATTGGATCTATCCTAACCTACAAATTAAGGAAGCATCTTATGCACATGAGGAGGGCTACGACTCACATGACTGTTTACATATATACAAAATAAATTTAGCTCTGTTGTCATTAGGGAGACTCAGGCCCATCTGAGTGTGTAGAACTCGTCCAACTTTCACTGAAGCTTGACATGCAGTCATACTGCTAGACAAATATCAGGGCTATTACTTTCTTTTTAGCAAAAAGTAGATTAGTAACTGTACAGTAGGTAAAAAGCAGTCTTTAAAAAAAATACAGAAGTTACACAAAAGGCTGTAGTAAAGTGCCTAGCAAGAATATAAAGAACAGGAGAATCAATTTAAGTGGACAAATAACATTGCATCCCTGCTGCTTCCCCTTACCTCTTCTTCACAAATTCTACCATGTGCATTTTAACAGCATCAATGCTCAATGACAATATATCAAAAAGACCATTTTCACTTTGCTATATAAAGTGTAAGAGAGCTTAAAGCCAAGAATATAGCAACAGCAGAAATTACACTCTGGAGCATGATTAGCTCACTCACTTTTGTCCATACTCTGTACAACAAGAACTGCCAGGAACCCTTCAAAGCCTGGTGACAGTACTCTTCCCAGATGTACAGCTCATACCCATCCTGAGAGCAGGTGTAGCTACAGCTCTCTGGCACAGATCCACTGAACATCTACCTCTGAGCTACTGCCTTTTCTCTTTCGCTTTCTCCTCCCTCATCAGCCCACATTTCCCATGCCTCCATCAGTTTTCTGCCAGAGTGACAGCCTCTGGCTGCATCAAAGCTGCGGACTATTTAGGGCTATTGTGCTTTCCAAGTGTGACTTCTGAGACATGGAGAAGCCAGGCATCTCTTGACCCCTTACCCCTGTCATTTCTCTCCATTGATCCCCAGCCTTACTGAGCACCATCAGAGCCCTGGACATAGCCAGGGAGGCTGATGTCTGTATCAGAGAGATCCATTTCCATTATGAGCTTTGCTGGGGAAGAAATCTGTACTTTGTATTTATGTAAAAATATGGAGCAATTCACACTGAAGCTGAACATCAACTTTTTACTCAGTATTTTCAAATGCATGCTCCGTGACAAACCACCCTGTGACTGACCGACCGCATAAAAAACAAGACTCTACAGCTAGAGAACCTGAAGTGTTAAAAAATATATTTTCCCTCTGCCCCATATCCCTTGACAAGTCAGCCTTTAAACAAACACTAATATGAGGTAAGCTGACAGAACAACACTGAATAAATAGCTGCAAAAAGTTTTGGTTGCTAGATGTCTGCAGGCATCATGTAAACTGTATGCTACCTTCATGCTAGTTTAAAAAAAGGTGTTCTACATCAAGGGATCCACACTCTGGCACTTCTGGCAAGAAACAGATGTTTTCAGGCTGGTAAAGTTCTGAGATTCAATTAAAAAAAAGTCAAATAAGTACATTTTTCTCACTAGAAAAAAAAGCCACGTTTGTGCTCCAACAGCTGTCACTGAAGTTGAAAACCCAGGAAAGACAGATTTTAAGGTTACCTGCCTGTAGAAGATTGAATGATAAGATTTTTGCTTTCAGAGATCTGTCACTTAGTCCTGCTGCCAGTTTTCTAAGCACACTGGCATCTTCATACTGTGAACCAACCTGCTACGTGACTCGGGTTTGATAACAGACGTACTTTCTGCTTCAACTGAACTGAGCTTAGTCTGAGAGGTTTTCACTTCTTGTTTTTTGGACTAGTCCTTTTATCTAGCCATCTAGACAGCATAACCACGTTCCTCCTGAAGTTGTTTCCAGAGTAACAATTTGCATTTAAATGTAAACACTGATTCCATAAATGTAGTGTATACGAAAGGCACAAGACAATTAGATTTGTGTAGCTGAAACTTCCTTAACTTTGAAAGTTGATAATGCATCTTTTATTCTCTGGCTGGTAAACTCTGATCCTAAGCAAGCTGCTATCTCCTAAGTGAATTAAAGGGGGTTTCCTACATGCAGCAGGTTGGTTTTTTGGTATTGCAATCAAATGTCTGTTGTCCTGTAAAAGCAAATATCACAAGTTATAACCATGTCCTTGATTGTACAAGGTATTCATTAAGTTATGCAGTAAGAAAGGCAGTGTCTTAAAAAACAACAGTGAAAAAGTGAAAAAGAAATCTGAGACAACTATTGATTAATAAGAAATGAGGATTTGGAAAGACAGTGGCTCTCAGGAACACAGGTTGGTAAAAAGCATTTTGAATCAAAGTTAAGTGCCCAACATTCATTTCCCAAAGGGGTTAACGGCTCCAAATGGCACAATAAAATCCCCAATTTCTTTCTTGCACTGTCTTGTCCAACTCCAATCAAAATCCCCAACTGGCCAGGTTCATTTATGTATTGCCTATCTGAACACAGGCTTTTTATCGCTCCACTTGCCAGTGACCCACTGTAGCATTCAATTAACAAAGGACTTCCCCCCACACACACAACTTTTCAAACTATTCATAGCGCAGATCTGAGGGATAACAGAGCTTTTGCAGTAATGTTTTCCAAAAATACTTCATAAATAGTCAGACACTTCACTGGGGTCCCCGTATCTTCAAAAATTGCTTATCAAATGCTCAAAACAAAAATACAGTTCACCAAGCCGCTAAATTCTTCATAATCGACACTGGCTCATTCCCAAATCTGTAAAGCCAGCAGTGCAAAAATTTGATTTTGAACTCAACTACTTACAGCGATTAAGAGGTGAGTTTTCACAACCAAGGCAAGAACATGGACTGATATGTAAGGAGGTCACATCTTTCTTGTGCTGAATATCAAAGTAAAACCAGCCGCAGAATTTTTACAATTGTAAACTCACTCAGACTCTTTTTTTCTTTTTAGTTTCCTAATACTCATCATCCTTAACCATTCCAAATCAGTAACTTTAAGTTGAAACATTCTTTATGTGGTTCAGAAGTAGTATGTTTAGTTTCATGTTTCAAGCAGTGACATGGAGACAGCTAATCATCTGTCCATTTGTTTTCTGAGCACATCCACACAGGAGCAGCTGACCAACAGGGCTGATACTTGGAAGAATTAATTTTCCTTCCAACAACAGCTTTTTCTTGAACTGGAACAAAACATTAATCACAAAATATTAGAATGGAAGAATACTTTAAGATATTGTAACAAGTCTCATCAACTCAAAGGGGAAAGTGAACAACGGCCGCATGAAGAACCCACTCTGAAGAGGAACATGGTAAGACTGTTCACAATTATGTTATTAATCTACTTCAGGATGACAGTGATTAAATACTGACTACACAGCCAGCAGGCACCAGTTTATAAAATGAAGTGAGCTATTTTTGCAATACTTTCAGGTACCAATACCATCAAAAAACAATTCTCTATCACATTTATGCAAACTGTATCTCGCACTCTCAGTAATTAGTCCCCTCATTAACTATAAAGGATTACAAGATACAGGATATTGAACACAGAATCATAGAAAAGCTTGGGTTGGAAGGGCACTTAAAGATCATCTAGTTCCAACCCCCTGTCATGGGCAGGGACACCTTTCAGTAGAGCAGGTTGCTCAAAGCCCCATCCAACCTGTCCAACCATCCAACATATCCTTAGTTAGGAGCGAAATTCAAATTACTAACATGCTGGCAGGGACTGTGAGCTGTATTTTTCATGTCAAAGATTAAATTACTTGGTTTTGTTGTTGTTATTTAAGCATCTTTGTAATTCTTTTCACTCCCTAGAAACAAATATAACTCAAATACTGACAATAAAGTAATGAAGTTAAATGCAAAATAGTTACTTTTAAGGGCTCTTATTCCAGCAACTATATGTCAGATATATATATATACACCCACACATACATACAGTAATCTAGCTTTTTTGTTACGTCTTCAGAAAGTCTTTTAAGTGCCACACAGAAATCTCTCAAACAGAGCTAAGGATGCAACCAAACTGACACTTACTCTCATGACAGAGAAATTATCAGTCCTTAGCTACTGCCCTTTTGAGATGTACATGCATCTGTCTGTCTACAGCAAAACTAACTTCCAGGACCCCCTTTACGTGGCTTTACACTCTTTGGAACATAACCTCCTCTGAAGGTGGCCTCTCTTTAAAAAGCTGCACTTCAAAATGGATGCTCACAAAAAAGAAGAAATGAAAAATCCCAAACAAAAAACCCACCCCAGCCTAGGGGCTGAGGTAATCAGACTGCAAACACAACTCTAATTGTTACTTTCTCAGACTGGATAAAAAACAAACCAAAACAACCAACCAAAAAGAGCATGAGATGTTTATCAAAGTAAACAACTTGAAAAAACCACTTTCAGCATCTTTAGAAAAAACACAACCCATGTTTGAAACTTGGAATAATCTGAATGACAAAGTTCCAATAAAATGTACACACTCTTCAAAGAAAGATTAAAGTTTCCAAGTTATTCTTAACAGGACTTTAGAAAATAGAGCTCTAACTGGACAAAACTAGTTCTTTAAAACCTGTCTCCAATGCTTTACTTGAGTAGCGATGACATGTAAGATACTAAACTAACTGACGTTGAGTAATTTATTCTTTTCCAGAAGCTGCTCTGTGGAAAGAACTGGTAGAGGGATGGCATTTTACGTTTTGAACAGAAGGTTAGAAATTAGAATTTTAGATTCTATTAAAAAAAAAGTACACAGAGCAATCACAACTGCAGAAAAAGGCTGTTTCATTCTCGTCTCTTTAACTCTGTTATTTGACACCTACATTTTCAACACTTTAACACTTCACACCATCATCAAGTTTGTAGAAGTACCTACATTCGAAACCATCTGCATCTTCACCCACCGCTTAACATAAAACCAGAATGTAAGGGTCAAGAATTTTTCAGTTTCTACGATGAATTCAACTGAACTTGTAGGACCTCTTTTGGTACAAGGTGCAGGCCACCTGCTGGTGTCTGCATACCTACCATTTTTACCATCTGCCTTGACATTGCAATACCACGCCTGATGGATCTAGTAACAATTGCTGCAGTTCTCTGATGGCATTCCATGCCTTCCACTTCCCCCAGGAGTGACTGAGAGCAACCTGACAGCTGTGACACAGCATGTCCAGGAGCCATGTCACACACAAATGAAGGACATGCACTGGAGACACTTTTTCAGGATGACTGAAAGGGTGCTTTCAATAGCAGAGATGGAAATGACCTTGCTGAGCAACTCCTCTGATGTTGGAAAATTGTAAATTATTCAGTATGCTGAAATTCTTAGGATTGGAGTCAAATTCTTTATCCATCTTTAAATATTAAATAGCTGATTTCCATATGCTTTGGTGGAGTTAGAAACCTTCAAATACAGAAGTGAATATGATGATCAATTGTGTTCATTCCCTGCAACCCAATTATTACGGTCTCCTCCTCTCATGTATGTAAGAGACTCTACTAACTGCTTCTCAAACCTGCCTTCTGAGAAGTCTGTGTTGTAAGACACCAATGCAAGAAATAATCTTAGCTATTTTTGAAAATAGGTGACTAAATGCTCGGGAAGTCATATGGACACCTTGTCTTCAGTAGGCAGCACTTTTTTGCTATTAAATAACATGCAGCTCAGTACCTGGCACAGAAGAACAAGCTGGTAATAGCTTACATATTTGAATAAATCTTTTTTCCTTCATCATTTCATAGATCTTTACTTGCTTTAGCAGACCAAGCTATGGTTCAGTGTTAAGGACTAACTTCATTTTCAAACTCAGAGTGACAAATACCTGCTGGACTGCTTGACGAGTCACAATTTCATTATCTTTTTAAAAAAAGGGAATAATACTTTGGAATATTGCCTAAAAGCAAAGGGTATAAAGGTTAAACTACTTTGCAAACTTAACATATCAAGAAACAGGAGGTTTAGTTTAAAACTATGAATTCATGTGCTACTACTAGTGGTAAAAAAAAATAAATTTAAGAAAAGAAAATAGATAGGAATTGCTTTAGTAATTTTCTTTTGTGCATTCTTTAAGTGGTAAGGCATCATGGAAACATATTAAGTACAGAGAATATTAACATACCTTTCCTTACATATTCAAAATGTTTCTTTTTAGGGAAATTAGGTTTCATTTTCCATGGTTAATGCAGGATTGCTCATACCTTTAGAGAAAAAAAAAAAAAGGCATTTCCATAGGAAAAGGTCTCATGTCTATTTCAACAAATAATACAGCCTTTAATTAACAAGCCATCTTAATGTCATTCCACTATTACCAAGTCTATTCCTGTCCTGTGTCCGTTACACAGTTTTTCACTAGTTGCAACAAGGTGTCATCATATTCTAGTATAAGCAAATTGTTGCCAAAAGAACTATCGGTCTCAGCCTAAATAATAATTAGCATCTAATAGCACTAGTGTTCTCAGTACCTCTTGGTCAGGTTTACCTGGGAAGGGCACAGCAGCTTGATACATGAAACTTCCTACAAACGTGGATTTAAAACAAGCTTCATGAATTTTGGTTCATGAATACAAACCAAGTAACTGTGGTCATTTTTACACTGTATCCTCCGAAAGTAGTTTACTACAAAACAAATCACTGCAGCATAAGATCAATTCCTTACCAACTTTGCCCTTTTCAGCCTTTGCACTGGTTTCAGACCAAGACAGTGTATCCGTGAGAAGGTGGCTCTGGGAATCACGCAACGGCTTTGCAGGAAACAGATGGTTCTCACTGTAACACCAATAAAAAGAACACTAGTAAACAGCACTAATTTTTCGTTATCTTACCACGCTTTATAAACTGTCATAATCTGTATTTTACCTAGCTGACCTTGCTTCTTTTCTGATGAATCACTACACTTTTATCACTACATACATTACACTGTAGTTGTCACAGATGCAAGTGTGTGACAGATGCAATCTATAAAGCAACTCCCTAGCACAGAACAGGGAAACATTCCAATTTTTTCCTTGACAGCTATTATATATTAGTACATGTACTTCAGTTCCAAATGCACTCTAGCCATATTCTCTCCCACTACAACAAACCTGACATGATAAATAATGGAGAAAACATCTCCAAATTCTCTTACCTAATATAAGCTACGGATCACTGGGGTAAGATTTAAAACATAAATAAATAGGTAGCTGAAATTTAATGTATTTCTTTTACAAATAAAAGATTGCCAATACCATTCCATTATAATTTCTTAGTCACATCTTCAAGTCTACTCTACTTACCATACTCTTCATTAGGTGTTGCAAAAAAGTTACAATATGAAATACTAAGCTATTAAATTTATTTACTTTAAGAAGCATCTGTGTACTTTTCACACTTTAAAGATTTCATGTCCATGAAGGATAAGAACTAAGAAAATATGTCTTTATATCAGGAGAAACAAGATGTACATTTAAAAGGCAGCCTCCTGTGCTTTGGTACACGTTTTTGAAAGCAGGGTGGAGCGAGGAGGTGGCTGATTTTTTTTCCCAACTAACAAGTGATAGGACAGGAGGTAATGGTCTCCAGCTGCACCAGGGGAGGTTTAGATTGGGTATTAGGAAAAATTCCTTCACTGAAAGGGTAGTTAGGCACTGGAACAGGCTGCCCTGGGAAGTGGTGAAATCACCATTCCTGGAGTGTTCAGAAACTGTGTAGATGAGGGCCTCAGTGACATGATTTAGTGGTAGACTTGGCAGTCCTGGAGTAAAGGTTGGAAGGGATGATCTTAAAGATCTCTTCCAACCTAGTTGATTTTATGATTCCAAGTGCTGAGGCCTGGGATTCCCCTGTGTGAAACCTCTAATGCAGCCGTATCACAGGCAGACCAACTGTCTCTTATGCATGCAGAACAGAATGTTGCTGATACTGAATATTAGGCAGGTGTGGAAAACTCAAGTCCTGGGACGCCACTGAACCGAGACAAAGCACATTATGGGGGGGAAACAAACACCTTATTTCCATGAATTTATTAGTAGAATTACAGCTTAGCTGTTTAAAATCTGACTTGTATTTATTATTAGGATACTCTTCATTTGCTTACCACTTTAAGTATCTTATAAATGGCTCTGTTTATATGTGCAGAGGAAAAAAGAGACTATCAACTATTTGAAATAAGTAACAAAAAGCAGTTACTTTTTGGATGTTGAATTAAGACCACCAGGTGTGGAAGCTTGCTCAGGATCCTGATTAACGAGGCAAGTTGGGAAGGAGCAACCATCCCCTAGACTGAAAAATTCAGGATTAGTGTCACATATACCAAACCCACCCCAGACTTCAAATAACTTTTTTCTGAAGCGAATATTACTGTATCTTATTCCAAAATACCAACCACCCCCCTAAACCCTGTGGATCCTGATTACTCAACAGTTCTAACAAATGAAGCATTAAAAAATGAGCATACCTTGAAAACACAGGCAGCAACCAGTATTTCTTCTCATCGCCAAACACTTGCCTTAGGTTTTTGCTGAAGCCCAAGCTAAAGCCGTTCTTGTCTGTTCTGTGACGAAATATGGGAGCTCTGAATACCTCTTAAAAGAAAAAAAAACCAAACAGATCTCTTTGCAAGATAGCATGTTTTAAGTTTCACACTGGTATTTAGGCAATTGCACTGATGATACCATCATCCAAGAGGAGAGGTTGTACTGCCCAAATGACTGAGAAAGCTAGTCCATTCATGAAAGCCAAAGTCAGTGCCATAGTCACGGTGTGTGCAGAGGAAGTCCCATGGCCAAGGAAGGGTGGAAGTCTCTTTTATCTGCCCCCCTAATCAAGGCAAAGAAGAGCAAGGAACTCACTTTTTAAAAAGGCGTGGTATGTTATATGAAGATTTCAGCATGTGATTATACCACAGTGTTCAAGAAAGAAAAGCCTAAACAAACAGTTTATGACAGAAAGAGTAATGAGAAAGAGCAAAAGCTTAACCTACTTTAGTAATAAGACTAGCTTTTCACACCCTGGGGTATTAAAGTGTTGTGTATTTTTACAGCTGCATAAAGAAGGCACTTTACTCATAGACCCAGATTGTTCCCCCCAGACATCCAACCTAAATTTCTGGAGACAAGTGCTAAATATAGCTTCAAGTGTTGCAAAGTGCCTGAAGCAGAAAACTCATCCACTTTCCACCAAGTGACTGATAGCCATTTAATTCCCTTAACTGGCTATATATATTAGGCAAACCATGCCCTGGTGTCCTGACAGTACAGCTCACACAAACCATGCTGAAACCATGCAGAAATCATCCTTCTGCAGTAACTCCTTAGCCATGAACTGCTGAAATTACCTTCAACATGTAGCATGCGTTAGTTACAAGATGTTTTAAAGAAGGGGGAAGGGAAAATAGAGATACCCTTTTAGATGCCCGTGTCAGGCTCGGAAAACATCTCCTTGGATTTAAGAACAGTCATGCTTAAAGCTGTCATGGCTTCATTTCCAAACTATTGCATGTTCAAGGTTTCACATGTCAAGCAATTTCCCAAGGTAAAATGGGAAGAAGAGACAAAAAGATTTTTTTTCAGTGTACAGAAAACATGGTATATTACCTGCATGGAATTCAATGTGGTTTAAAAATATGAAATGTTGAATTAAAAGTGGCTATCTCTAACAATTTTTTTTTGCACTAAAATGGTAAGACCAGTTTATAAACACAATACTTAATTATTTCTGTTCATTTAAGCATCATTACTAGAAGTTTTTCTCCACTTATCACTAGATTGAACAATTTTTTTCTGATACTAATTTCTAAGTAGATGATTTTTCGGCATACTGAAGAAACCCACAAACCTTGGAGAAATCTTCAAGTAAACAAGCTGTCTTTCAAATATATATATCCAAAGTTTTTCACTAATCATCTACGTATTAGTAAATCCCGAGAGAATTGGGGGGGGGGGGGGGGGGGGGGGGAAATCAATTCACTGGCTTACTCTAATTCAGTTTATATCAACAGAAAACTATTTAGAGATTTAGAAACTTTAATGAATATTATTGCAAATTGGTATTATTATAGTCCAGGATATAGTGTAGAAGAGGCATCCAAATCTTCCTCACCTCCATTTATTAAGATTTGTAACCAAACATGCATTCAAGTGGTGGGAAATCCTGGTTTAACGCTGGTACTCCATGCGGTTATACGTACTGCCCCATAGCAGAGGCACAGGCCATCTTCTTTGAGGTTTTTCAAAATAAACTCTTAACACAGAGTCCTTTCTATGCATCTATAATTATATGGTAGACAGGATGCATAACTGTATCAAATATAGAAACACTTCCTTAAAGTCTGTTCTTCCATATCAGATCATTCTCTGACATTGCCTCTTTTTGCTCATTCATGTTGATCAAAACCACCACCACTAGGCCCACAATCAACCTGCCTTCTGGATTTTTTTCCTCTCTTCTTGCCTCCACTAGAGGCAAATTTTTTGAATTAATAACTATGTTTTTCAGAACTTTTGAACAAAAATGTAGCTGAATTGAATAGAGGAACTTTGGTTCTGCAAGGAGCAAGGGTGGGAAGGGAACATGGGAGTCACTGCCCTGAGACATCGCATCAGCCGACTCTCTGCTCTGTGGGGCTGGGAATGCCAAATAAGAAGCACTTGCATGAGCATGCATTAGTGTTATAGCATTTATTATAAAGTGATCTCAACTTTTTATCATTATTATTTTTCAGTTTATTCAGCTTCTGTTAACAAGCTGTGGATGGGAGGAAATGGGAGGGAGAGGAGAAGTTCATTAGCATGAAGCAAGAGGAAGAGACAGAATTCCTGGGGAGCACCAGAACTGGTGAGTCAGTACTGGACACTGCCAGATCTGGACACTTCTAACTAGGATCAGAGGAACCTCTATAGGATTGCCCACTTTTTCTACTACACCCATACATATAATATACATTTATTATTAATTTTCAGCTGTCAAACACAGATGCATTCAAGCAACTTACCTAATGTAGACTTATTCTTGCTGACAAGCCAACAGTGATACCCAAAGAGAGAAGACAGACTGACAGAAAACATAGCTGCAGCAAAGAATAAAAACATGATGTGGAACTTGGCTTGAGTATCAGGAAGGCCATTCTACAAATAAAACAAACAAACCAGAAAATGCTGTTAGAACTGGGGAAATAGCTATTTAATTTGATTATTAATAATCCTCTATTCGGCCAAATTAAATTCAGTGCAGACACAAACACACCACATATAAGAGTTTGAGTAAACGAATTACACACCTTCTATGTACAAATGGCCATGAAATTAGGTTGCTGACAGTATCTAAGTTAAAGAAACAGGCCCTTTCTTGAGAAAGTATAAATACTGGCAACAAGAATCTGAAATTTGGATCTGAACTTTGAAGTGTCTTTCAGTGAAGAATAATTTATTTTTACACCAATTGTCTTGTTTAATTAACCTTTTCAGAAAACTTGTATTATAGCATAAATATTGCAAATCTAAGAAGGTAATACCCTAAGTTGTGAACCTATATAATCATAATTAAAATACTAGAAAATGTCTCTGAAACTTTTGCACAGCATAGCATCAAAGGAAATTAACAAAACCTACCTATAATGTAAATTCCATTGTAAAATGTTTTCTAAGTAATTGCATACTTGTTCTACACAGCTTCAAAATACGGAAGAAATATGTGAAAATTCAGAAACTATAATAAACAAATAGAGAGCTATGATTATTAGATAAAGTTTTGTGCCTCCTATTAGGAGATACTAGATGACAATATAACACCTTGGAATCTTCGACTTCTTGCACAGTGGTAACTTCACATGCTTAAAGACAGTTTGTAGATTATGGTACTTACTGTCCAAAATTTGATAAAATACTGTAAATCCGTTGCAGCAATGAACAGGCAATATAGTAGCGAGTAAGCCAAGAAGAGAAGAAAAAATTTGTAATTGGAGAATCCTACACAGTTGTTCACCCTGATAATAAAAAAAGTAAAAATGGAATATAAGGGAAGTTATTTTCTTTGCTTTCATCCAAATTAAAATTAAACCTATTTACTCAAAGTTAGTATCAGCATGTAAATCAAGTTTTACTTCCTATCTCTGGTGCCTCAAGCTACTGAAACACATCTAGCTTCAACTCGTAAATTAGTATAGTAATTCTAACAAAACAAAAACCAAAACACCACCACCAGAAAAAAAACCCCAAAACCTTTACCTGGTAAAACCATTTTCAACAGCTTACTGAAATTGAATTTTCACTTACTGCATGAAATCTGTTCCCAGCATGTGATGTAAATGTTTGTTTGGTTTGTTATTGGCTTTGCTTTTACAGAACATGCCACCTTGGCCAAACATTATATTTAGCATTGCCATTTAAACATGCAGTAATAGCTAAGCATCTGTATCAACTACAGTTAAGAAGGACTCACAACAGATTGCTCTAATTAAAAAGACCCATAAGATTTTTTAAGCTTATCATGATTCTGATTGGTAAGTCAATTTATAATTCTCCACAGTGAAGTGTTCTTTTTCGTTAAATATGTCAGAGTAAGAAATTCCATGATAAACTGTAAGCAGTTCAGATTCCAGGTTTCTCTGATAACCCCATTTTCCTTTCATGGTATTTATTTTAGGACAGTTTTTACTTTATGACACTGTTTAGTGAGAAAAGAAATTTCAAGTGAGATGTTATCCCCCAAAGATGGAATTTCTTGAGTCAAAGACAGATTTCTCTCTCGTTGTTTTGTACTACTGCAAATGGTACACACATTAAAATAAACTTTCATAAATTATTCCAGTCTCTTCAATCTTGACAGAGCTGCAGACTGAGGAGTTCTTAGTGGAAGAGAATAGTTAATCAGAAGATTGGAGAGAAAGTAAACACCAAGGTTTTGTAATTGTACTATTTGAACTTATAGTAAAACCCAAGAAAGGTGGTTAGATTTGAAGTCTACGATTTTTGAGGAAGAGTGAAACTGATAAATGTACCAACGACTGGCTAAATAATGGTGTGCTATTGCACTAAAACATTCATAGAAAAGAACAGTCCAGGTTAACAATTTGGATTACAGGTAACATTCAAACCACTTAATTTTGAAGTACAAAAAGAAGAGATATCCTGTCTGTCTCAAGACTTAGCTTACTGAAAATGCCAAGCAAATAACCTACAAGGCACTGAAAGTGATGCAACTCAATTAACAAAAAGCATCACAGAATTAAGGAGATGCTAAATTCTTTTCAGATGACTCAAAAGACAAAAGAGAGATGTTTCAAATTATTCCTAAGGTGTTCCTAATGCACCTTGTTAGTATTAAAGTTATTATATACAAATTATATTTTTAGTGATTTCTCAAGCCATTGCGTTTCTGCCTGCAGCTCCATCTATATACAGTATGAGTAGCAGCAGCACTAGCATAGAAATCACTAATGCTTTTATTTCTGCATCACTTAAACCTTTTAGAGTAGTTAGAGGGCAATTAGCATTAAATATTTCCGTTTATCACAGCACTTCCATTAGCACAGGAGTGACAGCCAAAACAAAGCCTTCCAAAAAAGGAGAAAACAGCCGATCTGGGACTAGGACATGACTACCATCTTACTACCTCTGCCTTCCAAATGCTTCATCTTACTCTCTCTAGGTTATTTTTACCTGTCCTCTCTCCAGAAACCCTTCTAATAGCAGAGTATTAAAATAGTAGTAATTCCCATTACTGTTTCTGTGGTCTCCCTAAGCATCACTTGGGTTCCTTCCCCCTTCTTTCTTGCTCCCACCAAAAAATCCCAAGACAAAAAGCAAAGAGGACCTAATGAGATTTTCAAGGGGGCCAAACCCCACCCAGTATACTGATTTGCATTATTACATTTGTTGGCAAAATAGCCCTGTATTTCCCAATATAGGATTTGATCAGCATCTGTGCAGTATTTCAAAAGTCTTTGCCACTTTCACAGTTATTTTTTTCAGGGTGAGCAAGGAACTGTGAAACTAGGAAAAATAGAGCAAGATAATACCTCTTTTTCTAGTGCATTTCTGTTACTTGAAGTACAAAAGGAACATTTCTCCATCAAGAAGTGTTACATGTCTTTCAAGTACCTTCTCCACCTCTTGCTTTTCTGCACCCATTGCTTGCTTATTAGATTAAAACCAATGAGCTGTGTAAACACTCTCTTAAACTGGGTATGTTTATGTTGAGCAATGTAAATACTCTCTCAAACTGGTTATGTTTATGTTGTTTGGATACAAAGAGTCTGCAAACAGGCAAAATAAGCAAATGCTACTGATTGATAGGAAAATTGAGTTTATTTTTCTAGAAGTCTATGCCCTAGCGAAATACCACTTCACTATCCCTTCATACAACACATAAGTGCTCAGTTTATGATTTGTTATTTGATGCAATGGATTTTTATTCTGAAATTAAAGCTTACATGAAGGACATTTTCAGGTACTATCCTAAGACAGGACAACTCAAAAGATCCCAAACAGACCATAAATCTTATGAAAGTGTGTATAATACTGAATAATATAGTAATATTGAGACTTTTCACTGACACTTTGCCAAGAATAGACTGACAGCTATTCTTCTTTCAGCTTTCCACAGGACAGCTGTAAGAAGGCTGAGAAAAGGAAACAGCCTTTCTTCCTATAAGAAATTTGTTCTGCATTCAATGGTTTTATCTGTGTGGGTATTTTTGTTTTGTTTTGAGGTTTTTTGTTTGTTTGTTGGGTTTTTTTCTTTCTTAAGAACCATGCTAACACCACTAAGCATCAGCCAGTTTCACATGCTAATATCCCTACAGCAAAAAATACAGACAGGAAGTAACTCTATCCTATATTGTTAAGTATTTCTTTCAATCGTATCTATCTACCACGCAGCTGCAAAATAAGGGGAGACTCTTAAATCATACTGCATTATGTCAGAAGCTGTAGTCAGGACCAAGACAAACAGCAGAAGCCCTGCACCCCTTCCTCCCCCAGGACAAATTGATTTATGAAGGTCAAACCAGCTGCTTAGAACCATCTACCACTGCCAGGAGATTCTTCTTTTCCGACTGGTTCCATATGGTAAAGAACTGATACCTACCACTCAATCCTCTTAACCTGAACTTTACTAAACAATTATCTTTAAGTATGTTCATGAGATACCTGCCAAACCAACGTAAAATTAATTACACATCCTGTTTACCCACTGGCTCTAAGAGCTGCTGAAAAAAGGAAAACAAAACACTGTGCAAGCTGACATGGAAGTAAAAGGAGGGAGGGTGGGAAGGAGAGGGAAGAAAAAATAGAAAGAAAACAAAGAACCCATAAAACTAAAAGAGCTAATTTGCTGTTTCCAGCAAGGCCACTCAAGCTGTCCTAGTAGCTTCAGTAAGAGGAACGAGGCACAGCCTTTCCCTTTGGTTTTTAACCTAAGGTAGTATTTAACCATTCAGTGCAACTAAGCCACACTAATACTCAAAAGTCCATGAAGATGCAATTCTTAAAACAAGTTTTCTTAGTGACCAGAATCCTAGCTCATCCTAACTGTAAAAACACGAGATAGCTAAGTCATAGGTCTAAGAAAAATCATAGAACCATAGAATAGTTAGGGTTGGAAAGGACCTTCAGATCATTTAGTTCCAACCCGCCTGCCATGGGCAGGGACACCTCTCACTAAACTGTGTCACCCAAGACTCCATCCAACCTGGCCTTGAACACTGTCAAGGATGGAGCATTCACAACTTCCCTGGGCAACCCATTCCAGTGCCTCACCACCCTCACTGTAAAGAACTTCTTCCTTATATCTAATGTAAACTTCCCCTGTTTAAGCTTGAACCCATTACCCCTTGTCTTTCCACACCTCACAACTAGGATAAGAAGACACAGTAAATAACTCCAATAGTCCTGAAAGACCAGTAACTTCACATAAGCATCTAAGTGCAGGAACAGTGAAGCATCACCTTCATAACAGGCTCCTCAAGAGTTTACCAAATCAGAAAGTAAGAAAGGAAAGCCAATAGTACACTCACCAAGGGCAATGGTGATCCATTTTCAAAATGCATCTTAAAAAAACCCAACAGAATTCCAAGCATCGCAGAAAGCACAAGGAAAAAAAAAGTCAGAAGCACAGTTATGTGTCAGATTTAAATTATTCACATACAGATTAAGAACTGCCCATATGTACTACTGGTTACCTAATCTATTTTAAAAAGGTATCTATTTAAATTCAGATAATATAGTTTACCTAAAAGTAAACTGTAGATAACCCGAACTCTTAACACTTGTTCTGTCAAGAGCATAGTCATTTAAGAAAATGCAGCCTATAACTTCAACTTTAGGATTTGGTCTTCATTCTGAACAGGTTTTTCAACTGTTGTTTATTCTCTGACAGAGCCTTAGAAACTGGGCTCAGTTTCCATATATTCTACAGAACTATATTCTATAGTTCAATTATTATATACTTACTGATACAAGCAAATGTATTTCCAAATACATGATTTGCTTTTATAGAAATATATACAGATGCACACAGGTTTTTAAGAACTTACCTTGTATAAAAAATCCCAAACATTTTTGCAATGAATCACTCTCCATTAATAAAACATGCACAAGAAAATCAGATATAATTGAAGCAAGTGAATTGTGACAAGGTAAGGACAAAATTAAGGTATTCTTCAAAACTTATGAACTAATAGCCTTCTCCAAATTACTCACATTTCTTAGGATAACACAGGTCATCCTGCGTTCTCCACCCTGCTCAGTCACAAGAATGTTCCTATCTTACATTACAACCACCAGCCCATACAACACAACCGAGATCCTCTTTCTGCCTCAGCTCAATTACTCTTTCAGTGCCTCTTCTGTTTTGCTGGACAAAGGGAAAGTCTTCTCTGCCCCACAATCATGTTGAGAGGTTTGATGCATATCAGCTGAAGAGCTTTTGGAACAGCCTTAAAGCTAAGAATAAATCTACCTCTGAGGAAGCCCCTTCTCTAAAGTTAGAAATTTAATTCACTGAGGGCAAGAGTGGAGAACCACACAGACACTCAAGCTAAATGGAGAGAGGTCATAGAGAAGAACAGCTGAAAGAAAGATTAAATTAAAAAGCAATTAGACTTCTGGGGAATATGGACGTGAACTTCCTTTTGTGTTAGACAAACAAAAACTTGTGTTTTATGACTTCAGTTAGAAATGGGGGGATGGCTGGTTGTTTCTTTCTTTAAAAAAAACCCAACAAATAACCTGCAAGTTATCCAATGAAAAATAGGATATTAAGTTTATTACCTCGGATAAGATGCAAGTCACATCATGATTAGATTGAGATGGGTAGTGATGTTTATTCAGATTCTAACAAAAGAAGCAAATTTTTGTTTATCAGCTATTTTTGGTTACATTCTTAAGGAAAGTTCTTTATTAATATTCATCATTTTAACCATTATGTAAAGAATGTATAAGACCATGTAATCGATGTTGGCATCAGGAAAGCCATCAAATGAATTAGAGTAAGTTACAGACTTCCCTAGAAATAAGTATATAAAAACTAAATCTGAAAAAAATCTGAGGGAAAAAAAAGCTCATATGCCAAAACGTTAAATCTGAAAAAAATCTATGCATAAAATACAAGGGCTCTGTGTCAAGAAAAAAATCCATTAATTCATAAAAATTACTTATTCAAAATATTTTCTTACTTGTCGCATACAGAGCAGTGATGGCAACGGTCTGGTTTTACAAGATGGCATCTGTCACAGTATCTGATTGCTAAACGAAAAAGTTCCAAGATTAGATCTCAATGTACAGTTACACATTTTGATTCCTGAGGTCTGCACAAAGTAAATACTAGCAGCTCAGCCCAGCAAGAAAACATTTCAGGAAAACATTTCAGCATGGACAAACAGTTGCATTCTGTAAGTACTTGCAGTGCTGAATCTGGCAGAGTGAAGCCAAAAAGCTCAGTTTTTGCAATCTCTGCTAATCATGCTAATCAGGGCTCTTTCTTCCAAACCGCTCAGCTCTGCGAAAAAACCCAATGAATCAACAAAACCCATACACAAAACCCTCACTAGATGGTAAAACCTTTAAAGACTGTTCAACAATACAGCTATTTTAAGCTATTATTCTAACAGCTTTAATTTACTATATGAGATTTTCTCCTGGATTTGTTTAGCTAGCCAGCATTTACAAATTTACAGTATCAGTAGGTTAAGATTAACTCTTACTTTGTTCTTGCAACTGAACAACCAGCAAGTAAAACAGTAAGTTTCTTACTGTGATCTATCTAGCTATACATGACATGCAGACAGTGATTTATTAATTTTTTTTTTCAACCTATGAAAGAAGAAATCAATGCAGTTAATGACTGCTACAGCCTCTTCTGCAGTTTGTTAGCATTACAAGCTATTTGTTAATGTCAGTTTGCAAACATTTAGCAAGGCATTGTCAATCCACTTTAAAATCCTAAACTGTATGCAGCAATTTACTTTCCAACAACGTTTCCACTGAATAAATGTAGCTGTATAACGTTATATTAAAGTTAAGTTCTTGGGTCACTTTTTTTATTTCACGAAGGATGAAAAGCAGATCTTCCCTACAATTCAAACCTTTGAATTTTTTTATTTAGTCAGTTTACGTAGTACATCAAGACACCTGCCTTTGGTGCTCTCCTGAACACCTATTTACCTCCAGACATTGTCCGTGTATAGATAGGAAGATCCTTGGCTGCCCGTCTTAAGACTTCTTGCTGGGATTCACCTCTAGGTTCCCTCTCCAAGGATTCCTTGTCTGAATATGATAGATGAAACTGGAATAATTTTTAAAATCAAAGATATGTTAGCAAATTTCAAGTTAAGAATCTGTAGAGATGTAAAGAGAAATAAACATTCACTTCATAATGATGGATCTGCAGCATGTACAAGGTACTACAATAAATAACCCAGTGTTCCTAAGACCCCTAATTTAGTTTATGACAACTGAAGACAAAATTAGAATTATTTCTGATTTGGTATTGATGCGATGCTGAATGTTTCCACAAGTAATAAGCATCACTCTTCAAGAAGAGGATCAAGCACTTACCATTCCCTTGAAAGGTGAGTTAATTTACTTCTGTAATACTAAATATTATATAGTTAATATAAGCTAGGTGCCAATCTTTAACTTAAAGAAAATACACTACTAGTAATAGCAGAAAAGATAGCTTTATTTCTCTTCATGTGACTAATATTTTCTTTTCTATTCTTTCCCACTGGAGACTTGCTGTTCTCTTCAGCAGCTGTCAGGATGTGTTTTTACTTCGAGACTGGCTGAGAGAAGGAAGAGATGGGTGTCCTGTATGACAGAATAACCACTTAACATCTTGCATGAAAGGACAACTTCTGTCACTGCCCAAAATGTCCACAACAAACACTGCGCTAGTAAGAACTAAGAGGGTAAACATCATTGAAAGAAATGCACAATATACGTGACATAGTCCAAATTTCCTGCAATCCGAAGTCCTCTGCAACACAGCAACATAGTCAGCTTTGTCACTGTAGCTTCTAGAAATGGGAGATGCCAAAGTCTCTCTACCAGAGAAACAGGATACAAAACCACCTCTGAAAAGAAGTCCATATTTGGCAGGAAAAGTGGCTGTCTCTAAAGTGTGCTAGAAATAGAAGACCTCTGCATAGGGTTTATGTCTACAGAAAGGCTAGTCATGACAATAATTTTTTTTTCCCCTAAACGGAAGTGATGCATGTAAAACTAAGAAAGCAGACAAACATACAGTTAGCAGCTTATTCTCCCCTCCAGAGAGAAGGCACCACTCTACCTTGTAACAAGGCTCACAATCTTCCAGCAGAAGCTGGAGCTTCACTATTTAGCATCAGTTTCTCAAGTTACCTTTCATTTTTTTCCCTAGCAAGAACACATGCTTGCTAACACCTGAATTGATTTATATTGGGATACACAGGATTTCTCACTGCAGAAACCTGATTCAGAATACTTTATTTTTGTAATGCTTCCTGTTTGATGCACATGGAGCTACTGCTCCATCATTTTGTATTGGTTCTCAGAGTGGTCCTAAGTCTACAAAACCTTCCTGCCTAGGAAACCATCTTCTCTCCCATCTTCACGCAATGCTTGTATATAGCTAGTGCGCCATACAGGTACACACAGGTAGAGAATGGCGTACACTAAAGTGAAGTCCCTCAAAGTCTCTCAAAGAGAAACTGCAGCTGGAACTTTAGAGCTTTTCACACTTGTATAAAGTTGAAATAAGCTTAAAAAGAAATGTACAAGCTGCATGGTTTGCACCAGCTGCAGTATCCATGAAAAGAAAACACAAAAGCTTTACGTGTGTTTTCAGCCTTCAAACAAGTATTTGCTATAGTTGGTACAGCAGTTCATTTACAAACTTCTGCTCCAGTACATCAGGAAAAAGACATGGAACAACAAAGATGTCACTTACTGCCAGCAACATCGTGTAAATTCAAAGAACACAGAAACACCATGCACTGCTTTCTATTACCCAACTTCAATACTTTTAATATCCCATTTGAAGTTCACCAGTAGCATTGTATGATAGCTTTGAAATCCACTGTAATTACTAAGGATTTGTCAAAATGTTTTGGAAGTCTTTTACTGGCATCAGCCCAGTAATTTGAAAACCCTTCTAATTATCACTACACTCACCATATACATACATATACTTTGCTGCAATTACCAGATGAAATGGGTTCTTAATTTATTTCACTCCTCTCTGCCCCAAGCTGTAGTAAAGTCTGCAGTGTGAAATTCAAGGAAGATGCCAATTACTTTGAATTATCTACTTGTTTCCACAATTACATATCTTATTAGTGAATAAAAACTATTCAGAAAAGAACTTCCACACAACAGACAGCAGAAATCACAAGCTATTTATTTTGTGTTGGCATGGTAGTTATAGAAACTGGAGTTGCAAGTCCATGCCAAAATAAGCATTAGTTTTGTGGATATTTCAAACTCCAGAGCAGCCACAGCATGATTCTTCTTGACCTCAGAGGTTGTCTGACAATGCATCTACTGAGGACTGTGGGGTTTCTGTACAAAGACAGGATGCAAGAGGCTAAAAAGTTGTGCTGGTTGTACGAAGCTGCATGGGGAGGATTTTCACCAAGGCTATCGACAGTTTTGGTTTTTCGTTTGGTTTTTTTTAATGTTAGAAAGAACATGAAATTAAAATAATTTAAAAAGCTAATACAGTACTAAAAGCAATTATCTTGAGGCTACGTCATGTTGAACTTGGTTTTGTGTATTAACATTCTCCAAGACAACTGGATCCTCCTTCTTTAACACTTCTATACTAGCTGGACTTAGACTTGGGGTATAGGTTTACTCAGACCTCTTTTCCACGCAGCTGTTCTCCACTAGCTCCCTTCCTGCCTAGCCAGCTGTGACTTCCCAGGATCAGCTTACCTGCTTGTGTGCTCGTGCCACAACCCTCAAATTCCTACATACCAAAACAGATGGGGAAGAAGTTCTAATTCAGAGGACAACAGACAGATGCTCACAGGCAATATGTCTTAAACACAGGGAAATCAATTTTTTGCCCCATGCAAAGATTTGAGCTGCTAGTTCGAATAGCTCTGATTTTTCAAGTGGAGAGCTTTTTCCTTCTTAGTATCATAAACACAATGTAACTTTAAAAAGCAATTAAAAAAACCTTTAAAACTTAACTTAAAGAGAAGATGTAATTTTTTTTGTCTTGGTCATTACACTGTTTGCAATCTTACTGCTATTGAGCAGCTTTAACGACCATCTGTATTTTTCTACAGTGTAAAACTACGTGAGACCAGAGCCTAAGATATTCAAATACTACAAAATCAGGCATTTGAGTAGGCTATTTCAGAAACAAAAGTGAAGTTTATCTTACTTCTTTTGAAGGATTCATTGGTAGCGTAAAGATTGTCTTCCAATATGACCAGACGAACAGCATGAAAAATATGTGGTAAGCAACCAGGCACACAACTAAAATCAAAAAGGAACAGAATTAATACAAACAGACCAGTGATACTATAGTGCTTACAAATGGCTGCTATACACAGCACAGATAGATAGTGCTCTTACAGATGTAAATAGAGCCTCCATGAAAGCTAAACAACGAAATACTGCACTGCAACTTTACGTGAGACAAATAGAGACTTTGTGCGGAAAGTCATGATACATACATTACAAAAGTTTGAGGGGAACAGTTACTAGCCTATTAGAGCCCCATAATTATTTATCAAGCATTTATGCATTTGTTAAATAACTGATGCATCTCTTTTTTAGCTCTATAAACCATGTAGGGAGACTTCTAGCCATGCCAAAAAAAAAACAAACCCCAAAACCTCAAATCCCACAAAGGAAGTAAAGCTTCCTAAACAATGACTACAGTGAGGGGAGTCTTCAAGTAGATATGCATATGATACCTGAGCAGTAACCATAACCAGTTAATTTGCTTTATAAATTTTTAGGAGGGAGGACAGTAGGGTGGTTTTAAAAAACCTGCAGGTTCTTTAAATTCAAATATTCATTCACTACTTTACATTCTTCACAGCCAGTGATTTATTCTTGGATTTTTTTAATAGATGCCAGTCAACATTTACCATGCTGAGTTGTTTTACTAGAATACAGAAGGTAACATTACCTTTCCAAAAGAGCCTGCCATGGATGGATAGGTGTTCATTTAAAATCTCTCACTGTACCAAGAATTCACTACAGTAAATCCAATACTTGTATCCCCTGATTAACTTGCTCTAATGCACAAGAAAGACTATTTTGTTGGATTTTTTTTTTTTAAGTCAGGCGGAGAAGCAGCAAATAGAGGACAGCTAGGTCAGCAACAGTCAAAAATACTATTTCTCTGCGGTACAGATGAACTCAGATCGTTGGGAGCTCAAGGTTATATGCAGCTATATGGTCAAATAGCCTTTACACAACTTTTACAAATTCATCATCAAAAAAAACCATCATAAAGGGAAAAGTGTACTTTCACTACACAATCCAAAATATTACCCTTGTATGGTTAGCCCATGTTTTTATATACATAATGATATTCAGTGCTAGATAATTTTCTGTAACACATGCATGATAGTGTGTATAAATGCAGGAACAGTAGATCTGCATGTTCTTGGTTTCTGTAATTTTGTCTCAAAAGTAACACTGAATAAATGTTTCTGGTGTTGAAGTTTGTTTACTCAAAAAAAGCAGCAACACAGTAAATATTTATTCTTATTCACTAGGCAGTTAAAAAACAATAAACAAAAGCCAACAAAATCTGAGGAGCAATCCCGCAGAAAGCTTTTGGGATGACAGGGGAAAAGAGCCATATGCCATGTCTATAAACAGAAAAAAAATGTCATCAATATAAGTAAGCAATGGAACTGGACTCCCCACCAAGCATAATACAGTTATTGACCATCTGGTTATTGCACAGGCATCTGGAAGGAACAGTCCACATTTTTATCAAAACATTTCTATCAACTCTAAAAAAAACCCTGATTTATACAAACTAAATCAGTATTTTTTTTAAACAACAGTATATTCATGGCATAAAGTGAGGGCAAGGTAGGGCAAGTTACATCAGTTCTGTACACTATGAATTTACTAATCTCCATCAATATTTCACTGTTGTGAGAATAATGGTAACTGACTGATAAGAAAATTCCTTTTTCACACATAAAAACTCAGACTTCTGGAGTAAGACAAAATTTTAGCCTGAAGACATTATCCCATGTTTCCCCTTCAAAGCCTGCATGAGACTTAAGCTCTTCTTGTTCACTCATGTACCTCTGTTCTCCAACCTGGCCGAGGTCCTGACCAATCACTTCTCCCAGGTTACCTACCCACCAATTTACCTGCACCACAAAGTGACCCTGGGCTACTAGCAGCTCCACCGGGTCTGTGCGTGTTGAGAGTCCAACACAGGAACCTCAGTTCCCTTGAGACAGAAAAAGAAGAGCTGTCCTCAGCTCCCTGCGCAGAAATCCTTGTATTTTACATTTTTTTCTGGGAAAAAACCCCCAAATGACTTCAAACGGTGTATGCTGTGCTTGCAAACCACCCATTTACAAATAGCTAGTATGGCTAGAGTTGCCTGGAAATTTGCAGCGACCTATAGTAGGTCTGAGCCTTATTTGCCTCTTGAAAGAACATAGCGCAGAAGCACAGCCAGGGTAAATTTCTCCTAACTGGCGGAAGCTCACCAAGGCTTTGAGCAGCTAAAAATAAGGAAATGTAATGCTCCTGATGCATTTTGCTCATAATTCTAATGTGCTTTTTAAGCAATGCCTAACACCACACTCGTCTTCCCACACACACACTATGGAGCAGCAAGAAACTGGAATTATTTTAAAGTCCGCAGGTGCTGAAGTTTGCAGATACGCTCATGCTTTCATACTGGGGGAGAGATCATTGAACTGAAAAGTTTTCAAGCAAATGTTTATTAATTAGCAAACATTTAGAAGAAGTGAGGAAGTCACCAATGATATAGTAAAACCTGCTGGAATTACACAAGTGTAAAATGCACACAGTTTGTCTCTTAAGCCCCAAGCCCTTCCTGCAAAACCTTCACAGCCCCACACTTTACACTGCCATTTTGTGCTGTGGTATTAAAACAGCATCTGGAAAAGCAATCTAAACATGCTACAGCCTTGGGGTACAAACTCTGATGACAACTAATCAGGCAGTTTTATTATCTTCTGAAAAGGTTATGTATCTGAAGGCTCCTCTTTCTTCAAAGACAGAAGAAATGCAGAAAAATATCACCTTCCATTTAAGTATGTTGCACTCTGCACAAACATGCTGCTCATCTTTAGAAGTCCTGGTTTTACATGAGCTTTACTTGTTCAGTAAGTAAGGATTAGTTGACACTTCAGAAAGCCAGTAAGTAGAGTTAAAAGTTCTAATTTTTTTTTATCTCTATTTGGAATAGCTAAAGCAATATTCGGGAACAGCGGGATAATAAAAGGAGCTGAGTAATACAAAAAAGTTTACTTATTTAAAACAGGTTAGACCTGTATCTCAATTTTACTAGTAAACTACCCTGAAATATGAATTCCACTTACAAATAGCTTAAAAAAAAAAATCTTACCTTTTTCTCCAATATTTGTCATTGTCACTGGAAAATGAGAAAAAAGGAAAGAGTAAAAATGATGTTTAAATAGCAAATGATGTAACTGAATATTTTAAACTTCTCTTTTTCAATTGAAGCGAGGAGAGCAATCACTAAAAAATACAAGCTTAAGGCCACACACTATCCAGCTTTCCTGCTGTGTACATTCACCACAAGAATAGGTAGACAATGCCAATTGCTTATTACGTTTTTTGGCTCCCATTTCCAGGCCCAGTTCCTGAGAACTAGCATCTCCATCTATCTGAAGCTGCCAAGTTTAACCCAAGAAAAGCCACCTCTGCAGAACAGTTATTTCTTTAACTGTGGTTGTACAGGTTTTACTGTTTACACACATTATGTTCTTGAGGCAGAGGTGTCAGACTCCAGAAGTGGTTTTGCAGCAATACCCAGTGATACCTTAGATCTCCAAAGCATAAAAATCCAAAGTAGACAAAAGCTGCATTTCCTTTAAGAAATTACCCACAGATTACAGGATTTGGGGATAGTAAGAGAGGCGCAAGTATGTCAGGCATGGAGTACACAGTTATCATGTATCAGTCACCACATTTATGAAAGAGAATAGATCTTTTTTTTTACACCTATATTCCACCCTCGGTCATGGTATATTTAAAAAATAACCACCCCACAACAGGTAACTCAGAAACTCCCAAGTGATCAAAAACCTCATGGTGCTCTTTCCTCTCCACTCAAACTACACGTTTATCCATCCCAATTAAGCAGCCTACGAACTGTAAGCAACTGCGAGCAAGAGGGCAGTAGCTATATGGATCTCTCATCCTCTCTTGTCCTAATAAAAATGGCTGCACAAGGCTGGTCTTCAAACAGCAGATACAAGGCAACTCCTACTGAAAGGCCAAGCAGCCATACTGTCCTACTCTGATGTATTAAACTTCAGCATGTTGACAAAGTGAAAGTTGCTATTTAAGTATACCCTGCACAATGCAAGGATGTACTGTGGGACCAGTGCTGCCCAACACCTTAAATAATGCTCTGGAAGAGTGAGCACTCATCAAGTTTACACATGACACCACCCTGGGACACCAGCTGATATGCCTGTGTGCAGGACTGCCATCCAGATGGACCCAGACAGGCTGGAGGAATGGGCCAACAGCACCCTTAGGAAATTCAGCGAGGGCAAAGTCCTGCACCTGTAAAGAAACAACCCCCTGCAACGACACAGCCTGGGGACTGCTCTCAGTTTTCTAGTTCAGCTAAGAGAAGTCTTCAGAGCTTGATAAGCTAAATCTATCTAGACAACCCCTAAAGAAAAGCTGAAGGAATATGCATATACATTTAACTCTGAGGAGCAGAGATGCTGCAGTACAATAATGCACAAGAACTGTAAAATTGTAAGTAAACAGTCATCCATTAGCAAAAAACCAAGACATCTCTAGAGCTGAAGTGTAATTTCAAGGTGCTGCAGCTCTCAGATTAGGACAAACTAGCCACTACACAAATTCTGATTTTTCTTTCTCCACATGGTCTGGTCAGCAAGGTGTGCAGAAATTTTGCCAGTCTGCTTGGAATAACTGCTCTCTGCTAACCAAAAAGCCACAGCCAAGCATACATTGCAGAATCACCAGTTTCAAACTACAATCCACCAACCTTTCACAATGATTTGTGGTATTTTTCTCTCCTAACAAGGGAATGGCATAGAACATTGCTGTGAAAGCAGTTGTCATCTTTCACACACACGCCCCCACACACACCTTGGATAAAATGTACTAATGAATGTGTTTGAGACTTTAACATTTTCCGCATGTCTGTAAGTAAAGGACTAATACAACTAAAAAAATCCAAATTCAGATTTCTACCTGACTGCAAGCCCACTTCGCAATTTCTGCCCTCCTCCGCGATGGAATGCACTTTTCAGAGTCTGCACCTGCTCAGTGGACTGCCTTTTCACCTTCTGTGGTATCTAGCCTGGAAGCCAAAAGTTCCTGACAGTCAGGAGCTGAAGGTTAAAACGTAAGTGCCCAAAGATGCCCAGTTAATCCCAGCAGAATGAGAAGCCTTTTTTTTTTTTTTTAATACATCTTGTCATTTTAATCTCTTCTACCGCCAGAGTATAACTCAAAGTTACTTTGTATGCTCCTGAGTTACAACAGTGTAAGAGACTAAAGTAGAAAAGGTAAGGCCAAAGAGAGATGCCACTATCTTCAAATTTACCATCTTTTTTCTCCACACTTACTGCAACTGGTGTTTTCTATGAAGAGACTGGCTGAGCTACTTAACAAAAATCCATGAAAAATAATTTTCTAACATGAAAGAACTCCTCTAATCTTGCATTCAACCAAAGAAACATTTGCTATTTTCTCCACCTTCTGAACAGCACACATGATATATTTATTTAAACCAAATTTTCTATTTTTCAGCAGATTTAGTGATACAGATTTGCTGTATTATTGAATAATATTCAATCTTATAGTCTTCTGTGAATCATTTATACTAGTCATTCTGGCAGTTTCCTAATTTCTCTTCCAAGGGGTTACATTCACTGCTGATAGTGCACAGAAAAGTAGGTCAGGCTGTGCATCCTGTCATTAATAAATATCAGCTTAAATGTTGTGAATTCACTTACTAGTAGTCAAATAGCATATGAATAATCAGGGTAAAAAGCATTTATGTCTACAACGGCTTAAAATAAACACCAGTGACATACCAATCCTAACTATTAAGCAATTTCTACAATCTGGGAGAAAACATGGTAACACTCTTTGAGAGGGGAATGGAATGATACTCCTGTATACTCAGAGAAGGATATAATTATAAAACCATGACCTGTCCTCCAGAAGTCATAAAAAACTTACAGCTCTGTTTGCCTGAGATACTGCGCTCATTAAGAATCAGCCTTCCACTGCTAAAGCATCAGGATGCCATTTACAGTTCAGTACTAGCAGACTATCACATAATTAGAGCCTCTCTGTTTCATTACACAGCTTGCAGACAGTGCTCATCAGAATTAGGGATCAGGCTGGGACATATGCAGGACTTCAGCCAATGTAGATGCCAATTTTCTGAGCCAGAAGCATCATTCCCTGCTACCCTGAGCCCCAGGCAGCCAGAAACAGGAATGGCACATTCAGTAGTCAGTGGTGCTGAACAGCCTATGTTTGCAAAAATCAATAGTGACTGAGGAGGACAGAAAGTTGTGTTACAAATGATAGGAAAAAGCCCAGGATGGAAAGGACAACCAGAGAAGCCTGGGAAATTCATCCCACACTTGCTGGTAGTCTTCCCCACTGGGAGAAAGCCATGCTGCATTAGAAATGCTGCCTTGGCAAGAGAAAAGGCACCACCATATCTCAAACCTGCCTGCCACAACTTCATCACACAATTAGTTTGCTAAGAAGAGAAGCCACATTGCTAAGCACCTTGCACGGGGCAGACCTTAATTCAGTGATAGAAATGGATTTTCCATTTCCTGAACTATGGCTCATTTTCTCTGGAAATCTTTATTCTTGCTCACCCATGGAAAAATTAAGGCATTTATCTCCATGTAACTAGAGATATGGCAAGACAGATTGCTACAACAAAACCCAAAAGATTTTGGAAGATAAAATTCACCTTAAAAATTGGTATTCATTTTCTAACATTAAATTTTGCTTTACTTTAAAACCCAAAATCAAGTTCCTGAACCTTACACTAAATGTAATGGTTAGATTAAAAAAGATAGGACAAAGCAATTAATTTTTTAAAGCTTTGATGAAAGTAAACATACAAAATCCTGCTTCCATATTTTAAGTACACTTGCTAAATATTTAAAACTTCGGAATGGGAAAATAAGATACATCTGATTCAGAGACTCTGCAGCCACATCTATAAATAGCCGTTTCTCTCAAAGTTTATACAGTTTAACATCTTGGATCTGATGCACAAAACTAAGTACATATTTTATCTTTATAGCGTTATTTTAAACTGTGAAACACTGATCTATAGATGCAGTTTAACTCAGCTCTCTGTACACATAAAAGTGTTTTATAGTTGTGACAAGTGTTCTATCGTTGCCTGCAACAGTTCTTCAGAAAAAAAATCAGGACTTACAATAAAAACCACCTCTTTTCTAGACAGAGCAGTGGTATGCATTGATTCTGAGTGACAAGGTGGAGACTGCCACCAGTGCTTCGCTTCAGGACAAAAATAACAGAAATATTTCTGGAAGACTGAAGATTAGCATAAGTAGCCATCAATAACCCATACATCTGGATTTGACAGTATTTGTGAGTGTTTCAGTAAACTCCTTTTAACCCTGTGCCGATCAAACTACATCACCACACACCTACCCAGCAGCAAACTGCTATCTGGTACTTTTTTAGTTAAGATCATGAAACCACTGCTTTTGGATTGAGTATGACTAAGGATTGATCGATCTTTCTGCTTTACAAACTCCCATTTACTTTCCAAGTCACACAGACTAACTGAAGACTGAAAGCTACTTCTAGAGAAGTTGTTGACCAGATCGTTTTTAGCAAACAGAGTACACCCTGAGAAGAATACCCAAGAAGTTACTATATATCATGTAGTGTTCAATCTTTAACTGAAAACAGAATCTTATCTAACAATTATGTCCTCACTATAGACCTTACGTTTTCAACTTAAAGCCACAGTTTAAATTTCAAGGCACAAAACCTATAGGCAGTAAGTACACTAGGCACTACATGGAGAGTTAACCAGTCATACTTTATACAGACTTCAGTTCAATTTCAGAAGTGAAGAATGGCAGCTGACACTGAAAGTCTGAGAAGGAAATAAAATTAAATTTGAGAAACATAGAGCAGTGCTACTGGCTAAAATTCCAAAGCCTATTTTGCTTCATCTGCCAGTTTTGAAACTTTCCTGAAAGTAACCAGTGAACTCAAAGAGGAAAAAGTGTGGTGTTTGCAAAATATGGTATAAAAAAATCAAATTTGCATTGACCAAAGTCTTTTGCTACCTTAGCAGCCAAAGTACAGACAGGGTATTTAACTGGTATTTGACAACTGCCAACTGCAATACTACAATGTACTTGTATTTCTATAGCCAAATGTAAGCTGTAGATGATTGCAAGACATGAGGAGCAAGTACCATTAATCCTTTGATCCATTTGGAGACATCCTGAGCAAGAGCTCAAATCCAGCTGATCAAATCTTGGGTGTCACCCTTTTTTTTTCTTCTTGTTTTTTTCTCCATCAGCTTCTATCTCCATATTTTCTGTGCTTCTGATCCCCCGATGAAGCTGTGCCATACCTCCAGGGCACTCATTAATTCTGCCTCTAAACTGTGATGAATTAAGCAGCTTTTTATCCTGCTGTAATTCTATTCCACTGATGTTAAAGAGAGCCAAAACCCTTAATTCAGCACTAATCAATCTGATCCTCCAGCAAAAATCATTCATGATCATTAACATCTTTAGAAGCTGGATGTCATTCCACGTTTTCCTATTCCACTGAAGGTAACTGTGGCCAGATCTCAGTCACATATTCTACTCCAAAACCAGAGATGAGGCTTATGAGCTCTTCTGACTGTATTGTGAATGTCCTGTCCCCCTCTTTAACTGTTCTGAAGTCACTTATTCTTTACCAAATCAGGTAAACCACTCACCAGGTGACAGTATTTCCTTCCTTTCACTTCACTTACGTAACCAGAAAGTGCTTATTGTTCATTTATATGTTCCACAGCAAATCTGTTTTCCTTCTTCAACTTACAAATTCAAACTGCATTTTCAGACAGGACTCCCTGAGCAAAAGCATTATCCCTAGAATTAGTATCACTGACATGTAAAAATGGATCAAAACTGAACATATATCCATATTTCATCAGCACAGTCTTTACTGTCACTAAAAAGGTCTACCACGGCACTGTCAAATTTTCCCATTTTCCTTCTTATATGTAATTCCAAATCGTGAACTGCCAAGAAAACAAAACATAAAACCAAAAAGGATCTCAACGTCCAAGTCTGTCAAGAACATTTCTGACCAACAACTATCAGAAACTGCAAATAACTACTGGTTCTGCCTTACCCAAAGCATGGAGTGAAAAACTACTCCCAAGTCCCTTACAGATCTACTACCCCAACTTAGAGATATACCTAAGAAGGAAGGCATAAGAATAATTATTGTCTTTGCATATAGTTGACTGAATCAAATATGTATTTTCTGAGTAGAGACACATGGATGCAGGAACGGGGGGAAAGAATTCTGTTTGCGCTTCATGTTACTGTTGTTCCATATATCCTACGTTGAAATTTCAGTAGCTTCAGCTACCAAAGTTCAGTGTAATCACTGTACATCCCCACAATTTCCTCATCATTTTTTGGAGGAAGAATGATAAATCTGTAACCACAGGTTTCATAAATACACTCATCTTTTTTTAAGGGAAGGCATACTTAAAGGCGCATTAATTTTAAACACAAAGTTATCTGGGGAACAAAGACAACTACTACTGACAGACAGGGGTTATGAGCTGACAATATCAGCAAAATCAAGAGAATGGAACTGGATTAGAGAGAAGAAATTTTTAGTCAGGCGATTTAAAACCAATTCATTTGCACATTTAATTCCATATTTTATAACTAGCAGGAAGAAGACAATCATTTACTGGTGTTCAGTATCTTTCTCCCTAGAGGTTAAAGCAGTGGATTCTTTTATTAGTGAATCCACTAATAAAAGAGACAGAACTCTAGATATGGTAATACTACAGTTAAAAGTTGTGGATTCCTTTTTCTGTTTCTGAAACTTCTTTTGTTTCTAAAATGCTACTCAGTACTTTAAATACCCAGCTTTAGGGATGAAAGGGATCATCTTAGTAGACTTCTGCTTTTTTTTTTTTTTAATATATAATGTCCCTCCTACAGCACTCTATTGAAATTGCAAAAAACATTCAAAATACTACCTTTGAAACACTTTCTCATCATTAAAAGCTCAAATAAACCACTTACAACTGTGCAAAGTCCTCGCTAAGTCCTACTGCACAATGGTCAACACTGTTCCCTGTATGTTGCCATTAGCATCAATGACAGTAAGCTGCAGTAAAATAAGCAGCTATATGGATCCTCTTTAGCAATCAGTGCTGTGGGAATGAAAAACGCACTGAGTAGACAGGCTGGCTTCAAAGCGCTGAAATGCTTACAGTCTATTCCTGCCGTTGGCTTTCATTCTGAGTTGTTAGCTGTTCCTTCTGTTGTTTACACTAAATATTCATCAGTAAGACAAGACATAAGTTTATTTTATCTTAATATGCCAAAACTGAGGGAAAACATCCAGATACAGATAAAATATGGAATTAGTGGAAGTCGTGGACAACCATTAGGCTGAATTCAAAAACTTATGAGCCAGGCAGAATGGGGAAAGGGTGGGGGCAACGTGGGGGGAACAAAAAAAAAAAAGTCACCTTTGACCATAAAGAATTCAGTAGAAGGTGTGTTAGCAGAGCCCCAGGATTCCCTCTTCCTCCCCTCTCATACCTTTTGTTTTGAGTGGTTCTTAAGGAATTATAGTACCATAGTTTAAAGCAAGTTTCAAGCATGCAACTTCCTTAAGAGGTATCTGCTTTCACGTAAGCAAAACCACAATCTTCCTCTGCTATACAGAATTACAAAGAGTAAAAAATCACAGTAGATCACTCAAACAATAGTGCCTGAATCAGGCCTACTGTACTGCGCAAGCACCATGGGGCTTATGGTCATGATGGATGAAGTTAGTATCTTTAGGACAGATGTTAACTATAGGGTCACTTTCCTCCAAAACATTCTTGCCCTCCTTGTGCCAGCTTACAGCTCCCCTTTCTAGGCTCACTTGTTCAGCTTCTCCCACAACCCAAGTCCCAACTTCTAGTTGACGAGCAGTATTTAAAACTAACAGATTTGAATGCTGTTAGTGAAAAAAAAAACCAAACCCAAAGACATAAAAAGCCCACCTCCAACACAGGAACCACACTAAGTCTTGATACCTCCCTCCAAACCAGAGTTGCTAGGCTTGGCAATCATTTTTTCACTTAATGTCTCAACTGCTCAGCCAAGCATCTGTAGGACAAGAATTCTATCACAGCCTTCTGTTAAAAAAGAAAAAAAAAAAAAAAAAAAAAAAAAAAGAGGAAATCCAAAATTAGGTACCAGACTGCTGAGATCTTCAATGTGAACCGTGAACAGCTGCAGTCTGGCAAAATTACATAGGCACGTAACTGCACTCAGCTTGAGCTGGGTATTTTCCCTTCATTGCTGTTCCTTAAACAGATGCTAAATGACCAACAGTCACTGTGAACCTCACCTACAGTAGCAAGGGGAGACAACAGCTGATTTGTATTCCACTATATGAATGTATGCTCTACATTACCCCCTAAAATTCAAAGATTACAGTGTTTTCTACAGGACATACCGTGACAGAAACGGAATTGATTCAAGGGAGGCTAGCAAGCTGATCATTTAATAAATCCTTCTGGCTCGACTGCTCAAATTCACACCCAGTCACCAGTGTGCGATTATCTGCCTAATGCTACGGAGGAGCCAAGGGACACGATCGGGATGACTTCCGCATGAATTCCAGCCGCTGATGCCAAAGGACCAAGAAGTTGTGGCAGCCGGGCATTTTCTAGATGACTGAAGCGTGGCACGGGGATTTCCCGTTACCTGTTCCTGCTCCCAGGTTAGCTGACAGAACACCCTGTATGTCTGTCCATGTAAGCACATGTGTACGTGCCCTCATGCAGCAGAGGGAAACCGAACGGGCGCTAACTTTGCGGCACAATCCCCACTTCCCATGTTCGAGGTGTGATCAGTCACTCCCGGTGAACGCCACGGAGGAAAACTCACGCCCGTGCAAACCCCCGTGCGACCGGCTCCCTCCTCCCGTGCAGAACACACGCAGCGGGTCGTGGGAGGGACAAGGCAGCGCGGAGGCCCAGCGCGACCCCGGCTGCCCAGAGGGACCGGCCCACGGGGGGTCGCGCACCAGTCTCCAGCCCAGCCCAGCCCATCGCCGGCCGCAAGCGGCGGCGCAGCCCCGGCCCCGTTCCCGGCCCAGCCGCGGGCGTGGCGGTGGCGGCCAGAGGCGCCCCGGCGCCGACAAACAACAGACAACGCCGCTGCCCCGACCCCGTCCCGGCAGGCGCGGGCGGCGGAGCTCCGGCTGCACCCTCCCGGCAGGGCTGGGGAAGGGGCACCGGGGCGGCGGTAGCACCCACCACGTCCCGCGGGACCCGCCACGGCGGCACTCACGCAGGCAGAGCTGGGTGACATAGGCGTAGTAGGACCAGCAGAGGATGCTGGAGATGAAGAGCACCGGCACCCAGTAGAGCAGCCGCTGGCAGCGCCGCCGCACGCCGCCCCAGGTGCCCGCCGCCCTGGCTGGAGGCGGCGGCGGCGACGCCGCCATCTTCCCGCACCGCATCCCGCCCGCTCGCTCCGGGGGCCCGGGCCCGGGCCGCGCACCCCGCCGGAGCCCGCCCCGGCCCCTCCCTCCTACGCTGACAGGGCTCTCCGGCAGGACCGCTCCTCCCACCGCCCGCCCGCCTGCCTCTCCCGCGGGCCGGGGCCGGGCTGGGGAAGGGCTGCCTGAGGTGTCACAGCGTCCTATCGGGGTCCTGCAGGCACCGCCGCCACCGGCCTGTCAGGAAAGGGGACGTTCCCGCCGCCCCCCGTGGGCGATAGCGGGACGCACTCCCTGAAGTTGGGATCCGGGCCCCGGGGCAGCTCGGCTTCCTCCAAAATGAGTTTCGTGCCTCAAGCCCCTAGCACATGCTGGAGCGCTTGGGTGTTAGGTGCTGGAGACGTCCATAACATCTGCCCCCGTTATAACACCCAGTGTGGCTTCTTCCAGCTTTTCCACCTACAAAACAGGGATGTGGATACTAACACCCCTTGGAAATACTTTAAAACACCTGGTTAAGAAAAGCGCTGCCTCACTTTTGAATCGTGTCTTGGAGTAACATACAACAGCGGCCAAGTGTCGCAGGCAGCCGTGTCATGGTGAGGCTGTGGTGGCCAGCCCTGTGTTCGCCAGACGTTCGGCCAAGGGAAGGCGGCATAGGGTTGTGCTGACTCACTCCTTCCCAAACAGGCTTTGCGTTATGGCCATCGTAATGAAACGCCTGTGGAATGTCATAGTAAACCCAGGCTGCGGTGCAGTGTGTGCGCCCAAACGGTTGCTGAATTATCATTCCAGAATTAGAAATGCCAAGCACGGCCCGTAGTATTTCTGCAATCTGGTAGAGTCTCTCAGAGCACCGGCGGCACGGTAGGTAGGAAGGAGCTTGGTTAAAATGTGTTTGGACTTTGAAAAAAGGCTTGTGTAATACCTCTGAGTATTACACTGTGCATGAAGACTGTGCATGAAGCAAAGTAATCACAGCGTGGAAGGAGTACAACTGCCTTTCATTGAGAAACAGGCTGCGAGGGAGAAAAAAAGATAGAGAAAGTATGAGAAAAACAATAGTAGATGTGCTGCCAGGTTCCAGGGGATGAAACAGAGAGGCAGGAAAAGAAGTTGACCATGTGGCTGCTGTATTTTCATGTAATGCAAAACCATGTACCCCTCCTTAGTCTAAGATGATGCAGAGGAATTTCAGTTAGCCACAGTGAAGCGGGTGAATGAGCAATACAGAATGATGTATCGAGAGAAATATTACATATCCCATGGCTGTAAATTTTCTTTGCCTATTCAAGAAAAAGACTTGTAATCATTGTGAACGGCTCAGTGAAACCATCTCTGCAATGTATAGTTATCATAGAAGAGAAATGAACGGAATATAGCATTGAAAGATTGGAACATAAGAACTTAAGAAAAGATTCTGCATAATGGGGAATTATGTATTATACATCAAAAAAGAGATATAATGAATGGTGCTGAAAAACTAGATTTGATATTCCTGCATACTGTATTTCACAAAACAAGAGGAAAGGGACCAAACCCAACATAACATAGGCAATAAACCCACTTTAGTTTACCATAATTACTTATGGAAGTCATTACATTTTAATACAATATTTAGAGGATTTGGCTTTTGTATGTTTTAATGAGAACATCCGTGGTTGTTTGAAACAGACTTTAAAAGTATAAGGAATAAGATTACCCCTGCCTGAAGGCATACCCCATGCTTTAAAGGCAAGAGTAAAAGAAATGAAGGCAATTTAATTCATTTGCTGGCTTTTTGCACTGATTTGGAAACAGCTGACAGTGACCTCTCTCAGGTGCAAAGGGTAACACATCTATATGGGTTGTGTTTCCAGGGGCACACAGCTGCACCATGAGAAGTTAGCAGCTGGATGCCCTGTGTATAACGATGAAGTAGTTTTTGCATTGTACTTGGAGGGCTATGAAAAGCTTCCTCCTAAACCGTTTTAAAATGCTCTATGTGTTATGGGAGTTATTAACAACAACGCATGCCACGGAAGTGTAGTAAACATCAGAGAAAGCTTTTTAATGTAGTAATTAATTATTTGAAATAATAGTTATACAGGATTATGTACACAGAGAGGTAGCAGTTTGCCGGAGATAATGGAATAAAAAGATGATGTGTTACAAAGACCTCAAAATATATCATACAATTTCTGGTCAGAGGCTTTTTACTACCCTTTCATGGAAATGGGCTCATGTAGTCCAGCCTTCTAACTTTTCCATGGCCACTATCGCCCTCTTCTCACTGCTCAGATTTCACAATAATCAGAATTTTCTTACTTACTATGCTAATAATTACATTAATAATTATTATTATAGCATACTCTTTGCCAGAGCTCCAAAATCACAGTCATTCTGGTTCAAGATAAGCCCATTTAGTCAAATAAACAGGCAAATCTCACTTTAATTTAGTTGGGACAAAAAAGCCTGCCTTGACTGACACTCCCAATTACCTTGGAGCATCCTTTGGTCAGAGAGTTGTAAAGAATCCCTCACTCCTGCCCTTGCACTCTTGGCTTCTCCCCATGGATGTGGGCTCCCTAGCTCTTCTTCATGCCCACAGTTCCTTTCTGTTCCTTCCATAACTCTCACCACTGGGTCATAAGACACCTTATTTCTGTGCCTTTCCTCCTCCTCCTCACTCTATGATATGACCTGCAGAAATTTTAGGTAACAGCAGAACAACTTGAGAGTGAGTATGTTCAAAGGAGCATTGTGTTATGGCAGAAGTAAATCCTGGGATAATCTAAACTATTAGGTATTCATGGACAGATTTCCTAAATGTCTCTGCTCAGGCAGCCTCTTTCTGCAATGAGAGAGGTTACTTGGGGCACAGGTAATTGATGCTTGTGTGAAACGTTCACAAGCTAGAGGAAATGAAGGTAATTTACAGGCTTTTCTTCTTGTCAGGAGCTGGTCTGAAGATAGCTGGGGTTTGAGGAGGAGGCTTGAGTGTGTGACAAATGAAAACAAAATGTTCTTGTCTTAAGTGGTACAACTCAGCTTTTCCCCTCAGGCAAGGTGTGTGCAAAGTATTGCTGGTGGATTTTTTTAAAGAAGTGTCTCTCCTGGAATACATTTGGGTGTTTCTAACATTACCACATCTGACTATTTTCTGTATCAAATTGGGTGACTTAGCTAGTGTGAAGGGATGTTACAAGAAGGGGCTGCGCCCTGCAGCTCTGGTGCTGGGCATCCTCCTGCCTGGCTGCTGGAGGCCAGCTTGGGGACCCGGCATCACTGTGTTTTGGTATGATCCTTGTCCAGCTGATTTTGCCAAAACAAGCATCTTCTTGCTCCACACCCCCTTACCAATCAGTCTGGCTGGTCCCTGCTGTTGTCTCTGAGCATTGTTCGGTTGGGTTTGTGCCTCTGTATTGTTGGCCTCCCCCCTTCTCCCTGTCATGCCACTTGACAATGTCCTTCGTTAATGAAGGATGACTTTAATGAAGGAGGCACCCTCTCCTTCCACATACCTGTCTATCAGGACAGGTAGATTTCAGCTCGGTTCAGATAGACAACCCAGCTGGATAGAGTGGAAATCGTGCCTCTTTCTGAAGGAAGGCATCCCGGTACCCTAGCATGCAGTCCCAATTGAAAACTACTTGTGCACAAGTCTAGGGGGCTCTACTTTGTTGAACTACCTAAAGAATTACATTGTGGTTCTAATTGCTGACATTAAAAGTTCATTGATACTTATAGTCAGCTGATGCTGCATTTCTACAATGCTCATTGTAAATGAATAGCTATTCAGAGCATTTTGGGACATTTAAGAAGTAAGAAACTACTAGGAATTCCGGTGTTACTAAGTCATTTATCTGGAGCAAACAGTAGTAGAAGGTTTCTACATGCCTAATGAAGTTACACAGATGTCTTGAATGTATTTTGTTAAGATGTGATAAACAGTTCCTGATAATAAATCTCATAAAGTAATGGTGGCAAAATGGAAGGAAATTTGAAGCAAAAAAGGATGTTTAACATATGGCAGAGAAAAATTACCTGTTACTGATAATTCAGCATATCGAGTGTCTTTGGAGCTCAGTTTTGTACCAGTTTGAAAGGTCAGAAAATTAATAAAAAGAATAAAAAAGTAAAATGAGCCACAAAAGTGATTATGAAAATTAACAGTGTTCTCCTTATTGTATACGTGAATTGAATACCACAATACTGCAGTAAGAGGGCATTTGGCAAGGAATTACATTAGCATTCATTTAGCCTCTTGGGGATTTAATATCCAAGGCTGGCCATAAATGTTCATGTTTGCTGTCCATTCATAGGCTACGATGAGTAGCTGGAAACATCCTATGTGTACCTAGCTTATTACATTTCAGCTAAAAAATTACACTGGACTCTTTAAGACTACCATTGCAACAACTGAGTGTGGAAAAGCAAGACTTCATGTTACTAGATCATTTTAAAATGTCACAGACTTACTGTGCTAGAACAGTTTGAAAATGATAAAGCATGGTACATTTTATAATCTTATAACAACTTTCTGATTATTTTAATCACGGTATTTCTTTCATTATTTGGTCAATTAAAAAATCCCAAACTAAGTGTAAGCAGAATACAGTGAATGATAAACAAACACACATGAAAAATGCTCTTAATTTAACAAGTATTTTTCAGACTAGGAATTTACAGCTTATAGACTCTGAAAATCTCCTCCTCTAGGTAAGCAATCTGATATGATGGAATACTTTCTCTCCTGCCACATCCCATATATTCAGTGGAGCAGCAAGAGGAGGAGGGACAATAGGAGCATATTTATTTGCTCTCACACCAGTGCAATACACAGACCAGCAGCCAGAAGCAGGAATACGCATGGACACAGACGTACAGGTGCGTGGCACTAATGAGGTGACCCAGGGGCTCTACAGGGATGCTCTCTGACCTTCACAACAGTGACCGTGCTGCTTGATTCTCCCCAGAATGCTTGGGTGTTGGACTACACTTACCACACGTGGAAAAAGAAACCTCTCTGCAATATCTCTGGCATAAGGTATCACTTAGAAAATGTATGTTGCATCCCAGCTGGAGTCAAGTACCATCTGTGTATAGTTCGTGGCTCCCAGCTACACGAAAACAAGCTGCTTAGCAGCCTCTCCTGTCTCAGTCTAGCTATCAGGTGCATTTTAATTGAAGGGCTAGACCAGAGATATTCATCTGCTTGCTCTCCCTTCATCCTAGCTAGGAACTTAGTTATTTTCAAGTGGAAATTTGCCTTGTTCTCCACAGGCCAGGCTCCTTTAGCTCCTTTTCAGGTAATGAAGTCCATCCTGGAATTTCCTGATTGCTACCTGTCCTGTTTTCAGCTGGGATATAGTTAATTTTCTTCCTAGTAGCTGGTGCAGTGCTGTGTTTTGGCTTTAGCCTGAGAACAGTGCTGATAAGGCACCGATGTTTTAGTTGTTGCTAAGTAATGCTTATCCTGATCAAGGACTTTTGCAGTCTCATGCTCTGCCAGGGAGGAGGGGAAGCTGGGAGGAAGCAGAGACAGGACACCTGACCCAAACTGGCCAAAGAGGTATTCCATACCACAGCACATCATGCCCAGTATATAAACTGGGGGGAGTCACCTGGAAGGCGCAGATTGCTGCTTGGGTCAGGCTGGGTATCAGTCAACGGGTGGTGAGCAATTGTATTGTGCATCACTTGTGTTTTCTAAATTTTCATTTCTCCTGCTTTTGTTGTTATCATTACTATTATTTATTATTATTACAGTATTATCATTGCTATTATTGTTATTCTTATGTCTATTATTATTACATTTTACTTAATTTCAATCATTAAACTGTTCTTATTTCAACCCATAGGTTTTACCTTTTTCTGATTCTCCTTCCCATCCCACCTGAGGAAGGAGCAGTCTGAGGAATGAGCAAGCAGCCGCGTAGTACTTAGTTGTTGGCTGGGGTTAAACCACGACACTATCCCTGAATTAATACAATACTATGTTTGCCACAGTCTGCCTTTAGGGAAGTTGTTTAAAGTCCTGTTTGGGCTTACCCATCCACTCTTCTGTCACTTTCAGCAGTCATTTTTTCACTGTGTTGTTTTTCCCAGACGTATTCATCTTCAGAGTTTTCATTCCCTTGCTGCTTCCCCTTTTGCCACTTCAGGTGGGAAACATGGGAAAAAGTTAAGTCAGTTCCAGCCAGTACTAGTTCTGGTGCAATGGAGATTTTTGTATAGTGCCCCAAGACATGTCTCTGCCTAGGCAAAAATCACAACCCCTGGTGTGGAAAGACCCTAAAGAGCTGTAAGGAATAAACCTTAACCCATCTTGTGCCATCCCAGGCTGTGTGCACTGATCCAGTGCTTTCTTCCCTTAGGAGTAGTTGTTATGCGGCTTAATGGTTGACTCCAAAAATAGGCATCTAAATGTAAAACTATCAGTCTGACAATCTCTTGGTTTTCTTTTTTTTGGCCTTGAACACTGCCAGGAATGGGGCAGCCACAGCTTCTCTTGGCAACCTGTTCCAGTGTCTCACCACCCTCACAGGGAAGAATTTCTTCCTGTCATGTGGTTTCCAAGTGCAAGCAAGGGCATATTCTCTTCACAAGCTATGTTATCTCTGGCAAGAAACGCAATTTGATAGCAACTACCACAGCAGCTCAGGTCTCTCTGAATCCAGACTGCCATTATCTTGCTCTTCATCTCTGCTTTAGGCAGTGTATTTCCAGCCCCACCTCTATGCTGTCCCCAAAACTTGTGTAAGAGGGAGCTGTTTTCATTGAATCACATCTGTACATAGATTTATGTGGTTCTTTTGGCTGTGTTACTTTCTGAGCCATCTCACTCCCGTCACACACGTGCTTCTGCCCATGAACGAAGGTGCATGAGAACGCACAGTTTCCAGGAGCCTTACAGCCCTATACTCTTTACTGCCTAGTTAACTAGTTTGCCGATTTAAAACAGTTCGTGGTATTTCTGGATCTCGTGCAATTCTCTGCATGCATTTTTTGGAGAGCCTAGGTGACTAACTTCAGACTGAGTATTTTACTGCAGAGATTTGAATACCTGAAGTTTCTTTTCCCAGCACTACACTCTTTTGACTCTAGGTTATAGCTTCTGAATCAGGGTTAGAGTGAGTTAAAAGTTCATTGTTTCAAACCAGAATTCACAACCTCAGGCACATCCCCTAAGCCCACTTAGCAGTGAATCCACACAGTAAAACCGCCATGGTGTACAGGTATGGCTGCTTAAAAACAATTCTAAATTTACTGTCAGAAGGAAGCTGTAAATGAAAAGTTACTTGCAATAGCCAGCTATGAAACTATCCTCCACAATCGTATTAGTTTGTTTTGGTGGTTTTTTTTTTTTAAATTAGGGTGGACATATAAATAGGTAACTCAGCTGTCTGTATTTAAACAAATCAACAGGAGTAATAGTTTACTTGCTTATATTGAATAAATAGAAACACATTACTAAAACTTAAATACATTTAATATGCTGCTGTTTCTATGAATGTTTATATATACAAAATTAGGTATTTTGCATTACAATCTTCAAGCGGGTACTAACATTTTTATGGAATGCCCCTAGCTAATAATAATGTTCTTCTGTGGGAGGAATTTATAAGTCAAAACTAGTGGTAAAAATTCACATTACTCATTCAAGATTAAAGCACACCCTCATGTATTTAATTGTGTGTGTATGAAAAAGAACATAAGATATCCAAGGGCACCATCTGCTGACAGGTACAGGGTGCCAAATGCTTTCATGGATTTTCAGATATAGGGATAAATACTGTACATTCAGACCTCACATATTAGAAAATACTTATACTAGTTTTAGCTTGATTTTAAGGGGAGTTCAGACTTGGTATTGCTACAAATTAGCTTCAGATTAATTTTTGTAGAGTGAGGTTCTGGACTGATTATTTTCCTTCTGCAAGGATTAGTCTGGAGTTCTTTTGCTATAAACTGTCTTGAAAGTGTCCTTGGTGGGACAGGAGTGCAAGACATCATTATGTAAAGAATATTAAGCAATACTGAATCAAAGTGAAAAATTCCTCTCCTTTTTTCCCCTGTTTTATTTCAATGTATCCTTATCTCGATATTTACGTAGAAAAGAAGAAATCAAATAACTATAGGAACCTCTGAATATCTTCTTACATTATTAAAGTTTTCTTAACTCAGGTAAGAGAACAAGAACTGGTTTTAAAAAACCCCCTTCATTTACACAACTTCTCACAGAATTTAGTTGCAGCATACACATCATCTCTGCTGCCATGAATTTGGCAGATTTTGAATAAGGTTTCATTGAGCACAGTGACTGCTGCCTATCCAAGGGGTGCCTCTATAGCAGATGGCATATTCCATCTCCCAGCCTTGTTTTCACCTGTCTGTCCTTGCACTTACAGCTTTTTTATACAGAATTCCATGGCAGAAAAGCAAAGCTATCTAAAGAAATAACCAAAAGAAGCAAACAAGTCTGGTTTTTTTTTTTTATGATGCTGAGATACTCTAATTCAAAGCACTTACACATTCATGTTATGCAAAGAAATTTTTTTATGACAAAAAATTTGAATGATATACACTGCGAAGAAAATTAATTTCAAGTGCATTTATTTTGAAATAAACAAGAATACTATATGCATATATTCATATTTATATTAAATAACTTATTAAACATGAGAAAAAATACTCTTAAAAACTAATCTGACACTTTCACATTCTAGTTTATATTAAGTGACTGTAGTTAGGAAATGCATATAAAAATGGTAAAATTGTCTCAAGCCAGCCATAAAAGCAAAGTGCATTATTGCTTAGGGCAGTGGAGGGGCAAAATGGTGATGGTACTGCTGCTTCCAAGGGGAGGATTGCTGTGCTTGGGCACTAGTGAATGAAGAGGAAGGACGTGAACCCCTTCAATAACTCCCTAACTTCCATTTTTTTGTCCTTCACCACTGAAGTAGCAATCTGGGTTTTGCAGATGCTGACAAGAAGCAGTGAGACAGTTCTGTGTACCAAAACGACACATTGAATACAGTTGATTCCCTAAATCATCACACAGGGATTGCAGCTTACCCATGTTTGGTTGTATCAATTCAAAAACCTTTATCCCGATTTATTTGATTTTCTTGTTGTCAGTAGTTTAATAATGCCAAAGTGGAAATTTCGTAAGTAACTATCAATCATGAAACATGAAAGTAGCACCCTTCAAATGCTTTCTGAACCAGCTTTTTCTCAGATAAAAGCCACATGTAGCAAATTTTTATTTTCTAAAATGCCCAGTGTGGTATTTCTTAAAACCCAGCTTCCTTCTCATTTTGTTTTGATTTTTTAGCAGAGGTAAATCTTATTATAAATTAAGCAATTCTAAACTTAGCTGCACTTGCACAGATGCTATACATCATTTCTATTCACATGTGATATTAAGGTGGTATTTGAGCAACATGTGCACTAAATACAATTTTGCAAAGTTTGTTTTCATGTTGGAGTAATAAAAGATTTAAAACCATTATTTTGGTTGTATTTTAATTATCTGACTCCACCAAATTTTTGCCTTTCTGATAACAATTTAATGACATTAATTTTAGTGTGTGTGTATTCAGCTAGAAATATTTGAAGGCACAGATTGTTTCTAAATAGGTACAGACTTATTTAATGTCCAGCAAACCTTTTCAAGAAGGATGTAAGAAATTAGTGTTCATGTTTGTTTGCGTTTAATTGATATCACCTATCAATAATCTTGAAAGGGAGTAAGGAGAAACACTGCTGCTGGATAGCAAAAAAAATTTAGAGAATATGAAAAACAAATGTAACAGTGTCCTTACCACTGTTTCAGTAACATCTAAGCCTACAGGGCATGAAAGAGCATAGTGGCTACTGACTGCCTGTAGTCTCCATAACCTTTGTAAAGCTGAATTTGTGTCTAATATTTGATGTGTAATATTCAAATAACATTACTTAGTGTTGCTCTGTACTGTTGCATGCATTCATGTTTTGTTTTGCTTTGTTTGACACAAACACAAGTTATTATCTATTTTTCAGACATTGCATTCCAGAGTAGCAAATTAGACAGCTATGATTTCTACTCAGTGCCACTTCATATAAAAGTGCACTATTCACAAGAAACACATGAAGTTTTACTCTACCAGAAATATATCAGTGAATTTATATGTATGGCAATAAAATTTATAATAAATATTACAAAGTGTATATTACTTAACATGAATTTGAACATTTTGATCTTTTGACATACTGCTCGTAAGACATCTTAAAATCTATACTATTTTTTTAAAAGGATAAGTTACTAAACGTAATAGTAAGACTTGGAGAATCTGAACATTAGAGTCTATACAGTACCTTCCCTAGGTAAATACCTATCATTCACATTATAACCATAACAGCTTTACTTTTTTTTAAATAATAGCTTCTAAGAGTTTAATTTGTCCATTCAACTCGTACATAGTGTTATGCTACTTAATGCCTTCTCATTGCCAATTTTGCACAAACTTTTAATAGTGCTCTTCTGAAAGAAAATTCACAGTCTAAGCTGCTGCAGTTTCTCTTCATTGCCACAACATTTGCCTACCCAGGTGTAAAACTTATTTTTCTTTTAAATTGCAAATTTATCTCAAAATAATAAAAAATATTCAAAATGTGTTCTTAAGAAAAAGATTTTTGCCAATCAGGTGATGGTTAGTTCATCATTTAAATAAAATACATACTGAAAAGCAGTTGTAAGAGTTGACAATCACTACACTAACTGGAAAAGAAGTCCTGTGTTTTCTACTGCAGCTGTAAGATTCACAATTCACCTGGGTTAGTTTGTTCTTCATTAGGAATTCATAGAGATAAATAGTTCTAGCCAGTGCAGATAATCCTTCTTTCTTCCTTTATCTCAGCATATCTCGTCTCCGAAACTGCTTCCACAGATCTCTGAGGTGTTCACTGGTTACAGTCATCACACAAGAGTAATATTCCTTCCAACCATATTTTGGAGTCTCCTGTGAAAAGTGAAAAACAAACAATTGGAAAAAGATATTGTTCATTAAATTTCTTAATACTACCTTAAATTTTACTCAGACTCATACACACCAATATAATGCTTTAATATTAAAATCAGGAAGATCAAATACTTCTATAGCTCAAAAGTACTTCTGTAAAATGAGGATTATAAATCCATTCACAGGTTAAGTATTCAAAATGCATCCTCACCTCACAGCACACAGTTAGCATTCAACAAATAGCCTATTTATATTAAAATCTGCAAGAAAGGATTTCCTTTTTATTCAGGTATGTCCTGCTCTGTCTCTAGTTTTGTTTCCTACTTCTTTGTGTTGACACTATACTAAAAAGGTCACCTATAACACCAAATAAAAAAGCATAGAAAATTATTGATGTTCATGAAACTGAGGCATCAACAAAAGCCAAACACTATGTATTATTAAATTAGGTTGCCTTAATCCTAAACTGCATTGTAGTTCAGCACTGTTAATGAGTGCCCATTCAGTGGAGAGCAATATCAGCCAAAGGCTGACCTGGAAGATTCACTTGACTCTATGCTATCTGTAGTTATCACTGGATCTCCTTATTTCTTCCACTATTCCTAACTTCACAAGCTTATTTTGATAGTAAGTATAGAAAGATGGAGAGAGACTATTATAGCAACTAGGGAAAGAAGCTAAGGGAGGAATAGGAATTATAATTGCTATAGGTAAGTCAGAAGCATTTACAAGCAATTTTAATTTCTAAGATGGATTACAGTTTAAGTCCAGTATCTGGACGCAAAGGGTTACAGTGTCAAGGTGTCGTGGTTTACCTTGGCAGGCAGCTAAACACCACACAGCCCTTAGCTCGCTCCCAGACCCTGCAGTGGGGTGGGAGAGAGAACTGGGAAAAAAAACCCCACCAAAACAGAAAGAAAATGAACTCTATCCCAGCCAAAACCAGGACACAAGGTGAGAGATTGCGTGATAACTTGGTCTGATTGAACTGAGTGAAGATGTTAAAAATGCTGCGACACTGCAGTACATTAAAAGCAACCATTAGAGAGTGAAGCCTACATCCATTTATTCTTATCACTCATATAATTAAAACCCATAGAATATTATAGAGAAGTTGTAAATATTCAGAAAACAAACTAAACCACAGCAGTATATAATCTAGACTTTACAAGAAATATTAGAAACAGTACTTACATGAATACATAATTTAGTTGAGATTTATAATCTTAAGAAAAAAAAAATGCATTACTTGCAAAATGCATTGCATTATTTAACAAAAGCACATTCAGTTAATTAAGCAGGGCTTTAATCCATGCATTTATTTTTTATTTTATGAAAAAGGTTCAGATGAATGTTCATGAAAATCATTAAGAGAAACACTGGAGTATATTAACTGTTCATCTACTTATTTCTAATGTATGCACTGTTTTATCAACTCTTAGTGTACCAAATCCATAGAAAGAACATTTTGTCCACAGTCTCTGCAATGCTTTCACGTTTCACTGGAACATTTTCCTCCCACCGTATACAGGTATGTTTTTAAAGTTCTAGTCAGGTTTAGGATGAAAAGCCTGAGTTCTGTAATTTCCAGTTACCTTTGTAAGATGAGGCATGCCTATCACACACTTCTCAGATTTAGAGAAGAGGTAAGCAACACCCTCTTCAGGTTTGGGGGATTTTTAAAGCTCTCTCTTATGACAGATGTATTCAACTACTGCGAACTAGAACAGCATGGAAATTACAAGCTTTCAAAATAATAACTACATGACAAATTTAATCTCATTTGACTGAATGAAGTATTTACAGAAGACAGCAATTTATTGCTGAAACATGGCTGGAAACAAGGTTCTGAATCCATGCTTCAGTCTTTCATGTCTTTCTCAAAATGAAATTTCGTTCCTCAATCAGTCTACTATTTTTAGCTATTAACTATTATTTCCTAAATATTATTAACTATTATTTCCTAAAAACCTTTAATTGAAAATTTAGAAATCCCACAAAATTCAGAACATCTAGAAAAGAGTTATTTTAATGCAAAAATCTTAAGATTTTGGGGAAATTACTGGGACATACAGCTTAATTTCTAGATATATATTTGTGACATGTAATAGTTACTTTTAATACTTTAGAAGTCAACAAAAGCAAAATTATTGCAGCTACTGAGCACACAAATAGGACTTTCAGATGGACCTGAATCCCTCCTGAAGTTGGCCACTAGCATCCTTTTTTGGAAATGAACTCTGAAAGGGCTTTGTTAGAAATTTCCCTTCCATAAGACATTCAAAGTGGAGTTCTCCTCTCTGCTCTGGCAGGCATTTGTCTACTAACATGTTTATTTCTGTTCTCCCTGCAGTGTATGCAAAGGAATACCTGCTGATGCTGAGTCAGGCTGTGTGCCCTGCATGGAGAGAAATGCAGAAAGACAAGCTCTCCAGGAACGCCGTCAGCTGTTTGGACCACACAGAGCTTTGCACAGTTGTTACCCAAGGAGAGATTTTCATTCAAGGGTATAACATGCTTTACACTGTGAAGTACATTGCATTAGTGCAATTTGGAGATACGTAGTGTACAGCACCATGTGCTGTTTACCACTTTTCAGGGTGCAGATTCTGTGGTACATATGCCAACCATCTTAATCTCTCACCAGAGTTCTACATTTACCACAGAAAGTATATCAAAGCCCAATGAGTTGTACATTTATATTTGGAACAAAGTAAATTTAACAGTAATTGCACTGGACCTAACTTTGGGATGTAGGTGCAGCAGGTTTTTGTATTTCACATACATTTATGTGTTTCTGTGTACCAACCACCCAATTGAAATAGTTCAATTTCAAATCTCCAACGATTCCATCTTTATTATCTTTTCAACGTATAAACTAAATGGAAAATAATTATTTCTAGAATGATGTAAATCCACTTTCACTCCACATTGTATGGCAAAGACAGGACTACTTCTGTTCTCCTCCGCAGTAACTAACACCAAATCACTTCACATGTGTTTTGTCTAAAGTTTCCATTCCCATTAACCGACACTTGCAACTAACTTTAATAAAAGTTTACAACAAATCTGAAGAAACACTGTAAGTTATTTAATGTTTTGCACAGAAAGGAACTCCAAATAGCTAAGAACTGGATACGTGACTGTAATTCATAACAGACAAGAAGCAGTTGCTCAAGTGAAGAGCAGTAGCCAACTAATGTGCCAGCAGGGAAGAGGGAGTATTATGTAAGTCAACGAGGCTTACGCTGTATTCTTCATGGCACAGGTAAGAGGTATCTGATACAGACCTACACAAGGAAGCTTAGGTAGAAGAAGCATTTTTGTTCATAGCATCCAGGAGCTCCAGGTGGGAAGAAAAGCAGAGTAAATAACCAGCGACCTTTACACTGTGTCAGTGAGGCTACCTGTAGCCAAGTCAGTGCACCCAGAACTCACCTGGTTTCTCTGCCTCCCACTGCGTAGTGTAGACATACTATTATTCAACTCTGATTTTTTTTTTTTTCTTGAGAATGACTTTATACAGAGTGAACAAAATCTCTCTTTATAAACCTCCATTGTGTATTTTTTTCCCAGTTTACACCATCTCAAAATAAGAATTAATTAATTTATTGCCTGAATTCAGATCTCTGTCAAGGTGTTGATGTATGTAACCTGATGCTTTTACCACAGTCTCTTTTTTTGTCACCAAGCTAATTTTATTAGGCTTGATGACAGTCAAACCCTCCTGGCTCAGGAGCGCAAGATGTGTCGACTACTCCACGAGGTCCACTCCCATGACACCACTGGCCATGAGGCCTTGCTTGTCATGGCATACATCTCTTTGTTAGCTGTTAACAGCCTTTGTAGCAACTATTGTAAATATAAACAGGAAAAATGTGCTGGCACCAAAACCTTAAAATGCAAAGGAGCAAACTCTCGCTTTATGCAAGAGAAATGTCTACTAGCACATTTCTGCTGTGTCCACCATGTGACAAACAGTTACAGCTCTGGCTACAGAATATGCACACTCCAGTTTTTACACTGAAACCCATAGTACAATCTAATTGTAAGAATAATATTCATATAGTGGATATGCAGAAACATTTTTGAAAATTGCTGGTATAGCATTAATTGAGCCAAAACCACATTAATGTTTTCAAAAGTCTAAGTCGAAGTAGAATCAAGTTACTAACAGTCTCTCAGGAAGAAAGATCTGCCTCTACAATCTTCACTGCTACATACGTCTTAGGCACAGGTACCCGAGAAACTACTTATAAAGTGGTCACAGGACAGACAGAAAACAGCAACAGAGACCATGAAAGAATACTTTTCCTTCTTGCAAACATAGTACAAAATCTCAGCTGGCTTACAAAACAGTGACAGCGCGAGTCAGTCCTTGCCAACTCCAGAGTAAAATTCTATTGCTTCAGTCAAAACTACAACATGACACTTTGAGCTACTACACTGCTTACAGTCAGATAACCTATTCCTGAATTTTGGAACAGGAAACAAAACAGTGACAGTTTAACATTCAGCCATTCCTGCAAGCATGCCAGCACACTCAGACTGGGTGGCTAACACATACCGTCATTTATCTGCTATAGAGTTCCTTCCTCACGCAGGATTTGAAAGTAGTATACCTCTGTATAGGTTTGTAGCCCTGTGGAGCAGAAGATGAAGAAGTGCGCAGATGCAGACAACATGTGAAGGCAGCCAGAGGTAAGCATAAGACAACGGTATCATGAAAATACAAAAAAATGGCTTTTAAGTGATGAATAGATAGAAGATACAGTATAGTTCGTGCTAGGTAAAACATTTATCATTTAGTCATGTTCCAAATCATTCAGTTTAAAATTTGAATTTATAAAGGAAAGGGAATCTTCATATGTATTTTTAAATAAAAATAAAAAAAAGACTTGAAATAACTATTTTAAACCAAACATCGAGAAAAAAATAAAGCTTTTAATGTCTGCACATTTTAATAGGTTTATGGCAATACTCTGACTGACCACTTGATGGCAGCTTAATATATTAGTTTGTTTCATAGAATCATAGAATACTTAGGGTTCAAACTACCAAAACCACAAAAGGTTTCAGATTATACTACTATATTCCAGAAAAAGAGAAATTTCATTTGACAAACTCTTTAGACATTTTCTTTTCCCAAATCATAGCTAAAATATATGTTAAAATGAGTATTTATTATGTTCCTCTAAGGGATGGTACCTGATCTTTCTCAGGTCTATGGCTAAACTTTCTAAAAGGACAAATCTGGTACATACTGACTGACCTTTCAGAACTCCAGTTTCACTGGACTTGTGCAAATCTTTGCTCTTGAATACATTTGCTGTAGTCAGACTAGATAACTACAAAATACATGGCCCCAGTACCAAGCTCTGTGACGCCCTCCAGTTTCTTCTGGGCAAACATTTTAGTAAAGCAACTTTTTAAAAAAATTGAATTACTAAGTATAAAATGGTAATTATAAAATTACACTTCAAATCATAGGCCTATTTTAAATTGTTAGTTTTAAATGTTTTTAGAGTGATAATCAGAGACTACACTGATTTGGGCAGACATTAATTGTAAGGTACTTAACATTAAAATTGGGTGTTTACACTTTATAAACAGGTTCCAATTTCTCACGGTAAAAATTTCCATGTTGCTACAAAATACTGCATAGACGGAGGCTATAATGTTCTTTTATCTGTGTAACAGAACTGACCAATCTTAATATGGATTCGAGACACAGTAATTAACGAAAAAAGGTTAGTGATTTGTTAGTTTTAATTTGGAACAAGACAACACTTGAGCCACCACAATGTAGGAGCAAGAGGGTAAACTTTTACTGGTTCTGGCCACACTAAATACTGTGTAACTTCTAATGTACAAAGAATAGAAGGTGATTAATGATATTTTCCACCAATTTGTTCTGGGCAAAAGGTTCTTATGTTTTCTTCTTTCATTCTAAACTGAGACTGGGGTCAGAGAAGGGTGTTTATTAAACTGAACATACTAGTAATTAGTATAATTAATTAAACTGAATATACTAGTAATTAGTATAATTGTACTAATTACACTAATCATACTAATTACACTAGTATAATTAATATACTAAAAATACTATATTTTTTTAGTCTATTAAACTAAAAAAAGGCAAATTTTTGCAGTTTTTACTACTACCCACTCTTGGAAAAATCGTGTGTGTGTGACGATTAGGAAAGCTTACTGGAAATTGTAATTCTTAATTTTGGTACTCTAATTGTCCTGGACTACCAATGATTAGTGAAGAGAATGCATTTTTCTGAATAATCTAACAAATGTGCATGTAGGCATGTCTGAATATAACTGAATTATAGGACCAAAATCATGATCATCTCCCATGCAAACCAGGAGATATCTCATACCAAACTAAAATTAGTCATTTCAGTTATGAAAAATGGTGCTATTCTTCTGTACATCCTTGGCTATTCTTTACAGTTCTTTTACAGGCCACTTGAATATTTTAGAGTGGCCTATGCAGAAGAAAGACACATGCAAAAGACTGAATAGTGCTGGATGATATAGATTCTTAAGGGTTATATGTGATATCTGTCATGCATTTTGTGAAATAGAAACATGTAATACATTTAGAAGAATTATTTAGTAAGCAGACTGTTTCGTTGTTAAATTAAACATACACTGCACACTTACAATTAGTAAACAATTAAAACATACAGCTGAACATCTTGAAACAAGTTATGAAACAATCATCATTCCCACACCATAATAAAAGGAATTGAGGACCAACAAAGAAATAAGTTTGTCACAAATGCATTTTACATTTGATCATAATATTACAAAAACAAGTAGACTATTAGACTCAACACAACTTCACAAAAAGTTCTAAAATTATATTGAAGAAGCTAACTAAAAATGAGTAAAATTATAATACAGAAGTAACAAACTGAAATGTGAATTCAGGAACTATGATACAGTTTCAGATATATGTCTAAGCGATTACGTTGTCAGGAAGAACACCATTTTACATTTAGTAAAAAAATGTTAACATCTGCCATGTAAAGAAAAAAAAAAGTGACTTTTATTGATCATGCTCTAATGAAAAATTCTCTGCTACTATAAAATTCCCTGTACTACACAGAACCTGAAGATGGCAGCAAGGCCTATATATTCACCTAAAAGGCAATGCATGATTTTAAAGCCGTTCCCTATGAAAAGTTTCTGCAAGTAATTTCCAGCCCTCTAGCTTATTATAAATTTGATATATAAGACAGAGGGTTAAATTATCAAAAGCATCTTTGAACTAGAATATAGCATTGTTATGCAATTGTTCATTTGAAAATTAAAAACTATCTTCTGCTGCAACTCTTTCCAACAGTCATTATCAACACTTCGCATTTTAAATGTTTTAAAAGAGGCTAACCTTTAACTAAACTGCCAGAGTTTGAGAGACAAATTCTCTTTTCCCTCCAAACAACTCAGACATAATATATACCCTTGTCAAAGTTCTTAATGCCTATATAGCAATCACACAATACAGAAGAAATGACAGTATGCAGAGGATTTCCCATTTCCAATTTAGTTTGTGTACTATAAAGGTCCTCTCCGTACTGCTTCCTAACAAAAAAGTCAAGAATTTAAGAAGGAATTTATCTTACAGACTGATCCAGATTTCTACAAAACATATGCCTTTAAACATGTGCACTGTTTGCATCACACTGGTACTACAGGTGCTAAAGTACACAGTGGAAGTAGTAAAGTTAACTAAGATAACTACAAAAATTAGAATCCTTACCCTAAACCCTCGATTGAGTCTGTCTTTCATAATGCCAATAAATTCTTTGTAACTCAACTGGTCATCTCTGTCAACATCAAAAATCTTGAACACCGTGTTCACCAAATGTGGCGAAAGCTTCACACCTGTGGCTACATACACAGCACGTTTGAATTCATCTGCATAAAGAGAACATCAGAAGAAAGAACAAAACACAAAATTAATTTAATTGTACTTTGTGACAACATATTATGAAATACAAGTAAACTTTTGAGTTTTTACATTTAAGCACTCAAAAAACAAGAAAATGTGAAAATTAGGATTGAATTTCACAGTTCTAAACCAAGTAGTTCTCAACTGATATAAAATGATGCTGTTTAACTGGTACCAATTATCTTATACAAAAGATAAGAGTCCATATACTATGTGTAATAACAAAATTAGAAAATCATATTATAATTAAACTTCTGTTACATATATACCAATGGCATCTACTTAATTGACATCTGAAAACAGAACTTAAGAAATAGAGCACACAGAAAACAGTACAGTCCTTTGGTAAGGCCACATGAGGTAGGATTATGCTGGTGTGACCGTGTCAGACCCATAAGGATGCAACTTGAAGAGGGCACGCAAGTCTGACCACTTCACATACTGTTCCCCTGCACTCCCCAAGCATCTTAACTGTTGTATTAATGATTTTAGTCAGAAGATACCTGCCTAGTTCTTTCAGCACCCACTTACTGATTTGTTCAAAAATCTGTCTAATCCCTCTTCAGACCTTCTGACACTGTTTCCTTCTACATCCTTTGTAGAAGGCCAGGTTCCAAATGTCCACTGTGTGAAGAAATACTTGTGTTTGCTTTAAACTGATCTCTTATTAATGTCATCAAGTGCCTCCTAACTCTTGCATTGTAGGATTTGGTGACCAACTATTCTGCATTCAGCTTACCCAGCCCTTCTACGACTTCTTTGTAAAGCTTTATCATCTCTCTCCTGATATAACTGAGCCTTTTCCTTTCAAAGCTGGAGTCCTAGCCTTTTTAGCCATTTACCTGAGACACTGAAACTACAAACTAGGAATTCCAAAACATTTTTGGAGTTTTGTCAACAGTTCTGTATCTTTATCAACAAATTTTTATACGAATATACTTACCCTGACCTATGGAACGACTTGCAAAATTATACATTTGCATTGCAATTGTAAAGTCTTCTAGGTTGTTCAAGAATTGGAAAAATGATCTAAACTCGTCAAATGTGATACCCTAAAAAAATGGAAACACAATATGCACCAGAAGAATTATCAGTAGCGATGACAACTGAATACATAAACCTTACAGTTACATATGCCTACCAATGCTGTTAAAAATGCATAGACTTTCTTTAGGAGCTGTTATTTGTAGCAATCCAAGATGCCAGCTTAAATGAATCACTGCTTGGGATGCAGTTAGTAAAGGGAGGAAAACATCCTGTGAGGAGGCAGCATGCCATCTGAACATTTTAACGTGACTGCACTATGCCAAATAACCATCGTGTTGCTTTAGAGGCTTCTACATATAGCACCACCGAAGATTAACAGTGCCAACTGTGAGAGTAGCTGCCTATTACTTCACAGGCTAGACTAATTTTTCTTCTAAATGGAATCCTTTGGTTTGTATTAGTATTGCAGCATATTACTGCAACAATATAGAGAGTACATTTCATAATTTTCAAATTAGAATGTTATTACAAGTGTAAAAAAGCGCAAATGTATTAATATATTGCCTCCATGGTAGTAAGAGGTAAAGTTCTCAAAAGCCTGGGACCAGTACAAGAGATGCCACAGTAACTTACTTTTTCCACTATATTGATAGTGTATTTACCAAGCCAGTAATAAGGAGCTATGGAAAATGGCAACATCTTGTTTTACTTATGGGAGGTATAGCGTATGACACACTGGTATATGTCACTGGTCAAGTGGCAGGGTATTCCCAGAATGCAGCATAAGCAAACCTGTAACTGAGTGTCACAGCCTTCTGTGTGGAAGTATTCCATAACTCATGGTCCCACCGGAAAGCAAGAGGAGGAAACTACTGTGGAAGGCTTGCTACCAGAATAGTGGCACTGGAAGACTTAAGAGATGAACTTCCAAGACTACTTCCCTGGTTTAAAAGACAGTGTCTGTATTTGTATTTACTTAATCAACCTTTGCCATTCAAAGAAGTATTTCTGTGTACCTACGACTGTCATTTTTCAGTTACCCAAGATGTCATTGTTACACAAGCCCTGAATTTATTTTTTTTTTCCCTGATTCCCATATAAATGCAAATCTTCATTCCACCCTGAACAAAAAAATATCTGCAAATCGTGCAAAAAGAGTTTTGTACCACTTCTGGTGCACTGTCTTGGCTTTGAATACTGAATGCTGCGCAGACCTTTTAGAGATCCCAATCCTACCACTTCATCTTACACCTGATCTGGTGCAAAAGAGACAGTCCTGCTTTCCCTTCCTGCTTCACAGCTACATTCACCTCTCAGTGGACCTACTTCTGTTCAGCCACAAGAAGAATAAGAAAATCCAGATACTTGAACAGAAAGCTGTTGATTTATTTTTGAGGTGTGTTTCTATCAGGTCAGCTGACTGATCTTACTTCCTCTGTACACTGAAATTACAATGTAATTTCTCAAAAAAAAAAACCAAAAAACCACAAAACCCACCACCAAACCAAACCCAAACCCAAAACAAAAAAAAAAACAAATCCCAAACCACCACCACCAAAAAAACCAACAACAAACCACCAACCAAAACCAACCCAAACCCAAAACAAACCAAAACTGTCCAAACTGATTTATTACTTTCCTTTATAAGCTCTGCTGTCAATGCTATTAAAATAGATCGCTATTGAAAGAGTTAGATTTCTAGGGAAGATTAATCTGATCACCTTCTGTAAACACAAAGAGAAGGCGTATATCCAAAACATCCCTATTTGAAGGGCTACTTTTAACATTATCTTACTGATTACCATTGATGCACAGTTGCGACTGCATTTCTCTCAGGTACACTTCTGACAACACACTGGTTGTTAAACAAATGAAGGACTACCTACCTTATGACTTTTACTGGTTTTATTATTTTTTCTCTCTTCAGCCATTAAGAAGAACCACATACCCATCAATACTTATATAGAAATGATCGATTATTGAGACTATAAAACAACTAGACAAAATGTCAGTTATTTATGAAGAGGTGCTATTCCAGTGGCAGTGCAAAAGAGAAGAAAAATAAAAAACCACCTCATTTCTAAAGAATGTTTTTTTTTCAAGTCTTATGGTTTCTGCTGTTTAAACTGAATATTCACATAATATAAAGCTTTGTTACCTAAACTGCAAAAATATTACCACCTAAATCCTATGGAACATAATTCTATGCTATTTACTCTTATACTTTTTATTCAAGAAGTAATCTGAAAAACATGAGACACACAGCTTATGATCACAATAAAATCCTGGTGCCAATTAATTCAGTGACAGAATCTTACTCAGTCCAACAGGGCTATGCTTTCCTATCAATGACACTGGGACTGGATGCTGTGGTCCACTGCTGTCCTCGCTAAACAATTACCTTTTCTTCAGGAATCCTGCAGCGCATGTTTTCCAGGTAACTTGATGTATTTTCCACATTTGTATACCTCAAAAGAATATGGGCAAAGTCTTCCTCACTAATGGTGTTCATCCCGTTAGAGTAGGAAAGGAATTCTATCTCTAGAACTTCAGTCTGTAGGTTATCCATAAATCTAAAGCACAAACATAAATATGAGGAAATACTAGTACCTTACATTTGTCCTATTCATGTCCTTAAAATACTCATAGAATTTAAAGCCAAATACCATTGTGTAAATTAGTTCCCTTTTTGTAGTGCTGATGGCAAAATTGGTAAATCCTTTATCTATGTTGATGTACTTTCTAATCAATACAATAATCTTAACTCAAAGATGAATTGTTTTACTACGGATTAAACAACTTAATGCTTACATTTTTTATTTACTTCTAGTTTGTGTTTGCTTAATTTTCTTCTTCAGTGGGTCACTGATCTTTAGTTTTACACCCTAGACTGAAAATTCCACTATGGTACAAAATGAATTCCCCAAATTTATTCCCCAGATAGTTACTTACCAATTGTGATTAAACCTTACTCTTTTAACAAGCTAAGTACGATGAGCTCTTGCAGCCTTTCAATCTAAAATCTTTCTTTTTTAATTCTTCACTATTCTTATGATATTTCTATAAACTCCTCCCATTAACAGCATAGTTGGTAAATTCTGGACACCAAAACTGGATGAAGTATAAAACTAGCTACATATAAACATAATTTCCTTGATTCTGCTCGATGTCCTAGTTATACAGCTCAAGGATGGAATTAGCTCTCTGGTCACAGTACTGCTCTGGGAGCTTATTTGATTGTTAACCTGTAAGTTCCTTGTTACAGGTTCACAAAGGTTCCCATCCTGTAGACATTGACAAAGGGAACATAAACTTTATGTACATCTGAATAAACAATGTGTATAGTAATATAATACATATTAATTAGACCAAGTATGCAAGTATTTTTTACAGGGAATTGATAAAGTTGAGACTCACCTATAAAAATCTTCAAAGTTCAGTTCAGCTTTTCCTTTCTTGCCAAAAAAGTGTACAAGCAGTGTAGTATCTGACAGTGAACTTGAAATATCATCAGCACGCTTAAATATTAGAATAAAAAAAATTAAAGGCCATGATTGGATTAGTTACAGAAGAATAATCTGAGAATGCCTATCATCACAATAGACATTTCTCTTAAAAGAGTTTGTGGTTTATGTTCACAGTCTGAAAAACAAGTTTAGTATTAAGAAACATTAATTTAATTTAGTCATGCAATTTTCACACAAAACGACATTAGGCTATTAATTGCATTTAGCAGGAAACACTTATAACGGCAATATAATATAATGGAAACTACAATGAAGGGGAAAAAGCGTGAAAAAGAAAACCAGAAACTTGGGGGGGGAGGGGAATTAAAAAAAAGGGAAAAAAAAAAGTTCTAGTCAGTTGAGGTAAACCATAAAAATAAATCCCTTTGTACACAATCTCCTTTCCCTTCTACTATGCAACTACAAAGAAATTAAAGGACATTACCTCATATACTCCTATTTTATGTCTCAAAATTATTAAGTATGGGATTGTATTTCAAACCCAGTCACATCAGTCAGGTGTCCTTTATATTATTCTTCTCTACAAGTAGCAGATAATGACATTTAAATTTTATTGCCCAAATATGTTTAAAACAACAGAATTGTAAGAAATTTTGAAATAATGAAGTAATTCTGACTCACTCTCTTAAGAATGTTCCTCTCTATCGAGTATGTGGTCTCTGCATCAGTCAGGAATCTTTGAACACGTACTAATACTATTTCTTTAATAAGTAACTACCATATTTGAAAGCACAGAATTAGAATAGTAATACCAACTAATTTTGACCATTTGTAATAGCAAGAGTTGTAAATAAGAAGACATGCATATAAACAGAAGTAACTATCATTTTTGTATAGTGACTGTGCAAAATTCCACTTTTTTACTGCTTATTCATTACCCTTACTCTGCATATTCATTACCCTTACTGTCATGTATATGCATAGATTTTACCTCTTTTACAAAGAAACTCTTGATACACTGAAGAGCTAGTAATATAAGACAGTAATAAAAGGGTCTTAAATAAGCCACAGTATTCCCCATCATGGTAATGTCCATCTTGCATTAACGTGTGTCTGCCAACATTTGAAGTTCAAAAGTAGTATGCTTAGTCTCCTTGCTGCACCTGCCTAGGGAGAATCTTCTGTCCAAGCTCTCTCTTTTCTTATAAAGACAAGATAGAAGCAAAGTGGGAGCCAGTAGTCTCTGCTCTTCCTATGCAAGCTACCACCCATCAACAACACTGTATTTTTGCAACAGTGTGCTTGCCAACTCTACTGTTGAAGTACAAAACAGAATACACAGTACAGAAACCTACTAAGTATCTGGGAGACGTAAGAGTACTAATTTATCAACATAGTCATAGATTATAAACCTATAGGATTTACTATAAGTATAGAAAACTGTTTATACATATCTATGAAGATCTGCATATACGAACCTGCAAACTGGACTTAAGAGTCCTCTAAGTCTGACTTTATTTCATAACAGAAGAGGCTATAAATTTATAGCAGATGGAGAAACTCTAAATGAAGAAACTAGGACAAAAATTTTGAACAGTATGCAGTAGTTCAACATCATGTACCACAAAAAACTATTTCATATCTACATTCTCTGAAATATACTATATTAATTTCAAATTTACACACTGATTTGTAAAAAATGTACAATGCAATATCCATTAGTAGTATTCATGTATCAACCACAAGGAAAAATATTAAGCAGTAACAACACAAATCCCTTCCTTTCAACATCCAACAACTAAAGAAATGAGAGAGACTTTTCCGTACTTTAGTATAATCAGTTTAGGATTCTCAAGATTGTATTTCATGTACTCTTAGCTTCCTCTTCATCCTCATGTTCTTCTCCAGGGAGAAATATAATGACATAGTATATATATGTAGGCAGAGAGATATTTCATGTCCTTCAATTAAGACAGCTCCACTCTTCAAGTGAGCAGACTAATTCAGAGAAGTAATCACTATTTGTCTTTTAATATTGTTATCCTCTACTATACGACACAAAATACTGAAATGCAGATACCCTGATTTCTTATGTGTTTTAAGCAATTAAATCCCTCAGCACATTCAAACAATATCCCTCAAGTACACTGAAAAGATATCAAATGTTAAATTACAGCCTTTCATCTTGCAAAAACATTTCAAAATCTTAGACTTAGGTTGCATTCACCCATATTTAAAGAACTATTTAAAAATATACAATCTAAGTCTTTTCACAATTCCCATTTGGTCAGCCTCACTAAACGAAAAAACCTCAAACAAAAACCTCACCCCAGAAACTCAACCCAGTATGCTTTTCTGCAGAATTGCAGGCAACTGAAAACTATTCCTGTGCTCCTTCTGCACTTCATAGCATTAAATAAATTCTCTCTCTGAAGGGGTAATGATAAAAAAAAAGCCTTAATCATTTAAAACTATTATTTATTGTTCATAAAAACTGAATTTTTTATTTTAGATTGGTGAAAATGAAATGACCACACCTGTTTCCATAGACACAAATGAGCCTCTATTCTGATCTAATATATTGTGCAGTCATTTAAATGAGAATAATGCCCTGCCTCATTTCTCTTTACCTTTCCACTAACTGCAATACAAATACAGGTAAACAGACAAACAGGAGAGAAAAGTGTTTCAGTCACATTATTGGCTTGCTGCATAATGGCAACATCTTTTCCTCTGAATTTCCTAACTTGAAGAGCAGTAAATCTGTTTTAATATTCTGCAAAATTAATTTCAAGCTTTCCATTAAAGAGGATTGACTAAAACTAAGTTATTCTCATAAGGGATGGTCCACTTGTAGCAACAAATTCTGAAAATGAAGTAAGCATGTTATGCTTTGAATTAGTAAGAGATTTCTTACTTCAAATCCCTGATTTTTTCAATAGTCATAATGACTCTACTGATTCCCAGTTTCATTTAGAAATCTAAGAATAAACCCACAAACTGAATTCAGTGATAACTGGCATATTCCAACAGGATGCTAAATTAGGAATAGCTGAAACGGTACTGTAAGCTGCCTGAGAAAGAAACTGGAAGTGATGAATAAAGAACAAAGAGACCTTGTAAGTTGACTCCCACAAGGAACCTTATTTACTTTCCTTTTCAACTTACACAAGGCCTTCTCGAAAGGCTATGAAACAACACAGATGCCAGTGTCACCTAGCTTTATGCCACTTTGTTAGTACAAATGGCTATAATATTATTCAGATGTGAAAGTACCTGGGAGAGAGAATATGGATGAAAGCCAGCTGGCTTGACCTTAACCCAAGGAAGATAAAAGATGATTATGGCAAGAAGTGGAAAATTGTCAGTGGAGCAAATGCAGGACATCATTTTTCTTCATAAAATGATGAGCAGAGAGACCTTTTATACATTTTACAGACCATTTAAATCAATGTTTAGTATAGCTGATGTTAAGCTTCAATTACATTGTAGTTACAGATACTAGTCTGAGGCATCAGATGTAAAAAACCTCTCTCTCTTTAAATTAAAGGTGTGTAGAAATTACCAAACTTAAGTCCACCTATACTTGGGACGGAATCCATGCCAGTTAATTGCAGATTAAGACAACAGTTAATTCAGAAAACTCAGTTCCTCAAGCTTCTTAAATAGTCAATGAAAATAGTGGCCCACTCTCTCCTCTATTGTCTGACTAGACAAGAATGCTGATTTTCTGGGATTTAAAATCTGGTGGAAGAAATAAGGACTAATAACTGGACTCATACAGGATCTCATCAATTTAAAAGCAAGGAAAGAAAGGCTGGGTATACTGCTTTATTGCAAGATTACTATGAGGGTATTATTACTGTGAGTATTGCTACAAATAGTAGTATAAAACTCAATTCTGTAACACTGCATTTTGTTTTGTTCAAAGGCAAATGGGCTCAAGCTGAGAGAGGTACAGAGAAGGCCTACTTGATACCTGGGAAATGTAGGTCCTACCCTAAGAGAAAAACCAAAGACTTTGTTGTATTTAGCCTACGATAAGCAAAACTGAGGGCTATGACTGCATTTATAAATACAACCATGAATAAGAAGATTAACACTAAAGAAGAAAAAGCTCTATGAAAATTAAGGGACAACAGACTGGTATAAAGGGACTGAGCAAATTTAACCTGGAAATTAGAAAAAGTCCATCCAAGTCCTAAGGTTATTCAACAGCTTCTGCAGAGGAACAGTAGGGACAAAACACTAATTACTTTTAATATGGAGCACACATTGCTTATGAAGCAAAAAAAAAGATCATTTTACCCTGGAGGTCCGTTTCAGTTCCTTGTTCTTTTCTCATTATGATCCTGCTTATGAAGCATGGGACTTGAGATCAGAGTCAGTGGGGAGTTGCTGTATGTCCTTTAATGCCACAACCAGCAGAGCAAGCACCCTCACTGTATGGGGCACAGAAAAGCCTAAATGATCTAGTTTTCTGACCCTCTTAAATGATCAATACAAATAAATGTCTCAATTATCTGAAAGCAGAGCATGAAACAAGAATCTTATTAGAATTTAAAGCACTATGGAAATTAATTTGACAGCTCAGTGATATTGCTAGTCCTCCATAATGATCACATGATATTAAGAAAAAGGTTGATTAATATAACTTAAAACATTCCTGGTTTGATCTGACAGTTAAAATAATCTTTGTGTGATACTGTTTTTGTGAAGATAAGCTCTGGAAACATACATAAAAAGCACATTAAGGACCTAAAAAGGTTAAAAGCTTAGAGGGCTTCAACTCTCATTAAAGTTGTCATATCACTAGACCAAGCCTAAATGACAAAGTTTTCCTGAATTACTTCTCTGTGAAATATCATCACTGTTAGTGTTAGCAAATGCTTTGTATAGTAAAGACTGAAGAGGATTTGATCTTCCAACTCTTTCAAAAGGTAACTTTGCTTTTACTTGGAAATTACAACTTTCAATTACACTGCATGGAACTAAATCTATTTCATCTTAGAACTTTCAGTGTTTGTTTTTGTTTTTTAAATAATTAAAACAAAGAGAAGAAACAAAGTGCGTAAAACAGGAAAATAATCAGAACATAAATAAATAAAATAGCAGTCTGTTTATGGACCAGAGACAGAGGTTGGCTTATACCTCCGCAAGGTCCGAAAAGAGTGCTTGGCTTGTGCTACGTCTCAAAGTATCCCAATAGCTTCTGGGAACAAGGTCCTCTCCTTCTGTTTTAAGGACCTGCAGAAGTTTCAAGAAGCACAATTGTTTGAAAACCAACAAACAATAAAACAACCATTTACAGACTTCAAAACTTTTCCCAACTGATCTTCAATAGCATGGCTTGCTTCCTTTGTTTCTACACAGAGAAATTTCTATCTAGTTACATGACACTTTATAAATGAAAAGAACACTGATCTGTTACAGCTATTTGCTTATTATTCATAACCTGGCTGTGCCAGAAGTATCACCAGACTCCACTTCCTGAACAAAATCAGAGAAAACATCCATCTAAATTCAGTATTTTGCTGTTGTTTTTTTTTAAACGATTCTGTGTTGCCCCCCCAAATGTTAATTTTTGTACTTACGAAATTTCTCATTGTTCAAAATATAAATATTACCATACAGCTAGTTATCTAAAATTGTTTTCATCCAATAATGAGGAGGACATACTTGCACCAATCAAGAAATAGAAAAAAGTCTCAGAAGTCCAACTTCAACTGTAACATACTTATACAGAAAACACTATGCACATATGATGATCAAACTTACCTTGTTTAAACAGAAAACTGGTGATTAATCTCTCCAAGTAAAATACGCTTATCTTGTGCTCTGAAATGTTTCATTTTTGGAAGCCTGAAAAATCCTCCCTTATTAAAACAGACCTTTCTTTATTTTGCAATTAGTCTTGGAAGACTATGCAATACATTTCTCCCCCCCCACCAAAGAACCTAAGGGAGGTGATCCTAAAGACAGTAGAAGGCTATTTGAACTTGGTTAGGGTTACTTCAACTAAATAAACTTTCCCCTTTCCCTCCAAAAAGTAATCTAAACTATGTCTACCACTTTTATGGCTCCCCACTCACATCCATGTGGGCAAGCAAAACGAAGACAGAATGAGTTTAATCTTCTAACTACAAATGAAAACCTTTTTTTTGTTTTTACTCAGCACATACTGTTCTCTTGATTTATGCTGCTGTGCGATGTATAAACCCACACTGTTATCATAAAGAACACTGTACAGAGTTGAAGGTTTATTGTCTCTATGTATTCTACATTACCTCAACACATTTTATGTACTGCTTTTACAAGTTCTATTACGTATTTCCTCCACTGACCAATTCAACTCAGCTTTCTGTAAATTGTTATCAAAGAAACATGACAAACTACCAAGAATTATGCCCATGCTTAATGTATATTATACTTTTGTTTCCTTTTCGAAAAATTCTGGTTTTATACCTTTCTCTTATTATGGAGTAACAGTTCCTACATCGTGGCCACAGTATTCTCATATATAACTCCACTTAGTCCTAAACTGCTAAACTCATATAATTTGTTTACGTCAGTGTGTATAGGATTAGGTCCTTAGCAGTTGCCCTCTTACACTTCTATGTTTTACTGGGTCATGTGAATAAATAAAACCTCGTTCTTTTCTGCATACAATTCTGTAATTATCTATTTTAAGTGTTCACTGAATTTGTGCTCTTAGTGGAGATGTACTTTAGCCAATGGAATTAGTACTTACGGGCGTGCACATTTTATTTTCCTTACATGCATCTCATCATAATTATCATGTTCTGGTTGGCATTTGGCTAGTGAAAACACTCATGCAACACACGCTGATGTAGCCTCAACACACAGCTGCAGTATGCCCCAGAACATGACTTGAAAGAATTAACCTATTCAAATGAAAATACAAAAATATTTAACTCATTTTAAATATGTCACAGTATGCACTCTATGGCTTATAGACTAGACCTTGACACTTCTCAAAAAATTAGAACTGTTTTGAAAGATGAAGGGAGCAGGAGGGCCCAACACTCTGGACTATCCCAGACATTTTAGGGCTGCATCTCCTTGGTCTTGAGTATCTTCAACTCCCCAGGACACCAAGGCAAACTGGAAAGGCTGCTACATGTCTTGTTTCAGTAAGAGAAATAGAAACCCAAAATATCAATTTTCTGGAGTGGGGGATTTGTCAGATACTGTCATTTCCTATACACCTGAGTCTCCTTTACATGGTGATCTCCATTCAGGTTGCAGGAGGGCAGAAAAGGATGATGCACACCTGGGCATCATCTTGATAATGAGTTTGGATGTGGCTGGAGTCTAGAAAGAGATCATTTTCTAAAGCTTAAAATTATTATATGAGTAGGAAAGCCTAACTAGTTTGGTTTCATTTTAAAACAGGAGGCAGCACAGGAATATGGCAACCACTCTACAGCATCTTTTGCTGCAGTGAAGCCTGATCTAAAGTCCATTGAATCATAAGGCCTTACATTCCCTACTACATTATTCTCACAACACTGCAGCATCTACATCATGTCACTGCACCATTTCATTCAACAGACTTCCTTCCTGCATACTGCCCAAATTGTATGTGCTAACTTCACAGGAAATAAGTCTGCACATTCCTGTGAATGCTTATATAAAGAAACAGACTTTAAAATTGGAATTTCATTAGTCATCTAGTTCTCCTAAGTTCCCTCTCCTCACTTTGAATATCATAATAATTGTACCCAAACAAGTTTAATTCTTTCATTTTAACAACTTTTTTTTTTTTTTTGGTACAACAGTTTTACTTCTGCTGTGATCCAAAAATTAATCAGACCATGATGAAGACATTGAAAAACCCAGAAGATATCTCTCTGGCCGATTCTCTCTCCCACTCCTCAAAACTGATTGAAAGTAAGTTTACCATCACCTACATAATACAGGGACCATTTTCTGTAAATCCTATGCTAGTTCGGCACTGAAAGTTCTTATTTATTTGTTTTCTGAGTGAAGCACAAAAATATAAAAGCTCTCTTCTAGTTTCTTTTTCGGTAGGGGGAGGAACTAAGAGGTGAAGGATTCATTTGACTAATTATTATTTCACGTTATACGCAAGGAGACAAGAGAGACCTGGATCAAATGACTCATGCAGAATGACTTAAATTGCACACATTAGTTAAAAACAAGTCTATGATTTCTCAAGACATATTTTGTCCTTTCCCTTCAAAATAACATTTTTTTCATTTTATATAAATAGAGAGACCAACCTTTCCTCTGGGTAGGCTTGCCTGTTTCAGAATGCATGCAACAAGCATGCAAAATCTTTTATGCAAGTAAAGATCCATTACATTTTTACTGATTAGCAGAAGTAATTTACTCAATGAAAAAGACAAATATAGTTAATTTTCTTATAGAAGACTATTTCACCTCACTGGTGAAGACTGCATACATTGAAAATAATTTGAGTACATACACTGTTAGCAGAAGTATGATATCCATACAGCTGAAGACGCTGACATACAGCAAACATGTATCCAAGTATCACATGTCAGAATGAAGCCAAAAGAAAGGGGGGGGGGAGAAAGGACAACAGAATAGGTTAAGACAGGCATATCTTTATTTTATATATTACTAGATTTGTTTGTTTTTAAAATTACAGGAAGAAAAAATGGTTTATCTTTAATCTCATTCTTCAAAATTTCAAAAGAGAAGTATGGAGTTGCAGAGATTACTCACAGGAGAAATGTTCTATTTTGCAATCCTTACTTTTGCCTAAAGCTCTTCCTTTAGGTGTAAGTTTCCTTTGTTCAGAATAATATGTGTGAAAGATTCAACAACTGACCTACAGTTTTGAAAAACTAAGAAGGACAGGTCTCTCTGGGTGGGAAGAAGAGATCCCTTTTTATGCTCAGAGAAGGTTTGAAAAGTAGTTAATTCTTGAAATGCAAACTTCCTATGGTTTCAAGACAAAGATCTGAGATCAAGCACTTACAGTTTCAGAAGGATAATGGGCACTATGAGAAGCTTTGCTGTATGACAAAAACTTTCTTGTGATAGGGAATTTTTGCAATAAATATGCAAATTGCAAATGAACATTTTTTTTTCTGCTGTGAGCTTGACAAAGACTTGTCTCTGATTTTACCTGTCCAACAGTAAAATAAGTTCCTGCTACTGCTGCCATCCTCCAGACGAACCACAACAGACTTGTCTGACTTACTTTTCTTGTACACATAAAAAAAAATGTAAATTTGACATTCCACTAAAAATGTTTTGCATTGGTCATAATCAGTATTTAGTAAAAAAGAAAGATAAATTTGAATATAAAATCTAAGTTCATTTATAATATTTCATCAGCTATTTTAGAATCAGGATCAGTATGTCTACATGAACAGCTTCAGTTAGTTATGAGCAAGAGCATAATTTGGTCTTGCCACTGAGATCGCTCACTCTTACAGACGATAACACTGGGACATTACTATTCACTTTTGCCTAAATTTATAAACTCCAAATGGAATTAATGCTACTGTCATAATATGTAATACAGTATTTAAACACTAATTTTTCCTTTCTATGCATGACTCAGAGATTTTTTTAAATAACTGCAGTTTGGGTTATATATTGCTTTTTTCTATATATAAAATTATGCATATTATTTTCATGATATGAATTTACTGTTTAAAAAAAAAGTGATTAATGAAATACACAATTTCATCCTATATAAAAAAAAAAAACAACAAACCCAAACCAACTACCAGCTGTTACTATTCTAATTTTACTTACCAGCATTGCACGTTTTTCTTCATCTCCTTTTCTTTCTCTCTTTTCATTTTTTTTCCTGAAAATTTCTTGTAGCTAAAAAACAAACCATTTTGTTCTTACTCAGTTTTCAGGCTATTTCACATGCATAACAATAATTCATCATGAGGAATGTTGCAAACTAATTAAAATATCAGTGTTTCAATGGTACTTTATTGTTCATATTCATGCCTTCATGTTCCTCCTGTGACCTTAACCATAACACGGAAAGGAAAAAGGAAGTAAGGCTACAGTAAGTACACAAAGTAAGGCTAATAATTCTATTTGGGAACACAATACTAAGAACATTCTATTTAGGTTTATATTTTATCTAATCCAGCCTATACCAAAAGGGGAAGCTCCAGCCTTTTTCACCACCTCTAGGCACATCCTTTTTTGTCAGGTACTAATTAGTATCTGTGTGGCTATGTAGTCAGATGGATTGATCTTTTTTTTTCATATTGTTAGTTTCTAACCAGATCAGTTCTTATTCCTGCTGGCACAAGGGAGGGGTGGAAACAGCTGGTGGGGGTGAAACATTCCCTTTCAGCAGCAACAAACTACTACTCAAGAATAATTTATCAAGTACGCTTTTTTTTCAAGTCTGTTCAAAGAATACCTTCAGGTCTTGTAAAATACCCCTCTCACAACTTTCTCTAAGAGCTTTAAACATGACTTCTGAGAAAACGTCACATACCAGATCTAAAACATACCGATTCTTGAGCATATTTATTTTTTGAACTTATAAAGTCTTCCAAGGACTGGTCTGTTCTTTTCTTTCTTTATAAGTATCTGTTTTATTTAGCTATTTTTATTTATAGTAATACTTGTTAATATTCCCAAACAATTAGAAAAAAAGTGTCACAATGTTTACTTTTCACTGCAAGAGAGATCAGTATTAAGTATATAGGATGCCATCTATACCTCTACCAGCAATCTTCAGCTTTCACAACCTGCACGTGAAAATATTGTACTGCCACTTGTAGCATTTGCTAATCTGAAAGTGGACTGGAAAAAGAATAAATGTTGTGGGTAAAAAATTTCTTCTATCTAGAATATGGTATTTTCAGAACCAAACATCATGGCATACAGACACAATTGTGGCAGTTGTTTCAAAGACCTGATTTTACCTACTAGAAGTTTGATAAAAACCTGATACTGTAATGACATGGCCACAGAGCTCCCTAGGGATCAGAACGTGAAAGACAGACTGTGTGTGATAAATACTGCAAGCAAATTTATCAAATTGAATTTCAGAATACTGCATTTCAGAGAAGGCAGATTACGCAGACAAAGGGTTCAGCAAGATCTACTGCAGGGGCATAACAACACTGAAATAAATGAACAGTGTTTAGTGATTAAATAGCAAATGAATTTATAAATAACGTTTTATGAATTTCCAAAATTGATTACTGTGTTCTGGAATCGTCTCTTTCCAGCACAGAGCAGAATATTGTGCGTATATATTTTTGAGTATAGGATCAATTTACAGACCTTGTTATGTTTTTTCTAATTTTTTTGCAAAGCTGCAGTCACAAATTACCGTAACCTATGCTGACAAGGAAAGAGTCACGATAGGACATTTAGCTGGATGGCAAAGAGTATTACACAGCTTGCAACCCTAAACTGTGGAAAGAAGAAAAGTAAATGAAGAGAGAGAAGGAGAAAGAAAATACCTTGTGAAAAGTGAAGTGACAAGCCATCAAGTAGGAGAGAACAGTGGCAGCAATTGAAAAACCAAAAAAGAACAGTAAAAAGCAATGCATCCTTGGATGTATTTCTCCTGCCATAGAGGCAAAGGGAGTAGGATTCTGTTGCATTCATCATTAAAGCACTTGCTAAACTTCTGGAAATGGATCTTTTGCTCAGAAAAAGTGCTACAGGATACCAGTGAGTAGAAAAGTGAATGCAAAAAGGATCTAGGAATACTTTCATAGGAACATTGTTTGAAAGAGGATAATGAGACTGACTGCTGAAAGCAGCAAAACCAAGATCTCCTGTAACAAGGCAACACAATCCTTCTGTTCCCTAACCTCCACCCTATGACATAAGCAAAAAGGAAAGCACAAACACCATGGAATTAGTTTACAAACCCACTAAAGCTGTTATCAGAAAAATTAAGTGTTTTTCAACTCTTCGCTACACATACTCTTCAAAAATTACATGTAATCCCTACACCAATCTCTTTAAAGTCTCTTCATTTGCAAAACTGAATAGTATTAACTATACTTCCAATCCTATGGCTGTAATCAACGGAGAAGTATACTGCAAATGTTTGATATCATTCCAATGGCAACACTTATGAGTGTCCTGCTACCAGGCACACAGGAGATGATGCACATGCAGGCAAGGCAAGTAGAGATGCCAAATGCATGTTCTGGGGCCAGGTCTGTCACAGCTGCGGCATCACTAAATCAACTTTTATTTTCATATTTACTTTTATTTACACAGACGTTATCTATCTACATACTGATCTATTTTAGTCTTTCTCACTTCAGATCTAACATTCTGACTTACGGGTTTTGATGTAATTTTTGAAAGGTCACTGACACAGTAAGCAAGAATTTAAGATCAGGTTTAATTTATACAAATTTATTAAATACAATAATAGGTGGAGAACAGTATATCTAATGTTTGAAAATTCTGCTTTCTTCTATCCACCAAGACTGGTAAAGAAAAAGAATAAGAAGGAGAAAACATTCTGTTTTACTGACTCACGAAAGACCTTTTTTTTTTTTATTTCTTCCTCTATTTTCCTTTAGCCAATTAATCCAATGTTTGCTGGCTTTTTCCCTCAACTGGAAGAGATGGTTGTTAGGAATTAGCAATTATAAATATATGTACATTTAATACTGGAATACAAAAAAATTATCAGCATACCACAATCTGGAAGTGGTGACAGCTTCCAGAATAAACAAGACCTGTTCTGCTTAAGCTAGGCCACAAGAAAACAAGACCTCGGATTTCAGATCTCACTTCCTTGAAAAGGAGAATTGAGGGAAGTTCAGTGTTTTGAGGACAGTTCCTTTCACGTTTCCCTTTTCTTTAGGTTAGCATAGCTTATATGAATAAAGCCTTGTAACTTCACTTGAAAACAATTAAGAAACAGCACACAGGAAATTAGAACGTCTTCGTTTTAGATAAACATGGTCTGAAACTGAAATCCATTCCATGTGTCTGTTTCCTCTTTATATTTTGTTCCATTTTTTTCTTCTTCTTCAGTAAGGCAGTGGGCTTTTTCTCATGCATTTTTACTGCATTTATTTATAAACTCAACTATACAAAAAAATGTATGAAGAATTGATATCTTCTGCAAATATATTTTTTACAAACATCTGATTAAATTCTTATAAATATTTTTTATTCTATTAATCACCTGTACTTGTTCAGCAGAAAATAAAGGCCTTGTGCAGTCTTCAGAAAGCTTGTCTAAACCACTAACCACAAAATTTTAAATGCTAATTTTGACAGAAACGTCCAAAACTACGGTTTTGCCATAACTGAGTGTTTCAGTGTAATTCCAGACATCTGCTGCATATGGATATTACCAATTTACAAAACTCTGATTTATACTGCATTGTGCAGTTTGGTAATGTAAAACCATGTAGGTGCCGTAAAATCAGAAGCCCCAGTGCTGAGTGGGCAATCTTCTACATTTCCCGATTTTTTAAAAAACGACCAATTTTTTACTTCATCAGTGACATTAATTTAGAATAACATTAACTATTCTCTCTTTCTCTCTTTGTAATCAGAAAATAAATGACATTAACATAAACCTGAAATAGCACTCTTGTTCCAAGGCTTTTTAATTTTATACTTGTCAGTGCAAACACAATTCTCCTGTACTTAGTGGATCCTATCACCTTAAAAATGATGAAATATTAGAATTTTAAAATGCAATTATCAGATTTATCATGATCAAAATCAATTTCTAATGTGTGATTTAAGGTTTTTTGAAGATTTTCTGTCAAGTGCCAAATTATTCTTAATGCACAAATCTCAATTACATGAAATAAGCCAATTTTTCTTTCAAACTCGGGGCCTTTTAGAACTGTTTAAATTTCTAATCAGAAGAAAAATAAACTCTCTGTTTAAATAACTAGCAAGAAGTATTTACAGAACTGCTTTTTCCAAGCAATAAACTGAGTAAAGCTCTTTTTTGAAAAATACTGTAATTCAGATTTGTAATTAACAAAACCACGGATATAACGAAACTACTGCCAAATTCTAGATGTCCTGCCAACTGTTCCTAAATTATTCAGCCCAAAATCAATTTTGCTATGAGGAATTTTCTCAGTAAAAAGAAACCAATGAACCCCAGTTTAACAAATTGCCTCAGCATATGGATTTCATGGGCTGAACTAGATTATATATATACAGTATGTTTTATTTCAGTAAAAATCTTGTCCAAAACAGATGATAGTATCACATTATGTCAGTCAATATTTTCAGGTCACCTGGGTTTATAAGCAAAATGAATGACAAAGTGAAGTGGTCTCCCAGGAAAAGATTCTTTTTCAAGTCCCTCCACCATTACGGTAATTAAATTATTCTGCTGACCACTGATACAACAATATTACTTTAACAGGCTAATTACTTGTGAATGTAGTAGCAATAAAAAAGATCCAGAATAAAAACTGGAATTAAGCTTCAAAAACCATTATATGCAACACACCTGTGCACTGTAATAAGGAGCTACTGTTTACAATTTACATTACATCTGCTATTTACATTAAATAAGACACAACCAACCACATTCAGTGAATAGCTCATATTCTCATTATTACCGACATCAGACAAAAAATGAATTTCAAAAGTAGGTAAAAATACTCAAAGAATGAAAATATACATACCACTAAGAATTCCTTTTTGTCCACCATCTCATTGCCATCAGTATCGAACATGTTGAAAGCAATTCTAAAACCTGCATGTGGTTCTGCGAAAAAAAAAAATCCCTATTAAATTATTTATTTGCTTGGAAAGGAATCAAATATAAAACTCTAAGAAATTATTTGGTGTCTGTTTATAACAGCCATATCCTCAACTAATTTGAATTGATACATTTGTGTACATAGTAAATGCAAATCCTAACATCTGTAAAACAATATTATCCATGTTATGAAAACAGAAGGCATGCTCACAAATTCTTAGATTAGGGGAAATAGACAGTAGAAATAGACCATGAAATATTACCAAAAAAAATATCACACACTACTGGCTGGTTGGGTAGTTAACAGTGTTAGTTCATAACTAGAGTCCATTTTGTTGCAAAACACAAATTTGTAGAAAATAAATTTTCTGTGAAAACACAGCATTCTAATAGACACTTTAAAAAGTTTTGCAAAAATGGTATAAGATGCAACTTCTGGCCAAAACAAATGATGTGTTAAAAAAGACCCAGAATTTTCTTGTTTACGTGCCTAGAGTCCCTGAAATTTAAAATCAGGTTTGAATTATTATAATTTGAATTATTTCTGAAATATGGGGATTTTGAAGGTAACTGTAAGTGAAGCTTTAGGCAACATTTTGGTGATACTCAATGATTTGCAATATGGATGAATAATGCCCAGAAGTTAGTAAAGATAACAAGGAAATTATGGAAGAATATCCACTGATCCAACAGTTAGATTTTAAGGGTTCAGGGTCAAGTTCCTGCTCTGATTCACAGTAAGAATCCAGATCATGTCTGGAGAAAAAAACACTAATAAATTCAATAAAAGTATTTTCATTACATACAAACAGAATAGAAGTGAAACACTTTGCTTCTTCCCAAAAAACACTTCCTTAAAAATCAAAACATAGTCTGTATTGGCTTAGTTTAAGTTGTTCTGCTTTGGTTTTATGGGAGATAGAAGAATAAGTATTCAATTTTGTTAATGTTTTCCAGCATAAACAAACATTTACTTCAGTTTGGCAGATTTTGTATTTTATCACTGTCTCACTGATGTCACCCATTATGGACTAATAGGTGAAAGAACCCCGTAATAATGTGTATCTTTCTCTTCTCCCTACACTCAGTATCCTTTATGAACTTCACCTAGAATTTTTGTAGGAATTTCAAAGAAGAAAATAAATTTAAGCTCTTAACTGGAGCTTAGCTGAAGTATACAGCTCAACTTTCTCATCAGTAAAAGGTGTTCACATCAGTAAAATCTCTCCTAGATAACAAAGCACTTAAATAAAACGTGACACAAGATTCCAGTAGGACAGGAGAGTTTTGAATGGATGCAGAGACGTATGATATGCAGGAGAAGGGAAAGGAAAGAGTACTGTAACATACAACACATGCAGAACTTATAAATACATAAGAAAGCTTTTGGTTTTGTTTGTGTTTGTTTGGTTGTTTTTTTCCCTTCCAAGAATACTTACTTGTTAAAATACATAAGAGGAATAAATATTCTGTGTAAGATATCACACCTGAAGACAAAACAAAAAGTTATGCCATATTAGTTTTACATTGTCTTCACATCCAACTTGAAAATATTAAATCTATGTATAAGAAGAACAATTTCTGTTGCATATGCATATTCATACTTGTGTACATGTGACTATATTCAAGCTGGTCAATGAGTTATTTATCTAAAATATTGATCAATGGGGTGGGGGGTTTTGTTTGGGTTTGTTTTTGACTATTTTAGGGGAGGAATACATTGAATATGGCAAATAAACAAGTAGAGTCAGTGGAGAATGGCTCATTAAACAGAAGCTGGCTAGATACTTAGAAGTTAATGCAAATTATTTATTTGATTTTCTTTCCTGAAACCCCACTGATAACTCATGACAACACTCTCTAACAGTATGAGAACATTAATAGTGCTCCCTCCTGATACATACCATCTGAATACAGTTCTTGACTCTAATACGTGTTTCCTAAGTGCATGCCCTATATTAATTGAAAACTTGGCCTCATGTTACTTATGAAAGCACAGATTTTGAGTTGTTCCTATATGAACATTTTCATAATCATTACCTGAAGTTTATATTAAAATTCGTATTAAATGAATGCATAAATTTCGTTAAATATTTTTAAAGCCTCTCAGAGTCACTTGTACTATCTCTTCTGTGTTCAGAGGTAATTTAAGGAATACATTCTAAGCTTTTAATCTTTCATTAGATGTCAAAAGGAAATCAGTGTGGAATGGCACTTCCTTTTCTCTTCAGCAGTGATTAAGGCAAAATTTAAATTAAAGATTAAGTCAATAACCAAACAGGATGTCTGGTACCATAACCTGTACTTCTGCTTTTTTCTAGCTGCGGGGTATAGTGATAACCTTGCAGAATGCCCACAGTACCAACAAAAAGAAGCATCTTACAGTTCACTAAGAACTGAAAACAGTGACTTGCAGCTTTCCCAAAGGCCCTTAGCTCTAATGATCTTTGAGACTGAACTAGCAAAACTGGTTCTTGATTTCTAACCAATTGATTTTATCTGTCCTCCAAAACCAAAAGCGTTAAGTCAGTCCACAATACTAGGCTATTTCAAAAGAGTAAAAAAAAAAGTAACTAGATGCCTGAGAGTAAAGATGTCTATCAACTGGGGTTTTCAAAAGTTGCTGGCCGTCTCCTTGATTTCAGTCCAAGTCAGGTGCAAACGTTTTTCTAAAAACAGCTACATCTTTGGATGTTTAAATATCTTTTAAAATCTGACTTAACTGAATATGTAACAAAGCATGTAAAGTCATCTGATTTTTTTTTTTCACTGAAAAAACCTGTGCAATTAAAACTCAAAACATTGTATCATTCATGTGGATTTTACATTTATTGAACAAGTTTAACATCAGCACTTCCAACACTGCTAACACAAGAAACTTTGGCATCTTCTACTAATATTTACAGCATCAAAAGTTCTAAATTAAATCTGTACTGTAGTAATACTCAGGAGGGACTTTCTGTCCTCTTGAGTAGCTGAGATACTAAAATCTCAGCTATATTTCTCTTGGATCTGTCCAAATTTCTAAATGCCTCCCCAAACCTTCAATGATACTTCAGTACTCCTCCCCAAAAACAATTGTCCTGAAAGAGAAGGACCTTCAAGAGAATCGGGTCGCCTATCCTCTAACATAAAATATCCAACCACAGAGATCTTAAACCCTCAACCTTTGCTAGCTGAAACACTGCCATCCAACTTCCACTCCATTCATCAAAAAAAGAAAAGATTTTCCCACCTTTTGATCCAAGAGCAAATTTAAGTCTTCAGAATCAAGATTATAGTACTGCTAGTAGCTCTAGTTAGGAAGGCTACTAAGTATTTTTAATACCACCTACTCTTTTCCTCAATTTACACATAGCTCCACACTGAAGATTAGCGAAGATTAAATGCAGGCATTTAAGTATGCATGTTCTATGCTTTCTCTTATGATTTTATGCAGCAGCTTGCAGAAATTAGTTTTCAAAGCCCTGTTTTAATCTGTTTGGACAAGCAGCTATCAAGAAATCAGATACCTCAAAGGTTCTCATCCAGTGATGTAGAGAGTTCTTTAATAGCCAGTCAATAAATGTAAATATGTATTTTTGTTTGTTTGAGGACACCTTCTTTGTTGTAAAACAGAGGAAGAAAGTGCATTTGTAAGCAGTTCCTCACAGGTACTACTGAGAAAGCAATATAAAAGGCCTTGAAAGCATTCTCTTCTTTTGTTTGTACTGGTATATTGTGGCTGTAGGTAGTTCTGCTTGATTGCTCTGAGTGTTATAGGAGAAAGGTTCCGAAATGATGACTGAATAGAAAGAAAAGCTTACACTAGAAAAAAAAGAGAGGGAGGTCACTCTGAGGTAAAACATAAAACTAAAACTTAAGGACAACTGGCACAAATCTATGGCACATCTGATTTAAATCAATCTACGGCAAAATAAGTGGACATAGGCTTTTGCTACTTTCTTCATATTAAAATGTGCACATTTTAAAGAAAAATAGTAAGCTAATAAATAAAAAACCCCTCACTAATTAAGGATTAAGGAGACCTGAATTCTATTCCAATTCCTTTCACTGGCTTACTGAATGAACTTGTCAGTTGTAAGACCCATCATCTTTTCTTTTATTAACTATAAAAAGGGATAACTGAACTCACTTTTTCATAAAGCGTGTTGAAAAGCTATGGAACTGCTAAAGCTTATTACTAATTTTACCAGATTATGATGCCAGTTTTGAGTCCTCTGATTCCACCAACTTCTGTAGAATTTCACTGGCAGAAAACTGGAGTAAAATATTGTAGAATTAAGACTGCACACTGCAGACATTTTATTACAGACTTACTAAGCAACACGGAGGGTTGGTTTTTTTCCCACTGATAACATACTGATGTAACAGATTCTGAAGCTGAATTTTTATGTAACTAATACTTCAGAAGTCAGCTTTCTGACTATACAGAGAGCAGCCTAGAGCAAGGAAATACAAGAAAATACAATGCAAAGACATGCCAGCTTTGCATCTCTGGAGTTCTGGCTGCAGACTCAGGGAAAAAAGCGAGTACTTCCATGCGCTAGATGCAAACTTGAGCTCTTCCTTTGACATGCATACTTACTCCGTTAGTAAATTTGAGCTACACTTAAAATAGATCCATCAACTACATGCACAAATTTGATTGGAATTTTGTTGCTGGTATGCTTATTTTAAACATTCCTAAACCATCTTTATTTTATAGCAATTACTTGTGGCTGGTTTTTAAAATATTTTTAAATGCTCCACCAGACTTTTGCCATTCTGAATATAAGCAAAGGAATATGTGGATTATTTATCACAAATAGCTTTTAAATGTCTGTATACAAGCCATCATTAAAAAAAAAAAAAAAAGGGACCAGAAGTGGCTCTTGGCTCTCTTCTTTTAGCAATAGTGTGTGTTTTAAAAGCTGTCAAAGCCCTTATCTGCAGAATTTAAAGGGATATATAGCATTTCTGAAACTGTCTCTTTGCGAAGAAAATGCTTATTTAGTGATATAAGATACCATTACTGTCTTTAAAAATAATCACATCACTGAACCTATTAAAAAAAGTAAAGCGATAGTGTCTTTATTAGAATAGTCTACCTATGGTATATAGATCATTCTTTGTTACAATGAACTGAACTTGAAACATTCACACATCAGTTTAACAAACCCTAAGATACCAACTCACTTGAATAGCCTAGCTGAAAGATGGAATGATTAAAACACTGGAGAGACTAAAGAGAACTTTTTCATGCTGTAAAATGCAGAAAGCAACAAATGCTTTTTATCTTGTTGAAGATGTGACTCAGATTAAAGTACAACATCACTTCAGCCACGATGAATTAATACAAGTGATAATTTGTTTCAGGAAAATGAACTACTATCCCTCACCTTTCTCATTAAGATTACGAAAAAGTTTGGATGATCCTTTCCAAACTGGTGGTGTCTCCATGAGGATCTGATTCAGCTCCTAAAATAAGATTTAAAAAAGATAAAAGTACATATTTAAATATTTGATGAAATAGTTAACAGATTATGAGTAAATGCTAGGAATCAATATAAAAGACAAGGAACTGCATGCAAATCTACTGGTTAATTTAACTTCAGTTTACCACAATGACTTTGGAAGTACTCAAGCACATAGACAAATTTTGCACACATGGTTATTGCAAGAAATACTCATCTGCATGAATACTGTTTGCAGAGTTGGAGAGAGACATGTAACGAATTTGCTGCTGAAATTACTCACCACTGCTCATATTCACTGCAGCCAAGGATGTCCCCCTGGATTTCAGTAAGGTTTTCATGCAAGTTCCAAGCAACTGTTCTTTTAAAACACTCAACCTGAACTAAAGCGAACTTCACCCATGAATATGAATGTACTTTACTTAAAATACAGGGATACAGACAGAGTCTTTTTGCAGTTGTACAAATGTGGAAAAAAAAAAAAAAGAGACACTTACACATCACAAAAGGCAGCAAGTGGCGTAAGTATTTTAGGCAGTTTTGCATGCACCTGTTACACTTAAGACACTAAAGAAACTCAAGTCAGATATGGGCTGAGGAAAGAACTGATAGGGGCTTGAGAAAGTCAGTAAATCCACCCTAACAGGCACAGCTGCTCAAGTATCTTTGAGATTCTGCACTCAGCTGAGACTGAAGTGACAAAAATGAAGAAATTGAAGTCTCTCTCTTTTTAAAAAAATAAAGATTAAAAAAGTCCCTTATTTCTCCTGTGACTAAGTTTACCTCATGAAAAAAGGTAGGTGTATCAAAATCTATGGTTTTAAGACAGCACAGGAATTATTTCCCACCTGCTTTGAAAGGGATCGCCACTTTTTAGTACCTGCAACAAAAGACAAAGTTATGAATGCACAGAATTTAGCTATGCCAATGTGGTGTCATAAAAATTAGACTGCATCTATATTATGTTTTCTAACCAAAGGAGAGCTATTTTCCTACTGCATGAGGATAATATTCAACCTGGTTCCAAAAAATTCTCTTTTGTTATTTAAGAAATAATTAGCTTAATACATACATATACTCCTAACTTTAAAGAACCAATTCAGATGTATAGTTTTTAATCCAACTCTGGTTCAGTGAGAGAAAGTATTTTCTACCTCCAAAATACACCATTAAAACATTCAACAGGAAATAGAGGGCGTTCATGTTAACCAGTGGTATCAATATTCTGAAATGATTATTTAGTAGCAGCAGTATTACAAAGCAGATTGTGGGAAGTCCTGGATTCTGCCCTTGCTTCAGGGATTACTCATACCTTTTAAAGCAAATACAGAAAACAAAAAATCCTTGAAACTACAGCAGGTGCCAAGACTCCCTTTGGCCATTCCTAATAACTCAGATCCATGCTTCCTCTTACAGCTTCTGTCAGGCTCAATGTTTTATTAGTAGTCTTAAGAAAGGAGCTGAAGAAAGCCTCCAGTTCAGAGCTGGAACTGCTTGTTAACACTGAAAACTGATGAGAAAGACTGAGCAGATGCTTTTTTCCTAATGCCTTACATGACAGACTCCAGGAGCAAAGATACTCGCATTTGACAACAGTTGTCTGCAAGTATCCAAGAGGTTCATCGTCACACTCAAGACAAACATGTGCACAGATTCAATATTAAGATAAAGCAATATGAATATCAGAATTCACAAAGGTACAAAAAGTAGCATAGTGTGTGGTCAAATCCATAACTTTTTGGTTGGTAAAGGCTCATTTTACAGAGCAAACCACTCTGTTATTAGAAATCCCTTTCTTATGATGAACTCCATGCTCCATGAAGTAATTATCACAACACAGAAGCTACTAACTATAGTCTATTATTAGTTCATTGTTAGAAACTTACTGAAATTTTAGTTTTACCTGTTGGTAAAGGTTAGCACCAAGACTGTCCACAAAATTGTAGACAAATTCCAGTCTAACTATGGTGGAATTATATCAAGCAACATCATAACATGAGCTAACAGATTTTCATACAGTTTTCAGTTTAATTTTTTAACGTCAATTAAAGTCTTGTTTCAAGATACTAAATACCCTCCCCCCCAACAACCTCATTTGCCATATAAATTGATATATGTTTATGCCTAACATAAAAATCTTGGGGAATAAATATATCTAACTTTCCCATCTGATAACTTCTCAGTCTCATACATTATAGATTTTTTTTTTCTGGACAAGCAAGTGAAAATTTGTCTTACAGCTCAGTATTATTCTAAAATTACTATAGTTAGAGCTAAAGAGAATAAAATATATTTCCTCTTCTCTTAATTTGCTTTCTAAATATATAAACATATATACAGATGATAAAAATGTATCAAGCATGACTGCTAAAACTATTGTATTTTCCCAAATGAAAGCTTGCACCAAAAAAATCATCAGCAAGTTAATTACAGCATTTATCATATATCTATTTTTATAATAACCATCTGGAGTCAAAAGTTACATTTTATAAAAGAAAATATACTCTTACAGTATTAGTTAGTGTTTAATCAAAAAAGGAAGTGAACACCCTCTTGACTTTTGTAGGGTTTACAAAATTTCCAAAGTAAATCAATCACAATAGATGCATTCACTCCATCACAAATCTCATTCAGGTCTAGTATTATTAGCTTTTCTAAAAAGCAGACATAAAGAGCTACTGTTATTACTCTTCAAAGGGCATTTTTGCTTTTTGACAAAACTCAAGAACTTTCTAGTCTTCATCCACAAAAAAAAAACCACCCCAGGTGAATGTTCTTTCTTTTTCCCTGCAAAATACAGATGCTCTACTGTGTCAGCCTGAATGGACTCAATTATTCACAACTTGCAGCTTAATTACAAAATGATTCAAAAATACAAAATAAGACGTTTAGAATGCATTATTTTATTCAGAAAAATACCCTTCTTAAACTTACCACTTTCAACAGAGCATGGCACAAAACTAAGACTTGCCCAAACACACAAAGCAGTACTTTGACAAAGCTGCAGTACAAAGGTTAAAATCAACACAGTTGGAGATCAAAAGCTCAAAGTGGTAATCTGCAGGTCATCTACTTCATCTATTATTTCCTACTTGTCAGCCTTCTTCCAAATGTCCCACACAATATGACTTCCACTATAATGAAGTCATCCACTTCTGCTTAGTTACAGCCTCTTACACTATCCCTTAAAATAACTATTTCAGTCGTGTAATCTCTGATACTAGTCTATAGAACTAAAGGACATCCAGGTTAGTTTTGCTTTCAGTCTCAGAGATGAACTGGATGCACAGGAAGGATTTTGGTACATAAAAGATTTGCCACACTCAGAAGGCTGCCTAACTGTTCAACTCCAGATTTCTTCACCTTTGGCATGAGATGAACAGAATGTCCTTGTGAGCTTAACATCTTTTGGTTTGGTTTTGTTTTTAAATCTGAATACCTGCTGTCAGAGAGCAGGGAACACAAATTTCTTTACCATGGAAAAAATCTTAATAGCAAATCATACATACAGTGCATTCAAACCAATCAAACTGTCATAAAATTGAGTTAAACTGAAATGTTTAACTGATGTGCAGTATATGGCACAAATGCTTCATGACCATACATGGTGAAACCCAATTCCATAGTAACAACAAAAGGAGGACTTGGAAATCTGGGCAGAGGAAGTAGATGTAAAATGCTGATGCGTATTTGTATTAGCTTCTGTGATAAGGAATCTGCTTCCTCTCTTTTAACTGCAGAGCTAAAAAAAGAGAATGAAGATTTGCTTTCTGGTAAGGAGTTTCAAAGTTTTCCAAGTTTTCACCATCTAAGCTTCTGTCTTCACTGTTACCTCTTTATTCAAAAGTTATAGAAGTTTTGATCACTGATGTGCCACGGCTGAATTCTTTCCTCTTGTTTCATTACTGTTTAGAGAACAAAGGGGAAAAAAATCTAACATCTGTGCAGAGCTTTAAGCTCTCCATTGACTGTTTTAGCTGCTTTTGACTGTTCTCTATACTAGCTTTGTGGTGTAGACTTTAGGAAGAAAGACCTAAAGAAAGGTGAGTTACTATACATGTCTCACCTGAGCAAAGATGCTCACTTTCCCTAGAAGTTGTGTGCTGCTACCAATGCACTGCAAGCCTGAGGGCCAGGAAATCAAACTACATCAGAAACAGATCACCTTACTATTTAGTTACTCTTTGATACTTAAAGCAAACATTTTACAGTAAGTGAATTAAAGTTGATAGTTTATTTTTCATTAATTTAATTAACACATAGTGCTAACTCTGGCAACTTCTAAGTATAGAAAGTGGATCCCCTGGGGGACTGAAACTTTTAGTCAAAGCATGTTATTTAGAAAGATATGATATAGTTGTAAAATCTCTGTAGGGCAAAAAAATCCCAACATGATAGCAGATGACAATTTAACATGGCAAAAACTGCAAAATAACATTATCCTAAATGATTTAGGGAACTCATATCTTGCCTGCCTATTTACATAGAAACTACTCAGAGGAGGAGCAAGAGTTTTACAGCTATACTGGCCTGCTCAGAAAAAAAAGGTAACTGTGTCACTGCAAATGGTACAAATGAACTTCTTGTCTTTCATGCCTGTTGAGCTATCTGTGACCTCTAAGACAAGAACGTTTAAATAATGGCTAGTATACAGATGTTTACAATCTAATAACAATCAGGATACTGATTGTACGCACTTAGGAATACCATTAAAAACGAAATTCTGGAAGATGCAGTATCTTTTTACCACAATCAGAAACAGAAGTACTAATCAAAAGCAAATGGAAAAATAACAGACACCACTGGCATTTTCCCTAGCAATTTAATCAATACAAAATCCCTGCTTACGTTTGGGCTCATCACTTGTGACAGCCTGAATGAAGTCGTATGGAGTCATATACAGCTGTCCTTCAAATTCTAAACTGGCAAACCTGCGAAACCGTTGCTCCCGAGGAGTTGCATAAAGCTCCAAATCTTCAAGGTCAGATCTGTTTTCTGTAACCTTGAATGACAGAAAGAAACAATTTTAATGTACGAAAGAAGTTTTGATTTACAATTTCCACTGCCATTCACCATAAAGAAACTGTAAATGTAAAGGTGATAATTCATAAGGTCCATGCGTTCAAATACTTTTGTATGAGAGCTGAAACTACAGTCAGGATTTCATTGCTATCATTTTCGGTCTTCTACAATTTTAGCAATAAATCTTTATGCATTCAAATTGCTGACACCTCCCAAGCTCAGAAAAAAAATAAAAAAGAGAAAACTTAGGCTCTTGAATCACAGAAGAAGGGGCAACTACTCTGACTCAAGGAAAACCACGCAACTTCAGCAGTCAAACTTTAAACAACTCTGCCAAAATTATTTAGTTGTCTGACATTTTCAGAAGAGAATGGAATAACATTTTTTTTATATTGCTTCTTAGTGTAGAGCACAGCTGTTGCCAATAATAAGCAAGACACCTCCATAATATACCCTAGTGTAAATCTTCTACGAATACCACTGTATCAAGTATCCAATGCAATTAAAGCTACTATACTTGCGGGAACAGAATAGAAAAGTACAATTACTTCTCCAGAGTTGCAAAAGTACTATATGTCAGCAAGCCCACGCCTCATGAGAGTTTATAGATGTCAGGAGTCCCTGGTATATTTACCCTCCAGATGATTTACATGTAAACTTAGTAGTACAAAACTGTAAGTGTCCTAAATTATTACATCTTTGTGTTACACTGTCAAACCTTTTAACAGAAAACACGCTACCACTATGTGAAACCTCTTTTAGCCCATAACAAGGCAAGCTCCTCCGTGGGATCAGTATCTTGAAGAAAATATAAGTATCTTGAAGTTTTTTTCAGAAATGGAAAAAACAAACCTTTCACAAACTGTTTCATAAAAGGTGTAACAATGACATAGCTAACTCCTCCCAGTATGTTAATATAGGAATTTCATCTTACCAATGAAATACCCCAAGCTGCCACTGTTCTCACTATTCCTGTCATTTCATACAGAATCCCTAAAATTCTTCAGGTGTCAAACTAAAAAAATGCAACCAGTAGCACTTGGTTTAACAACTAATAAAACAGCCAAATACATTTTGTTTTTCAGAGAGGCATATAAACACAAAGATAAATTGGGAGACCTCTGCAATTCTATCCCCAAAGACATAACAGTCCTCAACTACAAATGGAAACTGGTTTTCCAAAATCCTTCTAAGAAGAGGTTTCAGATTTCACATTAGTAAGATCATGGCACCAAAACAAATTTTTATGGCCTCAGTTGTAACCAGGGAATTAAATTATGTTTGTAAAACAGACAGATCGGAAGTGTGTCTACAAGTAGTCAAACACTTTCTATGTGGAAAAGAAAACAAAAAAATCACATATATATAACCACATTGTAACAGAAGACTCACAATTTCCTGAATTTATATATGGGAGTCCCAGTACTTCAATACTTTAGATTTTAACCAGCCTTCTAGAAGGAAAAAGAGACTACTGACTGCATACTTCTCTTTCCGGATTGTCTCTAGGCTTTTTGAAATTATTGCTTCTAGTGCATGTGTGCATGCGTGAAAACGTTTCATTCAATGGAAAAAACTGTCATGGAAAGAAAGCGTAATAGAAATGCTTATACAACCATCTAATTTTCAGGAGACTGCTTTACATACAAATATTCTGCACTTCTGCTTGAGAAGCAGCTTTAAACCTGGCCTTTGTGGATTTTAGAATTTTCAAATTATCACCAAATTAAATATGGGGAGGGAAAAAAAAAAAAAAAAATCTAACAGCTAGACCTACAAACGTACCCAAGACTGACAGAAAAAAGCTGAATTCTCTTCCAACATACTCATGTGCAGGCCAAAATATTTTTGTCCTATCTCACTGTTTGAATGTTATGGTCTTGCTGATCCTTCAGCAGTCCAGCAGTATTCAAGCTATGCCTTCATGTGGGATTTACACGACTCAATTGTTTTGATAGAGCTTGTAGTGACATAACTGATTATCCCTGTATTTGAAGTTTAATAATCTATCTTATTTTTGATACATGTTATTTTATCAGTACTACAAACATGCTTTTGTATACATGCAGGTTGTAAGCATGAGTAATAAAGCAGTATTTCTGCAAAGTCAATTTTCAGAAAAGAAACTGCTTCAAGGCCATATTACACATGAAGTGTGTGTAATCGACTGTAATCAGTCATAATCAATCATACCTAATCAGGAGAATCTGTAGATAATGTATCACTCAAGAAATATCATCTTAGTTTTGATCACTTAGTATTTGGAAAGCATGCTGAGATTCTTTGCTCTCCCAAGAAATTCACACTATCTCAGGTACTGCTACTTAGTATTTTGCTTCAGACACTTAGAAAAGCATTTGCTAAATTCTCAGACACATATTTCAACATTATCTAAAGTACTCTATGCTACTATAAATATAAAATAACATACTGCAAACAAGGAATTTTCAAGACATGCTTAAACTTAACTCGTGTCAGTACTCAGCTCTGCAAAACCTTAATTTCTGCCCCATTTTAGCCAATCTACAGTTTCACTCTGACTATATAGCAATGCCAGCATTCCACACTGGTTCAAAGTCATTGTAACCTGATACGAATGCAGCCTACCACCAGAAAGAGCTCAATAACCCGCATGCCCTTGCTCTGGCACTTTATATTAATTTTTCCACACATCAAACTGGATAAGGGAACTGGTCTGTCTGAGAACTTTTGTTTTGGTGGCATAACTTTTTAGCCAGATAAATGCCTGGATCTACCCCACAAGAAGAGTTGTTTCAAAACCTAGGCCACGAATATTTGCAGCTTATGCAAAGAAGATTCCAGCACCAAGCTCTACCTGCTTCAAGTTAAAGCGATGGGAAAACTGCAAGCTCAAACACAATTTTATTCCAAGGAATAAAAATATCACTTTATTTTGAACTGTGGTTGTATCTGAAATAACCAAACCAAGTTGTTTCTGCTACTGCTCCAATATGAATTCAAACAAATGTACGCAAGGCTTAACGCAGACATACAGGGCTTAACTGGTCCATACACTACATATCCAAATAAAAACAAGGTTTGGCTACAGAAGACTCCAAGAATGTAACTTAGCAAACTGACAAATAAAACTATCTCTGGGAATACTACTATTTTTTGTCCAAGTGTCTTGTTTATAACTTTCCTTTTTCTATTAGTGCTTAACAATTTATATAACATACAGCAACCTTCTCTTGCATAAAAGCTGCAATTACTAGGAACTAATCAATATGCTAAATTAAAGGTCAACCCGTTCTAAAGCATGGCCTCAATTTGCACCTGTTCAGGCATTCATTTAAGCATGAAATGTCTCCTGTTTTCCCCAACATTAGCAGATCATAATCAGTGAGACAAGTGTGAGAATCTTAGTGACAACACTTGCTCTCGATCTATTTCATGTTTATGCCCAGGTTAGGCAATCTTATTGCAGCAGCATTAGTATCAAATCCAACAGACACATGAACAAGACACAGAAAGTAGATGTTCAATACCTTAGGAGAGGTATACTGGTTGGTGAAAGAATGAACAAGATTCAGTAAGATTCCAACTTCTATTTGAAGTTTCAAGAGCTTATCCAAACTAAATCTCTCTGTAATTATCAACAATCTTCAAAAACTTCCATGAAAGTACATCTCTTTGACAAACAAAAGAGGGGAGATTTTTTTTATGCTTCTGTTTACTAATCCTCTTGGCAATCCTGCTTACTAATTACTATGATCTTGTATCATGTTATGGTTCTCTGCCTTTTAAAAACTGGACACAGCCATTTCCTTCAAGCTGCATGTCACGAATCTCCCAACAGCAGTATTGTCTTCATTTTAGGTGTAGCAGGTTAGCTTTGCTTCACCTGTACACACCAACCCACTTTATTAAGTGAACTTTTAGGGGAAACAAAAGCCCCACAGCTGAAACCAAGAACCTAGGTAGTAAACAGAATTTCTGTTCTTCTAACTTCACAACTCATGAAGTAAATAAAAAGAGGCAAGACTGAAGCTCATTAGCTCTCAAGAACAATGTATCATCTTTCCTCTATTCTCAAAAAACTCTTAAGCATTAAGAGTTGTAATCAAACAACTCCTGGTTATCATCCTTCTGCCCTTCCTCCCTCAAACTCTGGTACCTTGTTGCTCCATATTTCCCTTCCCACCTCCTGTCCTCCTGTGCCACACCCTTGCAGAAGGACTGCGAAGCCAACACAGCACCTTTCTGGGGAGCTGTTATGCATGGTCTTGTCTTCCATCTGCCTTCTGCAAAACTAAGAACAGAGACTGTGTGACTCTTCTAAGCTCAGTTTAAATCAGCTGAAGAGAAAAAATTATCTCCGCCTATTTTCTTGCTATCCCCCTAAAACAGAAATGCATACACACATACTCAATTCTCTCAGAGAGAAAATTTCAAACCACTTTCTAAAATGGATTAAATTCAGCACTTATATGCAAACCACTGCCAGACAAAGGAAACAGAGTGAAACATTTCCAACAGAAAGTCCATTTTAACATCACCTTATCAAATTAAGGTAAGTAAAAATTAAATTGGAGACTGAATAGCAATTTGGCAGGGTACTTCTCTGAATGGAGGCTATCACTCTTCAATTATATGTGCTTCCACTGTAAATCTATGCTACAAACATATTACAAACAGCCTAAAATATCTGCAAAAGGCCTCAAAAATTCAAAATCTGTTATATAAATGAAAATATTATGATAATGCACTCTCACTAATGTATTTCAAGGACTTCATGTAATTCCTAAAAACTATTTTCTAGAAATACTGTATTTAGAGAGGGCCACCTAAAGCCACAATACTACCACCATGTGTCTCACAGAGTAGTAGTCCTTTAGATGAACGTGTTTGTTATGGACGCTCAACACTTTTAAGTCAATTGACCTTGAAAGCGTTCCTTGCAGAACCTCTCTTAGAGTGATACCACTCTGTATTTTCTTCTTCTATTCACAGAAAAAACTTGAATGAACAAAATCAAGGTTTTCTACCAAGCAAAAATCAGTGTCCAAAACCCATTCCCATCTTTCATGTACTATGTCTATCACTGGAAACAAGTCAAAATGAAAGTCTGGTGCTCTAATCACGGGTTTCCATGTATTACTTGAAATTCCTTGAAGCATGGGATACCCTCCATTTCTGGCCCCATTTTTGTCTTTACTAGCTTTCTTACCTGAGAGATAAGGTCTGTCTGAATTTGGTATAACATGAATTAACCTGTACGACCTTCCAGTAAAATCCATATAGTAACTACATTGCCATACAATGACCTAACACAGGACATGAGCTCAGAGAGCAAAATGAAAATACCTAAAAATTTGCAGTACTTATGACCCCAAAATATCTGAAAGTATCAATAAATGGTAATGACATGGCTCAGGTTCAGTAGAAGCGCAGAAGATAAACCATGACATCATTACCCTTTCTCTTAAAAAACACAAAAGAAATTTTCTTTGCCAAGTGCTAGTCTCGTATTACATTAAGTCAGTAATTCAGAAGTTTTATTCTGTAGAAAAAAATCTGGTTTTCCCATAGAAACAAATGCCAGATACACTTGAAAAATCAGAAAAACTGATGCCTACGAGCTTATAAAGCTCTGCAGAAGTAATCTGCAAGAATCCGTTACCAAAACCCAGAACAATACTCCCAACTCCCAGCTTCTGAGAATATCTACAAATACTGCAAAGCATTTTACAAAACAAATAGGTAAAAATATATATATGCTGCATGTGTATAAATACAAGGCAAAAAGGTCCAACAGTATCACATAAAGTCCCACAACTCTGCTGAGTTACAAGTTGAATCAGTGTTCTATTGCTTTTTCCAACTGAGATAAAGGTAAGACTATTTTAGCTAAAGCCAACATTTACTACGAAAAGTACCTTTTGCTTGCAGTCAAAAATACGTTCTGTTACAGTAGTTTAATCTTTAATTTATTTCAAGCGAGTTTCTTTGAATTTTTGCTTGCAAAGTAATCTGTCTTCCATCAATGAGAATCTGTGCAAATTATTAAAATAAAAAGGTTTTCAAAGCAATGCTCTTCCTTACTTCCTTCGTTTATATTTGACTTGAGGCTTATTTAATATGCTCCCATGTAGATAAAAGTAGCACATTTTGTTTTCATGCTGGGTGGCCAAAAGGTTAAACGTCAAGTTCCCAGTGTGGGAAAATCCCAAGTAGACAAAACTGTTTTGATGCTTACTGAAGTTATATTTCTAGCAGACTGCTTAGATCTAGTGCAGCCAACAATTTTGTCAGTTGATCCCGCTTCACTGAGATAAGGGCATTATTATATTAAAATATTTACACGCATAGGAAGCCAGAATGTGTTTAAAATGCTGTAAAAAGGGCCCTGTTCAAATAAAATTCTGTTACAGGAAATCCTTGGGGTAACAATATTTACCTGTAAGCACAGCTATTCTAGAAATCCTCCAAAATAAGTATTATGATAAAATATTCTCCAACAGTCCTTTTTACATTAATTCCATATGGAAGTTACTTAACCTCTAACAGCTCTTCAAGAAGCTTTAGTCAGTGTGTATATGCTGCTACACATTGCCATATGTTTCACTGCATTAAAGACTAAAACGTAGTAGTAGCGGGAGCTGTCTGTCCCAAACACCTATCATCCTTTTTCAGCATCCTTAGGAACACAAAATCAATGCTGAGAAGTAAATGTTCCTTTTCCATCAGCATGTCTCTCACTACAGGTGCCTGGCACAGTATCCTTCTCAGGATGATGACTGTGAAGAGTTTCGGATGTCATCAGGCAAACAGCAAATCATCTTCCTATATCTGCCAATTGACCTATGACACGAAATGCACCATGCTTATGAAAAAAAGGTTAGCTACAAGTGGTTCTTGTAAAAGTGATGCTTTATGCACATCTTGGAACAGCATCGTCTTTGAGTAGGCAGGAGAGTCTCCTTCCTAGGAGAGTTTGCCTTACTTTTTGGAGTTAAATCTTGTTCCTCGTTATGCAGATGGAAATACATTATGTAATCCACTTAGAAATGTGCTGCTACAAATAAACTTGACCTTTTGAGTATTTTCACAGAGAGAGAGTTTGACAGTACTGCTGAGGTACCAGAAAAAAAAACTCTGGAAACATCTGAAGTATGCAGCTTCCTTCTCCTGGAAATCAGTGTGCCTTCAAGAAATGTGATAAAGTACATATTCTGTGTCTGTCTTTCCCTGCCCCCCTTTTAATTCCTAAATCACCTCTGAAGGAAGTGATTCTCAGAGAGTATTTTGTAAAAACAGAGAGACCTGGAGTTCACTACCTTTACACAATGACAACATGATCACAGAAAAGATCCCTCTGGAGTGCGAAGAGGGCATCATTGGTATTTTCAAGCCCATTTTAATAAGCTTTACAAATTAACTGGAATTTTTAAAATAAGGAACTGTAAGATAAATATTAATTCCTCTGAGGAACTCTGACACTGGATTATGTTTTTCTAAAATTGTTATTTTTTCTCTGGAAAAAAACCCCATGATACTCAGCTAGTACAACAAAGTAAATACTTCATAAGCAGTATATTGGATCAAGGTTCTTCTTGGGTCAATACTGTTATCAGTTGTCAGTATTCAGAATCTGTATCAAAGTAACAGTTCTTCCAAAGAGTTTCCTGCTCTGCACAAGCATCTCCTAGACTTTAAAGGAGCTGTCTGTTAGCTCTCCCGTCTTCACCAAAACTTCAGACACAAAACCAGCAGCTCTGATTGCGGAATTTTACTTTGGTTCTGAAATGTTATGTTGCAGCAACCCTGGAATTAAAACTGTTGCTTTATTACTGTGTCTAAGATTTTGCTCCAGGTAATCACAAATAAAACCCTGGTCCTCAGGACCGGAATCATTCTCAGAAGCATCTAGGAAAACAGAATCCTGTAGGGGGCTTAACTTCATGCTGCTCCTGTAACAGATCTTACTCTCTACCTAAACACCTCTAGTGATATGCTTAGTCAAGCAAGTATTTTTTTGTACTGACCACATGAGATTGGTCTGTTTGAAAAGTCTGCCACACCACTAACCCCATGCTGGTGACATATAGCTTCCAAGAGGCTGGGAGAGGACACAGCTGGAACGGCTGACTCCAGATGACCAAACGGATATTCTATAATATACAATACCATGCTCGGCAATAAAAGGTTTGGGGAATAAGGAGGATGGGGAGGGGGAGGACATTCAAAGTGAAGGCATTTATCTTTCCATCTGTCTCCCCAAGTAACTGTTATGCGTGATGGAGCCCTGCTTTCCTAGAGATGGCTGAACACCTTCCTTCTGATGCGAAGTGGTGAATGAATCCCTTGTTTTGCTTTGCTTGCGTGCGCAGCTTTTGCTTTACCTGTCAAACTGTCTTTATCTCAACCCACAAGTTTTCCCACTTTCACCTTTCCAACTCTCTCCCTCACCCCACTGGGGGGCAGGGGGGTGAGAAAGCAGTGGTATGGAGCTGTGTGGTAGCTGCTGGCCAGGGTTGAACCCCAACAAGATGGATGAGACAGCCATAGCTATCTTGAACACTTTTCAACACTTTGAATATCTGAGACTTTACATTGTGATACTGTTCTCAGTTTAAAACCTACCACTTATTTACCATTAAAAATGAAATTATTCATCATCAATGTTTCAGAATGGGTTTTCTTTGAATAGAACCAAAAACTATGGGAGGAGATAGATTTTGGTTTTCCCACATTAGAACATTTTTAAATTCTTTAAGAATCTCCAGCAATTCCATGTTTTAAAGGAAACTATTTCAGGTTTTTCAAGGATTGGTCACTTTAACATCAGGACTGGGGTTTTTTTTAGTGGTTGTTCTGCTAAGAAGTAACTAAGGTATGAGCCTATGCAAACCATCACCCCAAAATACTCAATTTGTTAGCCAAGTTCCCCAAAATTTTCACCTGCTATATGGTTATTCTAGGTCAGAGCCCCGCGGGTGAGGACACAAGAAACATTCAGTGTAATTGCTTCTACCAGCTGCTGATCATCTCTATACCAAGACATTGAGAGCAGAGACACCACCGGCTTCTTGCTTCCAATGACCCAAGTAAATAGCATCTAGGAAAAGCATCTTACTGAAAGGAAGATTAAGGAAGAAGCCACACAAATGGAAGTATTAGGATGAAGTAGAAAAGTTTGGATTGGATGAAAGGAGGACAAAAAAGATGTTGGATGATTTGCCTTTGTGGAATGAAAAGCAGACTGAGACTGGAAATGAAATGGGGAGCTAGAGAAAACAGGAAAGTGGGGGAAGGACAAACCTAGAAAGCCCCAGAAAGTGGTGCAAAACTTTATGCATCAGGAATAAAGGATAAAGGTCTTTGACCTTCAAAAAGCAGCTCAAGAGGATCCCAAGATGCTTAAGCCTCATCATTCTTTGCTGGCCAGTACATGATACAATCATAAAAACCTCCTAGCAAAATGTGCATCACATTTTCATCACTCATCTATACAGAAACTGCAGGTTATCATTCTCCAGCCATTACTTTAAACACACTCTGGAGTAGATCCATGAGCTTCAACCTGCACCCTAATAACACTGACACTTACATGACTTTTCATGACAGAATTTTCTATTTCAAACGTTATTATGTTGTTTGAACTATTAAACACTATTTAGATTGTAAGCTCAGTACCTAAAATTAGGAATTAAAAAGTTATTGTCACTCGAGCAACATTAATTCAGTCTTCTAACAAAGGATATTATAATACAAACCCATTACAGAATACCATTCAATGCAATTTGAGCACAGTATTTGAACCTTTTTTCCCTCTGAAAGACACCTCTGGAGGCGTTCTACAAACCTGTAATGAAAGAGTTGGTGCTCAACACAAGTCTAGAGGGCAATCATAAATGGGAGTACAGATCACAGATGGAGCTCATGGTCAAACTATCCTTGGTAGTTCGCCAGCTAGATCCGGCATCCAACTATGGTCTTTCCCCATTGCCACACAAGCCCTTCTGCAGCACAATGGTCAGTAATTAAAAAAAGCACAAGCAACCCACTACCTCAGACCAAAAATTCCACAGCTATTTGATCCTCATTTTTAGTGGGCTTCAATTAAAAGGCTATTTTTTCAGGAACGCTGAGTGCTCAGATCTGCAATTTAAAATCAATGAGACCCCTCATTCAAAAAGAAAAGAAACATAAAGCTAGTATTCTGAGGTGTCATGCTGTGCATTCACTGTGGCCACACAAACTGAGTGAACATAGTGCCAGTCAATCTTTCAAATTTTCTGCTATGCAAATGGAAAACCAAATTAATTAGAGCCTTTTCCACAAAGGAGCATGGTGTCTGTTTTCAAGAAACAGTCTTCTGTATACACAGAAGACGCATTTTATACATTTTTTTATTTTACATTATTCCGATATAACCTTATTTCTGACCTCAGTGTTTTTATAGCGATGTGTATGAAAATTCATAATTACACATCACACTACATTTATTGACTTTTCAAAGGTGCAGCAGCTGTGTTTCCCTTGAAAGAAGACTGAGAATTAAGACCAGCTAAGTAAAACAATGTAAAGTTCTGTCAAATCAAGACAGGATGAAAGGCTAGAAGAGTTTGTGTTTGGTTCTCTGTGCCACAGTAACATACTCAAGACAACAAGCACATGAATAATCAAAAATACCTGGCTCAACTTCTCTTCATAAAGGATGTTGCTAACAGAATCTGCCTTTTGGCTAACAACTCATGGCAAAGGGGATAACAACATTTATAGTTAAGCCTAAGGCCTCTATTGCAAAGATATAGATCCTCTTCCCAAACATATTACAAGATAAACTTGATCCACAGAAAGCAGGCTGATTGCACCACTGATTTCCAGTCTCAGCAGATACCATATTGACAAACTGCCTAATCACAGCTCTTGACATTTTAAAAAGAACCCAATATTTTAATGAGGAAACTACTATCACTACCATATGTTACGTACAGCCTGGTACAGGAGTTTTTCCTTAATACAGAAAACTTCTTTTTCAGGCTCACATCAACTGCTTTTTATCCAGAGTCAGTCAACAAATGTTTTCACTGAATTAGTCCAACTGAAGCGCTACTTATTTACACCAATCGCTACGCTGACACTTCTTATGAAATTCTGCAAGAACCTTCCACTCTACAGAACATTCTATATTAAGAACGTAACTGTCCTAAATACAAAGATGATGAAGGCAGGTTTTGCACTATCAGTAGCAGTTCCATTTGCAAACTGTTATTTTCTATCAAAGAAGGAAAATTCGCTGAGGACAGCTCCAGAGCCGAAAAGCCGTGGAGGACGCATGCGGTTGACGCTCCAAGGCGCAGCCAAGGCCCGCTGCCTGCCGCGACGCTCCTCTGACAGCTCTTCCCTCCTGACGGGCGCCGAGCTCCGGCCCCTGCCCTCACCGCTGGCCCTGCCTCGACACCCAGCCCACGGGCCGGCCCCACGAGGGGTCGCCTCTGCGGCGCCGCCTCGCAGGGACCTTTCCACAGCGAAAGGGAGGGGAGCGACGTTCTTCCATCCCCACCGGCTCCGCCCGGTTCCCTGGGCAGCTGGCAGCGCCCGCCGGGGCCCCCGCCACGCCGAGCCGAGCCGGACCGCCGAGTGCGGCACAGTGCGAGGCCGCCGAGCCGTGAGGCGTGAGGGGCGCGGCGCGCTCACACACCTACCGTCTCCTTGGCAGCGGCCGCCACGGGGATGGGGAGCAGCGCCCGGGGCCCGCCCGGCCCGGCGGCTGCCGGCTCCCGGGAGGGCTCCCGCTGCCGGTCGGATAGCCGGTACCCCACGTACCCGGCGAGAGCCCCCCCCGCCACCAAGCCCAGCTCCCGCCGCCACCGCTTCAGCCCCGCCGCCCCGGCCCCGCCGCCAGCCCACAGCCGCCGAGCTGGCTGCGCACCAGGCGCGGGGCCCAAGCGACGGCGCCATCGCAGGAGGGTGAGCAGGGCGGCCATGGCCGCCGCTCCGCCCCAGCGACAGCAGACGGAGCCCCCTAGCGTACCGGCAGAAGCCTCGCGAGAAGCGGGGAAGGGGTGGGGAAGCGAGAGGCCCCCTCAAGTCTCCGCCCCGCGCCACCTGCCCCGCCGCGCCGGCGGCCCTGTGTTTTCGCAGCCCGCTCGGCGACCCCTGCTCCCCGTCTTACGGCGCAGCCCGCCAGCGAGGCTGGAGGCAGCGGCTGACACAGGCGGCAGCAGGCGGCTGGGCGTTCTCTGCCCGCGGCCGGCTGCAGCCAGGTTGGCGGGACACGGGGTGGTTGGACACCAGGAAACAGAACGGGCGTGGACCTGAGTCCGGGCGGTTGAAGTCGAAGTGCCTGGGAAGGCGAGATCTTCCCATGGTAGAAGCTGCTATGAGTGCGGACAAGGCTGTTGTGTGGGCCACACTGCAACTCGTTATGCAGACCGTGTGCGCTCATAAACGTGTGGCAGAGCCTGACCCTTTGCTTCTGTACCCTTGCACCCAAAGAAGTGTAGCCACACAGCCCAGCACTGTATGTGCAGTAACCTGGAAGTGCTAGTTTCAGAAAAGGAAGAGCTTCCAAGCGTACCTCATTGGTCTCACAACCCTGAAGGCTGGAGGTGGCTGCAGCATCAAGATTGCTCACTGGTTTACTGCCAAGGCTTTAGAAGCGTCCAGTGATCCTAGTTACCCTTATCAGACGTAAGGTTGCTGCAACTCCGTCAGTCCTGTAAAACCTAGTAATGTCCCAACCTGTTTCCAAAGCTTAGAAACTCCTGGTGCATACCCGATATACACCTGAAACTAAAAGCATGAGTATTGTTTCACATAAACGGAAATTAAACAGCGTTGCTTATGATACAGCATTTGTCAATACTAAATCTTTGCTTTTAAAATACATTGAAAGCTGACAAATGGTTGGGCAGACTATTCCATATTTTTTGAACTGTGCTGTAAAGTGACCGTAGGTGGCACCTAGTCCCATGAGTAACAGTTTTTAGAAATTAAATGTGAAAGAGGGAACTAACCAACTTGCCAACAAACCAACTTGCCAGCAAAGAGTCCTTCATTCTTAAGAGTGATCTAGATAACACTGCTGTTTGGTTGCTTACTGCACTGATGCATTGGGACCCAATTTAAATACTTAATTCCCTAAATGCCAGTAGGCTGAAAACTTCTTCCCTCCCCAGGTCCATCTGACTTCTCCCTCCCATACCTCTCTTTGCACCTCAGGTTCTTGGAAAAGGGAGATTCTCCTAGCCCTATTTAAGGCGTATTTGCTGTTCATTTGACAGGGACCCCAAACCATGGTGTGTCCTACCCTTTCAAACTCTTGTGTTATGAGGCCCTCTCATCAGGAAACCACAGACACTTGCCATGTCAGCAGCCTCTCCTCCGACATTCTTAGCTGCAGGCAGTCTCCTCAGCATAACTAAGCACTAGTTAAAGACCAGTTGTTAAACGTGATCATGATCTTTTGTCCCTGATTGGTGCCGATGGGCAATACGCCTTGTCCGGCATTTCACTTGTGGCATTCTCCATGGTGCAACTTGCATCGCCAGCTGCGTTACCTCAAAACTTCATAAACTGCACACAGACATTTCAAGTCACAGCATAACACAGGGTATTTTTTGCAATAGTCAGGTACAACCTCAGTCTTTGTATAAATATGTTTTTCCCAAGTTTCAGGCATTTTTTCCCCCTAAATCTTTGATGGCTTTCTATATTATTATGAACAAGATTTCAGAAAATACACAAACTGTAACTTAATTAGAATAACAGAATGGTTTGAGTTGGAAGGGACCTCAAAGATCATCTAGTTCTAACACCTCTGCCATGGGCAGGGACACCTCCCAGTAGGCTGTGTTGCTCAAAGCTCCGTCCAAGCTGGCCTTGGAACAATCCCAGGGATGGGGCATCCACAACTTCTCTGGACAACCTGTGCCATTTTCTCTCCATCCTCATAGTGAAGAATTTCTTCCTAACACCTAATATGAATCTCCCCTCTGTCAGCTTAAACCCATTCCCCCTTGTCCTGCCACTACATGCCCTTGTAAAAAGTGCCTCTCCAGTTTTCCCTTTAGGTACTGCAAGCTGCTCTAAGGTCTCCCCGGAGCCTTCTCTTCTCCAGGCTGAACAAACCCAACACTCTTAGCCTGTCTTCATAGGAGAGGTGCTCCAGCCCCTCATGGTCCTCCTCTGGATTTGCTCCAACAGCTCCACATCCTTCTTAGGTTGGGGGCCCCAGAGCTGGATGCAGTACTGCAGGTGGGGTCTCACGAGAGCAGAGGGGCAGAATCACCTCCATCAACCTGCTATCCATGCTCCTTTTGATGCAGCCCAGAATACATTTGGCTTTCTGGGCTGCGAGCATACGTTGCCAAGTCAGCCTTAATAGGTTTAAGGCACTCTCATGCATTTTCATTTTCTAAGAAACATTTCAGTGGTTATGATACTGTCTCAAGGGAGAATCATGGCCATGTTTGTCAACCAACTATCTGACAGATCATACAACTGTAATCATGGCTAGGGTTGAATTACCTCAGAGCTATGTCTGGAAAGGCAGGAATCTAGGGTGAATGATAGAATTACTGCATTTCTTTCAATATTTCAGAATACTGTAAGCCAATTCATTCCTCAAGTAATTCAGCTCACTTCATTATTCCCATCTGTTAAAAACTATTTTTTTTAATGTCTACTGCTTTATTTATAAGTATGTTATATGTATGTTTCCCAAGCGAAAGTCTTGTCTCCAAATCTGTGCTACATCTCTGTACTAAACAACAAAAGGCCAATATAAAGGCCAATATTTAGGTGTCAAAACAATAATAGTTTCAGGTGCTTAGCATGACTGAAACTCAAGTATTTCTCCTGCAGTTACATGACTAAACATCCAGTCTGGAAAATTTTGTACAATGTGGCTCTTGGATCTTTTCAGTTCTAGCTGCCTCATTGGGAGACATCATTCACCAATACAATTACCTTTTAAAAATAGTCTAGTTTTTCCATTTGATTGGAAAAGAAGCCACTTTTGGTCAATACAATGCCCCAAAGTAAACCTGTTTGCTGGATGACTCATCAGTTACCTAAACTGTGGACATGACCCTGAGTTATCTCCCAGCTCGCATTGTTTCCCTGAAATTGGTTAATGACCATTTTAATGACTTTTCAATAACACCTTGAGGCTAATCCTTCCCCCCCCCCCCCCCCCCCACTTCAAAAAATCCAATACACATCTGTAACTACCTACACCTGGGTATGTTAGTCAGAACTTCCCTGCTGAGGTGTTTGCTTAGGAACAAGAGCGCAATTTATGTGTGCAGCAAGTCAAAAACCGTAAGCTGTCTGCACATCTTATGTGTGCAGATTTAGAAACCATGTAATTTAAATAACTCAAGGTGTTTTTTATCTAATGATCCACTTACAGAAGTAATATAAAAGCTGACAAAAGCAGCATTTGAATGTTGATGTATGTGGAAAAGGTCCATTCTCACTGGATGGAACTGGGTGTAAATGTGTGCTCACTACCCAGATTCTCTGTCCCATTTTGCTTATGCAGGAGTTACTCGTGTATCCAGAAAAGCAGGGATAATAGAATCCTGAACCCTAAAAAGTCCTATGGATTTCTGACTTCATTTAAAGAAGCAAAACGAAAATGAAGATGCAAGAAATGTAGAACTTCCCTTCCATAGGAAAATCATTTTTACAGCATTGTAAATAGGTAGATATATTTATATATACATGTATGTATACATGCATACATACCTGTAACTGTATCAGTTCAGAAAAAAAAGTTCTGAATGCTTCTGAAGTCTGTATGTATTGCATTTAAAAGGCATTAAATCATCAGATTATGTCCTGATTTGTACATGGATCTTTGAAAATTTTTCTGTTGTTCCTAGTAAATCCTGCACAAGAATACACCTTATTTTATTCATGCTTGCAGTGCTCAGAAAGGCTCTCGTTGTAACTTCTGCGTGTTCTGCTCATCTTGTTGAAAGCAGCCAACTACGTTCTCTTGTCCAGTCTAGGAAGAATCTAGAACTGTCCATGATACACAAGTATCTCCAGCTGGGCATATTCCTTTATGTTCTACTCAGTGTTTTTCATTTCACACCGTGTTTGCTTTCTCATGTATTCAGGCCCTCCCCCCTTCATTCTCCTAGCCAGTATTTTATCACTGAAATTTTATGGTTTGCACAGCACTGTTGTAAGGGAGTTCTAAAATTAATAAAGGTGCAATAAATTGCTAGACATAAAGTTTTACAGCCAACAGCTATTTTTTATCCACCCTGATAGATACCTAGATCTATCTCTCTGTCTATGTATAGACATATATAGAGAGAAACTATCTATCAAAGATTTCAGGCCATTGCTTGCTTCACTCCCTTGGTAGCTAGCAGGTTTTGCCTATGACAATATGCAATTCTTAGGAAATACACAGTAATTATATTGTCTATAGAAGGCCTAACTACTTGCTATGAAAATAAAAACTTGACTGCATATGTATTTGTTCAACGACACTGAAAGTGCCGTCTCTAGGAAGTATATGTAGAGTCGATTAGATTGTTCTGTATACTTTTAAGTTGAATTATGTACTCTTGTAAAAACTCTCTTCAAAATTATTTAACTTCCCATGGTATAGTCTCAGAAGGTGCAAAAAAAAATCTTTAGTATTATCTTTTCCTGTCACGTGACTAGTGCAAACACCAAAAAAAATTCTTATCTTTTTGTTTCTTTTCTGGTACTTTATAAAACAGCATAACCGGTTTAGTGCCGAGACATTAAACACTCCTCTCAGAAAAGATCGAGGTTATTTATTCCACTCTACTTTAATGTTTCCACTATATAACAGGAAAGATTTAGCCATAAGGGTCTTCCAGCATGTGATGGCTGAGGATTTTGGAGTGTTTTTAAAAAACAAACCTTTCGTTACTGGGGACAGTGGTGCCATCAAACCAGAAGAGCGCTCTACTCTTCGTAGGACTTGGAGAGTACTGGTTGGACTTGGAAACATTACCTGTACTGGAGCATCTTTAGGCATAGAAGAATAAACCTCCTCGATTTAGGTGTACCATCCTAGCGCATGTCCTGCAACTTAGCAGCTGTGGTGAACAGTTTGATCTTGACCTGCCAGTCATGTCAATAAAAATACTTGATGCGTGTTTCAAACGTTTTGGGTGTATTTGAGCAATCAATGCACAGGCTACTTGAGAAATAGGTGCCATATAGATTATTCAACTTTGATCTATTTCTTTGATTTAGCACTGCAATTAAGTAGATTTGGTTCAAAGAGAAAGCTCATTGGTTGATGTTTTACACTGATGTGATAATGTTTACACAGATGTGCTTTGAAATCTCGATTATGGTGGATTTTTGGGTCCCACCACATGACAGGCTCCTGTTATCTGAAAGGTAAAATAATATAACATCTATCTGTAACTGCCTTCAGAGCAGGTCCGCCTGTGCGCTCTTCTGAGGTGATTTATCTGATCATTGTTTTTAGCGTTAGTTTTTTCAGTTTTAAATCCCTCCACAGTAAATCACTTGCTTTAAAGCAGCCTTTTTATAATTCAGGTGCACACAGGGGCAGTACTTAGGACTGCAATGATGAAAAGGTGTAGCATTACCTGCTTTAAAGCACCTGCCAATTAATTAGCCCTATACTCTCCATAGCAAATAAAGCTAAGCAGGCAAATCCATTTGATCTCTCAGATTTAGACTGTGACTGAAAAGACCACGGAGCAAGACGGGAGAACTAATCTTTCATGATTCTCTGCAACTTTTTTGTTTAAATGAAACCTTAAACCGCCAAGTGATTCTCTTGAACTTTTGAAAGAAGAAACTATGAGAGATCTTTGCATTTTATACTGGCAAGGAACTGCGTTGCGTATCTTGAACGCTAGTTTGAGTCCTAAAATTCGTTAAACATTACAGAAAAAAGCAGCAAAGAAGGGAAAAGTCAAGCTCTTAGTTTTTTTACCATTGCTAATAATGAGCACGTGTTCCACCAATACATTTATGTGCATGAACTGTTCTACTTTGGGGATGAAAAAAATGTGTATGCTCATCTGGACCAGGACAGCAAAGTCCTAAATTGATTCAAAACACTGTAGGAAGACAACAGAGATCTTTCAGTAGA